>NC_081411.1:79270835-79979585 GCF_030272615.1 Cryptomeria japonica | reverse complement strand
AACAATCAAAGATGAAGAGGTTCATCGCAGGAGGCCTAGTGATGAAGAAGTAAAGAATCTCACTAAGGCTGCTATAGCCAAAGCCAAGCACAATTACAATTTAAGGAGTTCTAAAAGGCATAGTGATCAAGGTGAACCTAGTTCTATGTTTATAAAAGAGGTATCCCAGAAGAAAGAAACAAGTAGTTCTACTTTGCCTCAAGCTGGTCAAGAGAAGAAAGATCAAGTTAAAGAAGTACCCAAGGGTACAGATGATAAAGCTACTAATGATACACAAGGAGCTACCACAACAAAGAAGGCAAGTCAACCTAAGGCAAAAAGAGCTAAAGCTAATACTAAGTTGAGCAGTAATTCCATATTTGATATGGCTCAGGTTCTTACCCAAATGAAAGTTATTGTCCCATTGATAAAATTATTGAAAATAAAGGAACATAGAGAAGTTGCTTTGTCTTTATTTTCTAACATATTTGACAGTAACACAGTTCTACCTACTGGTTCAATTAAAGATGAAAAGGATCAGGAGTTCCAAACCCCAGAGGTTTATGTTGGAACAACTATTACCCAAGAACCCTCACGGGTTGATCATTTTTATGTTACTTTATTAGTGAATAACCAGTTGATTAAAAATTGTATGATAGATTCTGGTGCAGCTGCAAATGTAATGCCTTATGGTGTCATGAAAGAATTAGGACTATCAGTGAGTACAATGTATGGGAAGTGTTATGCTATGGATAATAGAGAAGTACCTATGATAGGTACAATGAGAGATGTTGAAGTGAAGATAGCAGCCTTCCCTGAAGCAACTTATAAGATGGATGTGATTGTAACTGACACCAAGCCTCATTATGGCATGTTATTATCTAGGCAGTGGGCTGTAGCAATAGGTGGAAATGTTCAATTGGATTTGTCATATGCTACCATCCCAATTAATGGGAATCAAGTCAAATTGTACAGAGAACCACGTGCCCCTAGGGTAATTGAGAAAGTAGATCCTAACATGCTCAACTGTATGATTGATGTGGATCTTGATAATTTTAGAGTACAGCCAGTTTTATCCCAATTAAAGAATACTGACTCCATTGTGATTGAATTGGAATCTCAACAGCATGATTTGTGGTAGATGTATTTTGATGGAGCCTGCTCTAAAGAAGGATATGGAGTAGGAGTTCTCTTTGTATCCCCATCAGGTATAACTTTCAAGTATTCCTTCTTATTAGCCTTTCAATGTACAAATAATACTGCTGAATATGAAGCCCTGCTATTGGGGCTTGAAGTTGCAAAAAGGCATGGGATCCAATTGTTGAGAGTGTTAGGAGATTCAGAATTGGTTGTTTCTCAAGTAAGATCCAAATATGCATCCAAGAATGATAGATTGAAAAGATACAAACATGCAGTTTGGGATGTGATTGAGCATTTTAGTGCTTTATAAATTGGATAGAAAGATCTAAGAATATCATGGCAGACTTCTTAGCTAATGTTGCATTAAAGAATGATGATGCAACACTAACTGGTATATCCACAGTGGAGATAAAAGCTAGGCCTGCTATTCCTAACAATGTGTATAATTTGCAAGTGTTTGCTAATGATGAAGATATTCTTAGGTTCATACAATGCATTAATGATTACGATGGACAAAAAATTGACTACAATGCGTTGGTGGAAGTGGTTGACAATAGAGAAACTATATTTAGAAATGACTTGGTTCAGTTAGAAACTAATGAAATACCAAAAGGGTTGGTAGAGCTTGAAGGTATGTTCAGTTACAGTGATAGTAATCTACACCAGCAATCAACTACTAAGCTAGATGAGTTAGAGGAAGTAAAATTAGGGACATAATCATCCCCTAAGTTGGTATATATTGGAAAAAAGTTGCCTCCTCATGTTAGAGTGAATCTCATTAATTTATTAAAAAAATATTAGCATGTATTTGCTTGGTCTTATGAAGATCTAAAGGCGTATAGATAGGATTTGTTCCAGCATGAAGTCCCTTTGCTTCCAGACGCTAAGCCTTTTAGACAAAAGCAAAGACCTATTAACCCCCTACCAGAATCCAAGATGTAGCAAGAACTAACCAAATTAAGGGAAGGGGGAATTATTAAGCCTATAAGGTATTCCTCATGGGTCTCAAATTTGGTCCCGGTGAGAAAGAAAAATGGGGACATAAGACTCTGTGTTGACTTTAGAAACCTAAATGTTGCTTCCTTGAAGGATAATTATTCTTCTCCTAATATGGAAGCTATGTTGCAAAGAGTGACTGGCTATGACTTATTGTCAATGATGGATGGGTTTTTAGGGTATAACCAGGTGTTGGTAAAAGAATCCGGGCAATTCAAAACTACTTTCACCACCCCTTGGGGAACTTATGTGTATGTCAGGATGCCTTTTGGTTTGAAAAATGCTGGAGCTACTTTTCAGAGGGTGATGGATGTAGCTTTCAAAGAATTCATCAATATCATCATGGTAGTATATCAAGATGATTTGACATGCTTTTCCAAAAGGGCAGATGACCACCATGGACATTTAGAATAGGTTTTCAGTAAAGCTTTGGAATTTGGGGTGTCTTTAAATCCTAAGAAGTGTCATTTTGTTGTTACTGAAGGGAAGTTGCTAGGGCATATTATCTCTAAAGAAGGAGTAAGAATAGACCCTGAAAGAGTTGAGGCAATAAACAATGTGCCTGAACCAAAGAATGTTAAAGGTATCCAATCTTTCTTAGGCAAAGTTAATTTTGTTAGAATATTTATTGCAAATTTTGCAAAGATAGTCAAGCCCATTGTCAAATTGCTTAAAAAGGATGCAAAATTCTGTTGGGATCAAGAAGCTTCAAAGGCTTTTAAAGAGATCAAAAAGGCTATTCAGGAGGCACCAATGTTGAAATCCCCTAATTACAGTAAGCCTTTCTCTTTGTTTTCTTTTGCTTCATATCACACAGTGGTTGCAGTTCTATTACAAAAGGATAATGAAGGATATTAACATCCTATAGCTTTCTATAGTAAATCTTTGCAGGCTGCAGAGTTAAAATATGAAATCATGGAGAAGAAAGCATATGCTTTGGTCAAGGCTGTCAAAGATTTTAGGCCATATCTTATAAATGCACAAGTAGTTGCATATGTCCCACATGCTGCTATCAAAGATATCTTATCCCAGTCTAAGGTCATAGGTAAGAGATGCAGATGGATAAACAGAATCCAGGAGTTTGATTTGGAAATAAAGATCACTAAATTGGTGAGAGGTTTAGGCCTTGCCAAGCTTATGGCTAAGTCAAATCTTCTTGATGTTGAAATAAATAATGTTGAAGTTGAGAATATCCTGGTCATCGGTATTGAAACACAGCCCTGGTATTCAGAGATAGTACATTTTTTAAGGGATGCAACATTTTTAGAAGGAATGACACATAATTAGAGAAGAACTCTGAAGTTGAAGTCACAAAAATATGTCCTCATTCGGTGTGATCTATTTTGGAGGAATAGAGATGGGGCACTGTTAATGTGTTTGGATGAATCCCAGGCTAAGAGAGTGTTAACTCAAATGCCTGATGGAGTGTGTGGAGGTCATTACTCTGCTAAGACAACGATTGGTAAGATAGTTCAGGCAGGGTACTATTGACCTACTTTGTTTAAAGATGCCCATGAATATGTTAGGAGATGTGACCCATGCCAAAAGTTTTCATCCAAATTAAAGTATGAAGGAGCTTTACCCCTCAACCTAGTCAAAGTGGAAGCCCCTTTTGTCCAATGGGGCATTGATTTTATTAGAGAGATTATTGAGAAATTAGGAAGAGGTCATAGGTGGATTATAGTAGCTAATGATTATTTTACTAAATGGATTGAAGCTATACCCACTAGAAGAGCCACAACTAAGGTTGTTATTGACTTTCTGATGGATAATGTTATAGCTATATTTGGAGTCCCTGTAAAACTAGTAATGGATAATGCCATGAGCTTCAGGTCAAGAAGAGTTTGTTGAATCTTGCACTAGTCATGGAATAATTATGTCTTACTCTTCACCTTATCATCCTCAAGGTAATGGGCAAGTTGAGTCTAGTAATAAGAGCCTCTTGAACATTATCAAGAAAATCCTGGAAGAGAACAAAAGGTCTTGGGACCAAAAGTTGAAATTAGCCTTATGGGCTGATAGGGTTACTATCAAAAAGGCTATTGGGGTTTCACCCTTTGAATTAGTTTATGGCACACACTCTTAGGTGCCTATCAATAATTTTCTTCCAGTGTATAAATTCCTGCGAGTTGAAGACATGGAGTTATCTGAACCCATGGAAGACCAGATGATTTAGATAGTGGAAGTTGAAGAAATTAGGACTCTGGCCCACAAGAGGAATCTAAAGGTCTACTTGTAGTCCAAATACCTATTTGATAAAAGAACCTCATTGAGAAAATTCCAAATTGGTGATGTAATTCTTCAATGGAATGCGAAAGGATGGGATAAGGGAAAGCACAAGAAATTTGAGTCACTATGGATTGGTCCCTCTGTGGTCTGTGATCTTAATGGAAAGGACTCATATTTTTTGAAGAATATGAATGATGAAGTACAAGAATTTCTAGTGTATGGACAATTCCTAAAACAAAAAATTCTCTTGATGTCCATGCATAGTAGGTCCTTGTTTGTATATAGTTAGGTTTGCTTTGGTTATTTTTTTGGGGCTTGTGTTTGGTCTATTTCTCCAGAGAGTTTCTGAATCCTTGTGTTGATCTTGTGATCAACCATCCCCAGTCAGAGCCATTGTTATCACTATTTAAAAAATTGGTATTCTTGTCCCATAATTGGCTAAGTCTATGAAAATTTTGAGTCTGGTATGGCCTTGTTACTTCTAATTACTTTAGATCCAAAGAGGGTTTAGGTTTTAAGTCTTAATCACTCTAGTGTTTGAGAAAAAACCTCTTTTTCTAATTCCGTGTTACTTTATTCACTTAAAGAAGGGTCTGTTTGTCATGAGAAGTGTCCCCCCCCTTCTTATTTCTTCCTAGGTGGGTCTAGAAGTGCATTACTTTTCTAAGTCTTTACTAAGGTTTTAATTTTTAATCAGGCTCCTAACTAGTGAGTAGGTTCCTTTTAATCTAAAGGCGCGTGTGGTTTCACAGCCCTAAGATGCCCGTGATTTACCATTTGTGAAGTGGCAAAAGGCGGAAGTGGGTCCGGCATCTAGGTTTTCACTAAAGATAAAGACCGATCAAGTTCTATTTGATCGGATGGTTCGCGCGGTTTCGCGAGATAAAGGTGACTATGATTTAACCTTCACGAAATGGTGAAAAGGAAATTGGCTCCGGCATCTAGGAAAAGACTAAGGTAAAGACTGATCAAGTTCCTTTTGATCGGGTGGCTTGCATGGTTTTGCTGGGTGAACATGCACGGGTTTTATGCTTCGCGAAGTGGTGAAAAGGAAAGTTGGTCCATGAGGTGGCAAAGACTAAAGTTAAAGGCCGATCAAGTTCCTTTTGATCAGACAGTGGGCGCTATTTCATAGCCTGAAGGTGCCTATGATTTAATCTTCATGAAGTGAAGAAGTGTCATGGTGGCCACTTAGTCGATGTCATGGCAGAACAGGTGATTCAGACCACTAGCAAAAAGATAGGTTGTTAGATGCACATGGCGGACCTGAAGTGGATCACGTGGAAGTTGTTCGACGAGTAAGTGAGTGACATGTTGGTTTCTTTTGTCAGCCAGTTGCCAGAGTGGATGTTGTTGAGTTAGAGGGCCCACTTATATAGGTTAAGTTAGTTAAAGGGCGGATATCTTAAGCAGGATCCTATGACGGGCACCATTTTGTAGCCCGAAGATGTAAGGTAATTACCATTCACAAAATAGCGAAGACCTCTAGCCTTAAAAGCTTGGAGAATGGTTAGTGGGATAAATCGCCAGTTATAGGATAGAGTAAAGACCAATCAAGTTCCTTTTGATCGGATGGCTAGTCCGGTTTCGTTGGGTGAAAATACATGATGTTTAGCTTTCGCAAAATGGTGAAAGAGATCTGAGCTCATTGGCGATGAAGAATAGTCAGTGAGATAAAAGTCGTGAAAGTTTAACTAGATCTAACGGGTGGTGTTATTTTTCTTGAGAAAGAAGCGCGGATTTTAGGCTTCGCAAAATGGCGAAACAAGAAAGTGATGGAAACATAGACATGTTATGATTTGTTGGAGCAAAATTTTTGAATTCATTCATGAATTCAATTCTGAGGTGATGGCCGAAGCATGTGGTATCAATGTCGCAGTTAAGAGCCCAATTTCTGTATATGCGCTCACATCAATTGAATGTAGGTGTCATTTCGAAGAGTTGTTGCAGAAAAGTGGGTCCAGAGTAGAGTTCTTCAGGCCGAGAACAAGTTTTCTTGTATCTTGCTTACCAATTACTTGAAAGTTTGATTGATTGTGGTTTTGTTCTGTTATAGAATTGTTGTGATTATTAATTGAATTACTTGCATACCATTGAGATGGCACCCAGAAGGGACTTCATAGGGAAATTTATTTATCAGGAGAGAGCAATTTGTGATGATTTCCTAGAACAGTTTTCTATGTCCATGAACATAGCAGCTAAGGTTAAAGAATTAGTGCGAAAAGCTCCTCGCTTGATAATAGGAGAAGGATTGTATGACAAGGGTAATTGGTTGAGAGACCCACAGGTAGGGTTGTTTGGTTTGGGTTTATTCAAGGTTGGATTTGGTATGAGACACTCCCCAGCCCCAATGAATAGTATTTGGGAGTTGGATGTAGGTAAATTGGTGGTCCCTAGAGTGTTCATGGATGTAGATCTCCTAACTCAGATTGCACACAACTATGACCCTGTTACCAAAAGTGTTCGAGCTATTAATGGAAAAGCCCTCATTGAAATAAATGATGATGAGTTTAGAAATGTATTTGGGCTTAGTGAGGTGTCCAATTATTTGGAGCCCATTAATTTTAAATCATTGGCTCAAGTCTACAACGCACAGAGGAATCATCTTAGAAATGGGCCTCTTAAGGAATTCTTTGTTAAAATAGGTAGATTGACTATTGTAGGACCTAATACCATGGAGCCTTTCTCCTTAAATTTGTTCACTCTTAGAGCTAAAGGATTATACTGGTCACTCTGCCAAATTTTTGGAGAGGATGTTGAAGTGAACATGCCAACTCATTACATGTTAATGATAGCTCAAATTTTAAATCCTTCTCTGGCAGTTACATTTGATTATGCCCCCTATATTACCGATGCAATCCATGAAGGCTTAATAGGGATAAAGAATGGTAAGGTGGATAGGCCTTTTGGATGGTACTCCCTTCTCATGCATCTATTTTTATTCAAGGGTGGTGACTACTTTGCCAATGAAATGTACTTGGTGAAAGAAAAGGATGGGGAGAGAATGTCAGTTCAATTATGGAGCGCAGTGTTGTCATGGGACAGGGAAGATGCTAGCTACCTAAAGTTTGATAAGTGCTTTGTATCCAAGATCAGAATTCTTTTATGCTTAGAGAATCCAAGGGTCCCTAAAGCTCTTTTGGAGTTTCTTAGGCCAAAGGAGTTTGTTGAAAAAATCAAAATTGTCCACAATTGGGGTGACATGTACTTGTACCCTGTTTCCATAGTTTTCAGAGTGTATGGTTTCAGAGGCACTCCATTTTTGTTGAAATATCAAGTCCAATTGAAGGTAGGAATTGTAGAAGTCCTTAGGTAGATTGGGAGTGTGCAAGAGGCAAAACTATCTAATAGAGGAAAAGGGACCATTTTCCCTACAGTAACAATAGCACATCAGTTTGTGATTACTAAAGGTGGGTGGAAGTGTTTTGAGGAGTTCTTTCAACCATACCATCTATCCACTGCAGTGTCAAGGTTTTCTGATCCTAAAGACTTCTTTAACAGTATGTTTAAGAAGAGGGTAGTATGCAAGGGCAGACCTCACCAATTCCAATTCCCTGAAGACCTCATCATAAATGAGTTTGATTTGGATGAGCAAGAGCTAAGGAAAGAAAAGTGGGTGGCCTACAAGAAGGCTCTACATTTTGTGCACCAATTTGACACCAGCTATGCCCCTTTGTCCAGTTTTCACCCCTTTGAGGAAAAGGCCAAATTCCTAATTATTTGTTTTGAAGATGTAATGAAAACATTGAAAGAGAAGAGGGAAGCAGTGATTAAAAATTGTTGGTGTAAATAATTATTCATCTTGGATATTATTACACCTTACTTAAGTTTACTTAGGAAATGAGTTTACTTAGGAAATGCATTTCATAGTAGTTTGGGTATGAGACACTTGGGTGTTTGTGCCACATTGGTATAGTGTGTGTAGGAGAATTTCCACCTTTTATGGTGTTGATCTTGTTGTTACACTCCACATTCAGTGGGTGATCCACCTCACGTGGACTATTATATTGTTTCTCCTACCTACCCACACCTATTTCCTACCTACCTTTATTTCTTATTAAGCCACATGTCATGTTTGTGTGCTCACATATCCATATAGCCTTGCCTATATAAGTAGGCTCATATTCATTGTATGTAATTGAATGATTGATGATCCAGTTGATCAGTATTTTCATCTTGATAGAATATAGTTTATTCCTATCAATATTTTGTCTCTCCATTGTATTTTTCATTGAGCTCTAGATCTTGGCAAAATCTCACATGGTATTAGAGCCTATAGGGCTTCATTGATTAGTCTTTTGGAGACATTTTGGAGGCATCAATTTTCAAATTTGGGGATCCTCATTTTTTGGGGGGCATCGTACAGTGATTTGGACATCATGGTTGAATCCGGGAGCCCGTTTCCATGAATTTCAACTATAAAGTCGACCTATTTTGGTGAGAAAATATTTTTGCCCATTTTGGCTATTATTGTACAGATTTCGAAATTTTTTTTGTAAAAAATTATTTTCCAGAAAAAAAAAAAAAGAAAATTTTTCTGAAAAATAAAAAAATTCGAAAAAGGCGATCAAAAAAAAAAAAGTGAAAAAAAATAAAATTTGTTTTGGGGGGGGTCCCGTGACCACCCCCCTCTCCATACTCTATCATTTTTTTGCAGATTTTTTATGGGCCTTGCCGCCCGTACTCCCTGGTCTTTGTGTCTGCTCCGACCTTTATCCCGATCGCGTACCCCGTGGTACTCCCGCCATCGTCCGTGGATTTTTCTGGTGCCGCTACCACCACCTGGCATCGCAGCCGGCAGTCCGCTCACCAGCCAGGCCCTGCCACTGGTAGACCTCCCTCTGACCAGTAGCTCACTCCCCGCCGCCGACACCTCTCCACCCTACCGGCACCGTCCGCTCCGACAAACAGCTTCCGATCACTGTCCACCATCCTCCTCCTCTCTGGCAGTCCTTAAAACCGGCGGAACCGCATCCGTCATGTGGTAGGCGGCCACTGGCCCACGGTCAACATCCATATGACCTATTAGTCAACCAGCACAATTAGCATATTTGCCACGTGTCATCAGTCCGTACAGTACGGACATCGAATGGGCAAGGAGGCAAATTTTTTTTGATGGGCAGATGGGCGTCAAATTTAAGCCCATCATTTTCTGACGTCAGCACCACATCAACAGTATTTTGAAATTTTTTGACCCCCTCTTCATTGAGCTTTTCAGTTTTGCAGTTCAACTTTGAAAGGCCATATCTTGCTCATTTTTGCTCCTTTTTTAGTTCAATTTTTTTTGAAATGGGCTATAATTTCATGCTCTTCACATTGGTGGAAGAATTTTTTGATTTTGATGGATGGATTTTTCAGAATTTGCAGATATTCATGACTGTACCTATCTAATCCCCGATTTTGCAACTTCAGAGGCTTCATTTGGGGTCATACGACCTCCTTTTCAGGTGTCATTTTTTTTGAAAGTGCGTATTTTTTCATCTACTTTCATAATATGCTATTTGTTTGCAGTGATTTTAAGTAGAAATTGTATTTTTAGTATTTGGCCATTTTTGGCATATTTGGTACTTGCATTTTGCTTGGATCTCAGTTTAGATCACTAGCAGTATTTGTTGAAGTCTCTTAGATCTCATTTTGAGAAGTTGTAAATTGAAATCAAATGTCCACTTTGCCTTGTTTTGCAAGTGGCCCATTGTATATGCACTAAGTATAAAGTGCCAAAATCACCATTTTGGGGGGGGGGGTTTCTTAATTGAGTATTTTGTGGGGGGTGTCTTGTGTGATTGTGCCTCTCTGTATCTTGTGTTTTTCATTTTGGTACTATGGGTTCTCCTAAATTTCCACTTTTAACTCCTCATAATTATGCATCATGGAAGATTAAGGCATGGAGTAAACTAATGGAAAAAGGACTCATTCATTATGTAAATGAAACTATAACAACACCACTTGATCCTAAGGCTGATCCTAATGCTCAAATTTAATGGCTTACTAAGAATGCTATGGCACTTGGAACTCTTAGAAAGTATGTATCAGATGACCTCATTTTTCACATTGATAAGTGTACAACAATTAAAGAGGCTTGGGATATTTTTAAGAAATTGTATGGTCAAGTTGATGAGATTAAGGGCTCCAAGCTTGATATTGAACTCACAACTTTGGATCCCAAGGATTTTGATACAATCCAAGATTATGTCAAAAAAGCAACTGAGTTAAGAGCAAAGCTAAAGGATTGTGGAATTGACAAAAAGGATGCTCAATTGGTTTATAACTTGTTGGACAAGCTTCCTTCAGAGTATGCAGCCTTTGTGTCTAGCTTTCACACCCATAGGTTAGCTCAAGGTTCCTCATACACTTCTCTCTCATTTGATTCATTCACGGAAATGTTGATACTTGAGCAATCTAAGTTGACCACAATGGGGATTCTCAAATCTTCAAAGTCACAAGCTTTGGTGGCTAACAAAGAGAATCAAAGTAATCAAGGAAAAGGCAAGAATCAAAAGCAACCTAAGTCGAAACCACAACAAGATGGAGCACAATCTTCCTCTCCACAACAAGGTGATTCACCATTCTCACCTAAGAGGAAATCATATAAGGACAATATTTTTTGTGGATATTGCAAGAAGCCAGGACATGATGAACATCATTGTTATAAGAAGGATATTGATGAGTTGAAGAATCTTCTTGAGAAGAATAGAATCAACCTACCTTCTAGAATGTCTACATCGGCTTCTTCTTCCAAGGATAAAGGAAAGGATCACTCTTTTGGGACAGATAAAGGAAAGGGACAAGCTCTTTGTGCTACTACAAATCATGATTTAGGGAGATGGCTTCTAGATTCAGGGGCTTCTCGTCATATGGCATCTTTGCAGTCTATGTTTTCTACATTTGAGCCTTGCCACGTGCCACAGATTTTGATGGGCAATCATACATACATGGATGTGATTGGGAAAGGATCTATTGCCATTGGGGATAACTCCTTCAATGATGTGTTGTGTGTACCCCACTTGACAAATAATCTTCTTTCAATCTATCAAATCACACATGGGGCAACTAGGAAAACTGTAGAGTTCACACCTGATTCAATTATCACTAGAGACTTGGAGAGTGGAGCTATCATTGCGACTAGGGTGGTTGATCATGCATCTCGATTGTACTCTTTTTCACATTTTGGTCCTCTTGATGAGGTTGATTCTTCCTATATTGATGATTCAGATTTTGAGGAGAACTTTGGGCATTTGAACTTGGGGATTCTCACATGTGACCTTGTTCTTGAGCCTTGCATTTCATCTCCTTCTCTTGATATCACACCACCTATTACACCTGATGATGCAACTAGTGCGGTAGTTTTGCCTTCTTATGATTTATTGCAGTAGGATATTTCATGTCTTCCAGCTTCAGTTGATTGGGATGCCTACTTGACAGACATTGCAGGTTTGTTTGTGGAGTCCTACATTACAGATTTGGGAGATACCATTGATGACATTCATCTTCTCTTTGATGAAGATGATCCTTCTTTGATTGTTGCAAGGGATCACTCTAACCCTCTTGTGCATTCTCTACATGATCAATCTTTAGAGGTTGACATGATTGTGGATACTTTTGTACAACACTTGGAGGAGGTCTCTTTATCTTTTGAGGAGACATATGAGTCTTTAAATATTGTTCTACAATCATCTCCACTAGATCTTGGAGTGCCTTTTTCAACAGTGTGGCATAGTTTACCACCTTTGGAGGGGGTACCTTTTAGCATCGACATGGGGACACTTGAGTAGTTTTTCAGAGATTCCTTTCATCATGAGTATTTTTGCTTCATCTTCCCTTCATGGTTGGGGAGACTTCATGGATACACCTTTGGTTTTGTTTCTTCCTAAGGGTAGGAATGTTGTTCGACTTTCATGGAGTAGTTTCTTCATTCATCTTCGAGCTTCTATCATTGGTGTAGATTCCACATTGAGGGGGGGCTTCCTAGTCTCTCTTCTTCTTCTTCTTCTCACATATGGGGAGGACTTTTTCCTCACATGGGGTTTTGTCCTTCACATACTTCTATGAGAGTTCTTTGTATCTAGTTTTCATCTCTCTTTTGGGGGAGGGTTTTTTCCCATTTGGTTTTTCTCTCTTTCTCCGCTTTGTGAGATATTTCCTTGCATTGGTTTTCATGCATTTGCATTTGTACATGGGTACCTAACATGGCCTAGTAGTAGGGACCCATCTAGCATTGCTTAGTTGCATTGTACACTTAAGTGCATTCCCCTAAGTTGCACTTAACGGGGGGTGTTGGTGTAAATAATTATTCATCTTGGATATTATTACACCTTACTTAAGTTTACTTAGGAAATACATTTCATAGTAGTTTGGGTATGAGACACTTGGGTGTTTGTGCCACATTGGTATAGTGTGTGTAGGAGAATTTCCACCTTTTATGGTGTTGATCTTGTTGTTACACTCCACATTCAGTGGGTGATCCACCTCATGTGGACTATTATATTGTTTCTCCTACCTACCCACACCTATTTCCTACCTACCCTTATTTCTTATTGAGCCACATGTCATGTTTGTGTGCTCACATATCCATATAGTCTTGCCTATATAAGAAGGCTCATATTCATTGTATGTAATTGAACGATTGATGGTCCAATTGATCAGTATTTTCATCTTGGTAGAATATAGTTTATTCCTATCAATATTTTGTCTCTCCATTGTATTTTTCATTGAGCTCTAGATCTTGGCAAAATCTCACAAAAATAACCCCGAGAAGGCAAGACTAGTTCTAGCTAGGTCTACATCTGCTAAAGCAATCCCTCTTGGTGATTATGAATTGCATAGAGAATCTAAATATAGTGTGTTAGTGCCAAAAATAGGAGAGCCTTCTACTTCAAGAGGAAAGAGGAAAATACAAGATGTCATTGACATTCAAGACTCCCCAAAGAAGCAAAGGGTGGGAAAGGAAGTGCAATCTAATGAGCCCTTGTATTCCCCATCTCAATCCCCTATTCATATAGGAGATAAGAAGGTAGCAACTGAGCAATTGTTGCAGTTAGGGATTCTTGGGGAGATAGCCTATACCTATGATGAAATAGAAGATGGAATGCCTCAAGAGCTAGAAGATGCTGAGATGAACATAACCACCAATGAGTTCAAAGGCTATGAACTGGATCCTGCCATTAAACAGGCCAATGAGAAATTTTTAGCTGATAGCAACTTTGTTACCTCAGGAGCTATCATACAATTTGTGTGGAAGCAGAATATTGATAAGTTTAATGCCAGATGTGAGAAGAGGAAGAGTGAGCAGCCCCACAAGGATGTAGTTGTGGTGGAGGAAGAAATAAAGCAAGAAATGGTCACTGAGTTTAAGACCATCACTCCTAAGAAAGGAAGGGAAATGGTAGCAAACGCTAGTGTACTCATCCTCCCTGAATGGGATATAGCAGATGCCTTGGTTCTAGACGTAGTCAGGAAAGAAACCAAGCCTATAGAAGGAGTAACCTTCAGCAAGGATGATGCTGCCCTAGTCATGTGGTCTCTGAAAAATAGATGAAAATAGAAAGAAAAAGGATATCCCAGAGTCAAGCTACCTTGGAGGTATGATAGTGAAGAGAGTACAAAATACTAGAGTGGTGGAGGCTACTAGCACAGTCTTGGAAACTGCAAAATTTAGTGTTGTAGTGGCAGAGAAGGAAGCAAAGGAAAGGGAAGATCTCCAAGTTAAGGTGGAGACAGTCTTGAAAGCTTACAATGAGGTCAAAGGAGAGGTAGTGAGCCAAGATAACATTATTGCTAATTTGAAAAACCAATTGGCAAGACAATACCATTGTGGTGAGTCCTCAACATTGATGATTACTTATTCTCCTGCACAGCCTCCATCTACTAGCGCTATCATTAAATTCCCACCACCTCCTGCACATTCTAGTTCCCAATCAATTGAGATCACTCCTTAGGAGTTGGAGAAGCTAAAACAGGCTCAAACCTTGTTTGCAAATAAATATGAAGAGAGAGTGACGGCCACAATTTTGAGTTTTATTAACACTGTAGGATCATCATTGGTGTATAATAATATGAGTAAAGTTTTGGATATGTGGAATGAGCTTAATGGAGACAAGGTTCTAATGCCTATTCTGGACAAGTGGAAGCCTAGAGAGGAGGATGTAGAACTTATTTGTGTATCTTATGATGAGGCAGGGGCTAACCCCATTATCAAATCTACTTGTGACATGACAAAGGATCTGGCCAAGTTAGCAGAAGATAATGTAGAGAGGAAGATCAACTTGTATAATAATGAGTACACTAAGCAAGTATTTGAATTATTCCCAGAGGGTTTTTCCAGTCCAACTCAATTGAAGGATAAACAAATATGGCTTAATGAATATTTGAGCCAACCTATCTCTAAGGATAAAGGGAATCATTAATATAGATGATACTTCCATATTTGTTAGGACGGTTGAGGAGATAGAGAAAATTAAAGCACACTATGGTTTCCTAAATTTAAAGGTCAATAAAATGAGGAACTCTTGGAAGAGATTAGCCAAGACAAAAGGGAAATTTTTTAACTTCTCATGGCCTACTGATGACATGTACCAGGAGTGGACAAGAAAGTATGCTATGCTGGATGCAGAGGTTCAAGAAGAAGCCGCAGAATGACAACCACAGGAAAAGGACTATTAGAAAATGGAAACGATTTGCTACTTCTTGTTCGAACTAGAATTTTGTTGTAACAAAGCTTTTTTAAAGGTCTAAAGCTTGTATGCATCCATACTATTATAAATGGATACTAGGACTAATGAAAAGGGATCGCAAGAATTTGTAAAGAAACTCTGTAGAAATATATCTGGGTTTTTCTAAAGTTTATAGAGAATATTCTGAGTTTTTGTAAGATTTTGAAATGAATATCATTATACAAACCATAAAATTTCGAGCCTAGAATTGTGTTGTCTTTTAGTGTACTTTCAATAATCTACTAGTTTCTTTTCGGTAATCTAGGGTTATTCAATTGAACATGGATTGTAATGCAGTCCTTATAGATATGTTTCTTAGCTTTCTTCTTCAGGAGGGGAATATCTTTGTCAGTATGTTATTTTGTTGGAAACTTTGAATCTGATAAACACTATCTAGTCTAATAGGGAAAGACTCTTATATATGTCAGGCATGTATGGGGTTCATAGAAGCTGAAATGATGATATGTATGGAGATGTTTAATTGTGAAATCCTTGTTTAATTTAGATGACTCTATGGCCTAGATAAGGCACTGGTACCAATTGTAGCTCTTTTTTCTACAATTCTTGTAGATCAATACTGAACATGAGCATAAGCTTTCTTTTATAATTTCTATTTTAAAAGTGTGAAATTATATACAGGAGGTATACATGCCTAAACTTTGGATAAGTTTGAAGTGTAGAAGGTTCTTAAAACCTTGTCATGTGTTTCTTTAAGGTTCATTTTCCTTAATCTCTCTATTTGCAGATAGAGTTATTAATTTCTTATAGGGGATAAAAGGGGAATCGGAATTTGAGAACAACATCATTGATTGGTAAGTTTACAACTTTTTAGTTAAATAATTTTGACAATAGTGTGACAAAATGTACCGAATCTTCCTTTAAAGCTTTTGTTACCTATTCATCTACTAGAAAAGGAAAAGATATATGTCAAAATCATGAGTGCAGGATAAGTCATGGAAGTAACCGAGGAAATAAAGACAATGAAGATCAAGTGATGGAACTTGAGGGACTGTTAGCAAAGACATTTTCAAGAGGCACTGGTAAGTATATAGGAAAGCTACCTTTGAAGTATCTCTTGTAGTAAAATTGGTCATATTGCTGCTAACTACCCTAACACTGATAATAATTTGTTTTTTAGAATATTCAAAGGAAAGGGCAAGAAACATTGTTATGTTGTAGTAGATGAAGGTGTGATTGATGAGGAGTCGGAGGAAGAAGATGACAATGAATAAATTATGTTTGTAGTCGTGAAAGAGGAACTGCTAGATGAAAAAGCACTAGTATCTCATATGGAGAATAGTAATAAATGGATTATTGACAATGGCTGCTCATACCACATGAAAGGAGATAAACGTAAGTTCATAACCCTTAATGAATTTGATGGAGGTGTTGTTAGATTTGGAAATAACTCTCCTTGCATGGTGAAAGGTAAAGGTTCAATCTCTAAATGGGCAGAATAATGTTGATGATATGTTTTGGGTTGATGGTCTTAAGCATAATCTTTTAAGTGTTGGTCAACTCAATGATAAAGGTTATTTGCTTGAGTTTAAAAGTGGAGTCTGCAAAATTCTTGGAGGTAATGGTGAGCTAATTGCTACCATGAAGCAAATTAGAGGTAATTTATTTCATTTGAATAGTAATATTAATAATTGTCTGGTTGCAAGAATGGAAGACAGTTGGTTATTTGCAAAATGATGTTGCCATGTTAATATTGATAATCTGGTTAAGATAAGCAAGTCAAGTGTTGTAAGAGGATTACCCCAACTTGTCAAATCAGTATGATGACCTCTATTTCTTTTAAGAGAAAGAATTGTATTTGTGAGAATATCTTAGATTTAGTACATACTGATCTTTGTCGCCCTATGAGAATAAAGAGTTATTACGGTGATAGGTATTTCATGAACTTCACCGATGACTATTCTAAAATGATGTGGGTGACATTTTTGAGTGAAAAATCAGAAGCATTTAGTAAATTAAATCATTTAAAGCTCTGGTTGAGAAGGAAACCGGTAAGAACTTCAAGTGTTTAAGATCAGACCGAGGAGGTGAATTCACATTTGATGAATTTGTTAAGTATTGTGATGAATAGGGTATAAAGAGACACATGTATGCTCTGAGGACACCGCAACAAAATGGCATAGCAGAAAGGATGAACAAAAGAATAGTTGAAGCTATAAGAACCTTGTTATTGTAGGGTAATGTATACAAAATGTTTTTGAGAGAAGCGATCGGTATTAATGTATACACTTTAAACTGGGTACTGGTAAAGAGAGGTAAAAATAAGACACCCTATAAGCTATGGTATGGAAAAAATCCTTATGTAAGTGATGCACACTAAAAGGGATGCACAAGACACACATAAGTTCAAATCGTTAGTGTTCTTAGTGACAATAAAAAATGAAAGACGAATGAAACTATGATCCTAAACATGCATATCAAGAGAGATAAAATAGATAATGAAAAGCAGACAAAAATGAAGGAAGGAAATAAAACCCCCCAAGATGCTCTCCAACATGCTCATAGTTGCTCCTCCCTTGTTCCTCTCCTCTCCAAGTTCCACATGAGTGTATCCCTTAGCTTTTTGCACTATTTATGGATGTCTTATGGAGATTCAAGATTATGAAAATGAAAATAACTACTTATGCAAGTGTAAACAAGATAAATAGGAGAAAGAACCTTAATTATTCTATGTTAATTTTAGCCAAAATAATAACACAAGCTTCTAAAATACTCTCTCAAAATGACTATAAATTTGATGCATAAAAATTTCTCGATCCTTTTGAAGAAGGGATGGGCTCTATTTATAGGGAAAGTGGAGAAATGGATGGTTGACATTGAGTAATCTCAAAAAGGGCCATGATTGATGGGTTTATGATCCATGTGAGGGATTTCAACCCAATCACAAGATGACAAATGTCAACATGAGATGTCTTGAGAGGAGAGGGAAGAAGCATTAAATGCTTGAGATGACTTGAAGGTTACCTTGGGAGGTAAGGTTAGGCTTGAGTTAATGAATAAAGATTTTATCTAATGAATAATGCCTTTATCCAATGGACAAACTCTTGTGCAAGAGTTAATGGAGATAACCATGGTCAAAGAAATAAATGTTTGAAAAGACCTATGAGTTAAATGGGGGTTGATTTAGAGGGAAAGCCTCTAACCATGTGGGAAAGTTGATTTAACCATTAATGGTTATGTAAGAGCCATAAATGGTTATGTAAGAACCATTAATCATTTGGAAGACTTTAGGGGTTAACTTTTTGAAGACATAAAGCCTTTAATGCATTTCAAAGACTTTGAAGGCTTTGAGAAGTGACTTCAAGTTGCTTAGGAATTTGACAATAATTAGGGGGTGGGGGGATTAGGCTAATTCGAAATGGTTTAGAATAATCTAGAATGGGTTTAGGATGTAAGTAGGTTTGGTGGGTGAGAGAAAATAGGATTTTAAATAAATAAAATTACTTTATTTCAACCAAATAGTGCAACTTGCATTTGTAGGAGAATGCAAGTGGGGGGAGGTAGTTTAGGGATTTAAATAATAATAATTTATTTATTTAAAGGAGGAAAAGGGTTAAATTAAATAAATATGTTTTATTCATTTAATTGATTTAGAGTGTGGCTTAATGAATTAATTAAAATAAATTGAATAATTTATTTAGTTAATAGAAGGGGTTGAAGATGAATTAATTAAATATTGATTTAATTAACTATTGACTGATGATTAAATAATCAAATAGATACTAAATATTAATTTAATTAAGTGGACAGATTTATGTGTCTACAGTAAGTTATTTCAAAAAATTTGGAAGTCAATGTTTTATTAAGAGAGATAACTACACTGAGAAATTTGATGCAAAATCTGATGAGGGAATTTTTCTTGGTTACTCTTCTAAGAGTAAAGTGTATAAATGTTACTGTAAGAGAACTAAGAAAATTGATGAAAGTGCTAATGTAAAAGTTGATGATCTATCTAATAAGTCTGAAGCTACAAGCAGATTAGAACCTGAAAAGGATGATAATGAGGAAAAGTTTGTGATCATTGAACCGAAGACAAAGAATAATGAAGAACTGGTAAACGATGATAGTGAGGAAGAAGATGAAGAACCTAATGTAGAAGATGCAGAACTAGCATAGGCAATACCTAGATATGTCTGATTGAATCATTCACAAGAGCAGATAATTTGTGATAAGAATGCAAGTGTGCAAAACAGGAGAAAGATCTGAGGGAACTCATGTTTAATATCTACAATTGAACCCAAGACAATTAAGGAAACACTAAATGATGCTAATTAGGTGAATGCAATGAATGAAGAATTAGATCGAATTGAGAAGAATCAGACATGGTCACTTGTCCCTAGACCAGAGGATAAGAATGTAATTGGAACAAAATGGGTCTCTAGGAATAAATTGGATGAATAAGGAAGAATTGTAAGAAATAAAGCGAGGTTAGTCTACAAAGGGTATGCTCAAGAAGAAGGTGAGGATTATAGTGAAACATTTCCACCTATTGCTAGATTAGAAGGTGTAAGGATGTTGTTGGCATTTGCTGCATATAAGGGATTCAAAGTTTAGGAAATGGATGTCAAGTCAACCTTTCTAAATGGGATTCTAGAAGAAGAAGTATACATTGAACAACCAGATGGATTTTTCTTGACCGACAATAAAGATATGGTGTGTAAATTGCATAAAGCACTATATGATCTATAGCAGGAACCAAGAGCATGGTATGAAAGATTACATGCACATTTGATCAAAATTGGATTCTAGCATACCAGTGAGGGCATCAAGATTTATTTGAAGACTGATGGGGACAAGATGCTGATAGAAAAAGTGTTTGTAGTTGACATAATTTTTGGTAGAAATTATGATATGTGTATGGAATTTTCTAATATTATGAAAAAGGAATTTGAAATGTCTCTAATTGGTGAAATAAAGTTCTCTATTGGCTTACAGGTCCAACAACTGGATGGTGGTATTTTTATTTGTCAGACCAAGTATATTAAAGAGGTGTTGAAGATTTTCAGCATGGAAGACTACAAACTGGTAGGAACACTGATGGTGATAGGCTGCAAGTTGTCCAAGGAAGATGATTCCCCAGCTATTAGTGAAAAAGATTACAGATCTATGATTGACAAGATACACTATTTTGTCCATAGGAGACGGAACATTGTTCATGCTATTGGATTAGTGGCTAGATTTCAAAAAGAGCCTAAAGAGAGTCACATGGTGGCTATGAAGAGAATTTTTTCATATCTCAAAGGCACAGTAGACTATGGTTTATAGTATCCCTATAAAGAAGATTTTAATTTGGATGTCTTCACTAATACTGATTAGGAAGGTAATGTGGATGATCGAAAAAGCACAATCGGTGGAGCTTTTCTACTTGGAGGAAGATTAGAGGCATGGACAACCAAGAAACAAACTTGTGTTTCTCAATCTATAGCTGAAGTAGAGTATGTAACTACACCCATGAATTGCACGCATGCAATATGGATGAGACATGTGCTAGAAGGATTTAAGATAGATATGTTTGAACCGGTGACTATCTATTGTGATAATACAAGCGAATAAATATTTATAAGAATTCTGTACTTCATTCCAAAACCAAGAACATTAAATTGAAGTATCATTTCCTAAGGGAAAGAGTTCAAGAGAAAGAGGTGAAGATGGTGTTAGACAGTTCAAATAACCAGAAGACAACTCAGAGGGGGGATGAATCAGTTGTCATAGATTAACAAAATATTTAGTATTTAAAACTTTAATACCGAAACCCAAAATATTAATACCAGAATAATAGATAAACCAATTAAGCATTAATAATAGTGAGAGAATAAATACCATCCACATGACACTAAGATCTATACGTGGAAAACCCAGTAAAGGGAAAAAAACATGGTGGAAAGCCTACCCACAATCAAATAATACTTATGCAATAAGTATGTGAATTACAATTGAGGGGCCTGCACTTGCAGGAAGGCCAAAATCCTAGAGCGCATTTCTCATCATAAAAGGAGTCTCACTGACTACATAGAAATCCATACTACAATCTGGAAGAATGAATGAACTGCAAAGATAGCATCTCGTATGCTTGAGTACAGTTCCAATTAAGCTCAATATTGGAGGACTAAATCATTTTACATAAACCCAACTTGTTCTCCAATGATCGACCAAATCCTCTACCTGAATGATATTACATTATTCACACATTACATATCCATACCCCATTCCTATGACCGTGATCTACAATGAGATCTTACATCATATATATATATATATAAAAACCCTCGACCATAAACAATTAGGTCGGCCACCAGAAAATAAATCAATTACATAATTACCAAACATGTCAGCCTTAGACCAAACAAATAATATCAAACCCATAAGACATCTCAGAAACACATCGAGAGGTCCAATCCACATGTTACATTAAGCTGGTCCATAACCTAGATACATTGAGACCCAAATTAGGTCCACACGCTAAAGCAATGATCCCAATCTGCCAACTCTCAAACATGATCACCATCATCATCTAGAATCCATACTAAAATCTACACCAACACCACTTATTCATATCATCAAAAGATCTTCATCAAAGCTCTACTGATGAAACCCTCACCGGAACCATAAACCAAGCTTTCAAGCAAATAGGATAGCATCCAATCACTAGACCAAAACCAACTGACTGAATATGAGCATGAGTAAGGAAATTCCATAACAAAATCATACGGAAGCATACTGGATCATGCCAAATCCAATCCAACCAGAAACCACACAACCTACTGGGACTAGAAGGGTGTCAGTAAAGCATCCAAAATAGCTAGTGTTAAAATCAATGACAAGACATCAATGCAACACATAATCAATTCCTCCAAATGGCCAACATATGGAGTATGTGAAGAGTAAAGTTCAGTTAGCTGATATCTTTACTAAGCCCTTAACAAAGGCTACCTTTGAGTTTATTAGAGGTAAAATAGGGGTTAGACCCCTACACCAGAAGAACTAGAATGATGGAGATTATGTTGGTATTATGGATTTGTTGTATTGGTTTTGTCATTGATGTCAACACTTATCAGCACTTATCTTTCTAGAGATCTTTGGTTATGTTCACCGGCATGTTCAGTGACTTATGCATAGTCACCGGTATTTGGTTCACTGGCAGGTTATATTGTTCACAGGCACTAAGGATGATTTGTTATCATCTAGAGATTACTTGGTTATGTTGAAGACATGGTTTGGACACTTGTTTTGGTGATTTGGTTACTGGTCTAATCGAGCTGGCATATTTGTTGTTACCGGCAAATTAGTCTAGGTTATGGACTGACATGTGTTATCTATTCCAGATCAACAAGACACGTTATGGAGATGATCTATTGATTGGTTATTATTGTAAATACATCGAGCTGACATGATGCATCACATATCGATTCATTTGTAATTGATTTTATTGTAATATTCTTAGTGAGCCGACCTACACATTTGGTCTTAGGTTTTTGTATATATGTAAGATCTCATTTGTGAGATTATGTGGTAGTGGAATGTAATAAGGTATTATAAGGTTGTGATATTCAGTATATGCAAATATAAGCAGAGCTACTCACGTAGACATCATTTGAAGATTCAAGGAAGCTTTAAAGAAGACAATCAGAGCTTAACCGGTACAGAATCCAACATATGAAGATGCTACTATGAGCAGTACATTATCATTGGATTTAACCATCCAATTGTAGTCAATGTGACTCTCCTTTTGTGATTGAGTAGTGAGCTCTAGGAAGTTGGCCTTTCTGCATGTGCAGACTCCATTTGTACACACATACTATCTATAGTAGTATCATCTAATTATCAGTAAGGTTTCCCATCATGGTTTTTCCCCTTACAGGGTTTCCATGTACAAATACTTGTGTTATATGTTGTGGATGTTATTTGATTTTATGTTTCATGCATTAAACTTTACCGATACTGTTATTAACTGTTAAACTGACAACTGACATTAAGTTTGGTTTACCAGTATTATGCATCATGTTTGATTAAGTTATATTTGGGTTGAAATTAATAGAAAACTGATTCACCCCTCCCCCCTCTTAGTTGCCTCCGGGTCCTAAAAATTGGTATCATAGCCGAGTCCTCTTTTTGTAGAAGTTTAACAGCTTGAGGAGATTCTATGGCAACTAACTATTTCAGGAAGGACGGTCTGAAACTTGATGGAACTAACTATGGTATATGGAAGATCATAATGGAGACTCATCTAAATTACATTGGAAGAGACATATGGGACGTTAGAAAGAATGGGTATGTTGTTCCTACACAAAGTCAACCTAATCCAACAAACTTGGCTAAAGATTAGGAGAATGATTGCAAAGCAAGAGAAGCACTTTTGAGCGCATTGTCAAATCAACAAATCATGGGATTATCAGACCGATCTACTGCTAAAGTTATTTGGGATAAATTGGAGACATTGAATGAAGGTGATACCACTATCAAAATTGCAAAACTAGAATGCTTCCGGGTCAGGTATGAAAATCTGAAAATGGAAGAAGATGAAAGAATTTCTGCTTTTATGGAAAGAGTTAATGAAATTGTTTTGGGTATACAATGTTGTGGAGGATCCTTAAGTGAAGATGAGATTGTTTCTAAAGTTTTAAGAGCATTGCCACCGGCATAAAAAATGAAAGTAACTGCTATTAATGAGTTGAGAACAATGCCTAATACATCAGTATCTAGAGATACTTTGGTTGGAAAACTTTTAGCTTTTGAACTTGAGGAATTTGGTCTTGTTGCTACAATTAAGACAAAATTAGCTTCCAAAGCATCATAATCATCTAAGAAATCTGATTGGAAAGAACTTTATGCAAGGGAACTTGAAAACATCAGAAGGGAAAATGAAGAACTTGAAAAGCTTGAAGCACAATTTGCAAGGAAAATGCCTAAAGGACTAGTTGGAAGTAAGTATGAAGGTAAAGCACCTTTTAAATGTTTTAATTACAATAAAATTGGTCATATGGCATCTAGGTGTCCTGATAGATATGCAAGATTGAGAGAAGAAGCTAAAATAACATATAAGCCTAACCCTGAATATCAAAGATACAGATTTAAGAAGAATAGAGATAAATCATGTTACTATGTTGATGAAGGAGTTACTGATGGTTTTGATGAGGAACCGATAGACAATGGATGGGCTTTTGTTGCAATAATAGAAGATCAACTGACACCTACTGTACAACTAGTAGAGCAGGCCCTTGTAGCTAAAATTACATAAAAGGATGAATGGATCATTGATTCTAGGTGTTTACATCATATTACTGGTGATAAAAGTAAATTCTTAACTTTTCAAGAATACAATGGAGGTCTAGTAAGATTTGGGGATGACAAAGTTTTTTTGATCAGAGGAAAAGGCACTATATCTTTTAATGGTAAGCACAATACTGACAACGTTTGTTGTGTTGAAGGTTTGAAGCACAATCTTTTGAGTGTTGGTCAAATAGTTGAGAAGGGATTTCAGTTAGAATTCAAGAATGGTAAATGCAAAATCATGAATAGAACTGGTTTGGAAATTGCAACCGGTAATCAGACTAGAGGTGATATCTTTCATTTGAATAACAATGAGAAAACATGCTTGATTGCACATATTGATGAAAGTTGGTTATGGCATAAGAGACTTTGTCACGTAAATTTTGATTGCAATGTAAAGATCAGTACAACTAAGACAGTAAGGGATTTACCTAAGATTGTGAAACCTCACAATCCGGTATGTAAGGAATGTCAATTTGGAAAGCAAGTTAGAACAACTTTTAAGAGTTTTCCAGAGAAATCCAATAATATTATTGATTTAATTCATACTGATTTATGTGGTCCAACAAGAACTAGAAGTTTACAAGGAGATAGATATTTTATGCTAATCATTGATGATTATTCTAGAATGTGTTGGGTTACTTTTCTCAAGGAGATATCAGAAGCTTTTGGGAAATTCAAACTATTCAAGGCAATGGTAGAGAATGAAATCCGTAAGAAAATAAAATGTTTGTGATCAGATCAAGGAGGTGAATTCACATCTAAGGAATTAAATACATTCTGTGAAGTAAATGGAATCAGAAGACAGTTATCAGCACCTTAGACACCCTAGCAGAATGGAGTTGTGGAAAGGAAGAACAAAACTATTCTGGATGCAGCTAGAAGAATAATATCAGAAGCAAACCTACCTCATGTGTATTGGAGATAAGCAGTGAATACAATGGTTTACACATTCAACAGAGTTCACATCAAAGGTGAAACCGGTAAATATTTCAGAATATTTGGAAGAAAATGTTATATTAGGAGAGATGAATTTATTGGTAAATTTGATCCTAGAAGTGATGAAGGAATATTTCTTGGTTATTCATCTAAGAGCAAGGCATATAGATGTTTTAATAAAAGATTGCAGAAAATCATTGAGAGTGCAAATGTGAAGATTGATGAACAATTTAGAAGAGATTCAAGGTCTATGGACTTTGAACCAACAGTTGAGATAATCATAAATGAACCTACACTAAATACACCGATACAAAATGTTGATCTAGTCACACCAACATCATTAGAGAATTCCATAGTGACTAAAGAACAGCAGCAAGTGAATACACCCAGGTATGTAAGATTGAATCACTCTGAAAGTTGGATAATTAGGAATAAGTATCAAGGTGTAATGATAAGAGGAAGATTGGAAAATGAAGAGGTATGCTTAATTTCTCAAATTGAACCAGCAACTATTTTTGAGGCATGTGAAGATAAACATTGGATTGAGGCTATGAAAGATGAATTGGAACACATTGAAAAGAATAACACATGGACATTGGTTTCCTAGCCTAAAAAAAAATGTAATTGGAAGTAAATGGGTATTCAGAAATAAGCTTAATGAAGATAGTAAGGTAATCGTAAACAAAGAAATATTAGTGTGTAAGGGATATTCACAGAAAGAGGGAATTGAATACAATGAAACCTTTGCACTGGTAGCTAGAATTGAGGCAGTTAGACTATTTCTAGCATTTGCAGCACACAAGACCTATAAAGTATATCAAATGGATGTTAAATGTGCATTTCTGAATGGTGATCTTGAAGAGGAAGTTTACATTAAAGAACCTAATGGATATTCTTTTACAAATGACAAAGATATGATTTGCAGGTTAAGGAAATATTTATATGGATTGAAGCAAGCTCCTAGAGCTTGGTATGCTAGATTGGACAAATATCTTTTGAAGCTTGGTTAAACTAAAGGTAATGTTGACAACAACTTATATTTCAAAGTGACTAATGATGACATATTGGTTATTGAAGTTTTTGTTGATGATATCATTTTTGGAGGAGAAGATGGATTGTGTAAAGAATTTTCTAATAAGATGCAGGAAGAATTTTAAATGTCTATGATTGGGGGGGTAAAATTATCTTTAGGATTATAGATTTCATAGACTGATAAATGTATATTCATATGTCAATCAAAGTACTTGAAGGAACTACTAAAGAAATTTGGTATGGAAAACTCTAAACCGGTAAGTACTCCTATGACTACAACTGATAAACTATCATTGAAGGATGATTCAGCCCTTGTTAATCCGACAAGATATAAATCTATGATTGGAGGTTTACTCTATTTGACACAAACAAGACTTGATATTATGAATGCAGTATGTATTGTTTCAATATTTCAGAGTAATCCTAAGGAAAATCATGAATTGGCAGTAAAAAGGATTTTTAGGTATCTACAAGGCACAAAAAATCTTGGTTTATGGTATCCCAAAGATGAAAATTTTGATTTATGTGCATACACCAATGCAAATTGGGTAGGAGATGTAGATGATAGAAAGAGCACCACTGGCGGAGCATTCTTTCTTGGTAGCAGATTGATTTCATGGTTGAGCAAGAAACAAAGTTGTACATCATTATCAATAGTAGAATCAGAATATGTTGTAACAGCAACTAATTGTACTCATGTATTATGGATTAAGAAAATGTTGAAGGACATAAAGGTAAAATGCAAAGAGCCTATAATTATTTACTGTGATAATATGGTAGCAATTGATATATCCAAGAATCCATTATTTCACTCTAAAACTCAACATGTTTCTATCAAATTTAATTTTTTGAAAGAGAATGTTGAAGCAAAGGAAGTGAAATTGGTTTATGTGAATACTAAAGAGCAGATTGCAGATATCTTTACTAAGCCTTTACCTAAGAAAACTTTTGAATATCTCAGAGAGAAGCTTGGGGTAATACCCTCACCGGTAGAGACTTAGACAGTAAGAGATTGGCATCAAACTGATAGGAATTAACAGAAAAACCTTTTTTCGGCTTTGATGGAGGAGAGCTACTTCTCAGGGGGAGTAGTTGGTTATAACAATTGGTATTTGTAATTAGTTCTATGAACTGGTTGTATCTGGTTTTTGTATTGCTTTGGCATTTGATGTCAAAGGGGGAGAGATATCTATGGAAAAACACATTATCTTTTGGGGAGAGATTACTGATTAGGGGAGAGATATTTTGTATTTTGATTTCTGGTAATTTATTTATTCTGGAGATTGATTGGTTTTTGGTTTTTGGCATTTCGGCTTTGGCACTTAGATGGTTTTTCCATCTTGTGTTGCCATCAATGCAAAAGGGGGAGATTGTTGGTATTATGGATGTGTTGTATTGGTTTTTTCATTGATGTCAACACTTGTCAACACTTATCAACACTTATCTTTCTAGAGATCTTTGGTTATGTTCACCGGCAAGTTTAGTGACTTATGCATAGTCACTGGTATTTGGTTCACCGGCAGGTTATATTGTTCATCGGCACTAAGGATGATCTGTTATCATCTGGAGATTACTTGGTTATGTCAAAGACATGGTTTGGACACTTGTTTTGGTGATTTGGTTATTGGTCTAATTGAGTTGGCATATTTGTTGTTACTAACAAATTGGTCTAGGTTATGGATCGACATGCATTATCTATTCCAGATCAGCACAACACATTATGGAGATGATCTATTGATTGGTTAGTATTGTAAATACATTGAGCCGACATGATGCATCACATATTGATTCATTTGTAATTGATTTTATTTTAATATTCTTAGTGAGCCGACCTACACATTTGGTCTTAGGTTTTGGTATATATGTAAGATCTCATTTGTGAGATTATGTGGTAGTGGAATGTAATAAGGTATTATAAGGTTGTGATATTTGGTATATGTGAATATAAGAAGAGCTTCTCACATAGACATCATTTAAATATTCAAGGAAGGTTTGAAGAAGACAATCAGAGCTTAACTAGTACCGAATCTAGCATATGAAGATGCTACTTTGAGCAGTACATTATCATTGGATTTAACCATCCAATTGTAGTCAGTGTGACTCTCCTTTTGTGATTGAGTAGTGAGCTCTAGGCAGTTGGTCTTTCTGCATGTGTAGACCTCATTTGTACACACATACTATCTGCAGTGGTATCATTTGATTGTGGGTAAGGTTTCCCACCATGGTTTTTCCCCTTAGAGGGTTTCCACGTACAAATATCTATGTTATGTGTTATGGATGTTATTTTCTTTTCTGTTTCATGCATTAAAATTTACCAGTACTGTTATTAACTATTAAACTGTCAACCGACATTAAGTTTGGTCTACCGGTATTATGCATCAAGTTTAATTAAGTTATATTTGGGTTGAAATTAGTAAACAACTGATTCACCCCCCCTCTTAGTTGCCTCTGAGTCCTAATAGATTCATCAATCCTATGGATTTCATGTTTATCTTTCACTAAGGATTGATGAAGGTGCAAGCTACTCCTTTGGAGGAGAAAGTTTGATGTAAAGTTTTGAGTTAATGCTCAGATATTTTTTTTTTGATTTGATTAGCAGAGATGATGGAAGAGGTAGTAGTAGAATTGAAGACAAGTGATGCATTACATCTTTGGAATTGTTGTCAAAGGGGGAGAAGAATAGAAATCAGATATAGAAGATATGGTAGAAGTTGAAGATCAGATTGAGAGAAGCATTGGTTAAGGGGGAGATGACAAAAGGAGGAGAACCGGTTGATGATCTGATACCAACAAACAAGTTGCAGATGATGATGTTACTCTGATTGTATATTTGATTGGTGTTTCCATCAATGTCAAAGGGGGAGATTGTTGGCATTTGGCATAACTGATACAGATGTAGGTGATGCAGTTGAAGACTAATGACTGCACCGGTAAATGATAGGAGTCTATTTGTGATGAAGAGATTGAGATTTTATGAATAGATGACATGATCAGTTATTTGTATTGTCATTGATGGCAACTGATGTCAAATGATGTTCCTGATGTTTTGTTTTGTCATCTAAGTGGTTTGGTTTACCAGAAGATAGGGTTTACCGATAGAGAATTGAAGTCTGTGAAATAGGACTTTAACCGGTAAAGTAGAGATGTTTTGATTGGATCGGTTGATCGGCAATGATTGGTGATTTATAGTTTTGATGGTGAAGTTGTATCATGGAAAGGTGTATCTGAGAGGAACCATATCTTGTGAGTATTACTGCAAGGCATGTTTTAAATTTCTGATGAAGTTTTGCTAAGGTTTTAGTAGGATTTAAGACTTGTGAAGAAATCATCTAATTGTTAATGATTTATGTTATGATGGTGATTGACGATGAGTCTACATGAAGTTGGTAACACGACACAACTCGCATGAAAATATTTGATTTATGTTTTGGCACGATTCAAGAAAGAATTTCTTGGGAATTAGCAAAACACTTAGTAGAGTGTTTTGAGGGTTTGACTTTGAGGATACAAATCAGATTTTCAAGATGGTTTACGATCAACCAACGATTGATATTGCATTGTAATTTTTTGTAATAATCTATATATTGATCTAAGATGATCTCTTATAATTTGAATTTTGAATTCATGATGTAATTAGGGTTTAGTGGCTCACCTATTTAGATGGCTATTTAGGAAGACATAGTTGATGTTTATGATGTCGGTGGTCTTAGAGAATGTGTTAAGACATCCAAGTGAAGTGTGAGATCTACAAGAGAGTTGTAGAGTGTTATGTATAATTGGATTTAATTAGCAAGTAGAGAAGTGTGAATAACAGATCATTTTCTTACTGTTGTTCCCTAACAGTTGCAACAAGTTAAATCCCTTAACCGGGTAGGTCCTAACAGGCCTTAAACATTTAAGTCCCCTAATAGGGTAGCTCTGAAAATAGTGCTAAATATTCTCATGAGGTTAATCCTAACATATCATCAAGCTCCTAACCAGGCTACTAGGCAGATCCCTTAATGGGGTGACTCCTAATAGGGTCTGCTCCTAACCAAGCATATTGTAAGCTCCTAATAGGGCTAAGCTCCTAACAGGACATACTTAAAAAGAGTACAAATATTTGTGGGCTCCAATTCCCACCGTGGTGTTTCCCTATTTGGGTTTCCATGTCAAAAAATGTATGGTGTTCATGTGTGGAATGTTTCTCATGTGATGTTCTTGTAAATGTCTCATTTCATGCATTATTTCTGAGACACCGGTTATGATGTTTTATCAGAAGTTTATCAGAGGTTACCGATACTGATAAGTAACTATTTGAGAATGTATTTGATCTAATTGATGAGGTTAATAAGTTGTTAAATGAATAAATCTATATGAATATTTTAAGTGGTGAAATAATTTATAAATGATTTGATTAATGTGTTAAGAGAATCTAATAAAGAGGTTTCTAGATCTAATTAAAGAAGTTGAGATATTTGTTAAATGGTTTCAGATCTGAGATAAGTTTGATTTTGGGTTTAAAGTTTCAATTGTTCTTAATACTAATTCACCCCACCCCTCTTAGTATTAACTGAATCCTCATAGGATTAATGACCTCTTTCCTTGAAGATTCTTCATCGATTGTCCTCATTTCATAGGCAATTAGGGAGCCAAATAACTCATCCATTGTGAAGATTTTTTAGATCCTTGGCTTCCTCTATGGTAGAAACCTTAGTATAATACTTAGATATGAGAGATCTAAATACCTTTTTGACAATAATCTCATTAGAAATTTCCTCTCCAAGTCCTTTGATGGTGTTCATGGTTTCATCTACTCTATGAAGGTAGTCTGCAATCTTTTCTTCATCTTTCATCTTCAAGGCTTAAAGCTGTCCTCTTTGTGATTGCATCTTGGCCTCTTTGACTTTGGCATCTCCTTAAAATAATCTCTACAATTTATCCCAAGTCTCCTTAGTAGATGAGCAGTGTATGCCTTGAAAAAATCATTATCTGACAACCCACTTAGAATAACATGTTTAGCCTTTGCCTTGTTCTCATACTCCTTCTTAGCATCTGGATCAGTGGGAGGAACACTAGGGCTAGTATACCCATTCTTCATAGACATCCACACATCAAAACCAAGGGAGGAAACTGTTAGGATTCCCAAAGATACTAAGGAGGGGGGGGGGGGTGAATCAGTATCTAATTGGTTAATGGATTTTTTTAACTTATTAAATGAATTGCATTTCAAAACAGTGTACTGGTAAACAAGAATTAATGCAGTAAATAAGAATAGTAAACACAACATAGAAAGCACACAATAACACAATATTTTTAGTGAGGAAACCTGGTGTGGGAAAAACCTCGGTGGGATTTGTGACCCACAATATTCGCTCACTGGCCAATAAATGAATATTACTTACAATAGGGGCCTGCACATGCAAGAAGGCTAACTGCCTAAAGCTCACTACTTAATTATCAAAAAGGGAAGTCTCACTGACTTACAAAAATGTATTATGCAAATCCAATATCATGTACTACTTTGATTCAGTACCAGTTTAAGCTCATACAACTTCCATAAACCTTATTCCAAAATCTGCCTTAATATTCACATCTGCCTATTACATTCCTTTCTTGCTTACACAAATGATTTACAAGATCTCATACTTATATGAGTCCTATTAGAATTCACCTTCTCGGCTTTACAAAAATATTTTACAATTAAATACAAAATATAATAAACAAAATCCTGTCGGCCAGGGTGTTGGTAATCAATCTTTTCGCTATCGGTGAACTATATGCCGGTGTAGAGCCTATCGATGCCGGTGCCTGCCGATGTTATAGGATTGTAAGGTTTCCATCAATGATATTACCTTCAATCACCTACAATTTCTCATTGGAGTGTGCATTTTTCAACAATCTCCCCCTTTAGCATTGATGGCAACACTCATGAGAAAAAGCCAAAATTGTATCCAAAAAGTGTTGTCCAAAAATCTTACCAAAACTGTCTACTCCAAAACTATCTTACCAAAACTGTGTGCTCCCCCTAAGAAGATGATCTCTTCTTTCATACATTAATTGTGTGCTCCTTACTCATTTTTCTCATCCTCTACTACTCCCCCTTTGGCATCAATGATAAAGGTTGTCATTCAATGTCAATCGAGTGTAATTCCTATCTAGATCCTTGTAACCGGTTGGCTACAATCTAATACAGATCCACTAATGCAAAATTTAGGCTGCTATAGAACCTCTCACTATTCTTTAGTGTTGCTTCTATCCTTTGGATTGTACCAGTGAGTATGTGCATTTTCTCTTCCGGTGTCTTAAGTCCTAGAACAAGAGCCTCAGAAATATCTTTTCTCGAAGAGATGAGGATATCTAGTTTAGGACCTAGTCTGCATTTCAGTTCCTTTGCCTTAAAATTTAATCTCTCCTTATCTTTTTCAAGTTTTTCAATTCTCTCTTCATAGCTGGTAATTTCCTATTCTACTACCGAAATGGAGTCTGATGAACCTATTAAATTATCAGCAATATTATTGATTTTCTATCTCAGTATCTATATTCTCTGTCAAAATGTTGGTCTTACATGTATCTCTATATAATTTCTTGAAGTCCAAAATTGTCTTTTCTAGTGCCAGTAATAATGTATCAATATGTTCCTTACTCTTCTTTACTGTCTCCTCAAAGAATTTTTCCTTCTCTTTATTTATTTTCTCTCTAAAAGTCTCCTCATTGATCTGATCAATTGTTAGTAGGTTGTCGGTTATGTACTTAGACAATGTGTCTAATTGGCTTAAAGAATCTTTGTTTTCTATGTTACACTTGGGTGCAATCATCTTCACAATTGGTATGGTGTCATCAATTGCCTTATATGCAAGTGCATTATAATCAGTTATTTTCTTAATTAAATCAAACAATACCTCTGTTACATTGGTTGGCTGGAATTCTATCAGTGAAGAACTAGATGATTGACCAACTGCCTTAACGATCTGTAATCCACCGGTGTGAGGAATCTCTTTGCTTGTGGTGACATCTGGTAGGTCAATTTGAGTCTGCATTTCTACTAGCAAGGGTTTAGGTTTCTCAGTTGATGCCGGTGGCACAGTCTCTGTCTGAACCTTTACCTCATCCTTCTTCTCTTCTGATTTCCTTGTGTTTACCTCAGTCCATTTCTCAGAGCTTTCCACTGTCAGTTTCTCTAATTGTGACTTAGGGTTTTCTACCAGTTTCTCTATGTTTACCTCTGAATTGTCTACAACCGATATCTCGACAGATTTTTTAGTGTCAATAGTTGCCAGTTGCTCAGTAGATACATCAGTATGTACACTAGTGGTATCTGTCTTTCTTGTATCCAGGGGGTTAGTTGACTGTTCAGTTTGTTGCTCAACCCCAATTTCAATATTGCCAAATGTATCCTCAATATTTGTCTCAACTACAATGTTTTCTACCGGTGGCTCAGTTGCCACATCTCTCTTCTCACTTGTCTCCTTATCAACCACAATGTTGACTTCCTATGTGTCAATATTCATTATATACAACACCTCTGAATCAAGATTTGTGTCCTCATGTGTTGTCCCTATACTCTCAACATTATCTGTTACCAGTGGTGTATCAATAGTTTGTGCTGGTGGAGTATCAAAAGAAGGTGGGGTCAAGTTATCTGTTATCTTTATGCTTGGAGGTCCACCTACCTTACCTTTACCTTTATCCTTTTCTTTTTGATACACTTTAAAAGTCTTTGGTCGTTTAAGATCTTCTTTCTTTTCCTTCTCTACAAAGAAGATATCCCATTTTCCCATTGTTTCTTCAGTGATTTCATTTACTTTGCCAACCATTAATGCTACATGTCTGTGACTAGTTGAAAATACTATCCGGTTTGTCTCACTTATTAGTTCATCAGTCTCTTCTATTGAATTCATTGGGTGAATTGCATGTAGTTTTTCTATCTTCATTTTTTTATCTAGTTCAACAATTGCTACTCTTCTTGCTTCTAACCTTCTATACAAGTCATTGGGTAAATCATCTACAACCTCAATCAAAATTTTCTTGTAGATATCCAAGTGTAGGATAACACTGTTTTCTATGCTTTCTTTTTCTTCATTTGAAAATGTGTTATACAACTTGCTAATGTTTGATAAGTTACCATCTTCCATTATTTCATGTAGAATATTGTCAAGTGGAGGGACAACTTGTTTTTCTTTCTTCTTTCTTGGAGTCATCTTCTTTGCCAGAGGCCTAACTACCTATTGTTTCTATCTTGTTCTCTTAGGTGCAGAAGAGGGTACTAGTGAGGGTTTTCTTTTTCTTTCTACCCTTTTAAACTATGCCAGTATTTCACTATCAGAGGAGGTAGCAACTGGTGAAAGGTGTGTTTTCGGTTATAATCCTTCTAAGTCGCTCTCCTTAATACCATTTTTATTCAATATGTCTTCCTTGATTGCTTTTGCCTGCCTTGTTCCTTTTCTAACTATTCGTTCAATTTTCTTTATTCTTTTCTGTGATTGAATTTTTCTTTCAATGTTTTCTGCATTTCCAAATACTTTTTCTCTTGGTTCTTTGGGGGCTTCTAGAAGGGCTTTTGCATAAGTTTCTATTATGTTCTCGTCTACCTCATATCCCATTTTTGTAACACAAACTATCCTTAGGATCACTGCCTCCATCTAGATTTCATCTTTCTTTATCACAAAGCATATCTTCTTTTGATACTTATCAACTATAGCTTGAGATAGCCTTATCCTGGTTTTCATCCTAGCCTTCAGTGCCTGAAAATATTCATTTATGTTCTTCTCCCTATCATCTCCCATGTTGTTTAGAATATCCAGAAGTTGTTTTCCTATCGGTATGTCAAATCCAAAATCCTTTCTACCAATACCGGGAACTTCCTTGGTGATATATAACAATAAGCATACAAGTAAGTTGCCAAATCTAAATGTCCCTTTCTTGTCCCCTTTGATTTTCTTCAGATTGTCTATTAGCTCATCTTTTAACCATTCGCATATGTCAATCTTTGCATTATTGTTTACCATGTCATAAGCACTTTTGATACATAAGCTAGAAACAAAGTTTAATCTGTTGGCATGTGTAGCCTTGTATCTAAGAATCATGCTAATTAATTTTACATTGATATCCTTTACATCATTGACTCTCAAGGATCTCTTGTCATAGGTTGCACCGGTTAGGGTCATTACAATGTCATTTGAAAACTTTTTAGTTTTGTCAGGCCTACTACTGGTGGAAGGTAAGCCTGTCACTGCCCTAACTGCTTCTTTTGTTATCTTGTAAATGGAATCCAACCAAAAGAACTCCCCATGTACTCTTCTTAACACAATCCTTATAACATCCTTCAGAAAATCAGGGATACTAAGAATCTCCACAAAACCTAGGGTTTCAACTATCTTATGTTCCGGTTTCACATTTCCATTAACATCACAAATTATTATTCTATACATGTTCATTATCTCTTCAGCTCCTAGTTCTTCAATATGACAATGTATATAAATTCTAGGATCCTCAGCATATACAACTCCTTTGGGTATTTTTGAAAATTCTCCTAGGGTATCATCTTTCTTCGCAATTTTGGGAATAATTTTAAATACGGGTCTAGGGCACTTAACAACTTCAATTACAGTAGGATTTGTAATGAATTCAGGTGTAGAGGAGGAAGCCATTGTATAAATACCTTAATCTGCCTTTAGGTTTGAATGCTTGAATGATTTTCTTCACTTCTCACTATGGATGCCTTCGCTCAGGTTTTTCGCGCTCTAAGGAAATTTGAATGCTCGATGAATGAAAAAGAGCCAAAACACTTGATTTATAATGTCATTTCCTTCAAGTACCACATTAAATGCCTACCATTAAGTGAAACTTAACACATCTACCGGTAAAGAAGTAATTCAACTTCTCACCATCAACTGAGGGTAAATTAGCATTTTTTTCAATTTGTTTCCATACACCCAAAAGGTTTCTTTTCAGTTTGATGAAGAATCTCCTGTCGGTGGAGTGATACTCTATTCTATTGGTGAAGGAATAGCTTCATTAACATTTTGATCTGACTTTCTAATCCATTGTTTTGAGAATTCTTGTTTTACTTCTTCAACCTTCTCTTTACCTTTCAAATTGGGTCCTTTGTTATTTGTCGGTGATGCCTTACTTCTACAAAATTTTGCAATATGTCCAATCTTGTTACATGCATAACAAGTCACATTGTTTTTTTGAATAGCTTTTCCATATCCCATGCTGGTATGTGTTCTGCATTAATTAGATAAGTGTCCAAATCTTCCACAAACATAACATCTTACATTCATTCTACAATTTTCTGAATTATGACCAACTTTGTTGCATTTAGAACATTGACCAGTGGATGCATTGGTGTTCTGATAATTTCCAGATCTACACTGATTTTCTCTATGACCATACTTGTTACAATTAAATCATTTCCCATTAAATTTGTAGGCATTAGGTTGTCTTACCGATTTACTGTGATCATAATTGTTTGCAGTACCAGAGCTTTCACCAACTTAAAAGCCAAGGCCATTTGTATCTCTATCAGGTTTCTGATTTTTCAGCATGTTATCAAGTTCCTCTGAACTTTTCTTGAATTTCTCTTTGTGTTGATTTGTAGTAGCCAACTCATTTTCTAAGAAATCTTTCTATCTCATGAGTTTAGTTTTATCATGCTCCAAGTGAATTATATCTATCTTCAACATATCATTTTCATGACTGAGTCTTAGATTTATATTTCTAGCATCATTGATTCTCCTAGTCAAGTCATCTTCATTCTTCTTTTGGTCTTCAATGTCTTTACAAAACCTCATAGTCATATCTTGCATCTCATTCCTCAAGGTCATGTTTTCTTGCTTCATCTTGCTTACAAGATCATTAAGAGTTTCTTTTTCACCATCATCACTTTGCATCTTCTCATAAAGTTCTCTTCTTTTGTTCCTAGCAATAGTGAGATTTTCCTAAAGACCTTGAATGATTTCCTATGCAGCCTTCAGATCATCTTCAAGTTTCATATTTTTCAAATTTTCTCCATCATAATCTGAAAGAGTTGTTTCCTATTGCTTCCTCAAGTTTTCCATCTCTACCGGTGTTAGAATCTTCCTCAAGTTGTTAGGATTTTGAAAATAGAGGACCAGGCTCTGATACCAATTGTTAGGATTCCCAAAGATACTGAGAGGGGGGGGTGAATCAGTATCTAACCGATTAATGGATTTTCTGAACTTATTAAATGAATTGCATTTCAAAATAGTGTACCAGTAAACAAGAATTAATGAAGTAAATAAGAACAGTAAACACAACATAGAAAGCACACCATAACACAATATTTTTGGCGAGGAAACCCAGTGTGGGAAAAACCTCGGTGGGATTTTTGACCCACAATATTCGCTCACTGGCCAATAAGTGAATATTACTTACAATAGGGGCCTGCACATGCAGGAAGGCCAACTACCTAAAGCTCACTGCTTAATTACAAAAAGAGAAGTCTCACTGACTTACAAAAAGGGATTATGCAAATCCAATATCATGCACTGCTTTGGTTTAGCATCTTCTATGCCAAGTTCAGTACCAGTTTAAGCTCATACAACTTCCATAAACCTTATTCCAAAATTTGCCTTAATATTCACATCTGCCTATTACATTCCTTTCTTGCTTACACAAATGATTTACAAGATCTCATACTTATATGACTCCTATTACAATTTTCTTTGTCGGCTTTACAAAAAGATTTTACAATTACATAAAAAATATAATAAACAAAATCCTGTCAGCCAGGGTGTCGGTAATCAATCTTTTCATTGCCAGTTAATTGTATGTTAGTGTAGAGCCCGACGGTGTCGGTTCCTACCGGTGTCATAGGATTATAAGGTTGCCATCAATGACAATACCTTCAATCACCTACAATTTCTCATTGGAGTGTGCATTTTCCAATAGAAACATAGGTCTCCATTCTTCTGCTCTAGAAGGCATAATTAGTATCATCAAACATGGGGGTTTTGAGGAGGTAGACTCATTTCTTGCCATTGTGTTTTTTGACCAGAATCTATCCAAGCTAGAGAAAGCTTTGATCAATTGGGAACCTAGGCTCTGATACCAATTGTTGAATATAAAGTACCACCGAGAGGGGGGGTGAGTCAGTGGTGTATCTAGGGGTAAAATAAGTGAAAATTGCATAATCAGATATCAAAAAGAGAATCACAACTCTAATCTAATTAATATTACTCCTAAATTATAAAGAAATGATGCAAAATCAATTGAAATGAAAGAAAGATCTATCTAAAACTCCCTCATTTGACATAGCAAGGCTTCCATTGCTCTTCTCCATTATTGTTGATGTAGGTGGCTCTCAAGTATTACACTGATTTCCTACATGAGATGGACAATAGCTTTGAAGACTGCAATTCTCTATTCTAGATTCTGGATGCTAGTGATCATAGATTGATTGATGTGAAATGAGGTTGAATTTATAGATTTTTAACACAAAGGAGGTGAGAAATAGAACTCAAGTTTTGATTGATAGACAACTAATTTTTATTGACCTGTGAACTCATTTTGATTGATTTGTTAACATGGTTGATTGAGGAGTTGACTAGATAGATTGGCTAGTGAACTGAATAGATTAGTCAGTTGATTAATTTGATTGAGAGATGACTAATTACATGAAATAGAAGATTGGTTAGTCACAAAAAGGTGATTGGAAGTTAAAAGGGGTGATTGAAGAGTTAAATGAGTTAACTGTTTAGATAACTGTTTTGATCAATCAGTTTTGATTTAAGCATGTGTTGTAGGATTTTGAAATTGAATTTAATTTTTATTTTCAATTTGGATTTTAATTTGGACTTTCAAATACTGAAATGCACATAAAATTAATTGAAACTCACATTTGGTGAAATGTTAAGTTGGAAGAAATGAAATTAATTGAAATTAAGTGAAATTCAACTTTGGGAAAAATGAAATGAAATTAGATGAAATTAATTAGAATTTGGGAGATTGGAGGAATAAGTTAATTTATTTAAATAATTTTAATGAAATTATTTAAACATTAAAAATGTAATAATTAATTAATAAAAATTATTTAACTAAGGAAAATATCACAATTAATTAAATAATTAATATTTGGAAGAGGATTAATTGATTTGAGAATAGAAATTGAATAATTAGAAGTGTTGAATGTGATAATTAGAGGAACTAATTAGTTTAATCAAATAATTACTTAATTAAATAGATGAATAATTAGTATGCTATCTGTAGACACCCAAAAATGGTCAACGCTTGCGAGGTCATACTTTAACATTTGCGCATTGCCTCATTTTAGGTTTTTGCGTCGCATTAACATTTCTCCTATGTCACGCACTTGATTTTTATCATTTTGCGAACATCGAGTCATTCTTCTATATTCTTCAATCGTCTCGTCCTCGAATTTGGTCTTGTCGACAACATTATCCAGTCATGATTTTGATCGATTTTATCTTGTCATCAATCGTTGTCATATTCAATCTTGTCATCTTGCGATCAATTTGTCATTGATCGTGGTCGTTATCAATCTTGTCATCTTGCAATCTATTTTATCATCGATCCTCGTCCTCTTGTCAATCTTGTCATTTTGCGATCATTTCACTATCAATCATTATCTGTCTCAATTGTGTCAATTTGGATCAAATCATGTCAATTGGCGTATTTCTCAATCAAATCATTTTGTCGTATTGGTCATTTATCAAAATCAAATCATGACATTAATTATCTCTAATCAAGACCTAATTGTCATCTTCGCATTTCTAATTCGTCTTCTAGGGTTTTATGATTTGGTCATTTAACCTAATTTGCCATTTCTTCCTCTAGGATTACTAAATTATTTATTAATCCTAAGTCTTCTTATTACAATTAAATCTTTATTTAATTGGCTAATTATTCCTCTTTGTGAATTGATTAATAAATGAAAAATTATTAATTAATTCACTAAATCCTAATTCTAATTTCCATCAATTTCCAATTTTCTAATTTGTCATCAATTTCAATTTCCTAATTTTTCAAATTTCTAATTTCTTTTCCCTCCTATTTCATCTCCTAATTCCATGGGAATGGCATGTCAATTTGTCATGAAATTGTCATAATTGATAATCAATCAATTTTGACATAGAATGTGTCATAATCAATCAATCAAAATTGTGCATGGAAAGTGCATAATTTGCATAATTTGTCATAATTAACATATTGATTTGCAATTTCCATTTGAATTGCATCATGCCAATCTTGTCACTTCTCCAATTTCTCTATAAATTGGATAATTTTTCTTCAAATCCCTTCAACCCCTTCAATTACTTCTTGAAATCCGAATTGCTGTCAAACTATCAAATTTTAGTTCTAGTACTCTTGAGCTTTTTGCTTTCAATTGTGAGAGCACTTGTAGGTGAGATCCACAAAACTATTGAAGAGGAAAGAACAACAATGGAGCCGCATGGAAGGAGTATTCAATCTTGAGTCTGGTTTGCATAATGTTTTCTTTTGAATGCTTTGTTTTCATACCTCTATTGAATGTGCATTGTGATTAGGTTCATTGCAATGAGTATTCTTATGATTATGTTATCATGTTTAATGTTTTGATTGATCTACTTATCTTTTGATGAATCCTAATTTCTATGCTACACTATCAATGAGACATTTTTAGATGTCTACATTTGCCCCTCTTTGACACAACGTCGAAGCGACGTTGTTTCAAATAAAATGCCAAATTTCTACCCCAGTATGCCCCGATGACGTTAGGGTATAATGCCCCCTCAAGAGATTGTTTGTGCATTGACGACATGAATGATCTCTAAAAAGAAGAAGAATGTTAGATGAGAGATGAAAGAATGGTTAACTTGACAACATGAATGAGTTTGATTAGAGTAAAGAAATGGTTAGAATGATTTGTAGATTGATTGAATGATAAGATTGATGTGATTGATAGGATAAAGATAAAGTCTAGTTTCAGGAAGGACACATCCTGTATAAGACAAAAATGATCAAAACGTCTGGTTTCAGGAGGGATACATCCTGTATAAGATGAAGATAGATGATCATGCCTAGTTTCAAGAAGGACTAATTCTGTATCAGACAAAGATAGATGATCATGTCTCGTTTCAGGAAGGATACATCCTGTATAAAATAAATGATAGATCAAAATTGGATGAATAATGTGTTAGAATAACCGGTGGACAACTGAGAGGGCGGGGAGTGAATCAGTTGTCAATAGATTATATTAATCAAGCCACTTTATAACCTTTAACCAGAGCACATAAACATTAAATATCAGAATAGCAGAAATAGATACTGGTAAGCAATAAAACTTAAGAATGAAACAGAGAATCAACACAATGCAACCATGCCACATAATACTATGATTTGTACGTGGAAAACCTAGTAAAGGGAAAAACCATGGTGGGAAGCCTACCCACAGTCAGATGATACTTTTGTAGAAAGTATGTGATAGAATAAGGGGCATGCACATGCAGGAAGACACATTGCCTAGAGCATACTACTCATTACAAAGGAATCTCATTGACTACAGAGAGGTTATAACCACCTCAATATAATTGGACAATAATCCAGAAGAATGAACTGCCCATGATAGCATCTACCATGCTTGATTATAGTCCTAGTTAAGATCAATACCAAAGGCCTTTGACCTCTTACATAAACCCAATTTGATCACCTATGATCGATGAAATCTCCTTCGCATATGATATTTCATTCCATGACCATTGACACCACCACCGATCCAAAATGAGATCTTACATCAATTTATACAAACCCTAAGGCCTAAACCAATTAGGTCGGCCACCTAAAAGATATTACAATAAGATCATTACATACATCCACATTACAATGATATACTTTGTCGGCTTTAGATCAAAATAACATTAACCGATCCATAAATCATCCTAGTAATGTGTAGAGAATATGTAACATGATACTAGTCCATAACTTGGACCCAAATAGATTCACCATGTCAAAGCGATGTCTCCTATCAGTTGAGGCACAAACAAAGATCACCTTCTACATCCTGAATTCCATCTAGAAGCTGTACCAACACCACTTATGCATCTTGTCAAAGATTCTCAGTAAAAGCTCTGCTGGTAAAACCTTAAACCCTTACCAGTATAGGCTTACTAGAGTGTATGATAGCATCTAACCATCAAGTCAATACCAACTAACCAAAACATACTCTAGAAACATCAAACCAAACATATTCCATTGATCCAAACATGTTGGTAGTATCCAACTAATAGTCCCTTATGCCGGTAACACTAGTTCTTCTACCGATAACCAAAATAAGTTTGCCAGTAACCAGTCATAAGAGCTAGTGTTGACATCAATGATAAAAAATCAATGCAAGATGAATTCCTTCATATTTCCAACAATCTCCCCCTTTGGAATTGATGGCAACACTAGATGTGAAAAAGAAAACATCTAAGTGCCAAGAAATGCCAAAAATTTCTCATAGAAGATATAACAATGAAAAACTGAAAAAATCCCAACAACTTCCCTTGAGGAGTGTAGTCCAATCTGAAACTAATCTGAATCTCTCCTATATGACATATTATGATATTATTTCTCACATATAACTCTCCCCATTTGACATCAATGTGAAAGATATGACATAGATATCAAAATCCTGTGAATCTCAAAGCTGACTACTCCCCCTGAGTAGTAGCACCACTATATCAATCCAAAGAAAAGGATAAAGTTGATGATGCATACTAGACTGATGCTTTGCTCCATCAATTAAGTTTCTGTCGGAGGGGTAGATATCCCTAACTTGTCTCTCAAATATTCAAATGATTCCTTAGATAGTGGTTTAGTGAATATATCTACAATTTGCTCTTTAGTGTTCACATAAACCAATTTGACTTCCTTTTCTTCCACCTTTTCCTTCCAAAAGTTATATTTTATTGAAATGTGCTTAGTCTTAGAGTGAAATACTGGATTATTAGATATGTCAATAGTTGTAGAGTTATTACAATAGATAACTACCGGTTCACTGCAATTTACCTTGATATCCTTCAACATTTGCTTCGTCCACAAGACTTGAGTGCAATTAGTTGCTTCTGCAACATATTCAGCTTTTGCAATAGATAAAGAAATGCATGACTATTTTTTTCTAATCTATGAAACCAATTTATTTCCAAGAAAGAAAGCTCCACCAGAAGTGCTCTTCCATTCATTAGTATCTCCTGCCCAATCTGCATCTGTATATGCACATAAAGTGAAGTTATCATCTCTAGAGTACCATAAGCCATATTTTGTTGTTCCTTTAAAATACTGAAATATCCTCTTTACTGCACATTCATGATTTTCTTTAGGATTACTTTGATATCTTGAAACAATACTTATTGCATTCAAAATATCCGGTCTAGTTTGAGGTAGATATAAGAAGCCACCAATCATAGACTTATACCTTGTCGAATTTACCAATGCAGATGTGTCTTTGATAGAAAATTTCTTACTTGTCACCATAGGAGTACTTACCAGTTTGGAATTATACATACCAAAATTATTCAACAATTCCCTTAGATACTTAGCTTGACAAATAAAAATGCCTTTGTCAGTTTGAGTAATCTGCAAACCTAAGAAACATCTCATCTCACCAATCAAGGACATTTCAAATTCATTCTTCATATTATTAGAGAATTCCATGCACAAATTATCTTCACCTCTAAAAATGATATCATCAACAAATACTTCAATAATCAGAATATCATCATTAGTGATCTTGTAATATAAATTAATTTCAGAACTGCCTTTAGTAAAACCAAGCTTCAAAATATATTTATCCAACCTTGCATACCAAGCTCTAGGAGCTTGTTTCAATCCATATAATGCTTTCCTTAACCTACAAACCATATCTTTGTCATCTGTTAGTGAATATCCATCCAGTTGTTCAATGTATACTTCTTCCTCAAGTTCACCTTTCAAAAATGCATATTTAACATCCATTTGATAGATCTTATAGTTCTTGTATGCTGCATAGGCAAGAAATAGTCTAACAACTTCAATTCTAGCTACTGGTGCAAATGTCTCACCATAATAAATTCCTTCTATTTGAGAATATCCTTTACAAACTAGTCTAGCCTTGTTTCTTACAACTTGACCATACTCATTTAATGTATTTATAAAAACCCATTTAGCTCCAATAACATTCTTATTTTTAGGTCGGGGAACTAAAGTCCAAGTCTTATTCTTCTCTATCTGATCTAATTCATCTTCCATGGCTTTTAACCAATGTTTATCTTTACAAGCTTCAATAACAGATGCCAGTTCAATTTGAGAAAAAAGACATACCTCTTCATTTGTTAGTCTTCTTGTCATAACTCCCTTTTTCCTCTCTCTAATGATTTGATCTTCAAAATGATTTAATCTTACATACCTTGGTGTCTTATGAACTTCAGGTTCACTGTTCTGATCATCAGTCACAATTGAATTTTTTGATTGTACTGGTGTAACTGTCTTAGTATCTTGTACCGATTGAGGCATTTCCAGATCAGTTGTGATCACTTCCACTGTTGGTTCTCTATCACATGATATATATTGATCTCTGTATTGCTCATCTACTTTCACATTTTTGCTCTCCACAATTTTCTGCAATCTTTTGTGATAACATCTATATGCTTTGCTCTAAATTAAATATCCAAGAAATATCCCTTCTATTGGGACTCATTAAAATTGAGTCAAGTTTGAGAGGCCCATTTCAAAATTTTGCTCTGCATTTCCAAATGATCATAAAATGAGTCATTTTGAATGGCCTAGTTAGAGAGAGGGCAAAAAAGGAGCCAGTTGATTTTTGAAGCATAAGGCTAGGGAAATGTGTCCTACACCTTTCATTTGGCCTATGCAGCATGTTGCAACTTTCAGAATTCAGTTTGGATAATTTTATCAGGTACCCATTTCAAGGGGTGAGCTAATAGTGCATTTTAGGCACAAATGCAGATTTTATTGAGTAGCCTACTTTGGGTATTTATATCATTTTCCCTATTGATTGTCATGATAAGTTTAAAAATGGAATGAATTCTATGCATAAAAGTGTGCCTCCATGCAAAATTTTAAGTCTCTAGCAATCCATTTGCTCAGTTTTCAAAGCTCGAACTGTTTGCAGTTTGTATGTTTTAGCAAGTCCCTGTTTCAAGACTTAGTCAGAGCCCTGTTTTGCCTAAGTGTAAAAGTTGCCGCAGTGAGTGTTAAGTCAGAATGTTTGTTCTGGGATATTTTTGATATAAATGACAAGTTGTGTTTCAAATTTCAAGCTCCTACCAATCCGTTTGATCAGTTTTCAAAATGGTTTCTTGCGCCATCTATTTTAGTGACACGTACTTTCATTGCTATATCAGTTAAAATTGTTATTTTCATGAGCATGCCATTCGCACCCAGTCATTCTTTTGGTCGAACTGAGTATTCTAAGATTTTATATATACTTAAAGGTACCTATGTCTCAGATTTGAGGGTCTACGAAGATCGTTTGATATTTTTAAGAAAGGCATCATGTGTTGCCTGGACATTGACTTCATCAAGTACGCAGTGTCGACAAAGCCAGTTGGTCATTTTTGAAAATTAATATCTCTTCGCTCGGGATTCATCTTGAAAAACCCTTTGGTAGAGTTCATTCTTGTATATTAGAGTACACGCCTATCAGATGGCAAGGTCTAGAAAGGTATTTTGACTGGTTTGAAAATTACGTCTTCGCGATTAAATGCGAAAATGTGGCGTAAGTGCCTGAAAGTTGTAAAACTCAGTTTGATGATCCGAAAATGGTGCCGATCATTTCCAGAGGTAATTTTAAGGTTCCTGAGGTATTTTAGAGGTCAATTCCATGAAAATGAATTTTTTTTTAGTCGGACCCACTTTGGGGCCCGACCTGACCTGTGGCTTCACGATGTTTTTTGAATCAAGGTTTAACAATGTAGCTCAAATGAAGGAGATCATTGTCATATATATTTTTCATGGTATATAAAGACATGAATGATGTGCATTGGGTGCTCTCTATTGTCATGATTTCATTCCTATCTGGGGTTTTGAATCCTAGGTCTGCATTGTTTGTATTTCATTGATCGTGTGTTATATCTCTACGAGCCAATTCACAGTCCCTAAGAACCATCAAACAAAAGCTATGATATATAGAGATAGTGAAAGTATAATGATTGTTGAGAATGTGGCATGACATTGTTAAACACATGAAACTATTAGCAAGTGCCATTGGCAAGCATAACCCCCACCGCAGTGGAGATAAAGCCAAATGAAACTTTCAAATTAGTATGGTGTTGAGCATGTTAAAAGGCATTTAACCAAATCAAATCCAATAACCCCCTGACATGGTGTGTGGAGTTTAGTGTGGAGAGTGGGAGAGTGCGTGGTTTTTTAATGGGGGCAATGTTGAGCCCTTCAGCAATTGCAATTTGGTGGATTTATTGCTAGACACTCCCATTCAGCGTGGTAAACTAAGGAATAAAACTTTTAACACAATGCAATCACTGGGTGTAAAGCTAGTACCCTATGTAAAAGGACATTGAAATTTTTAGAGCCCCCATAGAAGCAATGCCTCCTTGAGTGGAAGCTAGTGGAGAGTGGGGAGGGTTAATGTAAATGAAGATCAGTAGGAGTAACTCCTCCCTCTCATGTGGCATTGTAAAAGCATGGGAACTTTCAAGAAAATGTAATTAGTAGGTTCAAATGTTAATATCCTTTTCCTTGCATGGGTCTCTAAATGCAAACACCAGTCCATCTTCCCCTCTCACGTGGCATGCAAAGCAATATGGAATTCAGACCAAATGCATGTAGGAGCAGCGTTGAAGAAAACTTAATGCAATTGGCAGGTCATGTGGGCAAATGAGTTTGACAGGTGTCTTGCAAAAGGTCTCCTTTCCTACGTGGCTCTGGAAAAGGTTGCAAACTCTATTCAGTGAATTTCCCCTCCTTCACTGTGGTGTAATGCCAGGAGATAAACCCCCCATTCTGGTGTTCAAATGGCATTAAGATTTCTTTGTAAATGCAATTCATAAAGCATGAAGCCTCCAAGCAATTTCTTAACAAAGGCCTCCCTTTGCATGGCATGGTGAAGAAGGAAGCTCAAAAAATCTTAAGCAAATGCAAAGCTCTCATAAAACACTTAGGTAAAACCTTCAGAAATGCATTCTTAGGAGAATGCATATATCCCGCATTGGTGGTGGGAGCAAAATTTTTTATGTTTATAACCAAGGATCTACCCATCCATAGTGTCAAAGCCTTAGAGGATTTTGATGGATGGTGCTGATGGGTGCCCAAGTCGGACCCCACGTTCATGGGCATGTTTCCCGAGGTGACCAAGGAGGATGACAAATAGTGACAAGTGGAGCCCACATAGGCATGAATCTCGAGACAAGCAAATTTTGCAAAGGAGCAGATTAACCAGCGAGCAAGTTGTAGGAGATCCAATAGCTATCACAACTTTGTGAAGGGGAGATGCTCGCATGTTAAGCTCTGTGAAATGGCGAAGTGTTAAAAACCCTGCAAGTTCAATGAGATCTAACGGCTCGTGTGACTTCATGACCCGAAGATGCAAGCTTGTTAGACGACTTGCAGGTCCTACTGAGGTGGCGATGAAGTGGCGATGATGTGTTGCTGAGGTGGCGACAATGTGGCTGACAAGCAAGCAGATAAGTGGCATACATGTGGTGGTGATGAGGTGTCATCTGAGGTGGCACCCAATGGACCCCATCAACCAATCAGAGGTTGCCACATGGCAGGGTGTCAGGGCAAAATCAGGCCAAAAATAAAAGTTAAATATATACTTGAAACTATATAAAAATATTGAAAAATTGAAAAATTTAAATGATTGTGCACACATAAAGAATTAATTCACCCAGAGGTCCATTTTTGCCCAAAATGGCAAGTATCATATATCATCGGAAATCTCTCGGGATAAGGAATCCAATTAGCTAGTTAATTTTAACAAATGTTGAATATTGGGAGATCAGTTTCCATCGGAAGGAAGAAGATAATGAATTTCAGTTGGAGAAAGGGGACACTTGGCTTGTTCTGATGAGATCTGATCTTTCCCTCCTCCTCTTATTCTCATTTTCTTCTAATTGTAAGGGTTCCAGAATTTTGGAGGAAGTGCTCTAGATTTCATGGCTTCCAGTTCTAAACTTCTTGACCCAAATTTGTGAAATTCTTTGGTTTGTTTCAGGGTATAGAGGTTGCATTGCAATCTGGGAGATGTTTTCTAGTTGCAGGTCTTACTTATGTCAGGCATGAGTAAATTCCACACAGTATTGTCTCTAGGCATGTATTTAATTGTCATGAATTGAATCCTTAAGGAGGATGAAATTTGTGAATTTCAAGGAGATTGTTGTGGTTGTTTGTAGGTATCCTTCAATGAAGGTTTTAAATTCTGTAGTCAGTCATAAATGATGAAATATGTATCCAGATCTAATAATTTTGTGAATAAATCAAATAATGCATTAGTATGAGGTATTGATGCATGAATATCTTGTTTAAGGAAAACAAACTTGCATCTATGATTTACATTTGCAGTTCTGTGTGTGACTCTGTTGCCCAATGAACAAGGCACTAGTCTTGCAGATTAGGGGATAGTTTCAGATCAACATTTTAAGAGATAAATCTCTTTCCCTTTATGTTTAGGGGTTGTGTTCTTTCATTCCAAGCTCTTTTTCATCTATTGTTTATACAGATTTAGCCAATCTATATGTGTTATCTAATTTGTTGAGCTTGTGGAATGGTTTATCTGCTTCATTGATGTTGTCATGGTGAGTAAATGAGTTTTGATTCAGTGCATCAAAAGGGTGCCCCCCCTAGGTCTAGCAGAACCTGAAGTGCAGGAGGAACGATTAGGGTCCTATGTTATGTTGTCCAAGCCCTGATGTGTTTCGTAGACTGAAATTGGCCATTAAATAGAAGGATAGCAGGTGTACTTGGGTTAACTAGATTTGGTGACCAACAAAAATGGCGACTCTGCTAGGGATAAATAGATTTAATTGTTTGATTGATAAGGTTAGAAGTTGAATCTATTCCTTGTCCTATCAATTTCATATCCATCCAGTCTGTCCATTGTGTATGCACAGAGTTGAAAGTGATTTTATGGTGAAGAGAGTTTTCCTTGTTATGGATCTATAGAATGATATGTTTGTCATGTCATATATTGTGAAGGAGTAATAGCAAATTCATTGTTGAAAGTTGTAAGAAGTTCTTGCAGCTGTATGCAAATTTTTCAGCAATTCCTTATTGGGTGGTGACTCTGTGGTTCATACCAGTGTTGAATGTCCTTGCAATTAGTATTGCATAAGGTTTTTATGTTTCGATGTATAGTGCAAAGATATGAACTATCACTGCTAATGCATATTTACAGATTAATTTCTTCATCATAAGAGTTTTATAGAAAGTGTAGTAGTAAAATACACATAGATTTGGTGTTGATTTTCCTAGATCTATATGTTTGTGGCCTAGAAGAATGTTTATCGCAGTGAGATTGAAGGAGACGATAGAGAATTGAATTTTTGATTGAATGGTATTCTACTATTCAAAATGTCCTCTATGTAAGAGGTGGCGACTCTGAGGTAAAAGACCATGCTAAAAGTTGAAATAAATGCTCAGATCTATAAGTCCTATAGCTGCAAACACCCAAGTATTTTCAGAAGTTTCATTGCAAGACATTTGTTTTGAAAATTTGAATGTGTAAAATAGTTTTCCCATTAAGTGAACAACACTAGTAAGAGGGAAAGAGAGGATTTACAAACTTAATTTGCATATCCATTTTGCTGAAATTTCCAATTCATATTTTCTTCCGTAGTATGCAAATTTGAAAAGCTTTGTGTCAAGCAATGTTATGAATAGATTTGGATAAGGATATACACTTGAAATGTTTCATTGTTTTATCCAAGGTTGTATAATCATTTGTGGGAGTAAGAAGAAATGAGTAGTGAAGTTTTTCAGCCTTGTGTAATTCCACATAGAGCCATGCCTCGTGAAGTGCCATAACCATGTAGTAGGAAAGGTTTCAGTATGAAGTATTATGCTGCTCTAAATTTCAAAGGTATTCCGGGTTACCCAAATCCCATACCCACAGAAATTAGAAAATATTTTCCCATATTCAGTGGGAAGAAATCAGAATCAGCATGTCAACATTTGAAAAGATTTTCAGATTTGATGGAAGAGTTTGAAATTTGTCAAGAAGATGTGTGTATGAAGTTATTTATTCAATCACTGAAAGAGGATGCAAGGGATTGGTTTTCCTTTTTGCTAGTAGAATGTATTTCCTCATGGGAAGAATTGATTTCAGATTTCATAGACCAATTTGATGAAAAGGTGAGTGATTATGATATGCTAAAATAATTCACTTATATACAAATCAGGGAAGATGAATTGGTACCACCATTTAATATCAGATTTTTACAAACTCTATATAAAATTTCTAGAAAGTATAAGTTTGATGATAAAGTATGTCTGGATGTTTATATGAGTGCATTTGATGAGAAGATAGGTTTCCTACTGAGAAACAAAGAACCCAAAACTTTGTATGAAGCTTTTAATACAGCTAGGGACATTGAAAATAATTTGAAATTTGGGATCTCCAAGAGGTTTATGTCTACTGTTGTTTCTTGCCAAAACACCTTCAATGGTGAAATACCATGTGAAGCTAAACAAAACATTCCATGTCAAAATATGTCAAGCCCTGCTGTTCTGAATGGTTTTGCTGATATATGTGAATCAATTGTAAATGAGAGTCAAGAATCTCTGTTGTTAATGCCGGTTGTCTCTCACAGTAATGATGGAATGATCAGTGGGAATTGTTGTGATAATGATGATACAAAGATAGACATATATAAGGGATATGTACCATTTGATTTGTATGTCGGTTATGCTGATTATGTGACTGCAAACTTTGAAGTTAATCATGCATCTCTCAAGGATAATGAAAATGAAAACAATGAGGATGATAACCATCAGTCTTTAAATGTTGTTGATGTGTTTAATGTCACAGTACCAAATACTGAAGGATCACCAAATGTTGCTGATTATGTAAGTGAAAATGTGCAGTGTGATGAAAATCATATTTTGATTAAGTTTGATAAATCTGAAAATGAAATTGTGGATGATGCTGATAGTGTTTTTAATGCAAGTATACCCGGTGATGAATGTGTTTCAAAATGGAGTGGTGCTGCTGATTATGAGGACACTGAGTTTGATTTTCCGCACCTTGAAGGTATGCAAATGAATAGTGAAGATCAATTTCAGAATGAGAGTGATCTTGACACGAGTTATCCACTTTCTTATGATCAGCAAATGAATGTCAGTCATGCAGCTGATGATGGTTATGAGAATTCTTATTATTCATCTTGTGAAGATGATATAAGAGGAGACCAAGTTATATACTTCAGTCATGAATCTGAAAATGAAAGTGTTTTTGAAGATAAAAATGTGTGTGTAAGCTCGGATAATGTTTTATTTTCAGATTTAAATGAACCCATATTTGAATGCTTTCAGAATTTGAAGTACCATGAAGAGGATGTGAATGTTGATAGTATGCTTTGTTAATGTTTGTAGCTTCAGTTGAATGATCATTTAGAATGCATATAATATATTATTATGTTATTATTAATCATATAAAATTTAATTTTCAATATTAATCTATTATATTATTATAAATTAATAATTGATTGATGAAACATTATAATATTGATTAAATTATTATAATTAAAGGAGAGACAAGTCCGTTCAAGGACATGCATCTCCAAAGGAATATATATAGTATAATGTTATTCAATTTGAGAAAACATAGAATTCCAAGAATGCAAGTATTGGATTGAATCAGATATATACATTAAAATACATCCAATAAAACCTGGGAAAATCAACATGGTATCAAAGCTCAGGCCTGTGAAGTTTAATTTGGAGGTTGGAGAGGGTTGGAGAATTTAGTTTTTTTCTAGAATTTTCAGTCTGAAATATGCCATTGTACGGCCTTTGGTTGGGGTCAAAATGAGGACTATAATAGATGAATGGAGAGATATATGTTTCTAGTTTTCAAATATGTTTATCTCATCAAATTTGATTCAGTTTTGTGCAAGATATGATGACTTTGGTGCAGGTCACTTGAAACCCTACCTAGGGTTAGTAGTTTTGGGAAAAATGTCATAACTTTTGGTTTAACCATTGGATCTGGCTATAACTTGGAGGAAATGTGTGTAATTATATTTTCTAACATCTCACTGAAGAGATTGGATAAATTTGGTAAATTGCAAAAGTTATTAACGACTGTGTGTGGCAGATCATAATGAAAGTGTTGATCAAAATTATGAAAATGTTCTACATCATTCAAAGGGAATTATGATGAGAGATGATTCATGCGTGATATTTCTTATATGGGCTCACCTTATGAAAGGAAATGTTTTAAACTTAAGGACAAAAGAACTATAAAATTGAATTAAAGGGAGAAATAAATTGATGCTTATAAATGAATTGATGATTGAGACCAGATGCAGAGGGAGTCTGACATTTCAAAAGAGGACAAGAGGTTGATACAAGAACTTGAGCTTCAGAGGGAGCAGATGGTTCAGTCAACTTGTGACAATTTTGATCATAATGATTGAGAGGGATTTTCACTATTGAAGGTGAAACACTTATGAGGTAAAACTTGATTCAATTGATTATTATACTAATGAAATCATTTAATGCCTTATGAGCCCTATGTAAATCTTAAGGAAGTGATGACTTCCAAATGATTTCCACTTGTATTTTTGAGGTTATTGGAAGGTGACGATCTTACAATAACTTGAGCTTGTGGATAGAATTGCCGATAGAGGCAATCCACATGAGAGCTCATGGATAGAATTGCCGACTAAGGCAATCCATGTAAGACCTTGTGGATAGAATCACCGATTGAGGCAATCCATGTGAGAGCTCATGGATAGAATCACCGACTGAGGCAATCCACTTAAGAGCTTGTGGATAGAATCACCGACTAAGGAAATCCACGTGAGAGCTCATGGATAGAATTGCCGACTGAGGCAATCCACATAAGAGCTTGTGGATAGAGTCACCGACTAAGGCAATCCACATGAGAGCTCATGAATAGAATCGTCAACTGAGGAAATCCACGTAAGAGCTTGTGGATAGAATCACTGACTGAGGCAATCCACGTGAGAGCTCATAGATATAATCACTGACTGAGGCAATCCACTTAAGAGCTTGTGGAGAGAATCGTTGACTGAGGCAATCCATGTGAGAGCTCATGGATAGAATCACCAACTGAGGCAATCCACATAAGAGCTTGTGGATAGAATCACCGACTGAGGCAATCCACATGAGAGCTCATGGATAGAATTGCCGACTGAGGTAATCCATGTAAGAGCTTGTGGATAGAATCGCTGACTGAGGCAATCCATGTGAGAGCTCATGGATAGAATCGTAGACTGAGGCAATCCACGTAAGAACTTGTGGATAGAATCACCGATAGAGGCAATACACATAAGAGCTTATGGATAGAATAGTAGATAGAGGCAATCCACGCAAGAGCTTGTGAATAGAATCACCGACAGAGGCAAATTCACACCTTGAGACTATGGTCCCCTATGATGAGTATCATATGGTTGATGTAAATACTCCCAATATTATGAGATGATATTTTTGAGTTATGGTGAATATCATGTGCCTTGATATTCTTGTTTATACCATACTTCCTGATATCATAGTGAGATAATATTTTCTCTATTCCATAATTAATCTAGACTTAATGCATTTGCATTGATTTTATCTTCCCTAGCTAAGAGGGAGTGTTAATTATGTTTTGTGTAGCTATGGTGAGGGCCATAAGTGTTTACATGGGAGATCACTACACATTCTATCTGATCATCCTCCCTAGCTAAGAGGGAGTGTTAATGTTTGTAGCTTTAGTCGAATGATCATTTAGAATACATATAATATATGTTGATTAATAATAATATATTATTATGCTATATTATTATATTATTATTATTCATATAAAATTTAATATTCAATATTAATCTATTATATTATTCTAAATTAATAATTGATTGATGAAACATTATAATATTGATTAAATTATTATAATTAAAGGAGAGACATGTCCATTCAAGGACATGCCTCTCCAAAGGAATATATATAGTATAATGTTATTCAATTTGAGAACACATAGAATTCCAAGAATGCAAGTATCAGATTGAATTAGATATATACATTAAAATACATCCAATAAAACCTGGGAAAATCAACATGCTTGAACCGGATATGAAGTTCTTTGCCTTTGATATTAGTGTTCATGGTGCTGATTTCATTATGGAAAATGCTGAAGTTTCCCCTTGTGTTGAACAAGTTTGTAATGCTGATGTAATTTCGAACAGTAGTAGCATGTGTTGCAAAATTTTACTTCATGATGAAGATAAGAGGCATGGGTTGTGTGATGACTTCTTCAGACCACAAATGGAAGTTTTTCAGATGGATGTAAGTCTGAATGAGAAAAACTTAGCTGAGGATTTGCTTCAGCCAGAGGTATTCATTCTTTTCCATGAATGGGATATTGAGGATGCGGATGTGTTGAGTTTGATAAACAAGGATAGTATAAAGTGTGATCAGCATAGGGAAGTATCACATCTGAACCAAAATGTTTATGTTCCTTGTTTGCATCAGTTGATTAGTAATGTCCCTCATTCTATGAATTTTAATGATAATAAGGCATGTGCTGATGAGAACTACTATGGTGAGAATGAATGTTTTATTTTTGAAATTCAACATGATGATGCCCTTGCAAAGGATATAATTGATTGGGATAGTGACACATACTGCAGCTTGTGGGAAGGCCTCTATTGTGTTTTGTCTCATGATTTCACTTTTGTTGAAATAGTGTGTGATTAAAAAGTTCAAAATCAGACAAAAGGTAGGCACACTAGTTGTTACAATAATGAGACAAAAGGGGTTGATTATAAGGATTATGCTCATTTATTATTGAGAGGTGCCTTTGTTTAGATCATAGTATAGATGATGAGAATCAGATTTTTGACAGAGGTAAATACTGAGGAAAGTGGAGCAGTTTATATTCAGTTGTCAATATGTTTGTATCTATTATATAGTTGCTTTGCTTCAGTTGTGTGGTTTTCAATAAAGTGCCTTGCTATTTGGGTAGAATAAGAAGCCTTGTTTTTTAGAAGAGAAGAGATCTATTCCATTTTTGGGTGGTCTACTCTGTCATAGATTCTGAATTCTTGTGTTGATCTTGCAATCAACCATCCCCAATCAGAGCCACTGTTGGGACTCATTAAAATTGATTCAAGTTTGAGAGACCCATTTCAAAAATTTTCTCTGCATTTCCAAATGATCATAAAATGAGTCCGTTTGAATGGCCTAGTTAGAGAGAGGGCAAAAATGGAGCCAATTGATTTTCGAAGGGTAAGGCTGAAGAAATGTGTCCTACACCTTTCATTTGGCCTATGCAGTGTGTTGCAACTTTCAGAATTCAGTTTGGATAAGTTTATCAGGTACCCATTTCAAGGGGTGAGCTGAAAGTGCATTTTAGGCACAAATGTAGATTTTATTGAGTAGCTTACTTTGGGTATTTATATCTTTTGCCCTGTTGATTTTCATGATAAGTTTAAAAGTGGAATGAATTCTATGCATAAAAGTGTGCCTCCATGCAAAATTTCAAGTCTTTAGCAATCCATTTTTCAGTTTTCAAAGCTCGAACTGTTTGCAGTTTGAATGTTTTGGCAAGTCCCTGTTTCAGGACTTAGTCGGAGCCCTATTTTGCATGTGTAAAAGTTTCCTCAGTGAGTGTTATGTCAAAATGTTTTTTTTGGGCTACTGTTGATATAAATGACAAGTTGTGTTTCAAATTTAAAGCTCCTACCAATCCGTTTGATCGGTTTTCAAAAGGGTTTCTTGAGCCATCTGTTTCAGTGATCCGTACTTTCATTGTTGTATTAGTTAAAGTTGCTATTTTCATGAGCGCACCATTCGCACCCAGTCATTCTATTGATCGAATTGAGTGTTCTAAGATTTGATATCTACTTCAAGGTACCTATGTCTTAGATTTGAGGGTCTACAGAGATCGTTTGATACTTTTAAGAAAGGCATCATGTGTTGCCTGAACATTGACTTCATTAGGGCTGCAGTATCGACAAAGCCAGTTGGCCATTTTTGACAATTAATATCTCTTCAGTCGGGATTCATCTTGAAAAAACCTTTAGTAAAGTTCATTCTTGTATATCAAAGTACATGTCTGTCAGATGGCGAGGTCCAGAAAGGTGTTTTGACCGGTTTGAAAATTACGTCTTCGCGATTAAATGCGAAAATGTGGCATAAGTGCCTGAAAGTTGTAAAAATCAGTTTGATGATCCAAAAATGGTGTCGATCATTTCTAGAGGTAATTTTAAGATTCCTGAGGTATTTCAGAGGCTAGTTGCATGGAAACAAAAATTTATTTAGTCGGACCCACTTTGGGGCCCGACCTGACCTGTGGCTTCACGATGTTTTTTGAATCAAGGTTTAACAATGTAGCTCAAATGAAGTAGATCATTGTCATATAGATTTTTCATGGTCTATAAAGACATGAATGATGTGCATTGGGTGCTCTTTATTGTCATGATTTCATTCCTATCTGGGGTTTTGAATCCTAAGTATGCATTGTTTGTATTTCATTGATCGTGTGTTATATCTCTACGAGCCAATTCACAATCCCTAAGAACCATCAAACAGAAGCTATGATATATAGAGATAGTGAAAGTCTAATGATTGTTGAGAATGTAGCATGGCATTGTTAAAAGCATGAAACTATTAGCAAGTGCCATAGGCAAGCATAACCCCCACTGCAATGGAGATAAAGCCAAATGAAACTTTCAAATCAGTATGGTGTAGAGCATGTTCAAAGGCATTTAACCAAATCAAATCCAATAACCCCCTTCCGTGGTGTGTGGAGTTTAGCGTAGAGAGTGGGAGAGTGCGTGGTTTTTAAATGTTGGCAACATTGAGCCCTTCAGCAATTGCAATTTGGTGGATTTATTGCTAGACACTCCCATTCAGCGTGGTAAACTAATGAATAAAACTTTTAACCCAATGCAATCGCTGGGTGTAAAGCTAGTACCCTGTGTAAAAGGGCGTTGAAATTTTTAGAACCCCCGTAGAAGAAATGCCTCCTTGAGTGGAATTTAGTGGAGAGTGGGGAGGGTTAAAGTAAATGAAGATCAGTAGGATTAACTCCTCCCTCTCACGTGGCATTGTAAAAGCATGGGAACTTTCAAACAATTGCAATTAGTAGGTTCAAATGTTAATATCCTTTTCCTTGCATCGGTCTCTAAATGTAAACACCAATCCATCCTCCCCTCTCACGTGGCATGCAAAGCAATATGGAATTTAGACCAAATGCATGTAGCAGCAATGTTGAAGACAACTTAATGCAATTGGTAGGTCATGTGGGCAAATGAGTTTGACAGGTATCTTGCCAAAGGTCTCCTTTCCTCCATGGCTCTGGAAAAGGTTGCAAACTCTATTCAACAAATTTCCCCTCCTTCATTGTGGTGTAATGCAAGGAGATAAACCCCCCATTCTGGCATTGAAATGGCATTAAAATTTCTTAGTAAATGCAATCCATAGAGCATGAAGCTCCAAGCAATTTCTTAACCAAAGGCCTCTCTCTGTGTGGCATGGTGAAGAAGGAAGCTCAAAAAATCTTAAGAAAATGCAAAGCTCTCATAAAACACTCAAGTAAAACCTTCAAAAATGCATTCTCAGGAAAATGCATATATCCCACATTGGTGGTGGGAGTGAAATTTTTGATGTTTATAACCAAGGCTTTACCCATCCATAGTGTCAAAGCCTTAGAGGATTTTGATGGATGGTGTTGATGGGTGCCCAAGGCAAACCCCACATGCATGGGTGTGCTTCCCAAAGTGACCAAGGAGGTTGAAAAGTGGTGACAAGTGGACCCCATGCAGGAATGTATCTCGAGGTAGATGGGTTTTGTAGAGAAGGTGTAGATTAACCAGCAAGCAAGTTGCAGGAGATCCAATGGCTGTCGCGACTTCATGAAGGGGAGATGCTCACACGTTAAGCTCTGCGAAATGGCAAAAAACTTAGGTGGATGGTGAAGTGTTAAAGACCCTGTAGGTTCAAGGAGTTCTAACGGCCCGTATGATTTCATGACCCAAAGATGCAAGCTCGTTAGCCATCCTAAAATGGCAAAAGATAGGTGGCAGGTCTAGGTGGAAAGATAGCTCGCAGGTCCCACTGAGGTGGCGATGAACTGGCAATGAAGTGAGGATGATGTGTCATTGAGGTGGCGATGATGTGGCCGACAAGCAAGCATACAAGTGGCGTACATGTGGCAGTGATGAGGTGTCATTCGAGGTGGCACCCAGTGGACCCCATCAGCCAATCAGAGGCTACCACGTCGCAAGGCGTCAGGGCAAAATCAGGCCAAAAATCAAAGTTAAATATATAGTTGAAACTATATAAAAAAATTGAAAAATTGAAAAATTTAAATGATTGTGCACACATAAAGAATTAATTCGCCCAGAGGTCCATTTTTGCCCAAAATGGCAAGTATCATATATCACGAGAAATCTCTTAGGATAAGGAATCCAACCAGGCAATTAATTTTAACAAATTTTGGATATTTTGAGATCAGTTTCCATGGGAAGGAAGAAAATAATGAATTTCAGTTGGAGAAAGGGGACACTTGTCTTGTTGTAATGAGATCTGATCTTTCCCTACTCTTCTTATTATCATTTTCTTCTAATTGTAAGAGTTCCAGAATTTTGGAGGAAGTGCTCCAGATTTCATGGCTTCCAGTTCTGAACTTCTTGACCCAAATTTGTGAAATTCTTTGGTTTGTTTCAGGGTATAGAGGTTGCATTGTAGCCTGGGAGATGTTTTCTAGGTTCAGGTCTTACTTGTGTCAAGCATGAGTAAATTCCACACAGTATTGTCTCTAGGCATGTATTTCATTGTCATGAATTGAATCCTTAAGGAGGATGAAATTTGTGAATTTCAAGGAGATTGTTGTGGCTGTTTGTAGGTATCCTTCAACGAAGGTTTTAAATTCTGTAGTCAGTTATAAATGATGAAATATGTATCCAGATCTGATAATTTTGTGAATGAATCAAATAATGTATTAGTATAAGGTATTGATGCATGAATATCTTGTTTAAGGAAAACAAACTTGCATCTATGATTTACATTTGCAGTTTTGTGTGTGACTTTGTTGCCCAATGAACAAGGCACTGGTCTTGCAGATTTGGGGATAGTTTTAGATCAACATTTTAAGAGATAAATTTATTTCACTTTATGTTTAGGGGTTGTGTTCTTTCATTCCAAGATCTTTTTCATATGTTGTTTATACAAATTTAGCCAATCTGTATGTGTTATCTAATTTGTTGAGTTTGCGGAATGGTTTATCTGCTTCATTGATGTTGTCATGGTGAGAAAAATGAGTTTTGATTCAGTGCATCAAAAGGGTGTCCCCGCCTAGGTCTAGCAGAACCTGAAGTGTAGGAGTATCGATTAGGGTCCTATGTTATGTTGTCCAAGCCCTGATGTGTTTCGTAGACTGAAATTGGCCATTTCATAGAAGGATAGCAGGTGTACTTGGGTTAACCAGATTTGGTGACCAACACCTTCATCACATCTAGGATCAAACTTCCCAATTGAATCATCCATTTTGATATAACATTTACTTCCAAAAATTCTAAAATATTTAAGAGTAGGTGTATGTCCAAACCATAATTCATAAGGAGTCTTACCAGTTTCACCTTTGATATGAACTCTATTGAGTGTGTAGACTGTTGTACTCATTACTTCTCTCTAGTAGATGTGAGGAAATTTGGCTTCCATCACCATGGCTCTTGCTACATCGAAAATGTTTCTATTCTTCCTTTCCACTACTCCATTTGGCTGAGGAGTCCAAGGTGCAGATAACTATCTCCTAATTCCATCTATCTCATAATAATTGTTAAATTCATGAGATGTGAACTCACCACCTTGATTTGATCTCTGACATTTGATTTTCAATCCAGTTTCTATTTCCACCTTTTCTTTGAAGATCTTGAATTTCTCAAAAGCTTTAGACTTCTCCCCTAGAAAAGTCACCCACATCATTCAAGAATAATCATCAATTATTATCATGAAGTACCTATCACCTTGAAAGCTTCTGGTCCTTGTTGGACCACATAAGTCAGTATGAATCAAATGAAGCACATCATTAGATTTATCATGTATGCTCTTAAAATAAGTTCTAAATTGCTTTCCCAATTGACATTCCTTACATACCAGATTATGAGGCTTTATAATCTTAGGTATATCTCTAATTGCCTTTGTTGAACTGATCTTAACAATAAAATCAAAATTAACATGACACATCCTCTTATGCCATAACCAGCTCTCATCAATATGAGAAATCAAACATGTTTTATTATCGGTGTTCAAGTGAAAGATATTACCTCCAGTCTAAGTACTGGTTGCAATCTCCAAGCCAATTTTGTAACGAATTTTGCATTTTCTATCTTTGAATTGAAGTTGGAATCCCTTATCCACCAATTGACCAACACCTAAAAAAATATGCTTTAAAACTTATACATAGTAGCCATTATCAATATTATGCTTGCCATCCAGAAAAATAATACCTCTACCTTTGATCATACATGCTTTGTCATCCCAAATCTAACTTGACCACCATTGTATTATTGTAAGGACATAAATGTTTTTATCTCCAGTCATATGATGTGAGTATCCACTATCAATTACCCATTCATCCTTGTCTTAAACTTTTGCTGCTAGGGCCTTTTCTTCATTCTTGATAACTGGTTTTGGTTCATCTTCCTTTAAAGCATAGAACACCCATTCCTTTCCACTGTCGGATCCACTAGCAGAGTCTCCTTCTCATTCATCCTCTGAGTTATCATTTACTCCTTCCTCATCCACTATGTAGCATAGTTTGTTTTTCTTGAATCTATATTGTTCTGATTGGGCTTAAATGATTTCTTCTCTTTCTTCAAATCTTGTAATCCTTTCAGGACATCTACATGCAAAATGACCAATCTTATTACATGAAAAACATTTAAAAGGTACTTTTCCTTCATACTTACTTTGTGTTGGTCCTTTAGGTACTCTTTTAGCAAATAGGGCTTTCCAATCACTTTTTCCAGTAGATGATGATGCATGAAAACCAGGTTCAGACGTTACAGCTCTAGAGGGTCCAAATTCTTCAAGCTCAAAAGAAGATAATTTCCCAATCAAAATGTCTCTGTTAACTAAAGTGTTTTCCATTGTTCTCAATTCATTAATCGCAGTAGCCTTCATCTTGTAAGCTAGTGGTAGGGCTCTCAAAACTTTAGAAACTATTTCATCTTCACTCAAAGATCCTCCACAACATTGAATTCCCATGACAATCTCATTTACTCTTTCCATAAATGTAGCAATTCTTTCATTATCTTCCATCTTCAAGTTCTCATATCTTACCTACTAACCATCAGGTTTAGCAATTTTGACAGTAGGGTCACCTTCATTCAGAGTTTTCAATTTATCCCACATAACCTTCGCAAATTATTTATCAATCAATCCCATGATTTATTGATCAGTGAGTGCACACAAGAGGGTTTCTCTAGCTTTGCAATCATTTTTAATATTTTTGTCCAAGTCTGTAGGAGCAGGATTTCCAGATTCTAGATCATAAGGTGTATATCATTTCTTGGTGATATCCCAAATATCCTTGCCAAGACATCTAAGATGAGTCTCCATTTGGATTTTCCATATCCCATAGTTTGTTCCATCAAGCTTAGGGATTTCTCTTTTGAAAATAGCTGCTGATGGATTTGAAATGTTAGTTGTCGTAGGATCTACCTCAAGTGGTTAAGCTTCTACAAAAGAGGACCAAAGCTCTAATACCAATTGTTAGAATAACTGGTGGACAACTGAGAGGGGGGGTGAATCAATTGTCAACAGATTATATTAATCAAACCACTTTATAACCTATAACTAGAGCACATAAACATTAAATAATGGAATAGAAGAAATAGATATTGGTAAGCAATAAAACTTAAGAATGAAATGGAGAAACAACACAATGCAACCATACCACATAACACCATGATTTGTACATGGAAAACCAAGTAAAGGTAAAAACCACAGTGGGAAGCCTACCCACAATCAGATGATAGTTCTACAGAAAGTATGTGATACAATAAAGCGTCTGTACATGCAGAAAGGCACACTGCCTCAAGCATACTTCTCATTACAAAGGAGCCTCACTGACTACAGAGAGGTTATAACCACCTCAATATAATTGGACAATAATCCAAAAGAATGAATTACCAATGAGAGCATCTACCATGCCTGATTACAGTCCCAGTTAAGCTCAATACTGGAGGCCTTTGACCTCTTACATAAACCCAATTCTATCACCTATGATCGACCAAGTCTCCTTCACATACGATATTTTATTACATGACCATTGACACCACCACCGATTTAAAATGAGATCTTACATCAATTTATACAAACTCTAAGGCCTAAACTAATTAGGTCAACCACCTAAAAGATATTACAGTAAGATCATTACATACATCCACATTACAATGATAAAAACAACATTAACCAATCCATAAATCATCCTAGTAACGTGTAGAGAACACGTAACATGATACCAGTCCATAACCTGGACCCAAATAGATTCACCATGCCAAAGCGATGTCTCCAATCAGTTGAGGCATGGACAAAGATCACCTTTTGAATCCTGAATTCCATCTAGAAGTTGTAACAACACCACTTATGCATCCTATCAAAGATTCTCAATAAAATCTCTACCAGTAAAACCTTAAACCCTTACCAATATAGGCTTACTAGAGTGTATGATAGCATCTGATCATCAAGTCAATACCAACTGACCAAAACATACTCCAGAACATCAAACCAAACATATTCCATTGATCCAAACATGTCGGTAGTATCCAACTGATAGTCCCTTATGTCGGTAACACTAGTTCTTCTACCGGTAACCAAAATCTGTCTACTAGTAACCAATCATAATAGCTAGTGTTGACATTAATGATAAAACATCAATGCAACACATAATCAATTCCTTCATATTGCCAACATAATGAAATATGATGAAGGTGAGGAATAATTGATTGATAGATAGAAATGTTGAAATGATAGAATTATAGATGAAAAGATTGAAATTAAGTGATGAGAGAGATGTTATTAAATGAAATGAATGATTGGAAAGAAATGAAAAGGTTGATTCAAGAAAAGATACTTGATTAGAGACTGATCTTGACTAAAATATTCAGCATGATGAAATTAGAAAAATGAAATGATATGATTGATGATGAATAGTCTTCTTGTCTTTATTCATAGTGAAACACATTTTCATCATTGAGCCTTATTATGGAACAATGAAGCTTTGTACACCAGGGTATAAGGAACCAAGATGTAAATATATCTCATTGCAAAGAAACACCAAGTAGAAAAGAAATGAATCTTCCATTCTAGGAATACCAACATGGGTCAAGGTATGTGCGGTAGTCATAAGCATAGTTATCCTTCATGGGATACTTGCCAAATGAACATACCAATCATAGACAACCACTAGAACTATTGCCTTATAACTTCATTGGTTCATACCAAAAAAAAAAGGAAAAGAAAAGGATCATGCCCATCACGACTCCTCTAGTCAATTGTGGACATCCTTCAGTAGCTAGAAACATGATCTTTGCCAATCGATAAAAGATAAAACCAACTAGATCAAAATGTAGCAGTCATACTGATTTGTGTCTTCATGTGATTGCTTAATATGATGGTTGATAATGTCTAGTTTTAGAAAGTTGTGGACCCCATTTAAGACTGATATGTCTAGTTTTGAGTATATCCTCTTCTATTTAAGACAAGATAATGATCACCTGATAAGGATAGATTGTCGATTGAAAAGACTTGTTCAGTTTGGTTGTAGACGTTTGGTTTAAGATAGTTGTATCCTTTGGGAACTTCATGCGAAGTGCTTGTTGGATATCTGCTAGGGTGTTTGATTCTTGAAAGACATGTTATTGCAAGTTTTTGATGTTTTTTGATTTTTTAATGTTTATTTTCGGAGAGCTTTTTGATGTTTAGGGTTTGATTTTGAATTTTTTGATGTTTTTTGATTTTGATGTTTTTGATTGTTTTTGGATTTTGATGAAACATGACCTGCCATTAATTGATTAAGATAGACTAAATTAGACAAAATCTAGTAGTCATACTGATCTATGTCATTGTTTTAATTTTTGTGATCATCGTTAGGAATGTTTGGTTTCAAAGAGTGAGTGCCCCCTATAAGACCAATTTGTATGATTTTGAGTATACACTTCCTTGTATAAGACATGTTAATGTTTGATAAAGTTTGATTGATAGATAATTGATTAAAAAGACATGTGATCAATTTGATTGCATACTTTGAGAGTTTGTTTGTTATTGATTTTATTTGATGGATGTCTCATGCTTTCTTGCTATGATTTTTTATTTTTTTATTTTTAAGGATTTTTTCAAGACATTTTCTGATTTTTTTATTTTATTCAGTTATGCCCCTAGTATGCAGACCTATGATGATATCATGATTTAGGAAATGGGTATGGAGATAATGAAGTTTTGATATTAGTTATGCTAATTCAGGATGCATGACAAAAATGCAGATCCCATTGGAACAAGAATGATTGTGTGTGTCTTTCATTCTAAAATGCACTAATAGGATTAAAGGTGCGAAATATTTCAGAGATAGGAGTTCAATCCATTCTGTAAAGACTTAGACCATCCAAATTAACACACTATGTAACCAAGATTTATGAATGGAGGTGTAGAAAACTTCTCCATCAATTCTTGAAACTTTGATCTTCTTTTGCCCATGTGTGTGCATTTGAGTTCATTCAACGTGGCTAGCTACGTGAGTTATTCTAACTTCAAAAGCATCATGGATAGAGCCTCACTGTCAACAAGCTTTTAGGGATCCAATGAGGTTATACACCATAATCTCTCGAATGTTGATTCATTTCCAACAGGTGTGTATAGCCCTGATGGAGTTATTTGCATGTTCCCATAGTCAAGCTTTTTGTTGCACTTGTATACATGATATTTCAGCTATATCTCTTTGCTTTTTTTTCTTTGAGATGGATATTGGCATAACACTTTTTTCTTTTATTTTGTTTCCTTAACTTGTAATTAATGAAACCTACTTGGGTATGACAATTACAGTGGCACTAAAGCTAAATATTGGATTTTTCACTAGCCACGTGACCAACTAGGTATCTGTAATGACTTAGAGCTATTGATTAATGTGTGAGATATACAAATGGATAGATTTTGGGTAACAAGACTTGATAGTGAAACTTCTACCCAACCAAGGATAAAGTGTAATCACAAGGTGACGTTGAAGATGAATGACTGAAGACCTCCTAAAAGTTTCATGAACAAGTATCTAGGAAATGAGACCATGTTCTCTCCCTTTAGTGCAGCTAGGTGAATGATTTAGACAATCTCCTTGATCTATTAAGGCCACTATATGAGAAAGCAATAATGATATTCAGCTACATGTTGTGCAATTGTGATATGCAATAAACTATGATGTACTCTGAAATGAAGATATGCAATGCAGTAAAGAAATATGCAAATGTAGTATTGAAAATTGAAATGAACCCACCCTTAGATGTAATATCTTTTTAGGTGCATGTTGTTATCAAGTTGGTATGAATTTTATGTAGATATTTCATTGGTATTTGTTTCAAGAATTGGATGAACATATCTTTTTCAATATGATATTCAGCTAGGAGTTTTACACGTACAATTTTTGCTATAGCCTCCTTATTTTCAAACCAATTCGGATGTGATAGATCTTCTTGCCCCTAGTCTTTCAAGTGTGGGTGTATGAGGTAAATATGATGGACTTGAAAAGCACTGAGAGGAAGGGGAGTAAATAAGTGACACCAAAAAGAAAACTACTTCAAACACTAACCAGTAGATTAACTTAACAAAACTTTTAAACACAATGCATGCAATCCAAAATGATATAACAACATCCACAATAAGTAAAACATCCACCATAACACAAGTGTTTGTATGTGGAAAACCCAAATAGGTAAAAACCATGGTGAGATGGAACTCACAAGTTAACTATCTACAGTAATAGATAACTGACCGGTTAAGGTCTAGAAAGTGCTTTGCTAGGAGAAAATCTTGTTAAAGATCCCAAAGCTTGATTAAAAGCTCTACCCTGTGAAAGGTAGTACCCTGTTAGGAGTAACCTCAATGGAGGATTTCTGAATCCAAACTAATGGATCACCCTGTTAGAGGATTTGAACATTGAAGCTTGTTAGAGCTTACTCAGTTAGGGGATTTGAATTCTACTGTAATTGTTAGAAAACAACAAGATTGGTTTGATCTGTCTGAGTAGCACAATACTTGCTTGATCAAATCCTTCTAAACATATTCAATACTGCTCTTCTACATACTCTACAACTTAACCATTTTGTCTTTCCCACACAACATATCACTTTCACTCATATGAAATAATTCATTGTGATGTCAATATATATAGACATTTAGATTTCATGTCAGCCCAAAGAAATCATAACACAATTACCTAGGTGCAGTGTATTTGGTCAAGTGATCATAACTCATCACAAAAACATGGCCAAAAAAATGTTGATGGGATAACTCATCACACAATCAACGAATACCGGTTGGAACAATCAATACCAGTTGGAGTTAGATATATGAACCATTATCCTTGAATCTCTTGATATAATCTCTGCTTGATCTTTATGTTGATGTCGATTAATGTGTATCCACTGGTTTTCTTCTATGCATATATTGGTTGTTACAAAGTACCAGTTAGAGATAAACCTCTTAGTATACCAGTTGTAGTGTAAACAACTTGAAGTTATACCAGTAGACAATATAAACATATGTGTGTGTATGTGTTTCATCAATGACAACATATGATGAATATATTACAATCATCTTCAAGCCAACAATCTCCCCCTTTGGCATTGATGGCAACACTTGGAAAATTTTATAGTAATACCGCTAAGTGTGCATACAAAACAAATTTACACATATACACATGCTCCTTCTTTATGCATACATGATACAAAATTTTCAAAAACACACATACATATTTCTACTCCCCCTTTGACAACAATGCCAAATTGAAAAAGCAATATATATATATATATATATATATATATATATATATATATATATATATATATATATATATATATATATATATATATATATATATAGATAGATAGATAGATAGATAGATAGATAGATAGATAGATAGATAGATAGATAGATAGATAGATAGATAGATAGATAGATAGATAGATAGATAGATAGATAGATAGAGAGAGAGAGAGAGAGAGAGAGAGAGAGAGAGAGAAAATTTGTATCAAAGTGTTCATCATATACAACAACAAAAACTGAATCATGCATTCACCAGTCTCATGAAAATAACATCAAAGTTATTCTTCAACTATGATATGGAATTTTTCCATCTCTCTAGTACGTTCTTAGTGTACTCGAGTGTAGATATAAGTTGTGTATGGAACTCTTCCATCGAATCTAGTGTAAAGGTTTTTGGAGTTGCTAAGATAGCTTTTGCATTTGAGTAGCCTCTCTGTAGTATGTCCACTTGTGATGTGAGTAGACTCTTGAGTTCCTTTAGAGATTGGAGTCTCTTTACCTTCTCATGATAATAAATATCCAACCTGTTGTGCAAATCATCTACAGTTTTGCTAAAAGAAAATATAGAGTCCTGAAGTGGGACATATGCATTGCATATCTTTTCTAGTTCTTTCTCTGTTTCTGTACACCTTTTTGTAATATCAGAATAAAAGAATGAAACATTAGAGGTATAAGCAATATACTTTCCTCCTGTTTCAATAGCTCTTCTCAACAAATCTTTATTATGTGACAAAGCCATTTTGCTAGTATCAATGTCCTTTGCAAGTTTCTCCCCATACTTCTTCTTGTGACTTTTCTCAGCATAGGTTTGTGCTTCTTCTTCAAGTGAATTGATTTTATCATATGTGTCAGCAACCAACTAACCAAGTTTGCTAATAGGGGATGTCAGACATGCTATAGAAGTTTCTGGTAGTAGACTAGATAGAATATCTACTACATTTTGAATGCCCTTTGCTCTTTAAGTCTCTTCTTATGTGCTCTATATTGCATAACATTTGCAATCTTCATCATTTCAGATGCGTTCATGTTGTCAACATTGATAGGCCCTGAAATTCTTAAAGAATCATCATCATCCTCATTAGTCTGTGGAGTGACTAATGACTTTGTTAGTTCAGAGGATGTAACCTTAATGATTGCTTTCTCTATATTTTTCTCTATTTCCTTTTCAAAAGTCTGCATGTCAACATTTTTCTGAGATTCCTTCTAAGTATCCTATAAGACCGATGGAGATTGGGGTTTCTCAGGTCATTCTTTGTCCGATGGATTGTCCACATTCGGTTGATTTTCCAGTTGCTCAACTAAAGTAACCTATAAGATAATGATTTCAGGAGGCTCCATATCTAGTGTAGTATTGTCTCCAGATAGATCAACTATATCCTAAACATCAACAACATGAATAATGGTGTCATCCTTGATAGGATATACCTCATCAGCTTTTACAATCTCTTCTTCATCCATTTTCAGTTGATTAACAACATCTTCCTCATTCTTAGAGGATTGTAAGAGCTCTTCCATCCATTTGATTTCACAAGCTATTTGATGAGTCTTAGTCTGAATAATTTCCTACTTTCCACTAAGTAGCTTCAATCTCCTTCCTTTGAAAGCAAATTGAATTTTGTAATGATCAACTAAAGCACTTATTTCATCCTTAGACAAATTAGGAAAATATTGTACAAATATCTCATCTATAATTTCTTTTTCCAATGTTATAGCTTCCTCCCATTTATTCAAAAGAATAGTGTACAAACAATTTGAGATATCATTTTCAAGATCATGTGGTAATCTACTGTAATGACACAAATGATTGATTACCTATTGAATGATTTGCTTCTTCTCATCTTTAGTGAAGGAATCAAAATTCTCTTTGACATTGTCAAATCTGTTCCTCCCTAATGTCTTCACTATTCTTTCAAAATGGGTATCAAGCTTGAAAGTTGAGATATCAATAGGCACAGTTGCCTTTGGCATGTCCTTTACTGAATTTTCTACTCTATTGGTAGCTTTCATCTTCTTAGGTTCTTCTTCAGTGTTAGTACCCTTAGATTCTTTTTGGAGAATTAGTTTTTGACCTCTCTTTTTTGATACATTCTCCTTCTTTGTATGGACTTTAGGTGCTAGTTCCTTTTTGGTTTGGATACTCTGAGTCACCCTTGTATTCTTCATCACCAGAGGTGCCTCATCAGTTTTATTTCTCTTTTCTTTTCTACTTGTGGCAAGACCAATACTGGTTTCAGCTTGTGCATCCTGGACTACCACAATATCTAGTTTTGCCTTATTTTTATCTTTTGGAGATGCTAATGTTACTATTTACTAAGTTCTCATTAGTTTTATGTCCAAAGTCATTCTATATACTCTAGTCGGTTATTACTACCGAAAAATTCAGTTGGTAAGCATAGGGCAGTCGGTTACAGAAGATACAAGACACAGTGTTTAGTATACACCAAGCAGTCTACCGAGTAACACTCTATGTCTACCAAGCAGCAAAGATGGTATACCGAGTTCATACACACCAAGTGAAATGTGTTACTAGTTTCATTGAACATAGACACATATGTGGAAATGTGTTACAAGATCGAGGAACAAGAAACCATTATCACATTGGAAATTGCACTTTAAGATTTTGTATGATTTTGAGGACATCTGTCCAATGAAATAATTTGTATGGTTATTCATTTGATGGAATCATGTTTGTAAGATCGAAGCATGAACAGATCACCATCATAAGAGATCTATTTATACAACATGAATTGAGGATTAGACATATGTGTATGAAGCAAGACATGTGTGATAGATAAGCTAAAAGGCAAAAACATGAGAAAGTACAATGTGTTATGACTGTTACAATTGACAAAGATATTCAGAGGTCGCTGAGAAGGATTTCAGAGAACAGTCAAGGAACAGAGTAAATAGAAGGGTTTACTGAGTTAATTTATGGTTTACTGAGGTATGCTATAAGCAAGGTAATTTGATTTTTAGCACATAGAATCTGCTATAACATTTTAGATGTGAAGTTGCAGATATTTTGTAAGATTTTGATTGTAATATTTTGAGTTGTAAGAGAAACCTTTAATAGGGTAAAAGACTCTAATAAAGTCTATAAATTGTAAAGCCTTTAACCAGGTGCAACATTTAGTATAAGTGTTGTAAAAATCCTTTAGCAAGGTAGATCTAAAGATCTTGATACTCCTAATAGGGTAAGCTATCAGAAATAGCTAAACATGTAGCTCTAACCGAGCAACCTTTATTAGTGCAGTAGTGAAGTTGTGGGTGTCATCCCCACCACATTTTTTCTCTCTAACAAAGAGTTTTTGCATAACCAAAATATATGTGTTATGGAGTGAATCATGTATGATAGTTATTTATTTGTTTTAGCATTATATTATGTTACAGCAGTATTCAGTTTATGCTTTACAGTAAAGTTATTATTGAAGAAAAGATTTGAAGTACTGATTCACCCCTCCCCTCTCAGTACATTAGCTTTCCATATTGGGCCTAACAGCTAATAGGTTATTAGCATAACCAACCAGTAAGTCATAGTTCACCTCATAACTCATATCTTCCATTTCTTCTTTTCTTGGCTCAATTGCTTGCATCAAACAAAAATCAGTGGTAACTGTAAAACCAATGTCTTTTGCAAAATGTCTTACCACATCTTCAGGAAATCTCATTTTCATGCTCATCTTCTTATGAAACTCATTGAAATACTCATTCATAGCAGTAGGAAAAGTATTCTTTATAGCCTTGATGTTGTTCTTGATCTATGCGGATACCTATAGGTCCCTTGACCATTCAATATCACCTATTCCTAGTAGAAAATTTTAAAAATAAAAGAATAACCCAACCAATAGTTGTCCATACTTGAACTTTAGACTACTCTCCTTCTTGATAGATTGCAGATTTAGAAAAAACTGTCTTCTAATAGCCTCACAAAGATCATAATCTACATTTTCAGGCATCATCCTATAAGCTGTGTGTACTATTGTTGATGGAACACTATTTAGTCTACTAGAGTAGAATACCTAGTAGCCTATAACCATAGATGCTAGTTTCACCGCTGGGTCCCTGATATTGTTAACAGAAAAAGCATGTTTATCAGATATTGAACCAGTTAGAGAGTATACAGTCTAATAATGAGTTACAACCTGAATGGATTCCTTTGTTATTGTATGAGTTCTCTCTAAGTACATGTTCTCACCATGAACCTGACTCAAAATAATTATAATATGCTCTTCCTCAAAATCTTCTATAAAATAAGCGGTGTTGTGGAAACCTTTCTCAAAAACCCTAGAATACTCTGTTTGAATCTTTTCATTGTTAGGATTCCCACAGATATTGAGAGGGGGGGTGAATCAGTATCTAACCGATTATTGGAATTTCTTATCTTAAAACATGCAGAACATAATATAACAGTATACTAGTATGCAAGAAATGATGCAATAAATAGAATTAAGAACATCCACATGAAAAGCACACCATAACACAATGATTTAACAAGGAAACCAGGTGTGGGAAAAACCTTGGTAGGATTTGTGACCCACAATATTATCTTACTGGCCAATAAGAGAATATTACTTACAATAGGGGGGCCTGCACATGTAGTTGGGCCACTTGCCTAGAGCTCACTGCTTAATGGGAAGTCTCACTGACTTACAATGTGGATTATACAAATCCAATATCTTGTACTGCTTTACAATAGCATCTTCAATGCTTTCAGTACCGGTTTCTGCTCTGTTCTTTACATATACCCATTAACTATATTTCGCATAATAGGTCTGCCTAATTTTGCCTTATCATATTTTCCTACTTCTTACAAAATGTCCTACAATGACTTCTTATATATACAAGTCATTTTACAATGACATTGAGTTGGCTTACAAAGTTTATTAAATTATAAACAAAATATATTATAACAAAATCTTGTCGGCCTCTATGCTGGTATACTTGCTTTCTCTGTGCCAGTGTCGGTGTCCTGAGTGCTGGTGCAAAGTGTGTTCTACTGATGCCAGTGAGTTGCCTTGCCAGTGCCATAGTATTGTAAGGTTTCCATCAATGACAAAACATTCAATCACCTTCAATGTCTCATTGGAGTGTCCATATGCCAACAATCTCCCCCTTTGGCATTGATGGCAACACTCATGAGAAATTTCAAAAAGTGTTCTCCAAAAATGTGTGTCCAAAAATATTACAAGAAATGTGTGTTCCCCCTGAGCATATGATTCCTGTAGTGTTCCTATAGTGTTTTTGAATTTTCTCATTCCTCTACTCCCCCTTTGACATCAATGACAAAGGTTGTTAGGATGTCGGTAGAGTTTGTAGTTTCAACCTTGTAACTGGGAAGTTACAATTTGAAAAAGATCTCCCAAGATCAAGTTTATATTGTCCATAAACTTTTTTCTATCCTTTATTCTTGTCTCTGTTCTCTTCATTGTACCGGTGAGATGTTGTAAATGCTCTATTGGTGTTTTGTTTCCATGTATTAGTACCTCAGATACTTCCTTCCGTAGAGATGCTAGATAGTCTAATCTTGGACTTAGATTTGATCTCAAATGTTTTGCCTTATTCACTATTCTTTCTTTCTCTCTTTCCAATTTGAGTAGTTCTTCCTCAAAATTTGATATCTTCTCCTCAAAAATTGATAGTGTATCAGGTGAGTTGACAAAACTATCTGCAAGTTTATTGATCTGATCCTGTACCTTGCTCATTTTCTTGTCTATATCTACAATCAAAAAGTTTGTTTTACAGACATCTTTGTACAGATTTTTGTACTCTTTCAACAAATTACATAATTCTGGTAGAAGTGTGTCAAAATCTCTATTACACTTCTTTATTTGCTCATCAAACAATTTATGTTTTTCAATTTCTACCTTATCCTTTACTGACTCTTCCTTTATTTTCTCAATGTTTTCAGAGATATATTTACATAGTGTATCCAGTTGTCCTAAAGAATCTTTGTTATCTATGTTACAGTTGGGAGCAATTACCTTCAAAATTGGTATGGCATCATCAATTGCCTTGTAAGATTGTGAGCTGCAGTCGGTTATTCTCTTGATAGAATCTAGTAATACCTCAGTCACATTTGTTGATTTGTATCCTGATGATGATCCAACAATCTGAGTACCAATGGAAGTAACCAAGCTTGTATTGACCTCTGTTAGGTCTATTTGTGTCTACATTTCTTTAAGCACTAGTTTTCCTACTTCACTAGTTGTCGGTGGCACTGTTTCCTTATGTACCTATTCTTGTTGTTGTTGTTGTTCCAGAGCCTTTAGCTCTATTTTTTTCTCTGTATGTTACATTGCCTCAGTCTGTGACTTAGTCTCTACCTTTTGTTCTTTATCTTTTACCAATTTATCAGTTTCTTCAGCTACCGGAGGCTCACTAGCCATATCTGTCTTACCTGTTGTATCTTTATCTACCACTATGTTGATCTTTTGAGTATCAACATCCATAGTATATAAAACTTCAGGATTAGGATTATTATCCTCTATATCCATACTTTCAACTATCGGTAGATCTTCAGTAGTTTTTGTTTTTACTGGTAGAGTAATCAAAGGAGGTGGGGGTAAGTTGTCTTTGACTTTGATGCAAGGTGGTCCACCAACTATACCTTTACCCTTGTCTTTTTCCTTCTGATATACCTTTATTGGTCTAGGGCTCATATATTCTTCCTTGTTTTTCCTTTTCCACCAAGAATATGTCCCATGCATTCTCTATCTCTTCAGTCACTTCTTTGACTCTTCCTACCATTAAAGCAATGTGCCAGTGTGCAGTAGAAAATACTAACCAGTTGGCTTCAACAATTAGATCATCAATTTCCTTGGGTGAGTTTACTGGGTACACAGCAAGTAGTTTTTCTACCTTGATTTTCTTGTCAAGTTCTACTACTACTAGTCTCCTTGCTTCTATCCTTTTAAATAGCTCAACTGGAATTTCATTTGCTACTTCCATCAAAAATTTCTTATACATGTCCATATGCAATATAACACTATTTTCAACTTGTTCTTTTTCATCAGCTGTCAGAGTGTCATATATTTTCTCTATGTTCTTCAATTTTCCTTTCTCTGTAATTTCATTTAACAATACATGAAGAGGGGCCAAGCCTTTGTTTGTCTTCTTCTTCTTTTTGGGTGTTAGTTTCTTCTTTGGTGTAGCCTTTCTTACCGAAGATCTCACTACTTTTTGTTTTTGTCTTGTCCTCCTGGGTGAGGGTGTGGTTGGTGGTGAGGGATCTCTTTTCCTTACAACTCTCTTGAAATTTGCAGGCATGTCATTCTCCGAAGAAGTACCTATTGGTGATAGGTGAGTTTCAAGTTGTAGAGATGCTAACTCATCCTCTATTATGCCGGTTTGTTTTAGCACATCTTCTTTAATGGCCTTTGCTTGTTTGGAACATCTTCTTATTGCTGCCTCAACCTTTTTCACTCTTTTCTTAGATTGTGTTTGGCTTTCTATGGTCTCAGCATTACCAAATACTTCTTCCTTAGGTTCTTTGGGGGCTTCTAGAAGTACTTTAGCATATGTTTCTATGATCAGATCATCTATTTCATAGCCCATCTTTGTTACCCAAACAGTCCTAAGGATGACTGCTTCCATCCAAATTTCATCCCTTTTGATCACAAAGCAGATTTCCTTCTTGTATTTGTCAACCATCTTTTGTGATAGTCTAATTCTCTTCTTCATTTTGGCCTTAAATGCTTGAAAGAAGTCATTTATATTATGTTCCTTGTCTCCTCCCATATTATTGAATAGTTTTGTTAACTGTTTGCCTACCGGTATATCATATCCAAGTTCTTTGTAGCCTATACCGGGAACTTGCATATGTGTAGCATTAAGCATACTAACAGATTTTCAAACTTAAAGGTTCCTTTCTTGTCCTTCTTGATCTTTCCAAGATTGTCAATTAATTCATCCTTTAACCATTCACATACATCAATCTTTGCATTATTTGTGACCATATCATAAGCACTCTTAATGCATAAACTTGATACTAAATTAATGCTATTTGCATGAGTGGCCTTATACCCTAATATCATGGTGATAAATCTCACATTAATGTCTTTTACATCATTTACTCTTAGAGACCTTTTATCAGATGTGGCACTAGTTAAATCCATAACTAGGTCATTAGATACCTTCTTGGTTTTATCTGGTCTTTTATCGGTGGTCGGTAATCCTGTGACAACTTTCAGAGCTTCTTTAGTGATTTTATGGATTGCATCTAGCCAGAAAAATTCTCATGCACCCTGCTTAAGACTATCCTAATAACATCCTTGGGAAATTCGGGAATGCTAAGGATCTCTATGAATCCTAGGGTTTTAATGATTTTGTGTTCATCTTTTACTTTACCAGTTTCATCACATATCACAGATTTGAACACTGTCTTAATCTCTTCATCTCCTAGTTCTTCAATGTTGTAGTGAATGTAAATTTTAGGGTCTTCAACATAAACTACTCCTTTAGGAATTTGAGAAAAAGCACCTAAAGAATCATCTTTCTTTTCTACTTTGAGAATTATTTGAAATGCGGGCCTAGGTCTTTTTATGATTTCTACAACAGTAGGGTTTGCTACATATTCAATTGTAGAGGTGGATGCCATGATAAAATACCTTTAACTGCCTTTGGGATGGATGATTGCTTGGAGTGTTCTTTCTTTATGCTCAAAATGCCTTAGCTCGGAGTCTTCGCGCTCTTCGTAGGTTTTGAAATCTTGGTGAAGTGAAATGGAGCCAAAACCACAAATTTATACACTTTATTTGCCATCTACCACATTAAATGTATGTCGGTTAAGTAATAACTTAACATGTCTGCTAGTATGAGTATATTTCAACTTCTCATCTCTAATCGAGGGAATAATAGCATATGTGTCATTTGATTTGCCAAACCCTCAAAGAAACTTTCTTCAATTTGATGAAGAACTTCCTGCCAGTGGAGCACTATTTTGTCCTTCCAGTGTAGTATTACTCTGTTTTACCAATGGGGTGTTAATTGATTCTACCGGTGGAGGAGCATTCCCAACATTTAGATCTGTTTTTCTAATCCATTTTTTTGAGAATTCCTGCTTTACCTCTTCAACTTTTTCTTTTCCTTTCAAGCTAGCACCTTTATTGTCTATCGGTGTTCCTTTACTTCTGTAGAATTTTGCAATATGCCCAATCTTGTTACATGCATAACAAGTTACATTGTTTTTCTGAATAGCTTTACTATAACCTATGCCAGTTTGTGTTCTACATTGATTAGATAAATGTCCATATCTTCCACAAACATAACATCTCATATTCATTCTACAATTTTCTGAGTTGTGACCAACCTTGATTCATTTTGAGCGTTGACCGGTGGGTGTGTTGTTGTTCTGATGACTTCTAGATCTACATTGATTTTCTCTATGCCCATACTTATTACAATTAAAGCATTTTCCATTGAATTTATAAGCATTAGGTTGTCTTACCAGTTTGCTGTGATCCTGAGTATTTGTAGTACCAGAGCTTTCACTAGCTTCAAAGCCAATTCCACAAGTATCACCATTAGGTTTTTGAGTCTTCAACAAATCACCAAGTTCCTCTAAGCTTTTCTTGAATTTATCTTTGTGTTGATTTGCAATATCCAGTTCTCTTTGTAAGATCTCTTTCTGTCTCATTAGTTCATTTGATTCATTCTATGTATGCATCAGATCTATCTTCAAAAGGTCATTTTCATAGCTAAGTCTTGTGTTCTCATTTGTTGCATCACTTAGTCTTCTGGTCAATTCTTCTTCATTCTTCTTCCTATCTTCAATTTCTTTGCAAAATCTCATAGTCATATCCTGCATCTCATTCTTTGTTACCATGTTTTCTTGCTTCAGCTTCCCTATCATATTATTTAGAGTTTCCTTTTCATCATTCTCAAATTGCATCTTTTCACAAAGTTATTTTCTCTTGTTTCTTGCAGTGGTGAGATTTTCTTGAAGTGCCTGAATGATATCTTGAGCTGCCTTTAGATCATCTTCAAGTTTGATGTTTTTCAATTTTTCTGTATCATAGTCTAAGAGAGCTGCTTCAAGTTGCTTCATCAAGTTTTCCATCTTTACCGGTGTCAAGATCTTCCTCAAGCTATTAGGCTTCTAAAAATAGAGGACCAGGCTCTGATACCAATTGTTAGGATTCCCACAAATACTGAGAGGGGGGGTGAATCAGTATCTAACCAATTATTGGAATTTCTTATCTTAAAACATGCAAAACATAATATAACAGTGTACTGGTATGCAAGAAATGATGCAATAAACAGAATTAAGAACATCCACACGAAAAGAACACCATAACACAATGATTTAATGAGGAAACCCGGTGTGGGAAAAACCTCAGTGGGATTTGTGACCCAAAATATTATCTTACTAGCCAATAAGAGAATATTACTTACAATAGGGGGGCCTGCACATGCAGGAAGGCCACTTGCCTAGAGCTCACTACTCAATGGGAAGTCTCACTAACTTACAATGTGGATTATACAAATCCAATATCTTGTATTGCTTTATAATAGCATCTTCAATGCCAGATTCAGTACCGGTTTTTGCTCTATTCTTTACATATATCCCTTAACCTATATTTCACATAATAGGTCTGCCTAATTTCGCCTTATCATATTTTCCTACTTCTTACAAAATGTCCTACAATGACTTTTTATATACACAAGTCATTTTACAATGATATTGAGTTGGCTTACAAAGTTTATCAAATAATAAATAAAATATATTATAACAAAATCCTGTCGGCCTCTGTGTCGGTATACTTGCTTTCTCTGTGCCGGTGCTGGTATCCTAAGTGTCGGTGAGTTGCCTTGCTGGTGCCATAGGATTGTAAGGTTGCCATCAATGATAAAACCTTCAATCACCTTCAATGTCTCATTGGAGTGTCCATATGCCAACATTCATTCTCATCATAGAGGGATTTTAATTGAGTGTAAATATACAATGATCCTAGATCCTTAATCTTACAATCAATATAGCTCGACAAATCTCCTTTTACTAAAAATCCACTAGAAACTTGTGAGAATGCATTATAAGACACAATTTATTCCACCTCTACAACTTACATTGGCTCAGATGTAATCATTAACGTTTCTATAGAATTTCAAGATGATGCCAATTCAAATGAACAAGATTCAAAGCAAGATTTTCAAAGAAATAACTTATTTCACACATGCTGCCTTATTTACCAGTTGAATGCCCAAGTGCACACCAGTTCGATCTTCTACAACCTTCAAATCAGCTTGATTACAAATCATAATGCAACTTCGACAATTATCAGCCAACAATCTTTCTTCGCTCAGCAGGCGATTCAAATTTGTTTCTCGAATGCGTTAGGGTAAAAATAACAAAGTAAAAACTTGATTTTATCCTTATTACCTACTAAATTAAATGCTTGTCTATTAGGGTTACAAACCCTAATTTCACTGCTCAAGGAGAAAACTAGTTGATAACTTATTGATAAAAGGTTACCAAAATTTCATGCTTCAAAATTCTCTTATCGCTCATTTATCTCAAGGGGTCTAGAGGTGGATTTACCATTATGCTCCCCTTAGCCATATTAAAAGGCTTAATTCAATGGTGTAGGGTTCTCTTCACTGGGTGAAGGAATAGTTTCTTCTCAAGGTGAGTCATCACTCTTCTTCTTCCATATCTGATTCATTTCTTCTCTGGTTTCTTCAACATTAACTTTCTACTTTCCTTTCTGATCCTTATAAGAATTGACTGGTTTTCTATTTCTAGATCTACAGAATTTTGCTGAGTGCCCCGGTTTGTTACAGTTATAGCAGACCATACTAGATGATTTCCAAGGTCCTGCATATCCTCTCCTAGTTCTTCTTCTGTAGTTCATAGCCACATGACCAAAGTTATTATAGATGGTGCAAATGACATTTGTTACCTTTTCCATCTCAAATAGACTAAACTGGTTGCCATAGGGTCTTTGCTAGTCCATGTTGACCCAGTTTTCAAAATTCCTAACCCAGTTGCCATTTGGTCTTGGATGCATATGTGGTACAGGATTATTTGCTCCATATCTACACTCAACAAATCTATGTCCATACATTCTGCATGTGAAGCAATAACCTTCAAATTTCTTGGACACATACCTAGAATTAGTATTGTAGCTTGCATTTCTGTTAGGTTTGTCTTTACAAATATTTGTAGTGTGACTAGGTTTATGGCAAACAAAACAAACAAGTTTAAAGACCTTCTTACTAATAGGTTTCTTGATCTTAGGACCAGATTTGTTCTTAAGAGTGTTTCTCTTTGTACCAAATGATTCTCCTTTCTTAGATGTGTTAAAACCAAGTCCAAAGGTATCACCTTTCATCCTTTTTGATTGGATTTGTTCTTCAAGCAAGGTAGAACTCTTGTTGACCTTTTCCAGTTTCTCAGTAGCTTCTATGAGCTCCCTGGTGAGATCTTCATTATATTTTGATAGGTTCTCTCTCAGAGATGATGCTAGTTCAAGATCTAGTTGCAAGTTCCCATTTTCTTCTCTTTCTACAACCAAATACTCATGCATAGTGACATTTTCCTGTTTGATCTTGACAATCTCTTGATCTCTTTCCTTGATAAGATGTTCAGTTGTTCTTCTAGCTTCCAATTTCTTAGTCATGCAAATAATGAGACCTTCTAGCTCTCTCCTCAGATTTAGTTTCTCACCATTTAAATTTTCAACCTCCTCTACTAAAGCATCAATATTGGCCTCATCTAAAGAACTATTATCATATATCTCTAATAGTTGTTTAGTAAGCTCTCTCCTTTTGACTTGTGAGGCTTTCAGTCTGACCCTAAGATATTCAAGCTCATTTCTACTAGCTTATAGCACTCTAGCCATCTCAAAGTAGCTCATGTCCCCCATGGTGATTTCAAGGCTCCCTTCTAAGTGATTAGGCTTCAAATAAGTTTGGCTCTGATACCAATTGATGGACTTGAAAAGCAGTGAGATGGGGGGTGAATCAATGACACCAAAAATAAAACTACTTCAAACACTAACTGGTAGATGAATTTAACAAAACTTTTAAACACAATGCATGCAATCCGAAATGATATAACAACATCCATAATAAGTAAAACATCCACCATAACACAAGTGTTTGTACGTGGAAAACCAAATAGCTAAAAACCACGGTGAGATGGAACTCACAAGTTAACTATCCGCAGTAATAGATAACTGATCAGTTAAGGTCTGCAAAGTGCTCTGCTAGGAGCGAATCTTGTTAGAGATCCCAAATCTTGATTAAAAGCTATATCCTGTGAAAGGTAGTACTCTGTTAGGAGTAACCTTGATAGAGGATTTCTGAATCCAAACTAATGGATCACTCTATTAGAGGATTTGAACATTGAAGCTTGTTAGAGCTTACCCGGTTAGGGGAATTGAATTCTACTGTAATTGTTACAAAACATTAGAATTGGTTTGATCTGTGTGAGTAGCACAATACTTGTTTGATCAGATCCTTCTAAACATATTCAACACTGCTCTTCTGCATACTCTGCAACTTAATTCTTTTGTCTTTCCCACACAACATATCACTTTCACTCATATGAAATAATTCATTGTCATGTCAATATATATAGACATTTAGATTTCATACGGCCCAAAGAAATCATAACACAATTACCTAGATATAGTGTATCTAGTCAAGTGATCATAACTCATCACATAAATACCGCCAAAAAAATGTTGGTGGGATAACTCATCATGATTTTTGATAACTCATCACACAATCAACAAATACTAGTTGGAACAATCAATACCGATTGGAGTTAAATATATGAACTGTTATCCTTGAATCTCCTTATATAATCTTTGCTTGATCTTCATGTTGATGTCGATTAATGTGTATCCACTAGTTGTCTTCTATGCATATATCAGTTGTCATAAAGTACTAGTTAGAGATAAACCTCTTAGTATACTGATTGTAGTGTAAACAACTTGAAGTTATACCGGTAGACAATATAAACATATGTGTGTATGTGTTTTTGTAGGTCTCGGGGACAACTGAGAAGGGGGGGGGTGAATCTGTTGTCTAATAAATTCAAACCAAAACCTTATTAACCAACTTAATGCTTAATACTGGTAAGATAGTTAAGTGTGCCGGTAAATAGTGTTAACAGGAAATGTTGTACCAGTAAGAATTAGTGCATGAAACATAAGCACAAAGTCAACCATAACACATTACACAAATATTTGTCCGTGGAAACCTTGTAAGGGGAAAAACCATGGTGGGAAACCTTACCCACAATCAGATGATACTACTATAGATACTAAGTGTACAAAGAGGGGGCTGCACATGCAGAAAGGCCAACAGCCTAGAGCTCACTGCTCAAACACAAATGGGAGTCACACTGACTACAGTTGGATGGTTAAATCCAATGATTATGTACTGCACAAAATAGCATCTTCATATGCTAGATTCAGTACCGGTGTAATGCTGATATGCTTCTACAAAAACCTAGCTTCACCTTCAAATGATGTCTTTGTGTATACCTTTGCTTAATCTCGCATATACCTTCTTACAATTCTTTTTCGCATTCCACATTTGATCTTACAAATAAGATCTTACATTTATACCATACCCTAAGACCAATTTTAGTAGGTCAGCTCTACAAGATATTACAATAAAACATTTTACAAATAATACAATATCTGATGCAATAACCAATTGAACATGTCGGCTTAATGCATTTAAAACAATAATAAATCATCTCCATAGCGTGCCATGCTGATTTGGAAAAGATAAACCTATCGGTGTAACCCTAGATAACCTGGACCTATTTGCCAGTAAAAGCAAATATGCAAATAAGAATATACCAATGATATTACTTCAAGGAAAAGTGTCCATATGATGTCTTCGACATTACCAAGTGTCTTCCATGTCATTGCAGGTATCGGTGAACATTATATCCTGCCAGTGAACCATATACCAGTAACTGTCACACAGATTACTGCTTGTTGGTGAATGTTGCTGGATCTCCAAAGTAGGTGTATTTAGCAGGTGTTGACATCAATGACAAAACCATACCAAAATACCAACAATCTCCCCCTTTGGCATTGATGGCAACACAAGATGGAAAAACCATCAAAGTGCCAAAATAGAAATTACAAGTACAAAAACCAATTCTCCCCCTGGGAGTAATATGTGTTTATACAAAGATTTATTTACAATACCAATCTCTCCTCAAAAAGATAATGCATTTTTCCATATATTTTTCCTTAATGTTTTTCCATATATCTCTCCCCCTTTGACATCAAATGCCAAAGTCACAAAAAGGTCAAGTTCATACAAAATACCAACCAATTCAATATACCAACTACTCCCCCTGAGAAGTAGCTTCCTCATCAAATACCAGAAGAAAAGATTTGTCCATTTAATTCTGTTGGTTGATGACAATCATCAACTGTCTAAGTCTCTATCGGTGGAGGTAAGACTCTGAGCTGATCTCTGAGATACTCAAAAGTTTCCTTAGGCAAAGGTTTTGTAAAAATATCTGCAAGCTATTCTTTAGTATTCACATAAACTAGTTTTATTTCCTTTTCTTCAACTTTTTCCCTTAGAAAATTTAGTTTGATAGAAACATGTTTTGTTTTAGAATGTAATACTAGATTCTTAGATATATCAATTGTTGCAGTGTTATCACAATATATAGTAATAGGTTCCTTGCATTTTACCTTTATGTCTTTCAACATTTGCTTAAGCCAAAGTACCTATGTATAGTTTGTTGCTGCTACAACATCTTCTGATTCTGTTGTTGATAAAGATGTACAACTCTATTTCTTACTTAACCAAGAAACTAATCTCTTTCCAAGAAAGAATGCTCCTCCAGTGGTGCTCTTTCTATCATCCACATCTCCTGCCCAATTTGCATCTGTGTATGCATATAGATCAAAATTTTCATCTTTAGGATACCATAATCCAAGATTTGTTGTGCCTTGTAAGTACCGAAAAATCCTTTTTACTGCTGATTCATGATTTTCCTTGGGATTACTCTGAAATCTAGAAACTATACATACTGCATTCATAATATCAGGTCTGGTTTGTGTCAAATACAGTAAACCTCCTATCATAGATTTGTATCTAGTTGGATTAACAAGTGTAGATTCATCCCTTTGAGATAATTTCTCATTTGTAGTCATAGGTGTGCTTACCGGTTTAGAGTTCTCCATCCCAAATTTCTTGAGTAGTTCTTTCAAGTACTTAGATTGACTCAAAAATATGCCTTTATCAGTCTGTAAAATCTGCAATCCTAAAAAGAATTTTATTTCTCCAATCATAGACATTTCAAATTCATGCTGCATTTTAAGAGAAAATTCTTTGCATAATCCATCTTCTCCTCCAAAGATTATATTATCAACAAATACTTCCATAATCAAAATGTCATCATTAGTTACTTTGTAATATAAATTGCTATCTACATTTCCTTTAGTAAAACCAATTTTCAAAAGATACTTATCCAATCTTGCATACCAGGCTCTTGGAGCTTGTTTTAGTCCATACAAAGCTTTTCTTAATCTGCAAACCATATCATTGTTATCTATCAAAGAAAATCCATCAGGTTGTTCAATATAGACTTCCTCTTCAAGATCTCCATTAAAAAATGCACATTTAATATCCATTTGATAAACTTTGTAATCCTTGTGAGCTGCAAAGGCCAAGAATAATCTAACTACCTCAATTCTGGCTACCGGTGCAAAGGTTTCATTGTAATCAACTCCTTCTTTCTGAGAATATCCCTTACACACTAGTCTTTCTTTATTCCTGACAACCTTACCATCTTCATTGAGTTTGTTTCTAAATACCCATTTGGTTCCAATTACATTTTTATTTTCAAGCCGGGGAACTAATGTCCAATTATTATTTTTCTCAATTTGTCCTAATTCTTCTTCCATAGCTTTAATCCAAAATTTATCTTCACATGCCTCATTGATAGATAATGGTTCAATTTGAGAAATAAGACATACCTCTTCATTTGCCAATCTTCCTCTTGTCATGACTCCTTTAAATTTGCTTCCAATTATCTGATCTTCAGAATAATTCAGTCTTACATATCGGGGTGTCTTGGTCTATTGTTGTTCTTGAATTACTATGGTATCCTCTGATGATACCAGAGTAATTGGATCATCATTCTGTACCGGTGGATTTACTATTGGTTCATTTGTCATAATTTCTGTTACCGGTTCAGAGTCTATATACCTTGAAGTTCCTCTGAATTGTTCATCAATCTTTACATTTGTACTCTCAACAATTTTCTGTAATCTTTTATTAAAGCATCTATAAGCTTTACTCTTAGATGAATAACCAAGAAATATTCCTTCATCACTTCTAGGATCAAACTTTCCAATATACTCATCTCTTCTAATATAACATTTACTTCCAAAAATTCTGAAATACTTAAGAGTAGGAGTGTTACCAAACCATAGTTCATGAGGGGTCTTATCGGTTTCACCTTTGATGTGAACTTTGTTGAATGTGTAGACAGCAGTGCTTACTGCCTCTCTCCAATACACATGTGGTAGATTTGCTTTTGATAACATACTTCTTGCTGCATCCAAAATAGTTCTATTTTTCCTTTCAACAACTCCATTCTGTTGTGGTGTCTGAGGTGCTGATAACTGTCTTTTGATTCCATTTACTTCACAGAATGTATTAAAATCTCTAGATGTGAATTCTCCTCCTTGATTTGATCTTAAACATTTAATTTTCTTAGTGGTTTCATTTTCAACCATTGCTTTGAATAGTTTGAACTTCCCAAGTGCTTCTGATTTTTCCCTGAGAAAAGTAACCCAACACATTCTAGAATAATCATCAATAATTAGCATGAAATATCTATCACCTTGTAAGCTTTTAGTTCTAGCCGGACCACATAAATCAGTGTGAATTAGATCAAGAGTATTATTGGATTTTTCTGGAATACTTTTGAAACTAGTTCTAACTTGTTTTCCAAATTGACATTCCTTGCAAATTGTATTCTGAGGTTTCATAATTTTAGGAAGATCTCTAACTGCCTTAGAAGTACTGATTTTTACCATGCAATCAAAATTTACATGACATAGTCTTTTATGCCATAGCCAACTTTCATCCATATGTGCAATTAAGTATGTCTTTTCACTATTATTCAAATGAAAGATATTACCTCTAGTCTGATTACCGGTTGCAATTTCCAAACTAGTTCTATTCATGATTTTGCATTTTCCATTTTTAAATTGTAACTGAAAACCTTTCTCAACTAATTGACCAACACTTAAAAGATTATGTTTTAATCCTTCAACATAGTAAACATTATCAGTGTTATGTTTACCATCAAGAGATATTGAACCCTTACCTTTGATTGAATAGGCTTTGTCATCTCCAAATCTTACTAAACCTCCATTGTATTCTTGAAAGTTCAAGAATTTGCCATTGTCTCCAGTCATGTGATGTGAGCATCCTAAGTCAATAATCCATTCATCCTTTGATTCAACTTTAGCTGCTAGGGCTTGTTCTACCAGTTGAGAAATAGGTACTGATTGATCTTCTATTATAGCAACAAAGACCCATCTGTTGTCTACTGGATCCTCATCAGAATCATCAGTCACACCTTCATCAGCAATGTAACAAGATTTATCTTTGTTTTTCTTAAATCTGTATCTCTGATATTCAGGATTAGGTTTGTAAGTCCTTCTAGCTTCTTCTCTTAGTCTAGCATGTGTATTAGGGAATCTTGAAGCCATATGACCAATCTTATTGTAGTTAAAACATTTAAAGGGTACTTTACCTTCATACTTACTTCCAATTGGACCTTTTGGCATTTTTCTTGCAAATAGTGCTTCAAGTTCTTCAAGCTCTTCATTCTCCTTCTTGGTTTCTTCAAGTTCTCTTGCATAAAAGGCTCTCCAGGCTGATTTGTCAAAAGATGGAGCAGATGATGTTGATGCTTTGAAGGCCAAATCAGTTTTTATAGTAGCAACAGGACCAGATTCCTCAATATCAAAAGCTAAAAGTTTTCCAATCAATGTATCCCTAGTTACTAATGTATTAGGCATTGTTCTCAACTCATTAATAGCGGTAACCTTCATTTTATATGCTAGTGGCAAACCTCTTAAGATTTTTGAAACAATCCCATCTTCACTCAAGGTTCCTCCACAACATTTGATACCTAAAACAATTTCATTTACTCTTCCTATAAAAGCATAAATTCTTTCATCTTCTTCCATTTTCAGATGTTCATACCTGACTCGGAAGCTTTCAAGTTTTGCAATTTTGACTATGGAATCCCCTTCATTTAGTGTTTCTAAATGATCCCAAATAGCTTTTGTAGTAGATCTATCTGATAATCCCATGATTTGTTGATCTGATAATTCACTCAAAAGTGCTTCTCTTGCTTTGCAATCATTTTCTTCATCTTTACCTAAAGTAATAGGAGCAGGCTGACCAGCTACAGTAGTAGTATAACCATTCTTAGTAACTTCCCAGATGTCTTTACCAATGCAATTCAGATGTGTCTCCATTCTGATTTTCCATATTCCATAGTTGGTTCCATCAAGTTTAGGACTATCCTTTCTGAAATAATTAGTAGAAATTGGATCTCCCCAAGTTGTTAAACTTCTGAAAAAAAGAGGACTAGGCTCTGATACCAATTGTAGGTCCCAGGAACAACTAAGAGGGGGGGGTGAATCAGTTGTCTAATAAATTCAAACCAAAATCTTATTAACCAACTTAATGCTTAATACCAATAAGACAGTTAAGTGTGCTGGTAAACAGTGTTAACAGGAAATGTTGTACCGGTAAGAATTAATGCATGAAACATAAGCACAAAGTCAACCATAACACATTACACAAATATTTGTATGTGGAAACCCTATAAGGGGAAAAACCATGTTGGGAAACCTTACCCACAGTCAGATGATACTACTACAGATAGTAAGTGTACAAAGAGGGGTCTGCACATGCAGAAAGGCCAACAACCTAGAGCTCACTGCTCAAACACAAATGGGAGTCACACTAACTACAGTTGGATGGTTAAATCCAATGAGAATGTACTGCACAAAATAGCATCTTCATATGCTGGATTCAGTACCGGTGTAATGCTGATATGCTTCTACAAAAACCTAGCTTCACCTTCAAATGATGTCTTCATGTATACCTCTGCTTAATCTCACATATATCTTCTTACAATTCTTTTTCGCATTCCACATTTGATCTTACAAATAAGATCCTACATTTATACCATACCCTAAGACCAATTTTAGTAGGTCGGCTCTACAAGATATTACAATAAAACATTTTACAAATAATACAATATCCGATGCAATAACCGATTGAACATGTCAGCTTAATGCATTTAAAACAATAATAAATCATCTCCATAGCGTGCCATGCTGATCTGGAAAAGATAAACCTGTCGGTGTAACCCTAGATAACCTAGACCTATTTGCCAGTAAAAGCAAATATGCAAATAAGAATATACCAATGATATTACTTCAAGGAAAAGTGTGCATATGATGTCTTCGACATTACCAAGTGTCTTCTATGTCATTGCAGGTACCGTTGAACATTATATCCTGCCGGTGAACCATATACCAGTAATTGTCGCACAGATTATTGCTTGTTGGTGAATGTTGTTGGATCTCCAAAGTAGGTGTATTTAGCAGGTGTTGACATCAATGACAAAACCATACCAAAATACCAACAGTTTCATCAATGACAACATATGATGAATATATTATAATCATCATCAAGACAACAAAACAGATTTTGGTTTCAAAGTTGTGACATGAGTGGATACTATGTTTATTTTTATTGATGCACTTGAAGAGTATGGTGAAGACAACCAGACGTTGATCTCATTAGTTGGTGTTATGCTTTATTATGTCACTACATTGGCATTTGATGATGGCACACATACCATTATAGATAAATTATTCTCTACAATATGAAGTAGATTGGTGATTTCATTGATGAGGGGTTAATGTAAAACTTGTGTAGAGGCATTGTGATTATGAGGAAGACTAGGAGAAATGGTAGATTCATTTGAGAGGGAATCTTGTGAGAGAAATGGAGGATTATGACATGGAAATGAAGGGAAAGAATGATCTTGATAAGGATCTGGATAAATAATGGGATCTTGTTCAGGACATGAAGGTGGATGTTGGATGGAACTTGAAAGAACATATTTCTCTTGAGAAAAAAAGGTGTTATTATGAGTGGAATAGAAAAGAATGAGGGGATCATCATAAAATTCTTGATAGGTGGAGTCTTCATAAAATATTGGGTAGGATGAAAAGGTTTGTTCTTGATCTTGATTTATTTCATGACTGATTTCTTCTAATTTTAAATTGTCCTCCTGACATGGAGGAGTTTGCATGGGAGATTTTTGGAAGGTTTCAACCTTTTTACTTGATGAGGAAGGATTTTTAATGAGATCCTCTGAATCATGACTTGAATTAGATTGGATTTGTGCTATGGATAGCCCTTGGGAGATTGTGTTATTGGATAGAGATGGCATGGATTTGTCTTGTGTGACTTAAGGGGATGATGAAATGGTGGATAAATATGGTTGATTTGGAATTTGGTTTAAAGGGATTTGGAATTTGGTTTAAAGGGATTTGATTTTGGTTGAATGAATTTTAATTTAGACTTTGGTTGAAAGGGGTTTGATTTTGGTTGAAAGAGTTTTGAATGTTGGGTTGGTGTGAATTTTGATTTGGACTTTGGTTGAATGGGGTTTGATTTTGGTTGAAAGAGGGACTTTGAATGTTGGGTTGGTATGAATTTTCATTTAGACTTTGGTTGAATTGGGTTTGATTTTGGTTGAAAGAGGTACTTTGAATGTTGGGTTGGTATGTTTGATGTTGGGTTGATGTGATTGGTATGTTTGATATGTTGGGTTGAAAGAAAGTTGACATGACTCTAATTTTGGTTGAACTGAGGTAGGAATAATTTTGTTGAATAATTAAGGTTGGCATGTTTGAATGATCTCACAAGAAAAATAAGGTTGGCCTGATAATGATTCCCTCGTGGTTATCACATCTCTCATCATTTTTTATAACTAGACCCTATGGTTGTTAGGACTAGTCATGTTTCTCATTTGTTGTTGCAAAGTATTGATTTGTTGAGCTAAGATATGTATGAATGGTGATGGAATAGGAATGGAAGGGATGAATTCTTCACCTTCCCTACGAAATGCATAATTCCAATCCATGATGTTCACTTGATTGGTTTGGACCTAAGATTGCAACATGTAAGATGTTTTCTCCATTTCTAGAATGTTGTAATGTTTGATTTATTTGTTGATCTTGAAAAAATTGTTTGTTGCAAGGTTTTGATCTTGTTGATATTGACACTAGACTTTGTTGAGGTTTTTGATCTTGTTGATGGTGATACTTGACTTTGTTGATTTTGATTTCTTGACTTTGTTGATGTTGGTACTTGACTTTGTTGATGTTTTTTGATATTTTTGAATTTTGGTATTTGCAAAGACACAGTAGCAAGTAAAGAAAATAATCTTAAACAAAGAGATCACTTGTTTGAAGGAATTTTTCAAATCCCCATGAATGTTGAGATCTTTTTCAAGACCCCATTTTGTTTTCGATGGTATTTGTTCAATCAATAGCACATCAAGAAGACTCTCCTAATGGTCAAAAGGTCACAAGTATTACCACAACCCACATCTTGATACTCTATCAGCTCAAATAGCCCTATCACACCCTAGGGTGTGCCCGTTGTTTTGCCTTTTTCTAAAAATTAAACCAAAGAATATCGCTCCTCAATTGGCCCATTATCCTAGGAGATATATGGGGAGTGTCTTGGGGGCATATTCTTCCCCACCCTTGCACTATGATAATTCAAGTGTCTGGTTATTGACTCGGTTTGGCTTCTAATTTCTAAGGTATTTAGAAAGGGTTTCGTTCGAGTGGTCAAAATCAACAATATTTTACACTCTATTGAGGGAGGTCTCCTAGTCTATAGAGGTTACGCTCTACAGATTTTAATGTACTATATAGGCACTAAGAGAGGCATAACATTGTTGTGACAACATGTAACACTTGTCGCATATGATTTCCATCACATACACATTTATTTATAGTGACTTGGATTACTTGGCTTTAGCCATTGCCACTTAGGTCGTTCCCCTCTCACTGGCCTTAATGGTGCCCTAAAGGCAACTCGGGAGGTCAAGCCTTCTAAAGGATGTAAGTACAAAAATTTACTAAAAGCATAAAAGATGAGAGTCTGGCTTTCTGATCACCCATTGAAGGGGACAACATAATACCTATCCCTTCAGAGACACGGAAAACAAAGTTCCTTTTATCCTTCCATTGCAATGATTTTCTATTATAAGTGGAGATGTTGCTCCACACAAGCATGGGGTTAGGTTTTATCCTTCATAAAAATGTGTGAAAAAAGATAAAAGGAAATTGAGTTTTTTCTTTTTAAGTGCACCAAAAGGAAGTTTTCTATTCTAACCCTACAGAGAAAATAACGTTAGTAAACACATGGTGGGCTATCCAGCCTAATTTTTTTTTAATAGTTACAGAGCTCTGTCTTTTCATAGACAGAGAGAAATTCTGATAAAAAGTAGTATCAAATTAAAAAAAAATGAAAAAAATATAATCTAGCAATTGCAACCTAACTATTGAGAAAATGTGAACTGATATCAGATCAATTGTGAATTGATATACCATCAAATGCGAATCACTATTGTAGCAATTGCAATGTCATGACTAATCAATTGTAAATTGATATAAGGTCAATTTCTTATTAGTAATTTTTTTTTCTTTGAGTTTTTAAAAGATAACAGAAAGAGACAGAAGATAGAGAAGTTATTCAGCAATTATGTTATCCCACACCACCCGAGCCATCACATCAATGTCATCATAGAATTTGTACTTGGCTAAGAAGAAATGGATATTTCTATGATACTAGGCAATCTCTTCCTTTTCCTCAATCTCACGAAGCTCCCTTACTACCTTTAGGAGTCTTTGGTATGTTCTTTGTTCTCTCCTATGTTGTTTTTCCCTTCTTGCACCTGAAATTCTAAATGTTACCTTTAGTGCCATTGGATTAGATACATTTTATGCACAAAAAATTAAATCTCTAGAATTTAATGATTTTTCTGGGTAAAATAAGTGAAAATTTCATAATTAGATATCAAAGAGTGAATCACAACTCTAATCTAATTAATATTACTCCTAAATTACAATGAAATGATGCAAAATTAATTGAAATGAAAGAAAAATCTAAAACTCCCTCTATTGACATAGCAAGGCTTCCATTGCTCTTCTCCATTATTGTTGATGTAGGTGGCTCTTAGGCATTTTATTGATTTCCTTCATGAGATGAACAATAGATTTGAAGACTATGATTATAGATTGAATTGAGAAAAGAGGTGAGGATTTGAACTCAAGTGCTGATTGACAAATAGGTGAGATTGATTGATCAGTGAGCTTAATTGATTGATTTGTTAATAGAATTGATTGAGGAGTCAACTGAATTGATTGGGGAGTCAACTAGATAGATTGGATAGTGAACTGAATTGATTGAGAGATGACTGAATAGATGGATTAGTCAGAAAAAGGTGATTGAGAGTTTAAAAAAGTCATTTACTAGTTAACTAGGTTAACTGATTAGTCAACTGGTTTTAACAGTCAACTCTGATTTTAGCATGTGTTGTAGGAATTTGAAATTGAAACTGATTTTTATTTTCAACTTGGATTTGAATTTGGACTTTCGAATGTTGAATTGCACAAGAAATTAACTGAAATTCTCATTTGGTGAAATATGAATTTGGAAGAAATGAAATTAATTGGAATTAGGTGAAATTCAAATTTGGGAGAAAATGAAATGAAATTAAATGGAATTAATTGGAATTTTAATTTGGGGATTTCGAAGAATTTAATTAATTAATTAATTAATTTAAATAAAATTATTTAATCATAGGAAATTAAATTAATTAAATAATAAATATTATTTAACTAAGAAAAATGTTACAATTATTTAATATTTAATTAACATGTAGAAGAGGATTAATTGATTAAATTGATTTGAGAATAGAAATTGAATAATTAGTAATGTTGAACATGATGATCAAAATAAATAATTAGTTTAATCAAATGATTAAAGAATTAATTAACTAAATAGATGAATAATTAGTGTAGAATCAATGAGACATTTTTAGGTGTCTACAATAAGGTTAATGAGTTGGTAAATGAGCAAATTAGTATGATTTCTTAATTGGTGAAAGTATTGATTGTTGAGGTAAATGATTTGACTAATGTGTTAAGAAAATTTGATTAAAGAAGTTAAGATAACTATTAAAAGGTTTCAGATCTAAAAATTAGTTTGATTTTGGGTTTATAATTACAATTGGTCTTAATACTAATTCACCCGCCCCTCCCCCCCTCTCAGTATTAACTGGATCCTCATAAGAATGTTGCAAATAAGTAGGTGGGGGAATAAGATCATGAATTTCTTTGAAATCTGATGTGTAAGGAGGAATAAAAGGATTTGTAGATGAAGAAGGAATATCACATGTGTGAAAGGATAGTCTTACTTCCTTTATCAAACTTATCCTTTTTGGGAGATTAGGAATGAACATCTTCATCATCTAAAGGCTCATTTTTACTAATTTTTATATGAGGGGAAAAATCATGAATAAAATGCATAACTGTTAGAGTAATTGGATCTTTACCTGATTAATTAAATAATATTTGTTTAATTCTTTAAGTTCCCTATTATCTCTTTTTACACTTAAGCTAACATTAGGTGCATAATAATTAATTCTTTTATTAATTATTATGTCCAAGCCTAGGGTTTTCCCTTTTAGGGTTTCTTGACCTATTAGAGGTTAATTTTCTTTTCTTTGTATCATTATCTCATTACATGCTCAGAAGGCCCAAAAACCCCTATAGTCATATAAAATTTGCCTAGCTATGACTCCTGAGCATCTGGGGGTAATTTTTTTTACAAAACCATGTCATACAACCCTGGTATGCAAATCAAGAAAAAATTCAAAAAAAAATATTTTTGCCTTTTTACGGCATGCAGGCCGAAATTTTGATTTTTTTTAAAAAGTAAAAAAAAAAATCATCAAAAAATCAAAAGTCAAAAAAAAAGGTGAAAAAAATCAAGGGTTACAAAAAAAATTTTGGAGTTTGGGTTTGCGTAGGGTACCGTAGCCCTGACAGTCCGGTCCCGCCTGCAAGCTCCCGCTAGCCTGGCCCCGGCCCTCAACCACACACCCTCTGGCCCCATCGACCAGGCCCCCCCGCTGGCCCTTCGGTCACTGCCGGCCCTGCCCTGTCGACCCTCTGATCACCGCTGTCAACACAACCAGCAACCACCGCTGCCTGGAACTCTCCACCACTGCCTAGAAATCTCCACTACCGCCTAGCCCAGCAACCTCTGCCACTGCCCGGCCACCTCCTCTTGGCTCATCCAACGGACCACCACCCTTTTGCTTTTTTGAGGGGGGGTTCATTTTTTGGTCATATCTTGAGAATCCAAAGTCATTTTTTGGAAAATAAATAGGTGTCGGAAAGCTGGTTATGAGCTGGACCTCATGGTGTTGGATTTTGTTTTCCAAATCTTCTATTTGACTGGAAATTTCCAATCAAAGTCGGGACTCTTTTCTAAACCTTCGGGGCCATAGAGTGAGCAAACGGACTCCATTTTTTGAAAACGAATAGGCACTGGAAAGCTCTTAGCATGATCTATTCAGATTTGTGATCTTGTTTCTAAGAATTTTCATCAGGTACATGAGATATCAGTTTGAAGTTTTTTTTCTTATGCACTACTTCCTTCTCATCAGTATGTACTAGGGTTTGGGTTTATCTATTGTGGGGGTGTGTTTTTTCTTTCTTTTTGTCATTTATATCAGAAATCAAGAACACCAAAACTATGAAAACAAACAAACCCTTCTACATCTTTTGTCTATTTTGAAAGATCACATAATAAAAAAAAACCCAACAAGTAGGTGGAGGTAGCCGAGTTTTGTTTTCACGGTGATCCTTCAGTTGAGTTGTTGACTTCACACAACTATCACACCTAGAAGCCCTGCATCATGAGGCTTCTCCGGGCATGAGGGTTGTGGTCTTGTTTGGATGAGGTTCAACCTATATTGTAGCATCCTTATGAGCTTCTTCAACACAGGAACAAAATGGATGAGGGCATGGGTTTGCTCTCCTTGCATGTCTCTGACAATTTTTTGTTTCACCTTGATGAGTTGCTCACTCCTCGAGCTATGTGGTTGAAGTTTGATTCTCTCTTTGAGAGGGTTAATGAGATGCAGGCATTACAGATTGAGGTAGAGTTTGTTTCTTTGTCACCTGATTCCTTTCCCACCATTGAGAATTTTTTGAACAAGTTCAAGACTACCAGATCTATTCTTTAGGGATGTGGCAAGATCAAGATAGACACAGAGTGCATTCATTTGATTCTTTAAAAGCTTCAGGGTCATTTTCAGTTTTTTGCCTCTGCTTTCTACTCCACCATGGATGGCTTACGTGCTCATTTCAACATGCCTACCTTTGATGTCTTTTGTGAGCATTTATCTCATGAGCAGTCTCATCTTTCTCAGCTGGATAAGCTCTCAGGCTCCAAGAACAAAGCATTGGTTGCTCAGTCCTCTAAGGAGAAGCAAAAGTAGAAATCGAAGCCCAAGAAGAATTCTGCTGGTAGTGAGTTTTCCTCCAAGCCACCTCCTAAGTCTGATTCTAAGCCTCCATTTCCTCCAAAAAAAGGGAAATCTTCACAGTTTGGTGAGTCTTCCTCCAAGACTAAGAAGAAATCAGGAGACACTTGCAGTTTTTGTGGCAAGGAAGGACATCTTCTTTTCAGGTGTTGGAAACATTTAGAGGCTTTAGAGGAAGCCATACAACAACATCACATCTCCTCACCTCAGACATCTTCTCCTTCCACAGGGAAAGGTCATGCTCACACTGCTCAAGCTTCAACCTATGGGTCCACATGGATACTAGATTCTGGTGCTTCTCACCATATGACACACACTCGGTAGTTGGTTACTTCTCTTGCCTCTTGTGGTATTTCACAAATTGCAGTGGGTGACTCAGTTCAACTTTTAGTCTTGGGTTCAGGTTCTATCTCTTTGGATGGGGATACTCTAGAGGATGTTTTGGTTGTCCCTAAAATCTCAATGAACCTCTTGTCCATTTATCAGATTTGGCACTCTGGCTCTAGTAAGACAGTTGAGTTCTCACCACATGATGTTATTATTCGGGACCTCCATGACCCTGATTTGGTTGTGGCTATTGGGAGTGTTGATACTACATCTCATCTCTAAAGATTTGATGAATTTGAGCCCCCTTCGGGTACCGATTCTGTTAAGGTTTCAAGCATATCCGAAGCAAATATGAACTAACAATTATATGAAGATTTAAATATAAAAGATAAAGAAATAAAACAAGACATAGATAACATAGAGATTTAACGTGGTTCACCCAGAATGGGTTACGTTCACCATACACAGCTATCCAATCTTTCTTATTATCTAGCAAAAATAGTACATCAACCTTACCATGCCTTAAGCATCCTAGGTGTTTATAACATGCATTTTTAGGGAAATAAACAAAGTCGGCCTTTTTAGGGTTTTATTACAATGTCAGTTTTTATCAACAAAAAATGGTGAGCATATGTGCTGAGTGTACAGTACTTTGCTAATCAGTCACCATATATCAACAATCTCCTACTTAGAGATTGATCAGGCTCCACACCAAACAATCTCCCACTTGGAGATTGATACTAGACAACACCACTGTACTTGCAGCATCCACTAGATAAAACACTTGGACTTGACTGGTATAAATTCCACACTTATCAATCAATAAGACCAACAAAAACTGATGAAGAAATCAGCTTCTCATTTGGAACTGCCTTCATGAACATATCTGTAGGATTCTCACTTGTGTGAATCTTCTCAAGCCGTAACTGACCCTCCTCCAAAACAGTCCAGATGAAGTGGTACCTGAGCTAAATGTGCTTTGTCCTTGAATGAAAAGCAAAGTTCTTTGCAAGATGAATGAGACTCTGGCTATCAGTATACAATAGGTGATCCTCGTGTGTCTGACCCAATTCCTCCAGAAAACATTGTAACCAAATCATCTCCTTGTTGGCTTTTGTAGTAGCAACATACTCAGCTTCAGTGGTTGAAAGTGCAACAACTTTTTGCAACCTAGAAATCCAACTGACTGCAATTCCCCCTATAGTAAAAACATACCCTTTAGTACTCCTCTATGAATCAATATCACTTGCCAAATTAGAGTCAACAAATCCACTCAGAGCAGCATTAGATCCTTTGAAACATAATGCCTTCGTAGTACTTCCTTTCAAATACCGAAGAATCCATTTCATAGCATTCCAATGTTCCATACCTGGATTACTCATAAACTTGCTCACAACTCCCACTGCATGTGCAATATCTAGCCTTGTGCATACCATTGCATACATCAGACTACTAATAGCTGATGAATATGGGATGTTAGACATTTTATTTACCTCTTCCTATGCCTTTGGGCACATCTCCTTAGTCAATTTGAAATGACTAGCCAAAGGTGTACTAACTGCTTTTGCGTTTTGCATGTTAAATATTTTCAACACCTTCTTTATATACTTGCTTTGGGACAAATTCAAGGTTCTATTTTTCCTATCCTGTGTAATCCTCATACCAAGAATTTGCTTAGCTGCACCCAAATCCTTCATAGCAAATGACCTGGCTAATTTCTTTTTAAGATCATTTATGTGTTGCATGTTAGACCCAGCAACAAGCATGTCATCAACATAAAGCAACAGGATAATATCACTACCATTATCCAATCTCTTAAAATATACACAATGACTAGAATGACATCTATGATAACCATGTTCGGCCATGAAATTGTCAAATTTTAAATACCATTGTCGGGGTGCTTGCTTTAGGCCATACAAACTTTTCTTCAACATGCACACCAAGTTTTGCTTACCTTTGACCTCATATCCCTGTGGTTGCAACATGTAAATTTCCTCTTCCAAATCTCCATGGAGAAAAGCAGTTTTGACATCTAATTGTTCAAGATGTAAATCATCTGCAGCCACAAAACTAAGTACAGTTCTAATTGAAGTTATTTTTACAACTAGAGAAAATATTTCATAATAATCTATACCCTTTTTCTATGCAAAACCTTTTACCACAAGTTTGGCCTTATATGATTTCTGACCTCCTTCCTCCTCCTTCAGCCTATAAACCCATTTGTTAGGCAAGGCTCTTTTTTCTATAGGTAAAGGGACTAAGTTCCAAGTCTTATTTTTCATCAAGGAGTCCATCTCCTCTTTCATGCCTAGCTCCCACTGTTGTTTGGCATCCACCTGCATTGCTTCTTCATATTCTTCTGGTTCACTAGAATCAGTTAATAAAATAGAATACAAAGAAGGAGAAAATCTTTCAGGGGGTCTACTTGACCTTGTAGAACATCTAACACTTGCAGGAGTTTGTGGGACATTCTGTTGTTGCTGAGCATTAGGTACCTGTGGCATTTCATTTTCAGGAATCTCATCCAACACCACATATTCTTGTATGTCCTCTTCATGCTTCTTTTAATGCATCTATTCTTTATACATAACCTTCTCATTGAATATAACATCTCTACTTCTAATTATTTTTTTATTTTCAAAATCCCATAACCGATAGCCATATTCATCTATCCCATATCCAATGAAGGTACATTTCTGAGATTTAGCATCAAGCTTGGTTTTGTTTTCTTTATCAACATGGACAAAAGCTTCACAACCAAAAGTTTTCAAAAAAGAATAATTTACCTTTCTACCAGTCCATGCCTCCTCTGGAATACCACCATCCAAAGGGGTTGAAGGTCCTCTATTTATCAATAGATAGCAGTATGTATAGCATCTGGCAAAAAATGTAAGGGCAATCCAGCATGCAATCTCATGTTCCTCATGCATTCCATGATAGTCCTATTTATTCTCTCTGACACACCATTTTCTTGTGGAGTTCCTTGAACTGTCTTCTTCTTTTGAATCCCATTTAAGGAGCAGTAATCTTCAAATGCTTTGCTGCAATACTCACCTCCATTATCTGATCTAAGACACTTCAACTTTTTCCCTATCTCATTCTCAACCAAAGCTTTCCATTTCTTAAAAGTTTCAAAAACATCTGATTTTTGTTTTAGGAAATATACCCATGTTTTTCTGGTTGAGTCATCAATAAAAATAACATAATAACAAGAGCCACCAAGAGATGATACCTGAGCTGGTCCCCATACATCTGAATGCACAAGCTCTAACTTCTCACTCTTCTTTTTCCCAACCTTGAGAAACCTGACTCTTTTCTGTTTACCATAAACACAGTTTTCACAAAACTCTAAATCAATCTTCTTTAGTCCTGGCAACAAATTTTTGGAGTGAAGGATTTTCATCCCTTTATCACTCATGTGCCCAAGCCTATGGTGCCACATTATCGAATCTATTCTTGCAACATCTATTGTTGTTGTCCCTTTAGTAACTTTATCTGTAGGAGCTAGGGTAGAGTAAGTGTTACCAGTACACAGATATAATGTGCCTACCTTCACACCTTTAGCTACTACTAATGATCCTTTAGTGACCTTCCACATACTATCTGAGAAGGTAACTATGCAACCTTCACTACCTAGTTGCCCTACAGAAATTAAATTTCTTCTTAAATTAGGAACATGTCTTACCTCCTGCAGAAACCAGACATTTCCATTCTGCAACTTGATCTTTATCTTTCCTTTTCCAACAATTTGACAGGGCTCATCATCACCCAAATATACCTATCCAAAATCACCTTGAACATAATCTAGAAAATATTTTCTATGGGGTGTAGCATGAAATGAAGCCCCAGAATCTATTACCCAGGAATCATTAACATTATCCAAACATAAGATTAAAACATCTTGTAAAGTATTACTTGCAATATTAGCTTCCTTACTATCATTTTCATTTTTGTCTCCTTCTTTGTTTTTCTAAGACCAACAGTCTTTCTTTAGATGACTAGGCTTTCCACAGTACCAACAATCTTTCTTTCCTCTAGATTGAGAGCATCCTTTCTTTGACTTCCCTCGTGACTTCTCATTCCCAGGGCCTTTTCCTCTTTCCTTTGATCTTCCTCTATTCTCCACATTCAAAACACTACCCGATGATGTTGGAGTCTCACATGTGTTTTTCCTTCGCATTTCCTCACTTAGGATAACACCAACAATATCATCAAATACCAAAGTATTTTTACCAGAGACAGAGTTACTTGCAGCCATAACCAAGCTATTCTAGCTTTCTGGCAAAGAACATAAAATCAAGAGAGCCCTAACCTCTTTTGCAAAGGTAATTTTTACTAAAGACAATTGACTAGTAATTGTATTAAATTTATTTAAGTGCTCTGCTACAGATCCTCCCTCACTCATTTTCAAATTAAACAAATGCTTCATAAGAAAAATCTTATTTGAAGCTGAGGGTTTCTCATACAACTTAGCCATTGTCGCCATAAATTCTACAGTCATTTTTGTTTTTTTATATTGAATGCTACAGACGGTGCAAGGCACAATCAAATGGATCCCAGTTCCTTTCTATCTAAAATGTCCCACTCTTCATCTGACATTGTGGTCGCTTTCTTTGCCTTTCCTTCCAATGGCCGCCACAAATCCTTCTGATACAAGTAATCCTCCATCTGCATTTTCCATAACTGATAGTTCTGGCTATTAAACTTTTTGACCTTGAATTTGGAATCCTCCATTGCTCCCACTCAAATTTGAGAGTCCTACCAATTTACAGAAAAAACCTTTCTCTGATACCAATTGTTAGGGTTTCAAGTAGATCCGAAGCAAATATGAACTAACAATTATATGCAGATTTAAATATAAAAGATAAAGAAATAAAACAGGACACAGATAACACAGAGATTTAACGTGGTTCACCCAGAATGGATTACATCCACCATACATAGCCATCCAATCTTTCTTATTATCCAGGAAAAATAGTACATCAACCTTACCATGCCTTAAGCATGCCAATCGCTTATAACATGCATTTTTAGGGCAACAAACAAAGTCGGCCTTTTTAGGGTTTTATTACAATGTCAGTTTTCATCAACAAAAATAGTACTTTGCTGATCAGTCACCATATATCAATAGGTTCATCTTTTATAGCACATGAACATTGAGTGAGTCAGCTTTAGCATGAGTTCTTGGGCCATGTCAATTACAGATATCTTCAACAGATGAGTACATAGGCACTTGTTCTTGGGCTCCCACAGATTTCCTACACTGATGGTGTTTTCCATGGTTGTGTGCTTGGCAAACATCATAGAGATCCCTTTCTGAAGGGAAGAGCCTCTCATGCTTTGGCACCCTTGGAGTTGATTCACAGTGATCTTATGTCATTTCCCACTCCTTTTTCTGGGGCCAAGTATGTACTCACCTTCATTGATGACTTCTCCAGACGCACATGGGTGTACTTTCTTAAGGACAAGTCTAATGTCTTTGATCATTTCGAATCTTCAAGACATTTGTTGAGAAGCAGTCAGGTTGTTCTATTCAGCGGATATGTATAGATAATGGGGGGGAGTATGTGAATCAGGCTTTTAGATATTTTTGCACTAAGCATGGTTTGTAGCATCGGTTTACTATTCCCTACACCCCTAAGCAGAATGGTGTTGCTGATCACAAGAATATAACTTTATGGGAGATGGGAAATTGTATGATTCAGTCTAGGTCCATGGATTTGTGTTTTTGGGCTGAGGCTGTCAGTTGTGCCAACTATATTTAGAATCAGATGCCTCACAAGGTGATTCGACATATGACTCCTGAGGAGGCTTGGTCTCATGACATGCTTGATGTTTCTTTTTACCGAGTGTTTGGTAGTCAGGCATGGGCTTTTATTCCTAATGCTCAGAGGAAAGCCATGGAGCGGAAGAGCTAACCACTCATTTTTGTTGGCTAATGTGAGGATGTTAAGGAATACAGGTTGTTTGATCTTGATTCTAGAGAGGTATTATTTCAACGAGATGTTTAGTTTGATGAGCGCCTTCCCACAGTGGATACCCCAACTCCAATGTCTACTCCTCTTCCTACTCCTTCCACTGCATCTCTTCAGGATCTTTTTGAGGATGATTCTGATGATGGTGTTGATGATCCACCATCCCCACCTCCACCTACTCCACCTCAGATGCCCAAGTGGGCTCGCCTTGTTGTTGAGGCGGCAGGTCCTATGGCCAGTGATCCTTCAGATACTCGTCGCACCCATTCTCATACTGTGGGTTCTAGTCTTTTGAGTCATGCTATTTCAAATGATCCTTAGAAGTTTTTAGAGGATATCAGACACCCTAAGTGGGATTGTGCTATCGAGGAGGAGTATTCTTCTTTGATAAGGAATCATACTTGGGATCTTTGTCCTCTTCCTAAGAGTAGAAAGATGGTTAGGTGCGGCTGGTTGTATCGCACTAAGTATACTGTTGATAGTTCCATTGATAAGTACAAAGAACATCTTGTTGCAAAGGGTTTCTCACAGGTTAAGGGTATTGATTACTCCGAGACTTTTTCCCTTGTCGCCAAGATGAACTCTATTCACTTTGTACTATCTCTTGCAGCTTCTAGGGGATGACCAATTTTTCAAATGGATGTGAAAAGTGCTTTCTTGCATGGGGACCTATAGGAGGAAATCTACATGGAACAGCCTTAACGATTTGTGCAAGACAGTTCTTTGGTTTTCAGACTTCGGTGTTCATTGTATGGTCTCAAATAGGCCCCACGGGCTTGGTATGAGAAGATGGATTCTTTCTTGCTCTCCACTAGGATCACCTGTAGTCATTCTGATCACATAGTGTACATTCAACTTCTTGAGGGTGCGATCCTGATTCTTGTGCTATATGTTGATGATCTCCTCATCACAAGTAGCCCATCCTCTCTGATTCAGCATACCCAGCATGCCTTGATGGACTAGTTTGAGATGACAAATCTTGGTCTTCTGCACTATTTCCTTGGTCTTCAGGTGATTCAGTCTTCTGATGGGATCTATATTTACCAACAGAAGTATGCTCTTGATATGCTTTAGCACTTTTGCATTCTTGATTGCAAGCCTGCTCCCACTCCTTTTCAGTCAGGGGTTGTTTTGATTACTGCTTGTAGTAGATTCTACACTTTATAGGTAGTTGGTTGGCAGTTTATTGTACCTGACTCACACCCGTCCTGATATTTCCTTTATGGTTGGCCTTATCTCTCGATTCTCCCATGATCCTCATGAGAGTCATTGGCAAGCTACCAAACATATTTTGAGGTACATTCGGGGCTCTAGTTCTCATGACATTCACTACACATCAGGGGAACCTCACATTGTTGGCTACACTAACTCAGATTCGGCTTCTGATGTCACTGATCCAAGGTCTACTTCTAGATTTGTTTTCTATCTTGGCTCTGTTCCTATCACATGGTCTTGCAAGAAGTAGACTGCTCATGCATTATCATCTACAGAGGCTGAGTACCATGCTATCATGCTCGCTAGTCAGGAGATCTTATGGCTACGATAGTTGATGACTGAGTTTGGTTTTCCTCTTGATAGTCCCACTGTTCTTTGATGTGATAATCAAAGTGCTATTCATATTTCCTGCAACTTGGTAGAGCATCAGCAGACAAAGCACATTGAGCTTCACATGCATTTCATCTGCTAGTTGATTCAGGATGGTGTTCTCATTCTGGAGTACATTCCCACTTTTGAGCAGGTTGCATACATCTTCATGAAACCTTTTGCATCACCACACTATCTTCAGTTGCACTCTATGCTTGGGGTGAAGGAAGTTGTCCTTGGGGGGTCTTTATGAGGTTTTCCTTCCTTCTTCTTCTTCTTCTTTCAGCATTTTCTTTTATCTCTTTTTGGAGAGGAGTTTTTTCCCACTGGGTTTTCTCCTTTGTCTTTGTTTCATAGAGATTTCATTGTATTTGGGTACCTGATCAGGCCTTGTTGCCGGGACCCATCTTTCTTACTTTTAGTAGTTGTTCTAGGTTTTAGCTTCTCCCTAAGTCTAGCTTAAAAGGGGGTGTTAGAGTAATTGGGTCTTTACTTGATTAATTAAACAATATTTGTTTAATTCTTTAAGTTCCCTATTATCTCTTTTTACACTTAAGCTAGCATTAGTTGCATAATAATTAATTCTTTTATTAATTATTATGTGTAAGCCTAGGGTTTTCCTATTTAGGGTTTCTTGACCTATTAGAGGTTAATTTTCTTTTCTTTGTATCATTATCTCATTACACTTTTGGTGAATATTGAGCTCTCATCTTTTGAGCATATTTTCTATGTTCTTTGATTTCCAGTTATTTTGCTTCCTTGCTTCTCCTTGTAACAAATTTTTTATCTTGCAGAAGATCTTTAGGCTCATGTGGTGTTGTGTTTCTCAACTCTCATAATAACATCATCCTCTCTACATATATTTTGATGTTGAAGATAGGCCCTATGAGAATAAGGAGGGTCTAAATATGTAAGAATGTTAATAGTTTGATGTTTCCCCCCTTGCTCAAGGTTATCTTTATGAGAAGATGATGAGCCTATGTTGCTTTTCAATGCTTGTTCCCTTTTAAAAAGATCATTGGTTGAAACATTCACTCTCATCTTATTACTAGGAGAAGTACCAAGATTAGGATCTCTAAGATTGGGATCTACAAAAGCCATAAGCTTATTAACATATGAAATTCATTCTGTTAATAACATCACCATAAAGGAACATAAATGATACATGAAATCTTTGAGATCAAATTGAAAAGGAAATGAACTTGAAATCCTAACAACACAATATGGCCAAGTTCTATGAAGGAAAAGAAGCAACAGGAAAAGAAGTCATTATCCAACACATGATTGTAATAAATATATGTTTAAAACAATGTAATCATATGTGAAATAGCAAATAAATCTAGTCGATTGATTGCCATTAAAAGTCTCTTAATTAAAATCTTAAAAAAGAAGATCTAAAATTAGGACCCTTTTATGAAAATTAATTTAAAAGTTAAGAGTGTTGAAATTTGAATTTGTTTTCAACCTTAAGAGATGTTAGAATAGATAAAGTATACCAATTTCCTGGATTTAAGCAAAAAAATATAGTCAATTCCGACTTCCAAAATTCCAAGAAAAAAGCTAGGGACAGGGTGCAAAGTGTACCTGGTTTGACCAACTTTTTCTAAAATTTTCATGGATTATTTAAATTATGATTTTATTGCAGAATCCAAAAAAAATAGTTGATTTGGAAATGTCTGGATCGGTTAATTTAGCAGTCAAAGGTTGAAATAGGAGATTCTTAAAAATTAGGGCTTTTCTTTTTAACCACTTAATTTGCAGAGTGAAACGACATATTTGAATAGCAATTTTGAAATAGAAATCAGATCTCAAATAAGCAACTCAAATGCTACACTTCACAAGCTTAATTTCCTTAAAATGAAAAATTAGGGTTTTTATACATTAACCTCTAAAATTTGCAAAAATATCAAACTTGGAAATGAAATTTTGAAATTAAAAATTAAAATTATTCAGATCTAACAATAAGGAATCATAATTAAGATGTAAGACATTGGGTTCACCAAAATGTAAAGTGGAAAATTGGATCCTAGTGGTTCCCCACCTAGGAGAGAGAAAGGAAACCACTAGGATTATTTTCACTTGGGAGATACTTTACATTCAAAAGAGGGGTTTGAATCCACTATATCCAAATCCAAGGGAAATAAGAATGTAAATACCAAGTGGATTGCAAGGATTGAAAAGCAATTTTCCCTCTTCTGTAAAGGGACATGTTGACTTGTTGACTATGTAGAAAATGAAGACAAAATAGGTGAAATAAGGAGCTACCAATTTGGGATCGTGTTTTAACGTCGGATCTGAGATATTTAGACTAATACGAATATTCCCTACAAATTTGGATAAAATTCGTCGGGACCAGGTTGAAGTTGAACCTGGTCCTCTAAAAAATCCACGCTCCAAAAAGAGTTTTTTTATCTCTAAAAATGAAGCCCAAACTTGCAATTATAGTCGCGCACCTGCAACCTCGTAGGTCTATAATTTGTCAATAATGGTTGCTTTTCTTCTTGAATGTAATCACAAGTGTTGCATGAAATGGCATGTAACATGACAAAACCCTGACACACACATGCCTGCAAATGAATGTTGAAATGTTGCTCCAATGGATGAATGAAGAAGACACATGAAGAAGGAGATGTTTTAAGACTTGAATACTTGAATGCTTGACGATGATAATGAAGTCCTCCTCTTGAATTTTTCTTATCTTCACTTGTTCTTATATATCAAAATGAGAGGAATAAATCCCTTTTTATACTAGCCTAGGTGAATTAATTTTCATCTAACTGAAGGCTGACATAGAGAGATTTGAATCCCCAAGAGCAAAATAGGTTCAAGGGCTGGATGGACCCATCTTAGGGCCACCTTAAGAGGGAGGATAGGGGAACCACACCCCTATACAAGAGGAAAATGGGTGCCATGCCCCTATCCTACCCTATTTTGGGGCCTAGATAGGGTCACAAGGTGATACCAGGGCTAAAACAGGAGGAAATTTGGAATGATGATGCAAAGAGGGGTCCCAATTGGATAGGAAGATGCAGTCGGAAAGGTGAGGGCCTAAAATGTGGTCAAAACTACAAGGGTTGCAATTTTATGATGCTATAGTTAATATTACTATATTTCAACAAAGTATTTCAAGTAGACTATGATGCAAGTGGGAATGCAATCGGAGCCACGTCAAGTTAGGAAGGGAGAGCAGTAGCTTATTTCAGTGAGAAGTTGAAAGATGCAAGAAGGTGATATTCAGTGTATGATTAGTAATTTAATGCCATAGTTCAAGCCTTGAAGAAGTGGAGATATTACCTATTGCTTAAGGAATTTGTGTTGTATACTGATCAGCAAGCCTTGCAGTATTTGAATAGTGAGAGTAAGTTGAATCAGAGATATGAGATTGGTAGAGTTTTTGTAGAGTTACACCTTTGTGTGGAAGCATAGGAGTGGGAAGTCAAACAAAGTTGTTGATGAATTAAGTAGAAGGAGGAATTTTCTGATAGAGATGAGAGTGGTAGTATTAGGATTTTAAGAATTGAAGACCTTGTATGATGATGACCTGGATTTTGCAGAACCTTGGAAAGAATGTAGAGCACTGGTTATGGTAGATAGAAGTCAGTGGTTGGATTATTTCATTCAGGATGGTATTTTATTCAGAGGATTTTAATTGTGTATACCTAGAAGTTCTATGAGGGAGACTCTGATAAAGGAGAAGCATAGTGGATGATTGGACAAATACTTTGGTATTGATAAAATAGCAGAATTGGTAAGTGAACATTACTTTTGGCCTCAGATTCATAAGGATGTCAGGAAATTTGTGTAGAGCTATAGAGTTTGTCAATTTGCAAAAGGCAGTAGTCAGAATGTGGGATTGTATAAACCTTTGACAGTTCTAGAAAGACCTTAGGAGGACATGGATTTCATACTTGTATTGCCTAAGACACAAAGAGGAAATGATTCTATATTTGTGGTGGTGGATGGATTCTCTAAGATGGATCATTTCATATCTTGTAAGAAAACATCCGATGCAATGCATATAGCTGAACTATTTTTCAAAGTAGTGAGATTGCATGGATTACCTAAGAGTAGAGTTTCTGACAAAGACACTAAGTTTGTTGGTTAGTTTTGGAGAATACTTTGGAAGAAGATGAGGATAGATTTGGAGTTCAGTTCTACTTTTCACCCACAAATTGATGGACTTACAGAGGTAGTAAACATGATCTTGGGAATTTTGTTGAGATGCTTAGTTGGAGAGAAAACTAGAAGTAGAGATTTAATTCTTGCACAAGTAGAGTTTGCCTACAACAATTCAATGAATAGGAGCACCAGAAGAACAAATTTTGAGATTGTTATTGGAGCACAACCTAGAGGTATATCAAAATTGAGGGATATCAGTAAGGAAGACAAGAGAAGTGCTAAGGTAGAAGAATTTGCTGATCATATGAAGGCCATCATTTGGAGGATATGAACAACAAGTATAAGGAGAAATAAGATGAGAATAGAAGACATAAGGAATTTGAAGTTGGCAATGAAGTGATGGTGTATCTGAGAAAATAAAGATTTCCAGTTGGAACATATATCAAGTTATAGATGAGGAAGTTTGGACATTGCAAGATCATGAGGAAATTCAGTTTTGAAAATGCATATGAAGTGGAGTTACCAAATAGTTTGAGTATTTGACCTATAGTCAATATTGCAGACCTACATCAGTATCATGAATCAAGATTTAGTGAAGATAGTATTGTAGACTTGGAGAAATAGTTGCCTCAGAAGGAACTAGAGTAGATTGAAGATATTTTGGATAGTAGGATTGGGTATAGTACCTAGAGCAGTCAGTACAAGGAGTATCTTGTGAAATGGAAAGATAGACCAGTTGCAAATTCATCTTGGATTTCTCTAACAGAGGTGGAATTATTTGGTTTCCTCTAACCCCAGCAAAGTGAGGGACTCACTTTTTCAACAACCCCAGATGTCTAACGCATGTGAATCCCTATTTCTTCACAATCTTCCATCAACCAAAAACATTTCTTTTTAGTTTCTTTTCTATTTTGTAGTCTTAGCATTTGTTTCTGCATTTTCTTGCATTTTATCACCAGATCTTGCAGTTGGATTTTTCTTGTGAACATCATTATCTTCCTTATTCCAAAACCATGGGACATTTTGATCTTTTTCAAAATGTTATCACTTTTGGATTCTGAGATAGTTTTCTGGCTTACAACACTAGAATCGCTTGGACCAATTTGTTATTGGTGATTCTTATGGATCCTTTCCATAGCTTGTGCAGCCCCAGTTTGTTTATTCTAATGTTTCTTAGAGTGTGGCCGACCTTCCCTTTGATCCACACTTCTTCCTTAGGATTTTCTAGAGGAATCTCTTTGGCAGAGGTCGACTTGGTGGTTTTACACATTTCATCATGTTCATCATTGTTTCATTTTTATTGGGCTGATTCAAATGCTTGTAGACCATATAAATCAATGTAATTTAGCATCATAAATAATCAGAGAGAATAAATGTAGAAGATATATCTTAATATTTAGAGGTCCAAAGTTGACCAATTATGTAATTGAGCATGTATGTAGTAGACCAGTGAGCCGAATCTTGTAGCTTGGATGTTACTGATCATTTGTAATTAGTTGTTCATGATATAATCATTGAGTTTTGCATTGCCTCCATCATCTTGTCTTACTTTCATTGTTTTTACTCTTGTTGCACAGTTCAGACAGATCTCATTGAGGTCCCTCCTAACCATGACTACACCAGGATAGGTAAGAGAAGAATTAAGAGATGAATGACATGTGTCATGGGTAGAAAAGGCTAACTAATTAATTAAATAAATAAAGATTTATTTAATTAATAGAGGAAGTGGGATCAATTAAATAAATGAAATATTTATTTAATTTAGGAAAGGGACAATTTAAATAAATAAAAGTATTTATTTAAATGAGGAAAGGATTAGAAGAGGATTAATGAATTAATTAAATAAATAAAGATTTATTTAATTAATAGAAGACTTAGGATAAATCAATTATATAAATAAAATTATTTATTTAATTAGATAGGACAATTTTAGGTGTCTACACTATGTTTTGGGGATTTTGAATTTTTGAGGATGACAAAGAAACTAAAAGATGATATTAAGGTATGCTATGGATTTTAGGAAAACACAATTATGGGATGACAAATGCAACTAATGTTAATTTTTTAAGGATTTTTAGAATTTTAAGAATGAAAATGCAACTAAGTGCAACTAAGTTATTCTATGTTTTTTTTATGATTTTGGACTTCAAAAGCATTTGAATGCAAACCTAATTGACAAAAATAAAAATCTAGACCTCAAAGATCAAAACAATGAGGATGGGTTTCATAAAGTCTCACCTTTCACTAGACATATAAGAAATGGAATTAAGTTATTGGTGGAAACAAGATAATAAAAATCATAAGGCTAGGATAACCTAATAATAACCAGGATGTTATCCAATATTTGTTTTCTACAGTTTTGAATTTTTTTAAGGCTAATATTGGATAAAAAATGTAGGCTTGAACTAAGGACTAGAAAGTTGACTTGTCCAATGCAAACTAAATTATGCAAGCTAAAGGATTGAATAATAAATGCACTCTATCTTAGAACTAAATGGAAAATGCAATCTAAGGTATGGATCAAGAAAGAAACTATGAACTAAACAAGGATTGTTTTAGAAAAATACAATTTTAAGACTAAGGGTTTGAAGACTAATTTTGTCTAATCAAAAACTTAATATAAAGGTAAAGATTTAAACTAAGATTGCAAAAACTAAATGCAAGTTAAACTAGGGATTAGAAGATAATGAAATGTAGATAGTTTTAAGTCTCAATGGTTTCAATAGTCGAAGTGATCACAATGGTCTAACTTTCAATTTTCGTAGAAGATTTTTATTTTAGGTCCCACAAATTTTAATTATACTAGTTAGGTGCGTCAAGGAATAAAGAAATGAGTTAAATCTATTCACAACAATAATAAAGGAAAACTAAGAGGGGGGTGAATCATTTTTTACCGGATCAACAAACTTAACCACAAATATAGATCTGATAAACTATAACAATAACAAAGATAAGAAAATTGACAGCACAACAAACAACACCGAGATTTTGACATGGAAAAACCGATTAAGGGAAAAACCACAGTAGGAACCTACCCATAATAAGATGATACTCTATAGTAGTATGTGAAAATAATTAAAATGGGGAATGTAATGAATACTAAGAGGGGGGGTGAATTAGTATGCCTAAAAACTTAACCAAACTCTTAAACAAATTTACTGTAGACTAGTGTAGTAGTTTAAACAATAAATTAGTTAAAACATAAAAAAGCCAAATAGCCAATAAAGTATTCACCCACATAAGCACAATCACCATAACACAAGATATTTTGACAAGGAAACCCAAATGGGAAAAACCACGGTGAGTAAAACTCACAAGTCAACTATTTGCACAATAGTAACTAGACTAGTTAAGGCCTTACAATGTTCTTCACCAGAATAGATCCTATTAGGAATCCAGATCTCTGTTAGGAGATAATTCTTGTTTAAAGACTGCCCTGTTAGATGATTTCAGATCCACAACTGTGAACCACCTTGTTAGAGGATTTACAATAGGCTTGGCTAGGCCTACCCGGTTAAGGGTTTCAGACTTGTCGAAGAGATTAGTAATCAACAAGTGAATGATCTAGAAGATAGCACAAAATTCTTGATTAGATCCTTGATAGTTCTTTATTAATGCATTACAGCATTACTTAAGTCTTCTATCCTTTGCACTTTGAATCTCTGTCATGAGATACCTTTTCTCGCACAGACCTAATCTTCTCTACAATACTCACACACATCAATCCTTCAAAACCCTAGACATGATGTCCTCATATAGGAATTTGATTTCATGTCGGTCCAATAAGATTAGACTACAATTTCCTAGGTACAGTACATCTAGACACATTTGGTAACACGACACAAAAATATCGCTAAAGTGTCAGTTGATGATAACTCATCACAATTTATAATTATACGAGTTTGGCATAGTATATTGATTACTAGTTTAACGAATAAGACTAGAAAACTAGAACATAATGTTCTGATCAAAATATTAATTGCTGCTAGGGGTCTTCGTTCTGCTTGAGGTCTTCATACCGCTACAACTGGTAAGCTTCTTCTTCAAAACACTGATAGTCTTCAACAAATAAAGACTATACATACAATGGCATATAATAACAGTGTGAACAACACAACACATATTACCAGTGGAGAATAACTCATACATAAAATAAGTGTGTGTCCATCAATGATAATCACAACTTAAGCATTATCAAAATACCAACAATCTCCCCCTTTGGCATTGATGGCAACACTTAGGAAAATTTTTAGATCTAAGTGCTTACAAAATAAAAATAGATGTCATAATCAAAATTACTCCCCCTAAGCATATACACTACTCCCTTTGCAAAAATTACAAGTATGAGCATGAAATTTTCAATACTACTCCCCCTTTGCCAACAATGATGAAGAAAACACTTCCTGTTTCATAAAAATTTACCACAGTGATATTGCATATAACAAAGTATATGTTCATGAAAATAAAGAGTAAAACTTCTCAAAAAGAGATTTAAAGTTTTTCAAAAAATTCTTCATGTCTCAAGACCATGAATCAAGAAATGAGGCAGAAATTTCACTCTCTATCTTCATCTGGAAGGCTAATTCTTCCATTGCATCGATATTTCTCATCTCCTGTATTACAGTAATAGCTTCCAAGTTCAAGATGCACTTCTAAAGAACCTGCAACCATGGTAATAGAAGCAACTGGAGCTCCTACAAATCTTGAGTCCTCTTCCAGATCTCTGATTCAATCTTTGCAATCTGACACTGGTGAGTGTGAACAGTCTATCCATACACTGTGAATGAATCATATGGAAATTTGAATTTTCGATATACTTCTTTAACTTTTATTGGAGTTGACTCTTCTGTTGCAGAGCATCTTCACAAAATAGGTGAGGTTGGCAGATTTTGCTCAAGAGTAGGTTGCCTTCACCCATAGCTAAACTTATATTATCCTTCTACTTAAGTAGTTTTTCTCTGTCTAGATCCATTTTCTTTACTAATGGAGCTTTTGGATATTTTTCATGCTTCTTCTCAGCAGAAACCTAGGTAGCATCTTCTAAAGATTGCACTTGATCATCTACTACTGTGCAAAGAAGTTTCAACTTGGCCAATGAGGAATCGGTACTAGGGAGGTTAGTACCGGGAATTAGATTGGAAAGAGTGTCAACAACAAACTGAATGACATCATGTTCTTTTTTTTTCCTCAGTTCTTCCAATATATCCTATGCTAGTTGAATGCTCCTTAGTAGCTCACTTTCATCAGCCAATTGAGTGAAACAAGCAAGAGTCAAATCAGTGGGACTAGTGGGATCAACCTGCTTGGCTTGATCTCTAGTTGCCTTAGCAGTCTATCCTCCTTCCTTTGCCTTGATCTCCTCTTGTCTTTTCTTCTCCTCTTCTTCTTTTTCCTGGGCTACCTTGGTGGCCTTCTCTTTCTCCTCTTCCACTCTCTTCTTCTCTTCTTCTTTCTTCTGCTCTTCTTCCCTCTTTTTCTCTTCTTCCCTTTTCTTCTCATCTTCCTTCTTCATCTCATCTTCTTTCTTCTTCTCCTCTTCTTTCTTCTTCTCTGCTTCCTTCTTTCCTCTCTCTTTCTCTTGTCTCGCTTTCTTCACTTGCTCTTTCTCTTGTTTTTCTTTCTCTACTTTCTCTTTTACCAATTTTTCTTTCTCCTATTTCTCTTTTTCTGCTTTCTCATCCTTTTCTTTCTCCACTCTCTCCTTTTCATCTTTATCCTTCTCTGGAGTGGTGTCCTCAACATATAGTGCATCAACATCAATGGGGTAATTTTGTTCTTCTATTCTTTCACCCAGATTGTCAAAGATTTCATCTAGTTTGGTTGTGGATAGGTCAGGCTCTTGCTCAGCTAGTCGATTAGCTTCAGATACTTTTTGCATTTTGATAGCTACTTTAACCTACAGATGAGTTTCTTTTTCCACTTTAGAGGTTTTTCCACCGAGTAGCTGAAGTCTTCTTTTTCGCATGAAAAAGATGCCTTTGTACTGATTAAGAATCTCAAACAATTATGAATTGGAGGCATCAGGAAAATACTGGGAAAAGATTTCTTCCCCGATTTCTTACTCCTTTTCAATAACAATGCGCCATTTATTATCCAAATAATTATACAAAGAATTAGGAACAACAAGTTTAATGTTAATCGGAGACCTATCATTATCACACAAATATTTAATGACCTCTAGCTCTACTTCTTCCTTTTCACTATCACTAAGATCATCAAGTACTTTCCTTTTAACATTCTTCATAATTTTTTGAAAATGTGTCATAGGATGGTAAGAAGCAACATGTATATTTATCGGTGCAGATGTTGCTCGTACATTACTGGTGTTCTTTGTCTTCTTGCTTGATTTCCTTGTCTTCTTCATTTCTACCTTCAATTCAGTGTCTTCTGAATCCAGTGAATTATTCCTGGTTTTTCTCTTCCTTTCAAATGCCTTTGGCGGAATAGCCTATGGTTTCTTTTTGGCTGGTGAAGTCTTGGTCACTCTAAGACTAGCAACATATGTAACCGGTGTCGATGCTGATGGCACTACTTTACTCTTTTTCTACTTCAATACTTCAATAGATTTGATCCTCTCGGAGTAAGTACTAGTCCTCTTCTTATTTGGATCCAGTGGTGAAGAAAGTAGGGTAGAGGCATACCTTGTGAGTATATCATTTACCACTTCATATCCTAAAGGCTCAACTTCATCTTCTCTGGGCTCAACTACTTCCATTATGCAGTGATCCACTTTGATTGTGAAACAAATATCCTCTTCATACTTTTGAATCAAATCACCTGATATTCTCATTCTCTGGTTCACATTTAGTCTGAACTCATCAAAATACCTATTCAGAGTCTCTAGATACGCAGTTCCCACTACTTGCAGACTCTCCTTTATTTGTCTAGAAACTGGTAGGTCACTCGACCATTGAACATCACCAACTCCTGGAAAATATCCTTGAAAATAGAAAAACAAACCGACAAGTTGTTGACCAAACTTAAACCTCAGTGTATTGTCCACTTTGATGGACTTCATGCACGCATATTTCACCAAGTCATCTTTTATGGTATTTACAGGCATTGCTCCTTGGTCACTCACAGAACTGGTGATCTCTGTCACTTTGGTTTTGGTGATCTTGCGAAGACCAGGGACTTCCCCAACATTGTAGAAACTGGTCACGGCATGAATTGCCTCTGGTGTAATATCATGGGTTCGCTCAAGGTACATCTTATCACCATGAATGCTACTAAGAATAATCCTAATGTGCTTCTATAAATTCCTTGAGAAAATATACTGCATTGTGAAGTTTCTTCTTCTTGATTACATTGTACTCGGGTTTAATCTTCTTATCATTTCCATAGAAAAGACTCAACTGGGAGTGAATTACTAAAGACCCTAGTTCTTCTAGTTTGAAATCAATATATCCTGAAACATCCTCTTTGACAATGACTCTGGTGGGAATTTGAGATAGGGAATTGTACTTTACCTTCCTCCTAAGAAACTCAGATGATTCCTTAGGTTTGGTAGAACTAGAAGGGATTTCAGATGTAGAAGCCATATCAAGATAATTCCAAATGATGAGAGAGATTCGATGAAAAAATACCTTATTATTCCAAACTAGGGTTCGCTGATTTCAAACTAGGGTAAACTGATGTTGAATCCAACACACTTCTCCAAAATCTTGTTTTACCACTCTAACCTCCACTCTAAATGACTGCAAAATCTTGTGCAAGATATCTTCCTAAATTCTTTCGAATGCAAGATGAATCACTCTTGTTGCTCTGCTCAAGCTAGAAAAATTCTTCTTTGACAATAGGTAAGTAAAAATGATGATGAAAGTCACTTTTAAATATGCTCCTACCTACCATAATAAATGCATCACCATTAGGGCATAAACCCTAACTTTTCCTTTTACCACTTCGTTTCTTCTGTCGGTTGACAGGTAACCAATATCGATAAGGGTACTTTACTAATATACTCTGAGGGTCTGAGACATTGTTACCCATATGTTTGCCCTAAGCTTTTCAAGGCTCAGTTTGCTAGTTGAGGGATCTCCACACTACGTGCGGATACTGGTACATCATGTGGCTTCTCTTCCAATTTCTTTTTCCACATTTTCTTCATATCCGCCTGAATGGTTTCAACATCAACCTTTCCCTCTGAGTCGACCAATATGTCTCCTGATGGATTCTTTCTCAGTCTGCATACTCTAGCAATATTTCCTGGTTTGTTGCAATGATAGCATACCATACCCGGTGCTCTCCATGGTCTGATGTTTACCTTTCCATTCTTCCTTCTACATGTTGTAACAGTGTGACCACTACCATGACAGATCAAATAGGTTACTCTCCAACTATTTTCAGCTCCATAACCATTTGACCAATGGTGATAGGTTATGTATCGGTTCAGGTTCCAGTTCATAGGAGGTTCCAGGACAACTCCTTTAGGTCTTGGTGCATAACTTCCAAAGTTGTTCATAACTGACCTGCACTCAAAAGTTCTATGCCCAAACTTATTGCATGCATAACAGTGACCATTAAATCTACCAGTTCTAGCCACATTGTTTTCTATGTAAGGAAAATTATTCTAGGCCTTGCTCCTACAGACATTGGCAATATGTCCTTCCTTATGACAGTTGAAGCATACAATTTTAAACTTTGGCTTACCTTTTCTCTTGTTGTTGTTCTTAGGTGATGATTTCTCCTTTGGTGCATCACTCTTGGTTCCAGAGGTTTCACCTTCCTCATATGAAGAGAAACCAAGTCCAGTGGTATCCTTTGATGGCTTCACTGATTCCAGCTTTTGTTCCAGTTTAGCGGCACTCTGATTGAACTTTGCAAGTATCTCCTTTGATTCAACAAGTTCCTTGGAAAGAGAATCATTAGTCTCTATCAAGGTTTCATTCTAAGAAATGGTTGCATTAAGTTCAACTTGTATTTCTTCTTTCTCATCCTTACCCTCTTGCAGATAAGCAATGATGGTACCAATCTCTTGTTTCAACTTAGAGATCTCACACTCCTTGTCCTTCACTAAATCTTCATATTTTCTTCTATTTTGTAGCTCCTAACTCATCTTGATAGTCATTCCTTCCAACTCCCTCCTTAGGTTAGTTTTGGATTCATTTAGTTTCTCTACTTCTCTGACTAGGGCTTCCATGTCTATTTCATTGGAAGTTATTTTCAATAAATTCCATCAATTGCTCAACAAGTTCTCTTCTCTTGGCTAAAGATGCTTTATACTTTATCTTGAGTTCATCATAGGCACTCTCAGACTCAGTCAGATGGTGATTGAGTTCCCTCATGCCATATTCCCCCATATCTCCTTCCAAGTGGTTAAACTTATAGAAAGGTTGGCTTTGATACCAATTGACGAATACTAAGAGGGGGGGTGAATTAGTATGCCTAAAAACTTAACCAAACTCTTAAAAAAAATTATTGCAGACCATGTTAGGATTCCCAAAGATACTGAGAGGGGGGGTGAATCAATATATGACTAGTATATAAATGTTTTTATCTTATAACATGAAAAGCATATTAAAACTATGTACCGGTAAAGCAGAAATACTACAATAAATAAGAACAAGAGCCACAACATGAAAAGCACACCATAACACAATATTTCAAAGACAAAACCCAATGTGGGAAAATGTAAAGTTTTGATGCCAATAGCTAATAAGATGAGAGGGGGGGGTGAATCATACAAACTTAATCTTCCATAAAATCAACAGATTCAACCTCGGTAACTTATACTTCAGCAATATTGTAGACACCTAAAAATGGTCAACGCTTGCAGAATCATACTTTAACATTGGCACATTGCCTTATTTTAGGGTTTTTGCATTGCATTAACATTCCTCCTATGTCACGCACTTGGTCTTTATCATTTGCGAGCATCGAGTCCTTCTTCTGCATTCTTCATTTATCTCGCTCTCGAATTTGGTCTTGTTGATAACAATCTTCAGTCATGATTTTGGTCAATCTTATCCTGTCGCATCAATGTGCGTATTCATTTGTCATCATTTTGGACATCATCAATCCTAATTAGGGTTTTGTCCTCTTATCAATCTTGTCATCATGCGATTGATTTGTCATCGATTCTTGTCTTTTATCAATTTGTCATCAATCTTGTCATCTTGTGATCTATTTTGTCATTGATCCTTGTCTTCTTGTCAATTCTGTCATTTTGCGATCGATTTGTCACCGATCGTCGTCTCTCTCAATTGTGTCAATTTGGATCAATTAGTCATTGTTCCTCGTCAATTGGCACATTTATCAATCACATCGTTTGTCAGCATTGGTCTTTTATCAAGTCAGAATCATGATCAAATCAAATCGATATCAATTATCCTTTGTCAAGACCTAATTGTCATCGTTGCATTTCTAATTCATCTTTTAAGGTTTCATGATTTTATTCATTTAACCCTGTTTGTCATTTCTCCCTCTAGGTTAAATAATTTATTTAGTTATCCTAGGTCTTCGTGTCACAATTAAATGTTTAATTTAATTGGCTAACTAATTATTCCTCTTTTTGTGAATTAATTAATAAATGACAAATTATTAATTGATTTACCTAATTTCTCCTAATTCTTAATTTCCTAATTTTTGATCAATTTCTAAATTCCCTCTTTGTGAATTAATTAATAAACGAAAAATTATTAATTAATTCACTAAATTCTTAATTTCGAATTTTCTAATTTCACTAAATTCCAAATTTCCTCATTTCCTAATTTCCATTTTTCTAATTTTCCTAATTTCTAATTCAATTTCCTCCTTTTTTTCTCCTAATTTCATGGGAATGACATTTCAATTTGTCATAATTTGTCATAATTGACAATCAATCAATTTTGACATAGAAAGTTGTCATAATTTTGTCATGAACTATCAATCAATCAATTTTGCATGGAAAGTGCAAATTTGTCATAATTTGTCATAATTTGTCATATTGATTTGCAATTTCCATTTGAATCTCTTCATACTAATTTGATCTTTTCTCCAATTTATCTATAAATTGGATGAATTTCTTCAATCCTAATCTAATAATCACATTATCTAATAACCACTTTGTCAAATCAATCACGCTTCGAGTATTCTTGAGCAATCATCTTGTCTACTTGCTTTCATATCATGATCATGCACTAGTAGGTGAGATCCACAACAAAGTTATTTGAAGAAGAAAGAAGGACAATGGAGCCACATGAAGGAGATATTCAGATCTACATTTGGTTTGCTTAGCTTTTAATCTTGAATGTTTTGCTTTCATGTCTTTATTGGATGTAATTAGGATTGATCATTGCATTTGAGCTTTCGTGATTGAGCTATGACTAATATTGATATTTGCTTTGATGATTTCCGATTTCCTACCTTACATTAATTGATGAACCCGATGTGAACTAACCCCCTAATCATGCTTTTGAGTGCTTTTGAGTTGATTTGCAAATCAAAAACCCAAGAAACAGGGTAGTGCAGTGTTTTTTGGGAACTTCTGCGCTTGTGTCAAGCATTCTGCGCCTGTGTCAGACATTCTGCGCCTATGTCAAGGACATTTTGTGCCTGTGTCAGACATTTTGTGCCTGTGTAGGGCCAAAAACAGAGGTAAAAGACAGTGTTTTTCACTTGCAAATTATTTTCTTTTGCATTCTATTTCTGCCTTTTTGGTTTTGTTGGTACTGATTCTCTGTGCAGAACCTTGGCATATGCATGACAAAGACAACAAATGAAACTAATAACACATTTTATGTAGGTTCGATAGTCAAAGACTAAACATATCAAACTTCTGACTTGGGTTTTGTAGGCTGCCTTGGACTACAACTAAACTTTGTGTTTGCAATTAATGTTTAGGCACCTAGTATGATTTCTAAATAGGATGGAATGAATATATGTTTGCTTTGATTTTTGAGTTTGACATTGGAGTAGGAGAGTATGCTCTCATCCTTCTTAGGGTGATCAGAAATCTAGATCTTCAATACCATGCTCATGTTTTTGATTGTGTGTCACCTTTAGAGGGCCTACCTTCTCGACCATTTGCTTTTGCAAGCAAGTGATAATCGTGAGAAGGGAACAACCCAAAGTGAATACAACTAGAATACCTTGGCATTCTAACTCACTATAAAAAAATACCTGATGAGCGAAAGCTTTGAAGGAAGGGTTACGTGGGAATTGCAGTTACTTGGGAAGTGATGACCCTTGAACTCTTTCTCATATCAACATCTAAGTAGGACCTCACAGTCTAAATTGTGCTTGCGTGACTACATTTGTTTGGTATCTTGATGGGCTTAATGTCTCAATCACACTTGCGTGACATCAAGGAGTAACGCTTAATAGAAATCCTTACTAAACACCTTGTATTTAGAGGCCAAAAATCCTTCTAGTTGCTTGAGAAGGACAAGTTTGGATACTTGGAAGAGATACTAAGTTCGCCATGGGGAGATTTCCATGGGGACTGATGCTTGGCTGCCCTGAGAAGTGAGTGTTGTGGAGGGGAGCCCATGGGGTCAAGCATCTATGTATTCTCCTTGAATCTTATAACGAGTCTACCTCTCAAGTACCTACTATCCTTGCCTACCATAAGAAATGTGTGAATGAGCGTGATTGTCTTGAGTCTAATTGTCTTCTTTACTTGTCAAAAGTTGAATTGCATCTCATTTCAAAAACAAGGCAAATTGATTCAAAACAAGGTTAAACACAAGAACATTTCATCCAACAAAGTTCAAAACATCTTCAAACATGGTTGTCAAACATTTTTCAAAATCTTGTCTCAACATTCATGTAACTTAGATTTAGGTTCATCCTAGGTTTGCATTTTGCAAACTCATTGTGAAGTACCAAGGTTAGGTTTCACCTAAGTCATACTCCTTTGCATATCAATAAGGGTCATCCATTTTCATGTGTCCTCTTGCATTAGAGTAATACCATTGTCATACATTCATATTTGCATACCCTAAGTCTCTTCATTAAGTTTAGGTCATTATCATATCATATTAAGGTCATTTGCATAGTAATTGTCCCTTTGCATATAGTGCCAAAACTAGGTTTTGTCATACTTGAGTAATCCAAATCTTTGATAAACCCTAAGTCATTGTTAAGAAGTCTAGACCTTATCAAACCTTTTCTTTTTATGTCATTATTGTCATTTGGTCAGACCTAGCTTAGTATCCAAGCATATAGGGGAGACTTTGTCATTTGTCCTTTTGTCACTTGGTCCTTTTGTCCTTTGAGGTCTAGACATCATTTCAATTTCCTAAGGGTCTCTTTTAGATCTGCATTCCAAAAAGTTTGTCAAAATCTTGAAAAACAACCAAAAACATAGGTTGCATTCTTGCCATAGATTGCATTCTCATTCATTTAGTTTGCATTTAGTTGCATATCATATATTGTCTTTGAAAGATTCCAAAATATTGCATTTGCATAAGTGACATGCCTATTGAAACAAGATCAAAATATAAAAAGATGGGTGAACCAACGTATCAACCCATTGACAACATATCAAATTCACAGTTTCAAACTAGTCAAATAGTGCAAATTGAAGGTTCATCAAACACATCATTACCACCATATGGAATGGTTCAACTTGGACCACCTCCATTATATGAACCAGTGTTGGTACCTATGAAACCAGGACATGGGAGTGTTCCACCAACTCCAAGAGGAAATGCACCTTTCGATTGGAATCAACCAAACTTGCAACATGACATTCAAACATTACATGAGGAACAAACCCTTTCACAAGGATTTGGTTCAGATCAAGGCATTCAACAAGAAACGAATCCAAATATCCAGCCAGACTCTTCATCAGATTCGGATGCTTCTGATGATGTTGATATGTTCCTTCAAGATCCAAAGTTGACAAAAAAGATGGATAAGTTCTTAAACAAGGTCTTTAAGATGTTCCCACAAAAATATCTTAACATGATGAGTAATGTGACCTCCTCAAGTGAGAAAATCAATGTGCAAAAACAACAAGGCGGTGAGCTATTAAGTTTCTCTCCACATCCAAATGAAGAAAATGCGCAACAAGAAAATCAATCTACCTTGATGAGTAAACGTGCTGCAAAGGCATTGACAGTGACTATTCCTCAAAAGTCACCATTTGAGACAATAAATAATCCATTATTCAACACAACACCTATAACACAAGATCAAATGAAGACCACGCAAATATTGACAACTATCCCTCAACAAGAAGTGGTTCCTTACATGCATAAAATTGGATCAAAATCTAAGATGCAAGAAAGCTTCACGACTGGAATGCCTGATATCACCAATGTCCAAAACAATTCCACGATGCAACAAAGTTCCTATATCCCATTAAGCTCAATATATTTGCCAAACACTATTGCGACAGATCCTTCGATAATGGCAACACAAAGAACTACGGATAGTGGTTTGCACCAACAACAATTGTTGCAACAATTGAGTAATACACAAAAGGTACAATCGAATGTGAAAACAAGCAATGTAAAACAACAACACTATCACATTCGACAACAAATTGTAGTGCCTTTGGCACCATTACAAGTTAATGCAAACTTGCAACCATCACAATGGATTGGACAAACAACACAGCAAGTTAATGCAAGTGCTATACCCCATCTTAAGGAGAAACAACAAAAACCACCTAAACAAAGTTTTTTGCAAATGATGGGATATACACCGCGACAACAATTGGCACAAAGTCAACAAATTCCAATTCGTTAGCATCAACAACATGTGCCTCAATATGCGCCAAGGAAAACAAGCTATCATACTTCACAACCGCAATTGGTGCCTGTGCAATATCAACAACATACTCAATTGCAATATCAACCTAGGCTACAAGAAGCACAACAACAAGGTCGATATCAAGGCATGGCACAACCACAACAACAAGAGATGTACCAAGAACATTATATGCCGGAGACACCAAAAATGGCCATTTAAAAGCATCAACAACCGATCGGAAACACGATGTATCGACAAAGAGTACCCACCGGGATTAATGATGGACCTCCAAAATCTGATACAATTGCGCAACAACTTGAGAAATTGCAACGACAAGTTGACGCATTAGAAACTAAAGGAACAAAGAAGTTGTATATAGATCAGGATTTGTGTCCTAATCCATTTGATAATAGCTTATACATGCCTCCATTCCCTAAACATTTTGAGGCACCTAATTTTGAGAAATATAAAGGGAATGGCAATCCAAAAGATCACATTCGAGCATTTTTCATGGCATGTACTGAAGTGAGCTATGAGGAGACATATTTAATGCGATTATTTGCACAAAGTCTCATGGGACAAGCCATGGATTGGTATTCGCATCTGCCAGGAAATATAAAGACTTGGTCTGAATTGGCTCAAAAGTTTATATCTCACTTTGCATTCAACATTGGCAGTGACGTGACCATGTCAGATTTATGCAACACCAAGTAAAAGCAAGGTGAACCATTAGTGACTTTCTTGCAATGATGGCGAAGCTTGTATAGTCGTTCTTCCCTAGATATACCTGAAGAACAACAAGTGAATCAGTTTATCCAAAATTTGGTCCCAAAAATGATGTATGAACTAAAATTGAAAAGTCCCAATACTATAAATAAACTCATTAAGAAAGGGATGAACATTGAAACTGCTCTTGTAGCTAAAGGAATCATTAAGCTTAACAAAGACAGTGACAACACGAACAATTCAGGGGACAGAAATAGATATTGGTATAAGAACAAGAATGTCACTAATGATGGAGTTGTTGATGCAAGAGCGGTGAATACAAATCAACCCCCATTCATGATCAAGAAATTGAGTGTTCCTAATATGTCAACTATGGAACAAAATCGAACACCAGCGAGCAATGTTACTCAACAGCCGCAATACCAACAACATCTTCAACAATATAATCAACAACAAGGCCAGCAACAAAGCCAGTAGCGCAAACCTTTCCGATCAAGGGATGGGCCTCCTCGACAATTTATGCCATTGGGAGAGCCTATTGAGTCAGTAATGAAACAATTAATACAAGCAAAATTTATAAAGCTACCAGATATCAAGGTGGAACCGGTGGTAAAACCGCATTGGTGGAATGATAATGCATACTGTGAGTATCATCGATCCAAAGGACATAAAACCGTGTCATGTTTTCAATTGAAACATATGATTCAAGATTTGTTAGAGCAAGGAGTAATTGAGGTAGATCCACCCCATGCGACCTCTAACACTGATCATACTATTTTCAAAACTCCTTTGCTTGATCATGAGAAGGGTAAAGCGTCTTCTTGAAACTCTACCCAAACAGCAAATTATGCAAATATTGGTTATAACAATGTCATCAATTGTTTTTGCACATCAAATGAGTATGTTTCCACCCTAAGAATAAAGGGACAAGATCCTTCTTGCACAATTACCACTCGTCGATCTAAAATAGTCCTGAAAGGAGCTCATGCAGCTCCTTCCAAACCAACTCCTGCAAGTCAGTATAATCTCTTGGATCATCTAGGAAAGACACCTACACAAATATCAATCCTTGAGTTGTTGAAAATGTCCCCCATGCATCGTGCAGTCTTGGGTAAAGCTTTAATTGAGTCCACTGTCCCGACAGACATTGATGTTGACTAGTTTCAAGCCTGGATTGGACATCTAGCTGTTTCCCAAAATGTCGCATTTTCTGATAATGATATCTCACTTGATAAGCTCCCTCATAATGATCCTTTACACCTTGAAGTCTTTGTCCATAATTGCAAAATCCGATGAGTCTTGATAGATGGCGGAGTGAGTCTTAATATTTGTACCTTGAGAGTGGTCATTGGCCATTGGCCTTGGTTATATAGAAAATGACATTGATGCTTCCAAAAGAATAACAATCAAAGCATATGATGATGCTGAGCGCCCATCCAAAGGGATAATTACATTGCCTATCAGAGTCAGTCCAGTGACAGAAAACACTTTCTTGCAGGTCTTGGACCTTGATCTCCCTTACAATATGATTCTTGGCCATCCATGGATCCATGCAATGAAAGCAGTTCCATCCACCTATCATCAATGTTTAAAATATCCTTACAATGGAAATGAGATAACAATTCCAGGAGATCCTAATCCATTTCAATTTTGTGCTACTCTAAAGGATACCTCTCAGTAGCAAGTCCCAGTCAATAGAGAGGCCAAATCACATAGTTATGTGGATCCTAATGAATTGTTAGATGTTGTCAAAGGAAAATAGAAGATACAAGACCAAGGATGTGGAGAATATTAAATGGATCAAACATTCCTCATCGGGAATTTACCAATATCTCCAAAATCATATGGCAAACCACATTTATTGCAAAAGGAACCTAAGGTCGTTATTCAATATCAACCTCCCACTACATTTACAAGATGGGGTGAACTTGACAAAGAAACTTTAGATGATGATGTCATAGATTGGCTTTATAAGGATCCAACTGAGACCCCACCTATCAGGTTGCCAGTGGAATGATACAGCAAAGGATTTACTATGCTGCAAAAGAAAGGATATGACGGCTGCAAAAGAAAGGATATGACGGCTGCAGTGGCTTAGGCCTGAACAACAATGGAATGCTAGAACCTGTTATACCCAAGATGTGACCTCCAACTTTAGGGTTAGGTTTTGTACCATTGTGAATTGGATCCTCATTTACCAAAGTAACCACGTGTGGAAAAGGGTGTGACTCTGATGATGAAATAACTCCTAAGGATACGTGACCCGAAACTGATTCCAATGAATGGGAGTGGAGTTCTTTTTCTTCTAGCTCCTATGCCCTTGACAATATTTTCCTTGACCGTGATAATTTTCCTATGGAAGACAAACATGAAATAACTCCTCTTCCTAAAACATGTCCTAATGCTTGGATAGAGTCATTCTGGGATCCGAGCTCCGAATCAGATACAAGTAGTTCAGACAGTGATACCACAGATGTTTACATCTTTACCATCTTAGTCCTCTCTCTCCTTAAAACCAATGATGACATGCCCCTCATTTATCCCCAGCTTATCTAATATGACCAACAAGAACCACTCACATTGGATTGTTTTCAAAATGATGAAGCAATTGCAGAATTCCTTGGACTACGGGAAGGCATACCACAAGGTGATCATAAGGTAGGATTTTCTATTGACCTAGATTCCACAGCATATTTTGGGGAGTCAACTCCATCTTCCAGTCATCAAAATGAAAAAAGAAAAGAAAAAGTAAAAAATCAAAAGAATAGATCTTTGAGTGAAAACTGTAAGGCACTCTCTGATCATACAAAAGTAAAAATAAAAGACGTACCTGTGGGTGAAAACCTCTCCGAGGTGCCCAAAGGTGGAAGAGTGGAGATACCCCTATCAAGTCAGGATAAATCAACATTGCTCATGGAAATGATTGAAGAAATCAATTTGGGTACACTTGACAACCCTAAGGTCATTCATTTTTCTGCTTCTCTATCACAACAGGAAAAGATAGATTTTGTCAATTTCTTTCTTGAGAAGAAGATCAACTTTGCATGGTCCTATACAGATATGCCTGGCCTCGATCTAGAATTAGTCCTTCATCATTTGCCATTAAAAGCAGATGCCAAGCCTGTCAAACAAAAACTTAGAAAGATGCATCCCCAGGTGGCTCTTTTGGTCAAGGTAGAACTAAAAAAACTACTGGATGTGGGCTTTATCAGACCCATCGATTATGCAGACTGGATTTCAAATTTAGTACCAGTTAGCAAAGTAACTAGGGGCATCAGAATCTATATAGATTTTAGGGATCTCAATAAAGCATGCCTTAAAGATGATTTTCCATTGCCAAATATTGACATCATAGTTGACATGACTACTGGATATGAGATGCTCTCATTGATGGATGGTTTCTCCGGCTATAACCAAATTCGCATTGCTCCTGAAGACCAACATAAGACTACATTCACATGTGCTTGGGGTACTTACTATTGGAATGTGATGCCCTTCGGTCTTAAAAATGCAGGCGCAACACATCAAAGAGCAATGACGACAATTTTCCATGATTTCATGCATACTTTGATGGAGGACTATGTTGATGACTTATTATGCAAATCTATCACAAGAGATAGTCATCTAGCCATCCTGGGCCCAATCTTTGACTGAATGGAGACCTACAAGCTCATAATCAATCCAAAGAAGTGTGTCTTTGGTGTCACAGCTGGCAAATTACTAGGGTACATTGTTTCTCATAGAGGCATTGAGGTCGACCCTGCCAAGGCTAAAGAAATAATGGATATGCCTCCACCTTCAAATCTCTGGCAATTAAGAAGTCTGCAAGGAAAGCTACAATCAATCCACTACTTCATAGCTCAGTTGGCCGACAAATGTCATCCATTCCAGCATCTATTGCATAAAGGTGTCGCTTTTAAATGGACTGAGCAATGTTAATCAACCTTTCAAGCTCTTAAAGACTATTTGCTATCGCCACCTATTCTAATGCCTCCTATAGAAAGAAAGCCATTTATATTGTATATTTCTGCAACTGAAATGGCACTAGGAGTTCTCTTGGCCTAACAGGATGAGAATGGCAAAGAGCGAGCTATTTATTATATCAGCCGGACACTAGTAGGCTATGAGCTGAATTATTTAGCTATTGAAAGGGCATGCTTAGCAATGGTATTTTCAACACAGAAGCTCCGACATTATATGTTAAATCACCAAACATTGTTGGTTGCAAAAATTGATCCCCTAAAATACTTGCTTAGCAGAGCAGCTTTGACGAGTCACCTAGCAAAGTGGGTTATGATCCTCAGTGAAATTGATATTGAGTATATGGAGAGAAAGGCAATAAAAGGACAAGTCATAGTAGATCAACTTGCAGAGGCTCCTATTAATGATGATCATCCCATGTTAACCGATTTTCCAGATGAATCAGTCTTTTCTCTCACATCTTCTAATCAATGGAAGCTATACTTTGATGGATCCCATACCAAGTTTGGGTCCAAAGCAGGCATCTTGTTTTTCACCCCTCAAGGTGATGCTATTCCCAAGTTCTACAGGATAACTTTTCATTGTACCAATAACATTGCCAAGTATGAAGCACTGGTCACAAGACTTCGAGTAGCGGTCCACTGGAATATCACACATTTACAAGTCTATGGAGATTCTCAATTAGTCATCCGACAAGTGAATGATGACTATGACACAAAAGATGAAAAGCTTATTCCTTATAAGCATATGGTAGATTTCTTCAAGACAAAATTCACGGCTATCCATTTCAGTCAAGTTCCAAGAATGCAAAACAAGTCGATAGATGCAATGGCTACGATCGCTTCCATGTTAAATATGCCCCACAATATGGATAAATGTGAATTTTCGGTCGAACAGTTGCTTGTTCCTTCTTTTGACATTCCGACAGCAGATGTGATGTGCATTCTTGTTGGTCCCAACTCCCCGTGGTACAAAGATGTATCTCAATATTTGAAATCCCAAACCTTACCACCTAACCTTTCTGCTAACCAACGCCGAGCCTTCATCTGACAGATAGCCAAATATGTCATCATTGCTGACACCCTTTACCGTTGTTCTTTTGACCATACCCTCCTCAGGTGTTTGGATTCTGACGAAGCACAAACAGCTTTACACGAGGTTCACGATGGTATATGTGGGGGCCATTTCAATGGTCTGAGCTTAGCCAAAAATTTGATTCGTGCTCGGTATTATTGGCCCACTCTGGAAAAGGATGTTCATGATTTTGTTAAGAAATGCTACAAATGCCAGATCCATGGAAACTATATTCATGCACCAGCCCAAGAGCTTCATTCTGTCATATCTCTGTGGCCCTTTTCTCAATGGGGATTAGATCTTATTGGCAAGATTCACCCGACATCTGCAAATGGATAGAAGTTCATCATTACAGCCATAGAGTATTTTTCAAAATGGATCGAGGCTATCCCCATGACCTATATCACTAGTGTGCAAATTTCAAAATTCCTATTGAATTATATCATATGCCGGTATGGGGTTCCTCTTTCCATAGTCACAGATAATGGTCGTCCCTTCAAGAATAAAGATGTCAAGGAACTCTGTGAAAAGTTTCATATCCAACACCGTTTCTCCAGTCCATACTATCCATAGGGGAATGGTCAAGCCGAAGCATCAAATAAAACCATTATCAAGATCCTGAAAAAGGTTGTCAATGACGCTGGTCGAGATTGGCATGTTCAGTTGAATCTAGCACTATGGGCTTATCGCACTTCTATCCGCACACCTACTGGTGCAACACCTTATTCCTTGGTGTATGGTGCGAAATCCATTTTACCCTTGGAAGTGGAGATTGCTTCCTTGCGTGTTTCCTTGCAACATCTGATTGATGAGGAGATGCACAGAGTCTCTCGGTTGCATCAGCTTGAGATGTTAGATGAGAAACGTCAGACAGCCCTGACACATTTGTAAGCATATCAAAACCATCTCCGTCGCTCTTATAATAAGAAGGTCAAAGGGCGACACTTCGAAGTGGGAGATCTGGTTTTAAAGGCAAACCCTAAGAATGCACAGTCTACTGACATCATCAAAGGTAAGTTTGAACCTAATTGGGTTGGGCCTTTCATAGTGACTGTAGCCTATGGCTCAGGGGCATATCAGCTTGCCACACCAGAAGGTGAACCTCTATCTGATCTTGTAAATAGCATGCATCTTCACAAGTACTAGGCATAATTTTCTATCAGCACTTCTTCAAGTATGATCCTGAAAAAAATACAAAAAAATAAAAAAAGCAAAAAGTAAAAATACAAAAAAAGTGAAAAAAGAAAAAGAGAAAAAGAGCAAAAAAGTAAAGAAAAATGATTTGCCCTCTAGTAAAAACCTAGCAAATAGGCACCATGTGTAAGCGAGATCATCGCTCAGTCATTTGTCATGACCTCTAGCTATGCTTTCTCTCGGCCGATTTATCATGTCTATCTTTGTCTTGACCCAATGTTTTGTTTCAAGCCTGAGATTGGTCAACATCATTGTCTTGCATACTCCAGTTTCTTGTACATATGTCTTTTGAATGTGCATTGGGTGCATTCCCCTTATCATGATCAACCACTAGAACTTTTGCATTTAAAAATGTCCTGAAATAATTCAAAAAAATTGAAAAATGTCCTGAAATAATTCAAAAAATTGAAAAATGTCCTGAAATAATTCAAAAAAATTGAAAAATGTCCTGAAATAATTTTAAAAAAATTGAAAAATGTCCAAAAATAATTCAAAAAAAATTGAAAAATGTCCTGAAATAATCCAAAATAATTGAAAAATGTCCTGAGAAAATCCCTAAAAAGTCAAATAAAGTCCTGAAAAAATGAACATAAAAAAAATAAATTGTGAAATCTCGAAAAGCAAAACAAAAATATAACCCCTCTGTGCATAAGATAGATCACTGAGCATCCCTCCAATGGCATGCAATCCAATACTATGCTTTAAATGAAATCATGCTTAAACAGATGACCTTTTTCAATCAAAACCAGACATTCAAACTGATCGCACTTGTCATATCAATCAACCGCAAAAATCATTTGTCCTTGTCTCTACTATCATGGGTCTTATATAGGGTGTGGTATACTCGAAACCAGACTGTGTCCTGTCTTAGATGGGGTACCGCATGTCCTAAAACCAGACAGCATGATCGTCCTATCAACACTTTCAATTTTTGACAATGAAGATCAAGATGTTTGTTTGATTTATTGGAATTTGTGCATCTTATCTTTTTATTGATTTCTCTTCAATCATGTTCCTATGTTTCTCAATGATGTCACTGAGTGATTTAGAGTGACCGGGATGGTTCATGGTCCTTTCTTTTTTTGTTGTGATTGTTATTTGTCTGCGATGTGTCTGTCTTTTGCAAAAAGGGTTGCATTTCAGCTCTGGCCTTCAATGCCATAATGCTACGCATCCATTTTGCTACATTAAAATAAAGGTTCTCACCTACAAAGTGCATTATTGAAAGCAAGTTCTCTGTCTCATTTCTTCTTACTAACATTTCTTCCGTCAGTTCGGATAGTCAGTTCAGTCTAGTGCTCTGATCTCCAAAAAAGACATAAGTTGCATCCTGCATTCATCGGTTAGTACATTTGCATTATATCAAACATCACATCAAGCATTTTATCCATTTCCTATTATAAATGCATCAAAAACACATAAAAAATATATCCATACATGTTCCACAATAATACATCAATAGTGCATATGTCATCCATACATGGAAAATAAACATCAGTCATAACACATTGCATCCCATCATATCGATGCATATCATATAATATATCCAAATAATATCGGAGTACAAAAATTGGATTGTCTATCCTAAGTATGGCCCGCAGGCTGACTACATAATGTCAAACTACATCTGTCTCTATCCTAAGGAGCACGTGCCTCTATCACTAGGTGCTTCCTCTATCCTCCTCATCCCTGCCATGTCTCACAGATGATGTCCCTCCTGGTCCTAGCTGTGGTGGTCTCATAGGTCCACTCACCCCCATGCTGCTCAATGACCTTTGAGAGCGTGCCCTGCTCTCTATCCTTGATCATGCCTGATATGAAGCTGCTCTCTACTCTGGTGGAACTGCACTCTCATATAATGTCCTCCAATGGCATATCTCCTCTCCGGTCTCTACCAACATCTATGCCATCTCCCGTGCACTGGCATCCCTAATCGACCCAATATACTCAGTGACTCTCTATTCTTCTCACTGTGCTTGATCTATGGCTGCATCTCGAGCCGCTATGAGTCTGGCTATCTCCACTATAAACTAATCCTACTCTTTCCTCAAGATGGCATTCTATCTCTCTAAAGTCGCAATGTGATCATGTTGACTTGCTATGGTAGCCCTGCACATCTCCATCTCCTCTATGCTAGCTGTCTCCGGCTCTATGGGTATATCCTGCAATGCCTCCTGCTCACCTGAATCTAGCTCATCCTCATCATCCCCATCCTCATCTCCATCCTCGTCATCCCCCTCATCCTCATCCCCACCCTCATCCTCCTCATCCTCATCTCCCTCCTCCTCTTTTGCGAGTGGGAAGTCCTCCTGTCTCCTCGGTACTAGAATGTTAGGATCGGTCAATGGCACTAGTCGTCGTCATACAAACCATCTCTCATACTCCTCTGGCATCCCGACATCCTCCACATCTGATCTCCAATCCCACCGTCTCTATTGTAGCTATGTGAAGTCAACATATGTTATGTGTGGCTGAATCATACTCCCCCACTAACTTGTCTCTCTGTGAGATCGGGCAAAGTGTGCAGTCCTCCTAGGTACATCCCTCCTCTCTCCAAACTTCCATCTGACTCTCTCTGGCAGGTACATCTCAATCACTCTCTGGTGATTCACTGGTCACCCAATTAGGTACCTCTCCTATCTGCAATATGGTAGCTCATCACTATCATTTGACCATCTAGGGCAATCACAATATGGCCTCCATGTGAACTCTCTCAGTCTGTCTAGCTCGTGTCGCCAATACAATATGTATCCAAAAGGACCCTGTCTCAGTGCTCCCCCATAGTAATACACATATGGTCGATGTGGTACTACCTATCTCTTTGTAATTGGTTGACATATGGCTATGTGCTCAAATGCCCATACCTGTAACAATGTGACTCCACAGCTCAAAGTCTGAACTCCCTGATATGCTATCTGATGCAGCTGAAAATATAGCATAGCTAGTACACATGGTCCCCATGCATACACCATCCCCTCTGTCACCATCCACTCTAGCACTCTTCCACATCCAATAGGGAATCCATGTCCTCGTCTATCTCCTGCTGGTAGACATGTTATCACCACTGCTATCACCACATATCGTTGATCATACTCTGATGCCATGGTCTCCCAGCCGATCTCCCTCTCTACGATATCCAGATCCTCTGTGTCACACTCAAATAATCTGCACAACGCATCTCTCCCTGTCACTAAGTCATAATCTACCATCTCTCAATCAATCGGAATGCGAAGGATATGCCATACATCCTCCGGTGTCACAGTCGCCTCTCCAATCGCCAGATGGAAAGAGGATGTCTCCGAATGCCATCGCTCTACCAATGTGGTAAGAAGTCTTGTGTTTGCCCTAATCTTAGGCATGAATGTGATATAATATATCCCAAGTCCTACTAATGTATCTCTGTCCGTGCTCCTGAGTCTATGTCATAACATGAAGTAGTCAGGTCGGTTCTCCCATGTGATCAATGGATACTGTCGACTTTGCATCACAATTGGGGCACATTTTGTTAGTTTTAGGGTTTTCTCCTACGGGTTGCATTTCCTCATTTCATCCACAAATCAGGGTGTTTCTAAGCTATTCTGACCTATCCTACCCTTATCGCCCCTTTCTGGATCATTTGCATGTTGTTTTGACCAAAATTAGGGTTGCCAGAGTACAATTGTGTCTGTATGATAAGTCCTGTGCTTGTGTCACATAACCTACGCCTGTGTCCCCCTACACAAGCACAGAAGACCCTACACAAGCGCAAGATTCACCCTACACAAGTGAAGGAGTCCCTTTCTGCATCCCCTGTGGGCCCCACAATGTCCCCCAAGCAAGTCAAATTCATAAAATTGAAAACATGGGTTTTTGAGATACATATTGCTACTCCCGCATCGTCCAGTTGTCTGAATGTGCATACACATTCTTCGAGGTGATCTTCCCTTGGAATGTTCGCCATCTCTCTGCAAGTGCCCTTTTCCAGAGCAACAACTCCTCTTCTTGAGCTAGTGCAAATGAGCAAATTTCACTCTCTTTGCCTCATTTATAGATCTTTGTTAGTGCATAGATGGACATGCACTCTCTCCATCTCATGTTGGTCACAGTCTTTTGCATCTTCTATTGCTTGTCCTTCGTGCATCCGGTCTCCGATTGTCAGTTTGTTTGTTCCTATCATTTTCTATCATTCTTATCGATCAATTGACCTCTTTTCTGGGCATTTCCGGCCAATTCCTCGAGGGGGCATCCATATGTCATTGTCATTGTCTGGGGCATTTTCATTATTGTTCTTTGAAACAACGCTTAGAATTGCATTTTCTCAAAGAGGGGCAAAATGTAGACACCTAAAAATGGTCAACGCTTGCGGAATCATACTTTAACATTGGCACATTGCCTTATTTTAGGGTTTTTGCATCGCATTAGCATTCCTCCTATGTCACGCACTTGGTCTTTATCATTTGCGAGCATCGAATCCTTCTTCTAAATTCTTCATTTATCTCACTCTCGAATTTGGTCTTGTTGATAACAATCTTCAATCATGATTTTGGTCAATCTTATCCTGTCGCATCAATGTGCGTATTCATTTGTCATCATTTTGGACATCGTCAATCCTAATTAGGGTTTTGTCCTCTTATCAATCTTGTCATCATGCGATTGATTTGTCATCGATTCTTGTCTTTTATCAATTTGTCATCAATCTTGTCATCTTGTGATCTATTTTGTCATCGATCCTTGTCTTCTTGTCAATTTTGTCATTTTGCGATCGATTTGTCATCGATCATTGTCTCTCTCAATTGTGTCAATTTGGATCAATTAGTCATTGTTCCTCATCAATTGGCGCATTTATCAATCACATCATTTGTCAGCATTTGGTCTTTTATCAAGTCAGAATCATGATCAAATCAAATCGATATCAATTATCCTTTGTCAAGACCTAATTGTCATCCTTGCATTTCTAATTCAACTTTTAAGGTTTCATGATTTTATTCATTTAACCCTGTTTGTCATTTCTCCCTTTAGGTTAAATAATTTATTTATTTATCCTAGGTCTTCGTGTCACAATTAAATGTTTAATTTAATTGGCTAACTAATTATTCCTCTTTTTGTGAATTAATTAATAAATGACAAATTATTAATTGATTTACCTAATTTCTCCTAATTCTTAATTTCCTTATTTTTCATCAATTTCTAAATTCCCTCTTTGTGAATTAATTAATAAATGAAAAATTATTAATTAATTCACTAAATTCCTAATTTCCAATTTTCTAATTTCACTAAATTCCTAATTTCCTCATTTCCTAATTTCCATTTTTCTAATTTTCCTAATTTCTAATTCAATTTCCTCCTTTTTTTCTCCTAATTTCATGGGAATGACATTTCAATTTGTCATAATTTGTCATAATTGACAATCAATCAATTTTGACATAGAAAGTTGTCATAATTTTGTCATGAATTATCAGTCAATCAATTTTGCGTGGAAAGTGCAAATTTGTCATAATTTGTCATAATTTGTCATATTGATTTGCAATTTTCATTTGAATCTCTTCATGCTAATTTGATCTTTTCTCCAATTTATCTATAAATTGGATGAATTTCTTCAATCCTAATCTAATAATCACATTATCTAATAACCACTTTGTCAAATCAATCACGCTTCGAGTATTCTTGAGAAATCATCTTGTCTACTTGCTTTCATATCATGATCATGCACTAGTAGGTGAGATCCACAACAAAGTTATTTGAAGAAGAAAGAAGGACAATGGAGCGAAATGAAGGAGATATTCAGATCTGCATTTGGTTTGCTTAGCTTTTAATCTTGAATGTTTTGCTTTCATGTCTTTATTGGATGTAATTAGGATTGATCATTGCTTTTGAGCTTTCGTGATTGAGCTATGACTAATATTGATATTTGCTTTGATGATTTCCGATTTCCTAGCTACAAATATAACCAAAAACTACTAAACATGCTAACTCATAAACACATAATCATCATAACACATATAACACCAAATTTAACATGGAAACCCAAATAGGGGAAAACCACTGTGGAATTTCAAACTCACTAAGAAATATACTCTTTTAGAGTATGCTCGGTTAAAAGAAAATCCTGTTAAAGATTACAAACACATTGCTAGATGTGACCCGATTAAGGGATTTCCCTTAGATCTATTAGGATCTCCACTTTGTTAGAAGTGACCTTGTCAAATTATTTCAAACACTCAATTAGAATGTTACCTTGCTAGAGGATTTACATATAAGACTGTTAGGTCCACTCAGTTAAGAGATTTTCTGTCACTTTACAAAATAACAGTAATAAAAATATATCTACAACTTCACATCTAAAATGCTAAAGCAGATTCTTATTTTCTCAACACTATCTAGTCATAGGACTTATCTTGTCCCTCTACTGGACTCCCTACTCTGTTATTCAAACAGATCTTCAAGCTTATGTGCTCGGTAATCACTATGTAGCATCCCCGTGCTTACACTTGCCCTCTTGCATTGTTCATCAATAATTTCTTATTTATAAACAATTTGCTAATCATTGAATCTCCTTGATCACATTTCCCATGATCAATCATAGCCATCAGATCTTCAATCTTGACTAGGTTTAATGTATCCTTCGATCTGAAAAAACATTTTACTCCACCTAGGAACTTGCATTCCATTATTGGAACTTGTGCTAGGTTAAGCGGTTCAATCTGTGCTATAGATCTAGCTCCTGAATTTTCAAAGCCATAGATCCTTAACAAACCTCTTGCACAACATAACAATCATTTAATCAACTCTAGCTAATCAGCTTCCTTCATTAAATAATGCTTATATTCATCCAATGCATTCTTTCATAACTCGATCGCCACTTGGTAAATACTAAACTTCACTCGGTAGACATTCCGCCTTCATTAACCGATATCGATAACCTTAGGGTTTATCGACTAGGTTCCTTAGGGTTTACCGACTAGGTTCTTTGCTTGGTGACATAGAATAGTATTAACCTTACAATCAACAACATATTTAGGATATCAAAACAATCTAAACATCATGATCTCATCATTGTCTAACTCGGTAATAATTGCCCATTGAATAACTTATTTCTCCCATTATTCATCACATTCTTTCTATGACTTTTACTAACATCTTAATTCTCTTCAAATCAATCTTCTCAAGATATGGCAACATCATACGGAATCAAAATATCAGTTTCATGACATCAATGACAAAATAATGTTATAAGGATATTTATCATCCTTCTTCAGTTATATCAATAATCTTCAACAGCCTTCTCAATATCCTTAATGAATATCAACAATCTCCTTCTATTGAGATGGCAACAATCTCCCCCTTTGGCATTGATGGAAATACCAACTTTTAAATGGTAATACCAACAAGATATTCAAATTGATTCGGATTTAGATTACTGTGGAGACTGCTCCTGTTATCCTTGAGCTATTTTCTTCTTCTGAAGTCTTCTCCCTTTCTCAGTAATCTTCTCCCCTTGTCATTAGTCTTCTATTATCTTCTTCATTTAGGGCTTTATCATTTAGTCTTCTCCCCCTTTGACAACAATGCCAAAAAGTAAAAGAACTAAATCATGAACTCTTCTGTTGTGAAGTGCTTGATTTTGCTGAGTCACATATGCAAATGTAACATCTAATACTTGATCAGAGCAATCTTTCCTTTAATATTATTTCCTGTATCTTGTTCACATTCTTGCACACCTTTAGAAAACTTCCTAAAGTGCATAAATCAGCATCAATCCACACATAATATTCTATAGATTCATTGAATTGATGCTTTCACCGAACTCTGTCAATGAGTAGAAGATAGGGGTAGGACCCCTAACTTGCTTTGGATAGACTCAAAAGTGTCTCTTGGTAGTGGCTTTATGAAGATGTCTACAATTTGCTCCTTTGTGCTAACATATTCCAGCACAACTTTCTTTTCTTGAACTTCTTCTATAAGATAATGATACTTGATAGAAATATGTTTTGTCTTAGAGTGCATTATTGGATTCTTTGAAATGTTAATGGCACTTGTATTATCACAGAATATAGTTACTGGCTCGGTAACCTTTTCATTTATACCTTCCAACAGTTGTTTTATCCATGCTATATTAGTGCAATTCAATGCTGCAACAATATATTTAGCTTCTACTATTGATTGTGAAATACATCCTTGTTTCTTGCTAAGCCAACTCACTAGTCTTTCTCCTAAAAGAAAGCTCCTTCACTTGTGCTTTTCCTGTCATCAATGTTGCCTGCCCAATCAGCATCAGTATAAACTTTTAAATCAAAATCATTTCTCTTTTCATATACTAAGCCATAATCTTTAGTCCCTCTCAGGTATCTGAAAATTCTCTTGATTGTTGTCATATGGGTTTCTTTGGGATCTGCAGAGAATCTTGCAACAATACCTACTGCATGTTCTATATCTGGTCTATTGTGCACAACATATTGTAACTTTCCAATCATGGATCGGTAAAGTGTCTCATCAACATATGCAGATTCATCATTCTTTGATACTTTACAGTTGGTAGTCATAGGAGTACTTACTGGTTTTGAATCCTCCATTCCAAATTTCTTCATGATTTCCTTTATGTACTTGGATTGAGTAATGAAAATCTCATCTTTCATTTGCAGTATCTGTAAACCTATTAAATACTTTATCTCACTGATTAGTGACATCTCAAATTCTTTGCACATTTCATTACCAAAGTTTTTGCATAGAGAATCATTTCCATTAAATATAATGTCATCAACAAATATGGCTGAAATTAGTATTCCATTGTCTCCATCATTCTTTGTGTACATATTGTTGTTTTCACTTGTTCTTATAAAACCAATCTTGATTAAGTAAGAGTGCAATCTCTCATACCATGCTCTAGGTGCTTGTTTCAGACCATATAAAGCTTTGTTCAATTTACATACCTGATCTTTATTCTTGTCTTCAACAAATCCTTCAGGTTGTTCAATATAAACTTCTTCTTCTAGTATACCATTCAAAAATGCAGATTTGACATTCATTTGATATACCTTGAAAAATCAGCATATGCCAACAATGTTCTTACTCCTTCAGGTCTAGCCACAGGTGCAAAGGTCTCGCCATAATCTATTCCTTCTTCTTGAGCATATCCTTTGCAAACTAGTCTTGCTTTATTTCGAATGACCTCACCTTTTTCATTTAGCTTGTTTCTGAAAGTCTACTTTGTACTGATTACATTTTTATCCTTTGGTCTTGGGACCAGTGTCCATGTGTCATTCTTCTTGATTTCATCAATCTCTTCTATCATAGCATTTACCCAATCTTCACTGTTAAATGCCTCTTTTACTATTCTCGGTTCAAATTCAGATATCAGACATGTGTTTTGTCTCAGTTTGTTCCTTGTCATCACTGGATCATCCTTATCTCCTATAATTTGACTTGATGCATGATTCCTTTTGACATATTTGGCTAATATAGGCTCGGTAGGCTCGGTATGATCTTCTTCGTCACTTGGTAACTGAATATTCTCTTCATTTTCTTCAATAACTCTCTCAATAGGACTTGTCGGTTGAACATAGACAAATTCTTCATAATCTTCTAGTTCCTTGGAGTTTCCTTCATCATTTCTTTCTGCAAATTCATCATTTTTCACATTTGCACTTTCTACTATTTTGTTAGATGATTTGATTAGACATTTAAATTCTTTGCTTCTAGAAGAATAACCTAGAAATGTTCCTTCTTCACTTTTCTGATCAAACTTTCCATTTCTGTCATCTTTGTGTACATAGCATCTACTTCCAAATATTTTAAAGTAACTTACATTAGGTTTCTTGTCATACTAGATTTCATATGGTGTCTTCAAAGTTCCTTTCTTTAGTTGTACTCAGTTCAGGGTGTAAACAACAGTGCTTATTGTTTCTCTCCAAAAATTTTGTGGCACTCTCTTCTCAATCATCAGGGTTCTAGCATAATCCACAATAGATCTATTTTTTCTCTCAGCTATCCCATTTGCTATGGAGTTCTTGGTGCAGAGACTTGTCTTTTTATACCATGATCATTGCAGAATAAGTTAAATTCATCAGAGGTGAACTCTCCTCCTCTATCAGATCTAAGACATTTCAGTTGTCTTCCTGTTTCATTTTCAACTCTTTCCTTGTACCATTTAAACATTTGGAAAGCTTCTGATTTTTCTTTTAAAAACATAACTGACATCATCCTTGAATAATCATCCACAAATAATATGAAATATTATCACCATAATAACTCTGAACTTTCATAGGACCACAAAGATCAGTATGCACAAGATCTAAAATTCCCTTAGAAGTGTAGGACTTACTTGTAAAGCTTGATCTTGTCATCTTACCCATCTGGCATCCTCTGCATATAGCATTCTTAGGTTTCTCCAAACTCGATAGACCTCTTACTCAGTGCATCCTACTTATTTTGATCAGATTATCAAAATTTACATGACAAAACCTTTTATGCCATTAGCAGGTATCATCTATCTTTGCATAAAGACACTTATTCTGACTTGATTCAAGGTGAAATGTGTTACCTTTTGTTTGATTCCTAGTAGCTGCTAACTTTCCATGTTTGTCATGAACTTTGACAATTCCTTTCTGAAATTCTATTCGGTAACCTATGTTGTTTAGCTGTGCTACACTCAACAAATTGTATTTTAAACCTTCAACCCAATAAACATCATCACATTTTGCATTGTCAAGAAGTGTGATTGATCCTTTACCTTTTACCAGACATGGTGCATCATTACCAAATCTTGCATAGCCTCCATCATAATCTTCTAATTTAACAAATTTGTGTTTGTCACCTGTCATGCGATGTGAGCATCCACTATCTATGATCCAAGAATTATTATTATTTATGTGAGATATTAAGGATTTTTCTTCATACCTTTCTTCATTAGATCCATCCTTAATGGCCACATAAACAACTTCCTCTGTGTCTGTTTCATCAAATTTGTCATCATTGGATTCCTCATCAGCAATTAGGCATGTCTTTCTATCTCTTCTTCTGAAATCTTGATATCCTCTATAGTAATTGTCTTTCTGTCTGTCATCTCGGTATTCTCTCTTTTCACTAGATTCTTTGTTAGGACAGTTAGAAGCCATATGTCCTATTTTATCACAATTGAAACATTTCAAAGGTAACTTTCCTTTATACTTACCTTTGCCTCTCGGTAACCTCCTGGCCAACAATGCTTCAAACTCTTCTTGCTTTCTAATTTCCTCATATAGTTTTTGCAATTATTCCATGTTCTTACGAAATATTTCACTTGCTCCACTATGATTCCCTTGAGAATACTTACTCATTCTATCATTGTAATCATTAGATTCACCAAGATGAAAAGAACTGAATGCAGATTCAACTTTATTTACTGAAGACCCAATGTTATCAAAATTACTTAACTCAAATGCATGTAGCTTATCGATGGTATCATCTAAAGAAACTGGCATGTTAGGTACAAACCTCAATTCATTGATTGCAAAGACTTGGATTGCATAAGCAAGTAGAAGGGTTCTCAATAACTTACTTGTGACATCCTTTCCTTTAATAGTTCCTCTTGCTCCATTGATTTGATTGACAATTTCCTTTAGTCTTATACTATACTGGGTTATGTTCTCACCTTCATTCATTCTCATGGATTCAAGTTGACCTCTTAGACTATCCACTTTTTCTCTCTAAACATGTTCATCACTGCCATACACAGATATGAGCTTGTCCCACATAGCTTTGGTATCACTGCAGCCTTCTAGGTCATTAAACTCTGAGTCAGTCAATGCTGATGTTATTTCAATCATTGCTTGAATATGTTCTTGCTTTTCCTTTATATCTTCCATTGTTAGTGGATAGGTGCTAGGTGTAATGAAATCATTCTCCAGATAATATGTAGCATATTCTCCAATTCCTGATAAGTGCAGCTTCATCCTTTTCTACCATGTGGAGAAACTAGACTTGTTCAGCTTTGGGGCATCCCTCTTATACATCTTTGGATCTTTGCCTCAAGTACCTTTAAACTTTTCCTTCGAAGTCCAAAGCTCTGAAACCAATTGTAAAGTTCTGATGCCAATAGCTAACAAGATGAGAGGGGGGGGTGAATCATACAAACTTAATCTTCCATAAAATCAATAGATTTAACCTCGGTAACTTATACTTCAACAATATAACCAAAAACTGCTAAACATGCTAACTCATAAACACATAATCATCATAACACATATAACACCAGATTTAACATGGAAACCCAAATAGGGAAAAACCACTGTGGGATTTCGGACCCACTAAGAAATATACTCTTCTAGAGTATGCTTGGTTAAAAGAAAATCATCTTAAAGATTACAAACACATTGCTAGATGTGACCTGGTTAAAGGATTTCCCTTAGATCTGTTATGATCTTCACTTTGTTAGAAGTGACCTTATGAAAGGATTTCAAACACTCAATTAGAATGTTACCTTGCTAGAGGATTTACATATAAGATTGTTAGGTCCACTCGGTTAAGAGATTTTCTATCACTTTACAAAATAATAGTAATAAAAATATATCTGCAACTTCAAATCTAAAATGCTAAAGCAGAATCTTATTTGCTCAACATTGTCTAGTCATAGGACTTATCTTGTCCCTCTGCTAGGCTCCCTACTCTATTATTCAAATAGGTCTTCAAGCTTCTATGCTTGGTAATCACTATGTAGCATCCTTGTGCTTACACTTGCCCTCTTGCATTGTTCATCAATAATTTCTTATTTATAAACAATTTGCTAACCGTTGAATCTCCTTGATCACATTTCCCATGATCAATCATAGCCATCAGATCTTCAATCTTGACTACGTTCAATGTATCCTTCAATCTGAAAAAATGTTTTACTTCGCCTAGGAACTTGCATTCCATTCTTGGAACTTGTGCTAGGTTAAGCGGTTCAATCTGTGCTGTAGATCTAGCTCCTGAAATTTTAAAGTCGTAGATCCTTAACAAACTTCTTGCATGACATAACAATTATTTAATCAACTCTAGCTAATCAGCTTCCTTCATTAAATAATGCTTATATTCATCCAATGCATTCTTTCATAACTCGGTTGCCACTCGGTAAATACTAAACTTCACTTGGTAGACATTCGGCCTTCATTAACCGATATCGATAACCTTAGGGTTACCGACTAGGTTATTTGCTCCGTGACATTGTATAGTATTAACCTTACAATCAACAACATATGTAAGATATCAAAATAATATAAACATCATGATCTCATCATTGTCTAACTTGGTAATAGTTGCCCATTGAATAACTTATTTCTCCCCTTATTCATCACATTCTTGCTGTGAATTTTACCGACATCTTAATTCTCTTCAAATCAATCTTCTCAAGATATGGCAACATCATACTAAATCAAAATATCAATTTCATAACATCAATGACAAAATAATGTTATAAAGATAGTTATCATCCTTCTTCAGTTATATCAACAATCTCCTTCTATTGAAATGCCAATAGAAAAACCTCAGTGGGATTTGTGACCCACAATATTTGCTTACTGGCCAATAAGAGAATATTACTGCTACAATAGGGGCCTACACATGCAGGAAGGCGAAGTGCCTAGAGCTCACTGCTCAAATACAAAGGAAGTCACACTGACTTACAAAAATGGATTATACTAATCCAATGTCTTGTACTACTTTAGATTAGCATCTACTATGCCAAATTCAGTACCAGTTTAAGCTCTACTACATACATAAACCCTTAACCAATAATTCACATATTAGGTTTGCTACCTTCTATTCATATTTTGCATCATACCTCTACTTGCAATAATCATTAATGATCTACAATGATCTCATATATATATGAGTCATATTACAATCTGCCATGTTGGCTTACAAAAGATTTTACAATTAATTACAAAATACATTAATACAAAATTGTTGTCGGCCAGGGTGCCCATATTCTTTCTTTTCAGTGTCGGTGTTCTATATGTCGATGTAGAGTTTGTCAGTGTCGGTGCCTGTGTCTGCCTACCGGTATCACATGATTGCAAGGTTTCCGTCAATGACAATACCTTCAATCACCTACAATTTCTCATTGGAGTATGCATTTGTCAAAAATCTCCCCCTTTGGCATTGATGGCAACACTCATGAGAAAAATTCAAGAATGTATCCAAAAACTGAAGTCCAAAAATCTTTGCCAAAAAACTGTATGTCCAAAATTGTATGCTCCCCCTTAGTAGATAATCTCTACTTCCTTCTGACCATTTTTCTCATCAAACTACTCCCCCTTTGACATCAATGAAAAAGGTTGTCATTCACTGTCAGTGGAGTCCTGCCTGGATTCTTATAACCGGTGGGTTACAATCTAAAAAATATTTGTCAAAATCAATTTTATACTGCCGTTGAATCTTTTACTGACTTGTATTGCCTCTTGTGTTCTCTGCACTGTACCGGTGAGTATGTGCATTTTCTCTTCCGGTGTCTTCAGTCCAGGAAGCAGAGCCTCAAATATTTCTTTTCTCAAAGAAATGAGGTAATCTAGTTTTGGACCAAGTCTACATTTCAAGTCCTTTGCTTCATCCTTTATCCTTTCTTTGTCCTTTTCTAACTTTGTGATTTTCTCTTCTAGCTCAGCAATTTGCTTTTCTATCTCCAAAAATGAGTCCGATGTACCTATTAGATTGTCAGCAGTATTGTTTATCTCATCTTGTGCTTTGCTGATTTCCTTGTCTAGATCCTCTATTAAAATGTTTGTTTTACAAGTGTCTCTGTATAGTTTCTTGAAGTCAAAATTTATCTCTCCAAGTTTCGGTAATAGGGTATCCATTTTCTCTTTTTTCTTCTTCACAATTTCCTCAAAGAATTTCTCTTTTTCCTTAATCATTCTCTCCTTAAATGTATCCTCATTTATTTGATCAATAGTCAATATGTTGTCAATGATGAACTTAGACAATGTGTCTAGTTGACCTAAAGAATCCTTATTATCAACAATTCACTTTGGTGCTATCAATTTAAGAATGGGAATTGTATCATCAATAGCCTTATAGGCTTGTGCATTACATTCTGTGATCTTCTTTATTGAATCCAATAAGACCTCTGTTACATTTGTAGGTCTAAATTTTGCCATAGAAGTACCAGATGTCTATCCAACTATTCTCACAATATCCATGCTACCTATTGTAATAATAACCTTGCTTGATTTGACCTTTGGTAGGTTAGTCTATGTTTGCATTTCTATAAACAAAGGTTTAGGCTTTTCAGTTTTGGTCGGTGGCACTGTTTCTGTCTGAACCTATGCCTCAACCTGTACCTATTCCGATTTCTCCATTTGTGTCTCAGAAGGTTTCTTTGAGCTTTCAACTGTCAGTTTCTTAGATGTAGTCTCAGTTTTTACCTGTGTACTTTACTTTGCTAGTTCTTCTGATGGTTTTTCAGTTGTATCTACCAGTTTCTCAGTGGTATCCTCTATCAGTTTCTCGGTAGGTTTTTCTATGCTTATGTCAACCTCTATAGCCGGTGACTCAGTAGTCACATCTTTCCTCTTGTCCTCAGTGGTTTCTCTGTCAACCACAACATTTACTTATTGAGTGTCTATATTTATAGTATACAAAACTTCAGACTCATGATTAGTATCCTCTAGTGGAGTCTCCATACTCTTTGTGGTCGGTTGACTGTCTGTAGTTTGTGCCAGTGGAGTATCTGAAGGAGGTGGGGGAACATTATCAGTTATTTTAAGACTTGGAGGACCACCTACCTTACCTTTCCCCTTATCCATGTCCTTTTGATATACTTTAATAGTCTTTGGTCTGAGTAATTCTTCCCGTTTCTCTTTTTCTACAAAGAATATATCCCATGCATTTGTTGTTTCCTCAGAGACTTCATTCACTCTACCTACCATCAATGCTACATGTTGGTGAGTACTGGAGAATACTGTGTGGTTTGCTTCACTGATAAGTTTATCTAGTTCATCAGTTGAGTTGACTAGATGTACTACAAGTAATTTTTCAATCTTAATTTTCTTGTCCAAATCAATGATGGCTAACCTTCTAGCTTCTAATCTCCTATATGGATCATTTGGTATTTCATCAACAACTTGCATCAAAAATTTCTTATAAATATCTAAGTGTAAGATTACACTATTCTCTATTCTTTCCTTATCATCTACTGATAGTGTGTTGTATATTTTGCTGATGTTCTTCAATTTTCCATCTTCAGTTATTTCGCTCAAGAGTTTATCCAAAGGAGCAATATCCTTTTTTACCTTCTTTTTCTTAGGAGTCATTTTCTTTACTGGAGGCCTTACTGCCTATTGTTTTTGTCTGGTTCTCTTTGGTGTAGGTGAGGGTACCGGTGAGGGTTTTCTTTTCCTTTCTACCCTTTTAAATACTGCTGGTATATCACTCTCAGAGGAAGTTCCAACCGGTGAAAGATGAGTTTTCGATTGAAGTCCTTCCAACTCACTTTCTTTTATACCAGTTTGTTTTGGTACATCTTCCATAATTAATTTTTTTTGTTGGGTTCCTTTCCTCACTGTTGCTTCAACTTTCTTTACCCTTTTTCTAGACTAAATTCCACTTTCAATTGTTTCAGCATTTCCAAAAACTTTCTTAGTAGGTTCCTTGGGTGCTTCAAGGAGGGCTTTTGCATAAGTTTCAATAATATTGTCATCTATCTCATAGCCCATTTTAGTTACCCAGATAGTTCTAGGGACAACTGCCTCCATCTAGATTTCATCTTTCTTGATTACAAAATAGATTTCTTTCTTATATTTTTCCCCAATAGCTTGTGACAGTCTTACTCTAGTTTTCATTTGAGCCTTTAATGCTTGAAAGTATTCATTTAAGTTTTTCTCCCAGTTTTCTCCCATATTGGTCAATAGATCCAAGAGTTGTTTTCCTACTGGAATGTCAAAACCAAAATCTCTTGCACCAATACTGGGTACTTGTTTAGTTATGTACAACATTAGACAAACAAGCAAGTTTCCAAATCTGAATGTTCCTTTCTTATCTCTTTTAATTTTCCCCAAATTGTCTATCAATTCATCTTTGAGCCATTCACATACATCTATTCTAGCATTATCATTAACCATATCATAGGCACTTTTGATACATAGGCTAGAAACTAAGTTCAGCCAATTTGCATGTATAACTTTATAACCTAAGATCATATTGATAAATCTAACATTGATGTCTTTTACATCGTTTACCCTTAGAGACCTTTTGTCAGATGTTGCACCGGTTAGGTTTATCACTGTGTCATTTGAGACCTTCTTTGTTTTGTCAGGTCTGCTACCGATGGAAGGTAACCCTGTTACTACCTTGATGGCTCCCTTTGTGATTTTATGGATTGAATCCAACCATAAGAATTCACCATGAACTCTTCTTAACACAATCCTTATAATATCCTTGGGAAAATCCGGGACACTAAGGATTTCAGTAAAACCTAGGGTTTCCACTATCTTATGTTTCGGCTTGATATTTCAAGACTCATCACAAATCACAGTCCTATACATATTTTTGATCTCATCATCACCTAATTCCTCTATATGACAATGTATATACATCCTAGGGTCTTCAGCATATACTACTCCCTTAGGAATTTGAGAAAATGCACCTATGTTATCATCTTTCTTCACAATTTCAGGAACCATTTGAATACGGGTCTAGGGTGCTTAACAACCTCAACAATAGTAGGATTTGCAATAAATCTAGGAGTGGATGAAGATGCCATAGCTATAAATACCTTAATCTACCTTTAGGATGAATGCTTGGATGAGTTTCTTCACTTCTTTGCTAAGGATTCCTTCACTCGGAAATTTTCGCGCTCTCGAAGATTTGAATGCTTAGTGAATGAAAAAGGAGCCAAAATACTTTCTTTATAATGTTATTTTCTCCAACTACCACATTTATTGCTCACCGACTAAGTCACAACTTAACTCATCTGCTATTATAGAATTAATTTCAACTTCTCACCATCAACCGAGGGAATAATAGCATGTTTTTCATTTTGTTGCTAAACCCTCAAGGATTTTCCTTTAGTTAGATGAAGAGTCTCCTGTCAGTGGAGTGTTACTTTGTTTTGCTTGTGGAGGAGTATTCCCATCAACATTTTGATCTAACTTTCTGATCCATTGTTTTGAGAATTCTTGCTTTACCTCTTCAACCTTTTCTTTACCTTTCAAACTAGGACCTTTGTTATTTGTCGGTGGGGACTTGCTTCTATAGAATTTTGCAATATGTCCAATCTTGTTACAGGCATAACAAGTCACATTGTTTTTTTGAATAGCTTTCCCATATCCTATGTCAGTATGTGTTCTGCATTGATTAGATAAGTGTCCAAATCTTCCACAAACATAACATCTTACATTCATTTTGCAATTTTCTGAATTATGACCAACTTTGTTGCATTTAGAACATTGACCGGTGGGTGTATTAGTGTTCTGATAATTTCTAGATCTACACTGATTTTCTCTATGACCATACTTGTTATAGTTAAAGCATTTCCCATTAAATTTGTAAGCATTAGTTTGTCTTACCAATTTTTTATGATCATGATTGTTTGTAGTATTGAAGCTTTCACCATTAGGTTTCCAATTCTTTAGCATGTCGCCAAGTTCTTCTGAACTTTTCTTGAATTTCTCCTTGTGTTGATTTGTGGTAGTCAGTTCAATCTCCAAGATTCCTTTCTATCTCATGAGTTTAGTTATGTAATTTTGTTTATGCATTAGATCTGTCTTCAACATATCATTTTCATGACTAAGTCTTGTGTTTTCATTTCCAGCATCATTTAGTCTTCTAACCAATTCTTCTTCATTCTTCTTCTGATTTTCATTTTCTTTACAAAATCTCATAGTCATATCTTGCATCTCATTCTTCATTGAAGTGTTTTCTTGTCTTAGCTTGTTCACCAGATCATTAAGAGTTTCCTTTTCATCTTCATTATTCTGCATCTTTTCACAAAGTTCTCTTCTCTTGTTTCTTGCAATAGTGAAATTCTCTTGAAGTGCTTGAATAATATCCTGTGTAGCCTTTAGATCATCCTCAAGTTTGATATTCTTTACTTTTTCTGCATCATAGTGTGAAAGAGATGTTTCCAATTGCTTACTCAAGTTTTCCATCTCTACCGGTGTCAAGATCTTCATCAAGCTATTAGGCTTTTGAAAATAGAGGACCAGGCTCTGATACCAATTGTTAGGATTCCCAAAGATACTAAGAGGGGGGGGGTGAATCAATATCTGACTTGTATATAAATTTTCTTATCTTATAACATGAAAAGCATATTAAAACTGTGTATCGGTAAAGCAGAAATAATGCAGTAAATAAGAGCAAGAGCCACAACATGAAAAGAACACCATAACACAATATTTTAATGAGGAAACCCGGTGTGAGAAAAAACCTTGGTGGGATTTGTGACCCACAATATTCGCTTACTGGCCAATAAGAGAATATTACTGCTACAATAGTGGCCTGCACATGCAGGAAGGCCAAGTGCCTAGAGCTCACTGCTCAAATTCAAAGGAAGTCACACTGACTTACAAAAATGGATTATACTAATCCAATGTCTTGTACTGCTTTAGATTAGCATCGGCTATGCCAGATTCAGTACCGGTTTAAGCTCTGCTACATACTTAAACCCTTAACCAATAATTCACATATTAGATATGCTACCTTCTATTCATATTTTGTATCATACCTCTACTTGCAATAATCATTAATGATCTACAGTGATCACATACATATATGAGTCATATTACAATCTTCCATGTCAGCTTACAAATTATTTTACAATTAATTACAAAATACATTAATACAAAATTGTTGTCGGCCAGGGTGTCAGTATTCTTCCTTTTCGGTGCCGGTGTTCTATATGTCGATGTAAAGTCTATCAGTGCCGGTGCCTATGTTTGCCTATCGGTATCACATGATTGCAAGGTTTCCATCAATGACAATACCTTCAATCACCTACAATTTCTCATTGGAGTGTGCATTTGCGAACAGACCGGTGTAGTAGTTTAAATAATAAATCAGTTGAAAAATAAACAACCCAAATAGCCAATAGAGAATTGACCCATAGAAGCACAATCACCATAACACAATATATTTTGATGTGGAAACCCAAATGGGAAAAACCACGTTGAGTAAAATTTACATGTTAACTATCTGCAAAATAGTAACCAGACTAGTTAAGGTCAAACCGGTTAAGGCCTTACAATGTTCTTCACTAGAATAGATCCTATTAGGAATGTAGATCTCTGTTAGGAGATAAGTCTTATTAAAGACTACCCTGTTAGAGGATTTCAGATCCATGACTGTGAACCACCTTGTTAGAGGATTTACAATAGGCTTGGTTGGGCCTACCCAGTTGAGGGTTTCAGACTTGTCGAAGAGCTTAGTAATAAACAAGTGAATAATCTAGAAGATAGCATAGAATGCTTTATTAGGTCCTTGATAGTTCTTTGTTAATGCATTACAGCATTACTTTAGTCTTCTATCCTTTGCACTCTCAATCTCTATCATGAGATACCTTTTATCGCACAAACCTAATATTCTCTACAATACTCGCACACATCAATCCTTCAAAACCCTAGACATGATGTCCTCATATAAGAATCTTATTTCATATCAGTCCAATAAGGTTAGACTACAATTTCCTAGGTACAATACATCTAGACACATTTGGTAACATGACACAGAAACACTACTAAAGTGTCGATGGATGATAACTCATCACACTTTATAATTATACCGGTTTGGCATAGTATACCGATTACCAGTTTAATGAATAAGACTGGAAAACTGGAACATAATGTTCTGATCAAAAGATTAACTGGTGCTAGGGGTCTTCATTCTACTTGAGGTCTTCATACTGCTACGACCGGTAAGCTTCTTCTTCAAAACACTAATAGTCTTCAACAAATAAAGACCATACATATAATGGCATATAATACCAGTGTGAACAACACAACACATATTACCAGTGGAGAATAACTCATACATAAAATAAGTGTGTGTCCATCAATGACAATCACAACTTAAGCATTATCAAAATACCAACAAAATGCACTAGCATTCAAGCACACTACCTAGAGCTTACAACTCAAGATATGATAACCCATAAGGCTACAACCCTCAGGGAAGTCTCACTGACTTACAATAAGATTCAAACTACAATCTGGAAGGAATGAACTGCAATAATAGCATCTGCTAATGCCTGAAGACAACTTTAGTTAAGCACATTTGTCTGCTCTACACCAAAATATGCTCAATAAACCACACCGAAAGATAAATACTTTTGTACGCACATACACTACTCTCTGATATTGCAAACAGAACCTCAATCACACAAATTGCATGACCATACCACCTATTTATACAAATCATCAACCTTGACAACAAGGTCAGCTAAACCCTCAACAACTAATTACAAAATTACATCACACAATACAAAGATTGACCATCGGACCAATATAATGATATACATGATATAAAATGGACCTAATTCAAATTTCCAAATTCTCATGACCAATGGTAATCACGCCAAGATCAACTGCAACATGCTACACCACCAGGAAAATTGCATAACACAAAGGACATCACCGGTTTAGCAAAATCACCAAAAACTCTCACAATGGTCAATGCAAATCATCAAAATAAATAAGAAACAATTAGGAAACACTATCAAGCACATTAAAATCATCAACAATAGCTACACGGACACCACTTATCAAATCTTCATCTATCGACATTTGAACCTCAAGAACACTCAAACAGTAGCAACTATCATGAAGAAAAATAATTTGTGGAGAACCAAATCACAAACCATTTGAAATAAAGATATACACAAACATCCCAAGAAAACTCCTAAAATATCAACTCAAGATCTAATCACATTGAAATATACCAGAGGAAATATCAAACTCTACAAAGAATTGATTAGAAAACCAAACTACAAACTAGATCATATAATATGATTAATTAAGCTTCCTAGATCACTGAAACTATTACAAAAAGATATAATGATACTAGAAATACTTCATACACTGAACCATGCTCCCAATAAACCAATCTGCAATCACCGGAGAAATAAGTCACAGGAATATGTTGACATCAATGACAACAACATATCCTAGCAACAACAATGCAACAATTGGTGTAGGGGCACCCCTTCAATATGATCATTCAGGCTCAGAGGAGGAAGGATAAGACCTTAAACATGTCTTAGGATTTTTTCCTTGTGTTTTCAATCATGCATTTTGTGTTTGTAATAAAGGACCGCATCTTGTGATCTAAACTCCTATTTTGGCATTTTGGTAAGCCAATTAGGACTTTGGGCCAAAAGGGGACTAAGTATTCTTAGGATAGGTTTGTCCTAGTGGTTTTAGTTTTTTTATGTGCTTCTCAGGTGTTTAGAGGTGTTAGTCTTGACCCAAGTCATTTGGGTGCAAGAAATGACATTTTAGACAACTTTGTCCGAAGTTGTCATGAGCAACTTTTGTGCAACTTTTTGAATTTTTGTTGGTTTAACTCCTCCAATGGCTCTAGCCTCTTGTTTTCAGTTAGGATCAGTTGTAGAGGGGTATAAACAACTTGTGGACACAATTCCCAAGGAGGGACTGTATGGAGAAAGTTTTTATGATTGCAAGCAATAAGAAATTCTGAGTTTTTCCTGCAAACTATAAGGTTTTGGCATGGGGTACGAAGTTGTAAAAAATGGGACCAATCCCCAATGTTGTGATTTTGTTAGTGAAGTGAGTTACCAATTATTTTGTCTTTATTTGAGGTATTGATCATTTGTTTTGCTCCAGATATCTAAGTTTTGTTGTAGGTACCCAGAAAACTAGGGTTTTGCCTTCCCATGGCCATAACTTGCAACCTGTTCATCTAAAACTCATGGGAGTGGGTGGGATGAAAGTGTGGCCTATGCATTCTATGTTTCAAAAATAATTTTGTAGGAGTATCAAGGGAGATGTGTGTTTGATCAGTCCCTAGGAAGACATCTCTATGTCGCTACCTAACCCTTAGACTGCAATAATTACTCTAGAAGACAATTGGCGATGATTCCAGGTGTGTAACCCTAGAACATATAATGGTTTATGGTTCCCAACATGCCCATGGGATTTTGGTTTTAATTTGTGTCCATTTTGATATAGTTGCTTCACAAATGGAGGCCTAATTAGCCCTTTAGGACAATAGATCATCATCGGATTCAAACCTTTCCTTGCTAGATCTTGACCTCTCCTTTTAGAGGATTGTGTAAGACCATAAAGGGTATCTAAATCTATGATTTATTTTCTAGGGTGTTTGGAAAAGTTTGGACTTAAGGTCCCATTACCCGTCTCTAAGGTCTACAAGCAAATAGGCCAAATTGTGAAGGTGTCATAGGGAATTGGGTTGAATCCTTGAAACCAGTATTTGGTCTGGTCCGTGTGAGTGTTGTATGATCTAAGATAGGTGTTGTGAAGGTTAGGAACCTTAGGAGATTTCATGATGCATGATGGAGCAAGTTACCGAATTTGAGTAGTGAGGAATTGGATCTAAGATTGTGGAGTCTTTCTTTGTAGGATCCTATTGGGGTTTTGAGGGGTCGATGTCATACAGATTGGATTTTTTGATAAGATACAAGGAGAGCTCTGCATCAAGTGGTATCAGACCTAGTAATAGCTTTAGTAAAGAGATAATTATTTTGAGAAAATGGTAGAGGGAGAGGAAGAAGTCCCTAGGGGACCAATCACCAACATGGAACTGGCAAAGATTGTGAGAGAGAAGGCCAATGCTTACAAGGCCATGCAGAAGGAGATAGAGAGGTTGAGGGGTATAGTAGATGGGAAGGAAGATGGAGGCACTGGTAGTGGTGAAGAGGGGGATGAAGATGAGATCCCTATGCCAAAGGAAGAGGTGATTCCTCCTGACCAGAGGCACTTCCTTAATGCCCTCAAGTCCATGGAACAAAAGATTTATTTGCCAACTTTCACTGGGAAGATGGAACCAAATGTAGTGGTGGATTGGATAGACTCCCTATCCAGTTTATTTGAATGTGAAGATTTCTAAATCCAAGTTGAAGGGAGCCACCCTAACTTGGTGGAACTTTGTGCAGGAAGAGAGAGAAAAGGACAAAAAACCCAAGATTGTTTCTTGAAAAAAGATGGTTGCCTTAGTAAAGGAGGCTTATGTGTTAGGATTAATGATAGTCCCAAAGATACTGAGAGGGGTGGGGAATCAGTATCTAACTAGTGTACAAATTCTTTAACCTTATTAAGTAATTTGCATTCCAAAACAGTGTACCAGTAAATAAGAATTAATGCAGTAAACAGGAACAATAATGATAGTATAGAAAACACACCATAACACAAGATGTTTAACGAGGAAATCCGGTGTGGGAAAAACCTCAGTGGGATTTGCGACCCACAATATTCACTCACTGGCCAATAAATGGATATTACTTACAATGAGGGTCTTGCACATGCAGGAAGGCCAATCGCCTAAAGCTCACTGACTTACAAAATGGATTATGAAAATCCAATACAATGTACTGCTTCAAATCAGCATCAACTATGCCAAGTTCAGTACCAGTTTAAGCTCATACTATTACCATAAACCTTATACAAAATCTGCCCTTATTATTCACTCATTCTTATCTCCTATTCCATCCTCTATCATCTATATATATAAATGATTTACAAGATCTCATACATATATGAGTCTATTACAATATGCCATGTCGGCTCTACAAAAAGATATTTACAATTAAATACAATAAACAAAATTTTATTCCTGTCGATTGGAGTGCTAGTATGCATTGTTGCCACTACCGATGAAGTGTCTACCGGTGTTAGTGCCTACTACTGTCTTTACTAGATGAATGTCGGGTGGTTACCTGAAGGATGTCAGTAGGTTTCCATCAATGAAAACACCATCATTTCTCACTAGAGTGTAGAATGCCAACATTACGTACCCAAGGATTATTAAGTTCAACTCAACAAGAGGATGCAAAATATCAAGAAGAAGGAGATGGATGTGTACTCTTACACTGAGGATTTCCAAAGGCTATGTATGAAGACTAAGACAAAGGAGGAGGAGAGTGAAAAGGTTGCCTGGTACCTAAATGGATTAAGGTACAACATCCAAGAAGAACTAAACCTCCTTAGCCTGGATATAGTTGGTAAATGCCATCAACTTACCATCAAGGTGGAAGAGAAAATAAAAAGGAGACAAGATCAGAACAATAAAGGAAGAGGAAGACAGCAGAGGGGTGGAAGAAATTTTTTCAGAGGTAAGGGAAATATTTTTGGAAACCAAAGTGAAACAAATAAAGAAGGCACTAAAGGAGAAAGTAGTCACAATAGAAATGGAGGATACAATTAGAGGGGTAATTTCAGAGGAAGAAGACCACCATTTAGGGGAGGATCTCAAGGTAGAGGTCCAATCAGATTCTATAACTGCAATCAAGAAGGGCACATGGCTAATAGGTGTCCTAACAAGCCTACTAGTTCCATGGGGGAAAGAAGAAGTAACCTGATCCAAGAATCTGATTGCCAAAGTGCGGTAAGTGAAAATACATACTAGATTGTCAATACCCCTGATAGCTATGGTTACCCTAAAACAGGTGAATCTTTGATGCTTAGAAGAGTAGTAACTACCATGAATATGGCTGATGAAGAACCCCCACAGAGAAAGTCTCTATTCAAGACTACTTGCAAAGTAGGTGGAAAGGTATGCAAGGTTCTAATAGATTCTAGATCAACTGAAAACTTTGTGTCTCTAGAAATAGTGGAGAAGCTAAAATTGAGAAGACTACCTCACCCTTGTCCCTATAAGGTCTCATGGCTCACCCAAGGTCAACAAGTTGTTGTGGAAGAGCAGGCTTGGGTAGAATTCCAGATTGGAGCCTATAAGGATAGGTTGTTGTTTGACATTGCAAAGATGGATGCTTGCCATCTCCTATTTGGGAGACCATGGTAATTTGATTTGAAGGCACAACATGATGGTGCTAGGAACACATATTGAACCACCAAAGATGGTAAGGTGATAGAGTTGTTACCTTTGATGGAGAGTGAGGGGGAAACAAAAGCAAAGGAGGCCAAGGTGTTGACAGTAGGAGGAAAGAAATTCATGAAGAATATAGTAGATGAAGGAATTGTTTGTTATGCTCTTATTCCTAGTCCCAAAGTGAAAAAGGTGGAGAAGTTTGAAGACAAGAAAGGAGACAGATTGAGGTTGGTTGACCCTATAGTACAATAGTTACTAAATTAGTACAAAGGTATCATCTTTGATGGCATGCCAAGGACACTACCTCCAATGAGGGATATAAATCATTGCATAGACCTTATACCTGGATCCACCCTACCTAACAAATCTGCATATAAGCTCACCCCAGATTAGAATGTTGAGATGGCAAAACAAATTGAAGAACTATTGGAGTCTGGACTGATTGGCAAAAGTTTGAGCCCATGTGCAGTCTCTACAGTCTTGGCACCCAAAAAGGAAGGCACTTGGATACTTTGCACAGACTCAAGGGATATCAACAAAATTACTATCAGGTGTAGATTTCCAATGCCTAGGATTGAGGATTTGTTAGATTGCTTGGGGGGTGCTAGGTATTTTACAAAAATTGACTTGAAAAGTGGCTACCATCAGAATAGGATTAGGTCAGGAGATGAGTGGAAGACTGCATTTAAAACAAATGAGGGGTTGTATGAGTGGAAGGTCATGCCCTTTGGCCTATCTAATGCACCAAGTACCTTTATGAGGTTAATGAATGAAGTTTTGAGGTATTTCATAGGAAAATTTGTCATAGTCTACCTAGATGACATTCTAATTTTTAGTCAAACCAAGGAAGAGCACCTAAAACATATAAACTTGGTCCTAAAGAGTTTGTATGAAGATCAATTAATGATCAATTTGGAAAAGTGTTTGTTTATGCAGGAAGAGATCATTTACTTGGGATTTGTAATCTCATATGCTGAGTTGAAAATGGATCAAGAAAAGGTGAGTGTTATATTGTCTTGGCCTACACCTAGAACAATGAATGATGTTAGAAGCTTCCATGATTTAGCCACATTCTATAGGAAATTTATAAGAGGATTTAGCCATATTTGTGCTCCAATGCTTGACACCATAAAGGGAGGACAAAATTGCAGGTTCAGTTGGACTAAAGAGGCAGATAGCTCCTTTGAAACATTGAAGAAGAAAGTGGTAGAGCAGTTGATCCTTGCCCTACCTGATTTCAACAAAATCTTCAAAGTGGAATGTGATACCAGTCACATGGCTATTGGGGCAGTGCTTAGTTAGGAAGGAAGGCCTATTGCCTTCTTCAGTGAGAAATTAAATGAGGCAAAGAGGAGGTACTCATCCTATGACCCAAAGATGTATGCTCTAGTGCAATCGTTGAAAAAGTGGAGACACTACTTGCTACCAAAAGATTTCATAGTTTTCATAGACAATCGGGCCCTTAGTTTCATAAATAGCCAAGAATAATTGAAGCATAGGCATATGAAGTGGGTAGAGACCCTACAAGCCTTCACTTTCACTCTTAACCATAAGAAAGGGGTCAATAATAAGGTGGCAGATGCTTTGAGTAGAAGAGTATTAACCACAAATTAGATCTAGTTGGAGAGTGTTGGAATAGACTCCTTGAAGGCCATGTATGAGGATGATGAAGATTTTGGAGAGATCTACAAGGTATGTGCATCTTTTGATGAGCGATTTCATGTTGATTTCTCTAAATTTCTTATACAAGATGGACTATTCTTTAAGGGTGCATAGTTGTGCATACCTAAATGCTCTATGAGACTAAACATAATTAGGGAGAAGCACTGTGGACCAATGGCTAGCCATTTTGGCCTTGACAAAACACTAGAACTTAATTAGACTTACTTGTGGAGCCATGGGGCACTTGGCGAGGGATTGCCCTCAGGGACAGGTAGCAAGGAGTCAGCGGATGGCCGCTTCAGAGCTGACAGTTGGTGATATGGGCAGGTCCCATAGAGTTTTTGCAGCGGTTGACAACCGCCAGGCCGATCATCAGGCCACGGTTATCGAATCTTCAGGTATAATCAGAGGTAACAATGTATCTATTTTGTTTGATTCAGGAGCTACTGACTCCTTTATATCTCCATTGGTTGTGGAGCGTTGCGGGCTAGTGGCAACTAGGCAGGGTGTCAGTTGGGAAGTGGAATTAGCTTTAGGGGCTAGAGTGTCAGTGGAATCAGAAGTTAGGGCATGTCAGTTGCAGATTGGCAAAACCACCACTGTAGTAGACCTTAGAGTGACTCCACTTGGATCTTATGGAATCATACTTGGCATGGATTGGCTTTATGCCCACAGAGCCAAGATGGATTGCCGCCTGAAAAAGATCGAGTGTGAGGATGATCATGGTTCGCCCATAGTTATCACCAGGATTCAGAGGCCCGTGTCTCTTCGGATGATCTCCGCAATGCAGCTCAAGCGGAGCATGCGGAAGGGATGTCAGCTTTTTGCTATCACTATCAGTGACAGAGGAGAAGAGGAGGAAAAGGAAACATCGCTCGATGACCATCCTATCCTTCAGGGATATTCAGATGTATTTCCTTCAGAGTTACCGGGAATGCCTCCCCGCAGAGAGATTGATTTTCATATAGACCTAGTACCAGGAGCCGAGCCAGTTTCCAGAGCACCTTATAGAATGACCACAAATGAGCTTAATGAACTTAAAATTCAGCTTGAGGAACTTCTTGAGAAGGGTCATATCCATCCTAGCGTATCCCCATGGGGTGCACCAGTTATCTTCGTTAAGAAGAAGGATGGATCTCTCCGATTGTGTATGGATTACCGGCAGCTAAATAAAGTAACCATCAAGAACCGATATCCCTTGCCCAGAATTGATGATTTATTTGACCAGCTTCAGGGTGCCAAAGTCTTTTCCAAAATAGATCTGAAGTCAGGATACCATCAGTTGAGAATAGTGGAAAGTGATATCCACAAGACCGCATTTCGCACTAGATATGGTCACTATGAGTTTACCGTAGTCCCCTTTGGACTTACGAATGCCCCAACAGTTTTTATGAGTCTCATGAATGGGGTGTTCTGTACCTTTCTGGACCGTTTTGTTATCGTGTTCCTCGATGATATATTGATATATTCTCGGAATGAGAAGGAGCATGAGGAGCACCTGAAACAGGTATTGCAGTGTTTGCGAGATAACCAGTTGTTTGGCAGCCTATCAAAGTGTGCTTTCTTTCGGTCTGAGGTCAAGTACCTTGGACACGTTATTTCCGGTGATGGGATCTCAGTTGACCCATCAAAGATTAGGGCTATTATGGATTGGCCAGCGCCTACCAGTGTGACAAAGGTCAGGAGTTTTATGGGTTTAGCAGGATATTACCGACGTTTTGTCGAAGGTTTCTCCAGAGTCGCACACCCTATTACCTCTCTTCAGCGTAAAGGGAAGAAATTTGAGTGGACAGAGAAGTGCGAGAAGGCCTTTCAGGAACTCAAGAAGGCACTTACTAGCGCTCCTATCCTTTTTGTACCAGATCCTTCAGCTGATTTCATGGTTTGTACCGATGCTTCCTTAGAGGGTTTAGGGGCAGTTCTTATGCAAGGTGGTAGGGCCATAGCTTTCGAGTCTAGGAAACTTAAGACTCATGAACTTAATTATCCCACTCACGACCTTGAGCTCACAGCAGTAGTGCATGCACTTGTGAGGTGGAGACACTTTCTTCTAGGACATCACTTTGAGTTGCATTCAGATCATCAGAGTCTTCAGTACATCTTCACTCAGCCGAACCTTAATGCATGTCAGAGGAGATGGATGGAGTTTTTGTGCGAATATGATTTTGACGTTCACTACATCAAGGGAAAGGAAAATGTAGTTGCGGATGCCTTGAGTAGGAGACGTCATGAGGTTTACACCATATCCATGGGCACAGACTTGAGGGACCGCATACTTCGGCATTTGTCAGAGGATGGATGGTATGCAGAGGTTTGTCAGGTGTTACATTCTCAGGTCACACTAGAAGGGAAATATGTGGATTATTCTTTGGAGTCCGATGGACTATTACGCCACAGAGGGCACATTTATGTACCTTCCTCCGGAGGGTTGCGAGAGTTTATTGTCTCGGAAGCTCATAGAGCTCCTTATGCTGCGCATCCCGGGGTTAAGAAGTTGCATGCAGACTTGAGGCAGTTGTATCATTGGCCGGGAATGCGGCAGCTCATTGCTGAGATAGTAGCTCGGTGTCTCGAGTGTCAGAGGGTAAAGGCGGAGCACCGCCATCCAGGTGGGTTGCTTCAATCTCATGCTATACCAGAGTGGAAGTGGGATACTATATCCATGGATTTCATCATTGGCCTCCCTATGTCTTCTCATCGCCATGATGCTATCTTGGTGACAGTTGACAAGTTGACCAAAGTAGCTCACTTTTCACCAGATCGTACTACATTCTCAGCACCTGCAGTAGCACAGGTGTTCTTGCGAGACATTGTTAGACTACATGGCGTACCCCGCAAGATTATTTCTGACAGGGATTCTCTTTTCACTTCTACCTTTTGGAAGTCATTACAGGCAGCTATGGGCACAAAGCTCAATTTCAGTACAGCTTATCACCCGGAGATAGATGGTCAGACAGAGAGAGTCAATCAGGTGTTAGAGGATATGCTTCGTATGTACGTCATGGATCATCAGACCCGGTGGGAGGAGTATCTTCCCTTAGTGGAGTTTGCCTATAACAATGGGCATCACACTTCTTTGGGAATGCCACCCTACCAGGCATTATACGGCAGGCCTTGCAGGACACCCTTGAGTTGGGATCGCATAGAGGATAGAGTTGCTATTGGTCCTGAGTTAGTTCGAGATATGGAACAGCAAGTGGATTTGATTAGGCAGCGTCTCAGAGAGGCTCAGGATAGACAGAAGAAGTATGCCGATGCAAAAAGGATTGACCGTAGTTACTTGGTTGGAGACAGAGTTTTCTTGAGAGTGCGACCGCATAAGAGTCCGATCCGTTACGGAAAGGGTTCTAAGCTCGCACCTCGCTTTGTAGGACCTTTTGAGATTCTGGAGAGGATAGGCCCAGTTGCCTACCGTTTAGCTTTGCCACCTAGCCTGTCACGCATCCACGATGTGTTTCATGTTTCAGTTTTGAGAAAATATATCTATGATGAGTCTCACCTTTTAGATTGGGATGCCTTGCAGGTGGAGTCGGACGGGCAGCTAGCTTTGGAGCCCATTCGCATTTTGGCACGCCGGACATTGGCCCTTCGAGGTCGAGAGCTGGACCAGGTTAGGGTCCAGTGGGATTGTTATGATGAGGTTACGGCTTCATGGGAGGACGCAGCACGTATGAGATCAGAGTACCCTCACCTCTTTGATGAACTCCAGGAGGAAGTTCATGCCTAGAGGGGGAGGATGTGAGGCCTCACCTCGACTCAGTTTGACATTCAGTGGATTTTATATTTTAGACTACTATGGATACTTTGTTTTGATGCATTTTGAGACTTAGAAATTATATGATTTCAGAATATTGGATAACATTGCTATGAATTGATGTTTTACTTACATGCTTTATGTGATAGAACACTACATGATTATTAGATAGAATGATATTGCAATGATAGATGTCGTTAATGAATTTGCAGGACTTTACTTTGAATATAGAACTATGATGTATGTTTAGTTTATGTGAATTGGGATGAAAATTGTTTATGTGAATTTGCTTGACAAAAGATGTATTCAATCTGTGCAGATGAAAATTGTATGCAAGTAATGATGTGCATTGTTGTATAATTGATTATATTTTATATGAATATTTGGGAGTACTAATGTGTAAATTGAGATGCGCAGGAAATTTACCATGTGACCATGGAAAATTACGGAGAATCAAAACTTAGACTTATGTATGTTCGTAAAGCCAGGGTTTGTCTATTTGGAGAGACAACACTCCGTTTGTGTTGTATTTTATTCGTATCAGTATATGCTGCATGTGTGTTGTGTGTTATTTAAATTTATTGTGTAAAAACCTCAAGAGACAATTTCATGTTTATTTTTGCAAAAAGTATTTTATTAGTGCCACTTGACACATGTGTGGATTTAAATTTTAATATTTTATCTTGTCTCTTGATGGGAAAGTGTTAATTATTATTATTTTTAAATAAAATAATGTGTTGTCAAAAAGATATTTTGAGAATATAATATTTGGTGTGGTCAACTTATGTTTGACCCGAAAATAAACTCCAGAGGGGTTTAAAATGGGTTAAATGTACACCTAGGGGTAGTTTATTAGGGTTTCCTGAAGCCCATAAGGTATACCTAGGGGTTAGGGGTAATTTTAGGCAAGTTTCTACTTTATTATGATCTTTTTAACGCTTTAAAAATTGGCTTTTTTGAGTTGAGCGAAAATTGAAAATTGAAGGAAAATCAAATCCAGATTTTTCCTCTTGGAAGGAAAAGTCTTTTTTTGCATTTTTGCTTTCTTCCTTCTTTTTGTTGATTTTTCTTAGAATCCTGTGAGAACTCAGTGAGTGAGCTTCTTAAGGAGGATTTTTGGGAATAGCTGGTTAATCACCCACTCTCCATTTTTGGAGACAGAAGAAAATTTGGAAAATAATGTTATGGGATAAAGAAATTGATTAAGGAAAATAAAGAATTGTGGATTGGGCAGCTCTTCTTCAGATATCGGTATAACCTTTGGGCAGATTAAGGTTGGTTTCATTTTTACTTTTAATGACCTGTTTTTGTTTCTTTCTGAAAGTTGTTGAATAAGAAAATCTGTATTCTTGAAAACGAATTTTTTGAAAATCTTTTGATTTTGTTTTATGAATGAATGTGTTTTGGGAGTTTTCTCAAGATCCCTCTTTCTCTTGGGAGGGAAGAGGATCTTGAGGGTGGTAGCAGTGATAGCCCTCGAGTGAGAGACTAGGAAACTTAAGACTCATGAACTTAATTATCCCACTCATGACCTTGAGCTCGCAGCAGTAGTGCATGCACTTGTGAGGTGGAGACACTTTCTTCTAGGACATCACTTTGAGTTGCATTCAGATCATCAGAGTCTTCAGTACATCTTCACTCAGCCGAACCTTAATGCACGTCAGAGGAGATGGATGGAGTTTTTGTGCGAATATGATTTTGACGTTCACTACATCAAGGGAAAGGAAAATGTAGTTGCGGATGCCTTGAGTAGGAGACGTCATGAGGTTTACACCATATCCATGGGCACAGACTTGAGGGACCGCATACTTCGGCATTTGTCAGAGGATGGATGGTATGCAGAGGTTTGTCAGGTGTTACGTTCTCAGATCACACTAGAAGGGAAATATGTGGATTATTCTTTGGAGTCCGATGGACTATTACGCCACAGAGCGCACATTTATGTACCTTCCTCCGGAGGGTTGCGAGAGTTTATTGTCTCGGAAGCTCATAGAGCTCCTTATGCTGCGCATCCCGGGGTTAAGAAGTTGCATGCAGACTTGAGGCAGTTGTATCATTGGCCGGGAATGCGGCAGCTCATTGCTGAGATAGTAGCTCGGTGTCTCGAGTGTCAGAGGGTAAAGGCGGAGCACCGCCATCCAGGTGGGTTGCTTCAGTCTCATGCTATACCAGAATGGAAGTGGGATACTATATCCATGGATTTCATCATTGGCCTCCCTATGTCTTCTCGTCGCCATGATGCTATCTTGGTGACAGTTGACAAGTTGACCAAAGTAGCTCACTTTTCACCAGTTCGTACTACATTCACAGCACCTGCAGTAGCACAGGTGTTCTTGCGAGACATTGTTAGACTACATGGCGTACCCCGCAAGATTATTTCTGACAGGGATTCTCTTTTCACTTCTACCTTTTGGAAGTCATTACAGGCAGCTATGGGCACAAAGCTCAATTTCAGTACAGCTTATCACCCGGAGACAGATGGTCAGACAGAGAGAGTCAATCAGGTGTTAGATGATATGCTTCGTATGTACGTCATGGATCATCAGACCCGGTGGGAGGAGTATCTTCCCTTAGTGGAGTTTGCCTATAACAATGGGCATCACACTTCTTTGGGAATGCCACCCTACCAGGCATTATACGGCAGGCCTTGCAGGACACCCTTGAGTTGGGATCGCATAGAGGATAGAGTTGCTATTGGTCCTGAGTTAGTTCGAGATATGGAACAGCAGGTGGATTTGATTAGGCAGCGTCTCAGAGAGGCTCAGGATAGACAGAAGAAGTATGCCGATGCAAAGAGGATTGATCGTAGTTACTTGGTTGGAGACAGAGTTTTCTTGAGAGTGCGACCGCATAAGAGTCCGATCCGTTACGGAAAGGGTTCTAAGCTCGCACCTCGCTTTGTAGGACCTTTTGAGATTCTGGAGAGGATAGGCCCAGTTGCCTACCGTTTAGCTTTGCCACCTAGCCTGTCACGCATCCACGATGTGTTTCATGTTTCAGTTTTCAGAAAATATATCTATGATGAGTCTCACCTTTTAGATTGGGATGCCTTGCAGGTGGAGTCGGACGGGCAGCTAGCTTTGGAGCCCATTCGCATTTTGGCATGCCGGACATTGGCCCTTCGAGGTCGAGAGCTGGACCAGGTTAGGGTCCAGTGGGATTGTTATGATGAGGTTACGGCTTCATGGGAGGACGCAGCACGTATGAGATCAGAGTACCCTCACCTCTTTGATGAACTCCAGGAGGAAGTTCATGCCTAGAGGGGGAGGATGTGAGGCCTCACCTCGACTCAGTTTGACATTCAGTGGATTTTATATTTTAGACTACTATGGATACTTTGTTTTGATGCATTTTGAGACTTAGAAATTATATGATTTCAGGATATTGGATAACATTGCTATGAATTGATGTTTTACTTACATGCTTTATGTGATAGAACACTACATGATTATTAGATAGAATGATATTGCAATGATAGATGTCGTTAATGAATTTGCAGGACTTTACTTTGAATATAGAACTATGATGTATGTTTAGTTTATGTGAATTGGGATGAAAATTGTTTATGTGAATTTGCTTGACAAAAGATGTATTCAATCTGTGCAGATGAAAATTGTATGCAAGTAATGATGTGCATTGTTGTATAATTGATTATATTTTATATGAATATTTGGGAGTACTAATGTGTAAATTGAGATGCGTAGGAAATTTACCATGTGACCATGGAAAATTACGGAGAATCAAAACCTAGACTTATGTATGTTCGTAAAGCCAGGGTTTGTCTATTTGGAGAGACAACACTCCGTTTGTGTTGTATTTTATTCGTATCAGTATATGCTGCATGTGTGTTGTGTGTTATTTAAATTTATTGTGTAAAAACCTCAAGAGACAATTTCATGTTTATTTTTGTAAAAAGTATTTTATTAGTGCCACTTGACACATGTGTGGATTTAAATTTTAATATTTTATCTTGTCTCTTGATGGGAAAGTGTTAATTATTATTATTTTTAAATAAAATAATGTGTTGTCAAAAAGATATTTTGAGAATATAATATTTGGTGTGGTCAACTTATGTTTGACCCGAAAATAAACTCCAGAGGGGTTTAAAATGGGTTAAATGTACACCTAGGGGTAGTTTATTAGGGTTTCCTGAAGCCCATAAGGTATACCTAGGGGTTAGGGGTAATTTTAGGCAAGTTTCTACTTTATTATGATCTTTTTAACGCTTTAAAAATTGGCTTTTTTGAGTTGAGCGAAAATTGAAAATTGAAGGAAAATCAAATCCAGATTTTTCCTCTTGGAAGGAAAAGTCTTTTTTTGCATTTTTGCTTTCTTCCTTCTTTTTGTTGATTTTTCTTAGAATCCTGTGAGAACTCAGTGAGTGAGCTTCTTAAGGAGGATTTTTGGGAATAGCTGGTTAATCACCCACTCTCCATTTTTGGAGACAGAAGAAAATTTGGAAAATAATGTTATGGGATAAAGAAATTGATTAAGGAAAATAAAGAATTGTGGATTGGGCAGCTCTTCTTCAGATATCGGTATAACCTTTGGGCAGATTAAGGTTGGTTTCATTTTTACTTTTAATGACCTGTTTTTGTTTCTTTCTGAAAGTTGTTGAATAAGAAAATCTGTATTCTTGAAAATGAATTTTTTGAAAATCTTTTGATTTTGTTTTATGAATGAATGTGTTTTGGGAGTTTTCTCAAGATCCCTCTTTCTCTTGGGAGGGAAGAGGATCTTGAGGGTGGTAGCAGTGACAGCCCTCGAGTGAGAGACTCTCTTTAGAGAGCGATCACAAGGGATCTTTGTGTGACCCTTGCTGCATGGCCTGTTTGTGCAATGGGGGTCATAAGGAGGGTTATAAGGCTAGAATGCCTTTGGGGGGCATAAGGAATTATGGGGTTGAGATTTTGATATGTTATTTGTGCCATGAGGTGGCTTCTTGTTATTACATACTTGCAGATTCTCCTCAGGGTATTTGGTCCACTACCACCCTTCGAAAATGTTCACCACCAGAGTGTGGTGCTGTGAAAGCCAGGTTGGGAATGTGCCTGAAATATTTGTATGCTTTGTGTTTCCTTGTGTTTGCCTGTTTGTACCCATCTAGGAATTGGTTCTCCGAGCTCGGGGGTGGCTACCAGTTAGCCTAGGCTGGGAGGTGAGCACTCCGTGGTCAGTTTTGTGTTTTCTATTATGCAGGAAATCCAGAGGAAAGAGGATAGAAATTCATGAAAGATATTCAGAAGATGGAATTTTGAAGATATTGGAATTCAGTTGCAGATGTTGTTTTAAAGTTGTTGTGAATAAATGCCTCATTCAAAAAAAAGAGAAGCAAGTTGTAATTTTGTAATTTCAGATTTGAAGTCTTATTGTTGTGACTGTTCAGAGAAAACATTCTGTGAATTTGGTAGTATATATATTAGAGATGTTTTAAAGAAAGAGAAAAGGCTTGATTTTACTTCTAGTATATTTGAAAAAGGAAAGTAAATTAGTGATGCATGCAAAGCTTCTTGTTTTATGAAGGAAATAAAAAAAGTCTGTTTTCATTTAGATTTTTACCTGTGTTTTTAATTAAGTCAAATTAGAAGTTTATTTAAGCTGGAAGCTTTTAAGTGTTTTAGATAGCAAGAAAAGTTGTTTTATGTGAATATTTTATTTAAAGAAATATTAAAGGATTTCTTATTAAAAAAAAAAACGTATAATGTATCTTTGTGAAATACTTTAAAATGTATTTGTTTTTTGTTAAACATTGATTTAGAAGCTTGTTTTATCGATGCATTTAAATTAACATATAAATATATATATATATAAATATATTTATATATATATATATATATATATAATTAAATTTTTTTTGATTTAACTTAAGGTTATCTTTCCCTTTATTTTTATTAGCTTAAAATTTTGCATGTAATAATTCTCTTTTAAATTATATATAAGTTTTTTTTAGAATTTAAATTTATCTTTTTATCTATGCTTATAAATTTATGAAAATACCACATATATAAATATATATATACATATATATATATATAAATATATATATTTATATATTTATATATATATATATATATATATTAATAAATGTTATTGTAAATTTTAAAAGAAATTTTTTTTTAAAAAAATATATGTTTGGGGCCCCCGCGGACTCCACTGTGTGTACGCACAGTGGACGACCGCGCGGCGCCCACTGTGTGCACACACAGTGGAGCCGCTTGCGGCACCCACTGTGTGGGCACACAGTGGACGGCCACGGCCGCCACTGTGTGGCCACACAGTGGGGAGCTGCTAGCGGCGCCCACTGTGTGGGCACACAGTGGTGCCGCGACGCCACTGTGCGCTCACACAGTGGTGCGCGCGGCCAGCCGCCACTCGAAACCCCCCCCCGTGACCTGCAACTTGGAATTCATGGCCGCTGGTTAGGCCTTCGGCCCAGCATGTAAATCGCCTGTTAAAAAGAAAAAAAAAAGGGGGTTAATCCCTAGCCCGAAAGGGGCTAGGGTAATTTAAATATAAAAAAAAAATATAAATAAGTATATTATTTAGTGTGGTAAATAATTATAAAAGAAATTAGAACCCTAATTAGGGTTGGGCAACAATATGGATTTTAATGAGGACAGTATAATGGTAATTAAAATTTAGAGTTAAAATATCTGCCATTTAAGTAAAATATATATATATATATATATATTTCCATATATATATATGGGAATATATATATGTAATTTTTATGAATTTATTTGAGCATTTTGTATAAGTAATTAAAATATAAATATATAAATATATGCATAATCAAATATGTATATATGTATATATTTATTTTATACTGATTTTAATTTTGGTTAAATTATATAGAGGTATTTAAAGAAAAGATTTGAAAAGACTATATAGTCATATTGGAGGAAAAATTAAAATATCTCTCCTAATACTGTTAGTATGAATAATTTAATAAAACTATTAATTTAAATATCTTTTGGAGATAAAATTTAAACCAGTAGATTATTCCGCGATGTGAATATAACCGAATGTCGATGCTTCGTTCGTTTCAGAATGAACTCGAATTTATTAATGAAATTTTCGTTAACGCCTGTCGCAAGAGTGTGCTTGTTAATTAAATTTAGTATCTTTTAAAAAAAAATTTGTTCCGTTTTTGCCCTAAATTTTGGGCATGACAAAGATGGACTATTCTTTAAGGGTGCATAGTTGTGCATACCTAAATGCTCTATGAGACTAAAAATAATTAGGGAGAAGCACTGTGGACCAATGGCTAGCCATTTTGGCCTTGACAAAACACTAGACTTGGTGAAGAGGCACTACTTTGTTAGGACCCGGAGGCAACTGAGAGGGGGGAGTGAATCAGTTGTCTATTAATTTCAACGCAAATATAACTTAACCAAACTTTAATGCCTGTAGACAGTTTAGCAGTTAATAACAGTACCAGTAAAGTTTAATGCATGAAACAGAAAGACAAATAACATACACAACACATAACACAGTTGTTTGTACGTGGAAACCCTTTAAGGGGAAAAACCACAATGGGAAACCTTACCCACAATCAGATGATACTACTGCAGATAGCATGTGTGTACAATATGGGTCTGCACATGTAGAAAGGCCAACTGCCTAGAGCTCACTGCTCAATCACAAAATGAGAGTCACACTGACTACAATTGGATGGTTAAATCCAATGATAATGTACTGCTCAAAATACCATCTTCATATGTTGGATTCAGTACCGGTTAAGCTCTGATTGTCTTCTACATACCTTCCTTGAATCTTCAAATGATGTCTATGTGTATAGCTCTGCTTATATTTGCATATACCTTGTTACAATTCTTTTTTTCACCTTCTCTACATAATCTCACAAATGAGATCTTACATATATACCAAAACCTAAGACCAAATGTGTAGGTCGTCTTACTAAGATATTAGAATTAAATCAATTACAAATGAATCAATATGCAATGCAAGATGTCAGCTCAATGCATTTACAATAATAAAAAATCATCTCCATAACATGTCGTACTAATCTAGAATAGATAATGCTTTATGGTCCATAACCTAGACCTATTTCCCGATAACAACAAATATGCAAACTCGATTGCACCAATAATCAAATCACCAAAACCAAGTGTCCAAACAATGTCTTCGACATAACCAAGTAATCTACAGATGATAATAGATCATCCTTATTACCGGTGAACAATATAACCTACTGGTGAACCAGATACCGATGACTGTGCATAAGTCACTAAACATGCTGGTGAACCTAACCAAAGATCTCCACAAGGATAAGTGTTGACAAGTGTTGACATCAATGAAAAAACCAATGCAACACATCCATAATACCAACAATCTCCCCATTTGGCATTGATGGCAACACAAGATGGAAAAACCATCCAAGTGCCAAAGTAGAAATGTCAAAAACCAAAAACCAACAATCTCCCAAAGAGATCCTTAACCAAAAATCAAAATATAGATACAGAGAGTAACACTCTCTCCCCCAATGAATAATGTCTCCAAAAAATAATGTTTTTTTCCATAGATATCTCTCCCCCTTTGACATCAAATGCCAAAGCAATACAAAACCAAATACAATCAGTTCATAGAACTTATTACAAATACCAATTGCTATAACCAAATTTATTCAATCTACTCCCCCTGAGAAGTAGCTCTCCTTCATCAAAGCCGGAAAACAAGATTTCTCTGTTAATTTTGCCGATTTGATGCCATGCTCCAACTGTCTAATTTTCTACTAGTGAGGGTATAACTCCAAGCTGCACTCTTAGATATTCAAAAGTTTCCCTAGGCAAAGGCTTAGTAAAGATATTTGCAATTTGCTCTTTGGTATTTACATAAACCAATTTCACTTCTTTTGCTTCAACATTCTCTTTCAAAAAATTGAATTTGATAGAAACATGTTTAGTTTTAGAGTGAAATACCGGATTCTTTGATATATCAATTGCTGCCATGTTATCATAGTAAACGATTATAGGTTCTTGCATTTTACCTTTATGTCCTTCAACATTTGTTTAATCTATAATACTTGTGTACAATTAGTTGTTGCTGCAACATATTATGATTCTACTATTGATAGTGATGTACAACTTTGTTTCTTGCTCAACCATGAAATTAGTTTGCTGCCAAAAAAAATGCTCCGCCAGTGGTGCTTTTTTTGTCATCTACATCTCCTGCCCAATTTGCATCTGTGTATGCACATAAATCAAAATTTTCATCTTTAGGATACCATAAGCCAAGATTTGGTGTGCCTAGTAGGTACTGGAAAATCCTTTTTACTACTGATTCATGATTTTCCTTAGGATTACTCTGAAATATTGAAACAATATATACTGCATTCATAATATCAGGTCTTGTTTGTGTCAAATACAATAAACCTCCTATCATAGATTTGTATCTTGTCAGATTAATAGGTGTTGATTCATCCTTCAATGATAGTTTATCAGTTGTAGACATAGGTGTACATACCAGTTTAGAGTTTTCCATGCCAAATTTCTTAAGTAATTCCTTCAAGTACTTTGATTGATTTTTTAATATACTTTTATCAGTCTGTGAAATCTGCAATCCTAAAAAGAATTTTATCTCCCAAATCATAAACATTTCAAATTCTTCCTTCATCTTATTAGAAAAGTCTTTACACAATCCATCTTCTCTTCCAAAAATGATATCATCAACAAAAACTTCAATAACCATGATGTCATCATTAGTCACTTTGTAGTATAAGTTGTTGTTAGCTTTACCTTTAGTGTAACCAAGCTTCAAAAGATATTTGTCCAATCTAGCATATTAAGCTCTAGGAGCTTGTTTCAATCCATATAAAGCTTTCCTTAACCTACAAACCATATCTTTGTCATCTGTCAAAGAAAATCCATCAGGTTGTTCAATATAAACTTCCTCTTCAAGATCACCATTCAGAAATGCACATTTAACATCCATTTGATATACTTTATAGTTCTTGTGTGCTGCAAAAGCTAAGAATAATCTGTCTGCCTTAATTCTAGCTACCGGTGAAAAGGTTTCATTGTAATCAATTCCTTCTTTTTGTGAATATCCCTTACACACTAATATTGCTTTGTTTCTAGTTACCTTACCATCTTCATTAAGTTTATTTCTAAATACCCATTTAGTTGCAATTACATTTTTGTTTTTAGGCTAGGGAACCAATGCCCATGTGTTATTCTTTTCAATTTGTTCCAATTCATCTTCCATAGCTTTAACCCAATGTTTATCTTCACATGCCTCATTAATAGTTGTTGGTTCAATTTGAGAAATTAGACATACCTCTTCATTTGCAAGTCTTCCTCTAGTCATAACACCTTGATACTTATTCCCAATTATCTGAATTTCAGAGTGATTCAATCTTACATACTTGGGTGTATTCACTTGCTATTGTTCTTGAGTTACTGTGAAATTCTCAGATGATGCCAGTGTGACTGGATCAACATTCTGTACTGGTGTACTCATTATAGGTTCATTTGTGATTATCTCAACTGTTGGTTCAGAGTTCATAGACCTTCTAAACTGTTCATCAATCTTCACATTTGTACTTTCAATAATTTTCTGCAATATCTTATTAAAACATATATATGTCTTTCTTTTAGATGAATAACCAAGAAATATTCCTTCATCACTTCTAGGATCAAATTTACCAATATAATCATCTCTCCTAATATAGCATTTTCTTCCAAATATTTTGAAATATTTAAGAGTAGGAGTATTACAAAACCATAGTTCATGAGGGGTCTTACTGGTTTCACCTTTTATGTGAACTCTATTGAATGTATAAACAGTTGTATTGACTGCTTCTCTCCAATACACATAAGGTAGGTTTGCTTCTAATATCATGCTTCTAGCTACATCCAAAATAGTTTTGTTCTTCCTTTCCACAACTCCATTTTGCTGGGGTGTTTGAGGTGCTGATAATTGTCTTCTAATTCCATTCACTTCACATAATGTATTAAATTCCTTAGATGTGAATTCACCTCCTTGATCTGATCTCAAACATTTAATTTTCTTACCGGTTTCATTCTCTACCATCACTTTGAATAGTTTGAATTTCCCAAAAGCTTCTGATTTCTCCCTAAGAAAAGTAACCCAACACATTCTAGAATAATCATCAACGGTTAGCATAAAATATCTATCTCCTTGTAAACTTCTAGTTCTTGCTGGACCACATAAATCAGTATGAATTAAGTCAAGAACATTATTGGATTTTTCTGGAATACTCTTAAAAGTTTCTCTAACTTGCTTTCCAAATTGACATTCCTTACACACTAGATTGTGAGGTTTAACAATCTTAGGTAAATCCCTTACTGCCTTAGTTGTACTAATTTTCATAATGCAATCAAAATTTACATGACAAAGTCTCTTATGTCATAACCAACTTTCATCAATATGTGCAATCAAGCATGTCTTCTCATTGTTATTCAAATGAAATATATTACCTCTAGTTTGATTGCCGGTTGCTATTTCCAAACCAGTTCGATTCATGATTTTGCATTTACCATTCTTGAATTGTAATTTAAATCCCTTTCCAACTAATTGACCAACACTCAAAAGATTATTCTTCAAACCTTCAACATAGTAAACATTATCAGTATTGTGCTTACCATCAAAAGATATAGTACCTTTTCCTCTGATCAAACAAGCTTTGTCATCTCCAAATCTTACTAGACCTCCATTGTATTCCTGAAAGGTTAAGAATTTACTCTTATCACCTGTCATATGATGTGAACATCCAAAAATAATGATCCATTCATCCTTTTGTTCAATATTAGCTACCAGGGCCTTCTCTACTAGTTGAACAGTAGGTTCCGGTTGATCTTTTGTTATTGCAACAAAAGCCTATCCATTGTATGTAGGTTCCTCATCAGAAGCATCAGTAACTCCTTCATCAACATAGTAACATGATTTGTCTCTATTCTTCTTAAATATGTATCTTTGATATTCAGGGTTAGGCTTGTATGTTCTTTTAGCTTCTTCTTTCAATCTTGCATGTCTATCAGGATAGCTAGATGCAATATGATCAATTTTATTGCAGTTAAAACATTTAAATGGTTCTTTACCTTCATACTTACTTCCAACTGGACCTTTAGGCATTTTCCTTGCAAATGGTGCTTCAAGCTCTTCAAGTTCTTCATTCTCTCTTCTAATTTCTTCAAGTTATCTTGCATAGAGTGCTTTCCAATCAGATTTTCTAGATGATGATGATGATGTTGCATATGATGAAGCCTTGAAAGCAAAATCTTTCTTAATTGTAGCAATAGGACCAAATTCCTCAAGTTCAAAAGCTAAAAGTTTTCCAGCCAAAGTATTTCTAGATACTGATGCATTAGGCATTGTTCTCAATTCATTAATAGTAGTTACTTTCATCTTGTATGCTAGTGGCAATGCTCTTAAAACTTTAGAAATGATTTCATCTTCACTTAAGGATCCTCCACAACATTGTATACCCAAAACAATTTCATTAACTCTTTCCATAAAAGCAGAGATCCTTTCATCTTCTTCCATTTTGCAATTTTGATAGTGGTATCACCTTCATTTAATGTCTCCAATCTATCCCAAATAGCTTTAGTAGTAGATCGGTTTGATAATCCCATGATTTGCTGATCTGACAATGCACTCAAAAGTGCTTCTCTTGCTTTACAATCATTCTCCTGATCTTTAGCCAAGGTTGGTTGATTAGGTTGACTTTGTGTAGGACCAACATAGCCATTCTTTGTAATATCCCATATGTCTTTTCCAATGCAATTTAGATGTGTCTCCATTCTAATCTTCCATATACCATAGTTTGTTCCATCAAGCTTCAAACTATCCTTCCTAAAATAATAAGTTGCCATAGAATCTCCTCAAGCTGTTAAACTTCTACAAAAAGAGAGCTCTAATACCAATTGTTAGTACCTAGAGGTAACTGAGAGGGGGGGAGGGGGGGTGAATCAGTTGTCTATTAATTTCAACCCAAATATAACTTAACCAAACTTAGTGCATAATACCAGTAAACCAAACTTTAATGCCGGTAGACAGTTTAGCAATTAATAATAGTACCGATAAAGTTTAATGCATGAAACATAAAGACAAATAACATACACAACACATAACACAATTATTTGTATGTGGAAACCCTGTAAGGGGAAAAACCACAGTGGGAAACCTTACCCACAATCAGATGATACTACTGTAGATAGTGTGTGTGTACAATATGGGGTCTACACATGCAGAAAGGCCAACTGCCTAGAGCTCACTGCTCAATCACAAAATGAGAGTCACACTGACTACAATTGGATGGTTAAATCCAATGATAATGTACTACTCAAAATAGCATCTTCATATGTTGGATTTAGTACCAGTTAAGCTCTGATTGCCTTCTTCATACCTTCCTTGAATCTTCATATGATTTTTGCATGTATAGCTCTGCTTATATTTGCATATACCTTGTTACAATTCTTTTTTTCACCTTCTTTACATAATCTCAGAAATGAGATCTTACATATATACCAAACCCTAAGACCAAATGTGTAGGTTGGCTTACTAAGATATTACAATTAAATCAATTACAAATGAATCAATATGTGATGCATGATGTTGGCTCAATAAATTTAAAATGATAACAAATCATCTCCATAATGTGTCGTGCTGATCTAGAATAGATAATGCTTGCCAGTCGATAACCTAGACCTATTTGCCTCTAACAGCAAATATGCAAACTCGATTGTGCCAATAATCAAATCACCAAACCAAGTGTCCAAACAATGTCTTTGACATAACCAATTAATCTCCAGATGATAATAGATCATCCTCAATGCCGGTGAACAATATAACCTGTCGGTGAACCAGATACCAGTGATTGTGTATAAGTCACTAAACATGTCAGTTAACATAACCAAAGATCTCCACAAGGATAAGTGTTGAAAAGTGTTGACATCAATGACAAAACCAATGCAACACATCCATAATACCAACATACTTTTGGCCCAAATTGCAGACATATTTTAGGAGATTTGTGGAGACATGTGTGATATGCCAAAAAGCAAAGGGGAAGTCCACCAATGCCAGCTTATACCAGCCTTTACCCATTCCTTCAAGATGATGGGAAAGTATAAGTATGGATTTTGTTTTAGGATTGCCTAGGACAAGAAAAGTATATGATAGTGTTTTTGTAGTGGTGGATAGGTTTAGTAAAATGGCACATTTCTTGCCATTTAAAACCACTTGTGATGCTTCTTATGTTGTAGACTTATTTTTCAAAGAAATTGTTGGGGTACACGGTTTGCCTTTGACCATACTCTCTGATTGGGATGTGAAATTCATTGGAAACTTCTAGAGGACTCTTTGGAAGAATCTTGGCACAAATATAGCCTTCTCCTCAGCCGACCATCCCCAAATGGATCGCCAAACTGAAATTGTAAACAGATCATTGGGAAATCTACTATGATGTTTAACTAGGCAATATGAAGAGAAATGGGATAGCATACCATCTCAGGTAGAATTCTCTTATAATGATATAGTAAATAGAAGCACTAGTAAGTCACCCTTCCAAATTTTGTATGCCATCCACCCAAGGGGTGTGTTGGAGTTAAGGGAACTACCTCAAGGAGAAGTCATTAGTGTAGATGGAGAAACCTTTGCCACCGCCATAAAGGAGATACATGACCAAGCCAAATCTCACCTTCAACAATCTGCAGAAAGGTATAAGGCTCATGTTGATAAGAAGAAGAGGGATGTCCAATTTGATGTGGGAGACTTCGTATGGGTTCACTTGAAGAAGGAAAGACTTCCAATAGGCAAATATACAAAGCTTATGCTGAGGAAGATTGGACCCTATCAAATTTTGAAAAAATGTGGACAAAATGCTTATGAACTTAAACTCCCACCTAATCTTGGTTTGTCACCCATTTTTAATGTATTTGACTTAACTCTTTACAAATTTAGTGTTGATGTAGGAGAAGAAAGCATTCAGGTTGTAGCAGATGATGACATTCCCAAACATGAACCACCAAAATTGCATAAAGTTTTGGATACCAAGGTTGCAAAGAGGACAAGGAACAAAGTATATATGGAGTACATGGTGGCCTGGCAAGGACAACTAGATTCTGAAGCAGTTTGGATGACAAAACAATAAATCAAACACCATGGTGCAGACCTGCAGACTCTCATCTCAAGTGGACTTGAGATTTCTTCTTCTGGGGAGTATGGTGTAGGGGCACCCCTTCAACATGATCATTTAGGCTCAAAGGAGGAAGGATAAGACCTTAAACATGTCTTAGAATGGTTTCCTTGTGTTTTCAATCTTGCATTTTGTGTTTGTAATAAAGAAACCCCATCTTCTGAGCCAAACTCCTATTTTGGCATCTTGATAAGCCAATTAGGACTTTTGCACAAAAGGGGACTAAGTATGCTTAGGATAGGTTTGTACTAGTGGTTTTAGTTTTTTTATGTGCTTCTAGGCTGTTTAGAGGTGTTAGTCTTGACCCAAGTCATTCGGGTGCAAGAAATGACATTTTTGACAACTTTGTCAAAAGTTGTCATGAGCAACTTTTGTGCAACTTTTTGAATTTTTTTTGGTTTAACTCCTCCAACAGCTCTAACCTCTTTTTTTTAGTTGGGATTATTTGTAGAGGGGTATAAACACCTTGTGGATACAATTACCAAGTAGAGACTATACGGAGAATTTTTTTATGATTTCAAGCAATAAGAAATTCTGAGTTTTTCCTATAAACTGTGAGGTTTTGGCACGGGGTACGGAGTTGTACATATTGGAACCAATCCCCAATGTTGTTATTTTGTTATTGCATTGAGTTACCAATTATTTTGTCTTGATCATTTGTTTTTCTCCAGCTATCTAAGTTTTGTTGTAGGTACCCGAAAAACCAGGGTTTTGCCTTCCCATGGCCATAACTTGCAACCTGTTCATCTAAAACTCATGGCAGTAGGTGGGATGCAAGTGTGTCCTATATATTCTTTTTTTCCAAAATAATTTTTCAGGAGGAGCAAGGGAGATGTGTGTTTGATTAGTCCCTATGTAGACATCTCTCTGTGGCTACCTAACCCTTAGTCTGCAATAATTACCCTAGAAGACAATCGGTGATGATTCTAGGCATGCAACCTTGAAATCTATAATTTTTCATGGTTCCCCACATGCCCATGGGGTTTTGGTTGTAAGGTGTGTCCATTTTGATATAGTTTATTCACAAATGGAGGCCTAATTAGTCCTTTAGGACAGTTGGTCATCACCGAGTTCAAACCTTTCCTTGCCAGATCTTTACCTCTCCTTTTAGAGGATTGTGTAAGATCATAAAGGGTATTTGAATCTATGATTTATTTTCCAGGGTTTTGGAAAAGTTTGGACTTAAGGTCCCATTACCCTTCTCCGAGGGCTACAAGCAAATAGGCCAAATTGTGAAGGTGTCATACAAAATTGGGTTGAATCCTTGAAACCAGTATTTGGTCTGGTCCATGTGAGTGTTGTATGATCCAAGATAGGTTTTGTGAAGGTCAAGAACCTTAGGAGGTCTCATGATGCATGATGGAGCAAGTTACCCAATTTGAGTAGTATGAATCTTGGAGTGAGATGAGGAATTGGAACTAAGATTGTGGAGTCTTGCTTTGTAGGATCTTATTGGGGTTTTGAGGAGTCAGTGCCATACATCTTGGAGTGTTTGACAAGATAAAAGGAGGGCTCTGCATCACCAATGTCCAACAATCTCCCCCTTTGGCATTGATGGCAACAAATGAATGTGGAAAACAATAAATGCAAAGAAAGAAAACATCTCCAACAAACTCCCCCTAAGATGAAGAAAATAATACATTTTTTCACATTTTCTCCCCCTTTGACAACAATGCCAAATATTATGAAAACAAAAAATTAAACTTACTTCCTTATATAAGAAAATCATGATTCTCTCCCCTAAAAAAGATAACCAAATCAATAAACTATTCCACCCGAGGAGCAACACCAACTGATCAATCCAGACAAAAAGATAAGAATGTGAAGTCCACCATCTTGATGCAACTCGGTGCATCTAGTTCTCACCAGGAGGGGTGGATACCCCTAACTTGTCTCTCAAATAGAAATATGTATATGTAGGCAAAGACTTAGTAAAAATATCACTAATTTGTTCCTTTGTAGATACAGACTCTATCTTCACTTCCTCTTCACTAGCTCTTTCTCTCAAGAAATGATACTTGATTGATACATGTTTAGTCTTTGAATGTTGCACTAGGTTTTTTGACATATTAATAGCATTAGAATTATCACAATATCTGATAGTTGGCTCATCATAGATAACTCTGATATCATTCAACATTTGCTTCATCCAAACTACTTGAGTGGAGTTACTAGTAGCAACAATGTACTCAACTTCAAGAGTAGATAAGTGTTGGCAATTGACACTCTATTGGTTAGGTTTCACTATGTTGTTATTGATGGCAACATGATTTTTGGTTTTGGCTTCATATGGTATACCGACAGACACTTCACAAACTCTACACTGGCACCGACACCGATACCAACACCAACAGGATAGAAGATTTCTTTGATCACCGACAATGAAGGCTGACATGGTATATTAAAGGTCATCTGTATTGGAGGTTGACACATCTTGGATCTAGCATTAGCAACTTGTTTTAATTTTTATTCGTTTATGTTATTTGGCCGACATGTAATCTGATATTATGTATATCCTTGTAAGCTGACATAAGGCATAAATTTGTATAGGGTATATAGGGGAGATTGATTGGATCATTTTTGTAATAAGGAAAGAATAATGATGGGATGGATATATGAATGTAATGTAATGTGAAATATATCAGAGAGACTATGTATGTGAGGAATTCATTGTAAGGGTTATTCCCGTACAGATGTTTAGGGTTTTAACCAGAACAGACAAAGCTTAAACTGAAACTATATTTTGGCATAGAAGATGCTATCTTAGATGTTCACATGTCTCTGGATTTTTGTCTAGTATGTTATGTAGTCAGTGAGGCTCCTATTGTGATTGAGTAGTGTGCTCTAGGCTATAAACCTTCCTGCAAGTGCAGGCCCATCATATATTGTAATATCTCTTCATATGGACAGTGAATTGATATTGTGGGTCACAAACCCCACCGTGGTTTTTCCTCATTGAGGTTTTCCACATATAAATCTGTGTGTTATGATTCCAATTTATGTGTTTGGCTTATTGGTTTCTTTACTTCTTTCAATTCTGTTTATACCAGTATACCGGTTGGTGTATGGATGTTTTGGAAAGGCTAAAAACTTATATTCTGGTATAACACTAATTCACGCCCCCCCCCCTCTCAGTATTATTGGTTTCTAACAATTGGTATCAGAGCCTTGTGCCTTGGAGGAATTTTAACAACTTGAGGAAGATCTTGAAACCAGAATCATTGAATATGGCTTTGGAGAAGCAGCTTGAGATGGCACGGAAAGATATAAGAACTTAAAGCTACAAGATGAGTTGAATTCTGCTAAAGAATTTATTCTTGTCCTACAAGAGAGGCTATCATTTGTTCAAGCTAGGAGGAAGGAAATTTTCCAAAATTTGGATGATGAAGAGAAAAATGCATTAAGGAACAATGTCAAAAATTAAGTCAGGAGAACATGGTTATGAAGAATGAAATGCAAGCTATGACTATGAGGATAGAAATAAAAGGGAAGAAAATCTTGTTGTATCCCTAAAGAACCAATTTTAAGAATGTGGTAAGTTGGTTCATGAAAATGATATGTTGACAACTGATTTGGTACAATCCCATAGAAATGAGCAAGAGCTTGAGAGACAAATGATAATACTAAGAGATGATTTAACTGTCGCAAGTGAATACAAAGAAAAATTCAAGATCAACTCAGCACAACTTGATGATTTACTGAAGAGACAGAGGTAGATTGGAGATTCCAATGGACTTGGATTTGAGCAAGGTCAGAGTTTCGATACTGAAAATGAAGATCAAAACCATAAGGAATCGGTAAGACAATTCAATGCTTATAAATTTAATAGTAGATGTTTTGTTTGCAATAGATTTGGACACATGGCTAGGCAATGTGGAAACAAAGCAAATCAGAACCTTGATTTTGCTCCTAATAAATGTTTTAAATGCAACAAAATTGGTCATAAGGTAGAAGATTGCAGAATGAATGTAAAACACTATGCTTGTGGAAAATTTGGACATATGGCTAATCAGTGTAGGTCAAGAAATTTCATCGGTTTTAGCAAGACAATTCAAAAGAACAATGATACATGTTTATGCATGCAATGAAGTTTGACATATTGCTAAGTTTTATAGAAGCATAAATCCACCAGTTGGCAATGGAGGATCAAATGAAAAAGTAAAACAGAGGGTTAATGAAATCCGACAAGATCATACTCAGAGATGGGTGAGGAAGATTGAAGAGAAATCATCAGATGGGAATGTCCCGGTTACCTATCTGATAGAAGAGGATGCTCTTGTGATGTAGATCCCTCCTTGTATCCTGCCAAAAACTCCAAGATGTATTAAACTAGACCCTCAAAACAACAACAGGATCCTATCAAGGCAAGGCTCTACAACATTAGTTCAACATCTCACAATCTCCAAGCATCAAACCTACTCGAATTGGGTAATTTGCTCCATCACGCACCATCAAGCCTCCAAGGGTTCTTGACCATTACCACACCTATTCTGGGTTAGACATGACTCACATGGACCAGATCAAACATTGGTTTTAAGGATTCAACACCATATCTTATAGCACCTTCACAATTAAGCCTATTTGCTAGTAGCCCTTTGAAACGGGTAAAGGAACCTTAAGTCAAAGCTTCCCCAAACACCCTAGCAAAAAAATTATAGATTTAAATACCCTTTTAGGTCTTACACAATTCCCCAAAAGGAAAGGTCAAAGTCTATAAAGAAAAGGTTTGAACTCGATGAAGGTCAATTGTCCTAAAGGGCTAATTAGGCCTCCATTTGTGAAGTAACTATATCCAAATGAACAAACCATACAAGAAAAACCCCACAGGAATTTGGGAAACCATAAACCATCATGGATTCCAGGGTTATCATTGCCATTTTCCTTCTAGGGTAGCTTTGTTGTTTAAGGACTAGGTATCCACATAGAGATGTCTACCTAAGGTTTGATCAAACACACACCTCCCTTGATCCTCCTGCAAAATGCTTTTGGAATATTAGAATACATAATCCATAATTGCATTTCACCCAATCCCATGAGCTTCAGATTGATAAATTGCAAGTTATAGCCATGGAGAAGAAAAACCCTAGGTAAACCCTGGTTTTCTGGGTACCTACAACAAAATTGGAATAACAGGAGCAAAACACATAGTCTAAACCTCAAACCAAAACCAAATCAAATATGATTCACTACTATAACAAAATCACATCATTGGGTATTGATCCCAATGCATACAATGGCATACCCCGTGTCAAAACTATAGAATTGTAGGAAAAACTCATAATTTCATTAGTTTGCAGTCATCAAAACCTTCCTCCATACAGTCTAATCTTGGGAATTGGATCCTCTAGGTGTATATACCTCTCCAAAACATCTCTCAACTGAAAAAAAGAGGTTAGAGCCATTGGAGGAGTTCAAACAAACAAAAATTCAAAAATTGCTTAAAAGTTGCTTATGACAACTTTTGACAAAGTTGTCAAAATGTCATTCCTTGCCTCCTAATGCCTTGGGTTAATACTAACCCCTCCTAAAACACCCTATAAGCACTAAAACCACTAGGATAACTATGTCCTACACACACTTGATCCCCTTTTGTCCAAAAGTCCTAATTGGCTTATCAAGATGCCAAAATAGGAGTTTGGCTCACAAGATGGGGTCTTTTATTACAAACACACAATGCATGATTGAAACACATGTAAAATATCCTAAGACATTTTTGATGCCTTATCCTTCCTCCACTGATCCTGATTGATCAACTTGAAGGGTTGCTCCTACACCATACTCCCCGGAAGAAGAAATCTCAAGTCCACTTGAGATGAGAGGTTGCAGGTCTACACCATGGTCTTTGATCTACTATTCTATCATCCAGATTGCTTCAGAATTAGGTTGTCCCTTCCAAGCCACCAAATACTCCATATAAATTTTTTTCCTTGTTCTCTTTGCAACCTTGGTGTCTAAAACCTTACTCAACTTTGGTGGTTCATGTTTGGGAATGTCATCATCTACCATAACCTGAATCGTTTCTTCTCTTGCATCAACACTACATTTTTAAAGAGTTAAGTCACATACATTAAAGATAGGTGTAAAACCAAGATCAGGTGGGAGTTGAAGTTCATAAGCTTTTTGGTCACAATTTTTCAAGATTTGACAAGGTCCAATCTTTTTTTGTATAAGCTTTGTATATCTTCCTTTTGGAAGTCTTTCCTTCTTCAAGTAAACCCACACCAAGTGTCCCACATCAAACTGTACATCCATCTTCTTCTTGTCAGCATGAGCTTTATATCTTTCTATAGATTGTTGAAGGTGAGATTTAACTTGGTCATGGATCTCCTTTATGGCAGTAGTAAAGGTTTCCCCATCAGCACTAATGACTTCTCCTTGAGGTAGTTCTCTTAAATCCAACACACCCCTTGGGTGGATGCCATATACGACCTGGAAGGGTGACTTACTAGTACTTCTATTCACTATATCATTATAGGAGAATTTTTCCTGAGACAATATGCTATCCCATCTCTCTCCATGTTGTCTAGTCAAACACCTTAGCAGATTTCCTAATGAGCTGTTTACAACTTTAGTTTGGCCATTCATTTGGGGATGGTAGGTTGAGGAGAAAGATAGATTTGTACCAAGATTCTTTCAAAGGGTCCTCCAAAAGTGTCCAATAAATTTCACATCTATATCAGAGACTATGGTCAAAGGCAAACCATGTATCCGAACAATCTCCTTGAATAACAAATATACTACATAGGAAGCATCACAAGTGGTTTTACATGGCAAGAAATGTGTCATTTTACTAAACCTATCCACCACTACAAAAATACTATCATATCCTTTCCTTGTCCTAGGAAATCCTAAAAAAAAATCCATACTTATGCTTTCCGATGGTCTTGAAGGAATGGGTAAAGGTTGGTATAGGCCTACAATTGTGGACTTCCCCTTTTCCTTTTGGCATATCACACATGTCTCCACAAATCTCTTGACATTTGTCTATAGTTTGGGCCAAAAGTAGCGCCTCTTCACCAAATCTAGTGTCTTGTCAAGGCCAAAGTGGCCTGTCATTGCTCCACAATGTTTCTACCTAATTATATTTAGTCTCATAGAGCATTTGGGTATGCATAACTATGCACCCTTAAACAACAATCCATTTTGAATAAAAAATTCAGAGAAATCAACATGAAACTGCTCATTGAATGAAGCACATACCTTATAGATCTCTCCAAATTCTTCATCATCCTCATACATGGCTTTCAAGGAGTCTATTTCAACACTCTCCAACTGGATCTGATTTGTAGTTAGGACTCTTCTACTCAAAGCATTTGCCACCTTATTCTTGGCCCCTTTCTTATGCTTAAGAGTGAAAGTGAAGGCTTGTAGGGTCTCCACCCACATCATATGCATGTGATTCAATTTTTACTGGCTATTTATAAAACTAAGGGCTTGATGGTCTGTGAAGACTATGAACTACTTTGGCAGCAAGTAGTGTCTCCATTTTTTCAAGGATTGTACTAAAGCATACATCTCTAGGTCATAAGATGAATACCTCCTCTTTGCCTCATTTAACTTCTCCCTAAAGAATGCAATAGGCCTTCCTTCCTGACTGAGCACTGCCCCAATAGCCATGTGACTGGCATCGCACTCCACTTGGAAGATCTTTTTGAAATCAGGTAGGGCAAGGACCGACTTCTCTACAACTTTTCTCTTCAATGTTTCAAAGGAGTTATTTGCCTCTTCTGTCCAACTAAACCTGCACTTTTGTCCTCCCTTTATGGTATCAAGAATAGGAGCATAAATATGGCTAAAGCCTATTATAAAATTCCTATAGAATGTGGCTAAGCCATGGAAGCTTCTAACATCATTCATTGTTCTAGGCATAGGCCAAAATAATATGACACTCACCTTTTCTTGATCCATTTTCAACTCACCATATGATTACAAATCCCAAGTAGATGATCTCTTCCTGCATAAACAAACACTTTTCCAAACTGATCATTAATTACTCTTCATGCAATCTCCTTAGGACCAGGTCTACATGTTTTAGGTTCTCTTCTTTGGTCTGACTGAAAATCAGAATGCCATCTAGGTAGACTATGACAAACTTTCCTATAAAAACCCTCAAAACTTCATTCATTAACCTCATAAAGGTACTTGGTGCATTAGATAAGCCAAAGGGCATGACTTTCCACTCATACAACCCCTCATTTGTTTTAAATGTAGTCTTCCACTCATCTCATTTTCTAATCCTAATCTAATGATAGCCACTTTTCAAGTCAATTTTTGTAAAATATCTAACACCCCCAAGCAATCTAACAAATCCTCAATCCTAGGCATTTGAAATCTATACTTGATAGTAATTTTGTTGATATCCCTTGATTCAATGCAAAGCCTCCAAGTGCCTTCCTTTTTGGGTGCCAAGACTGCAAGGACTGTACATGGGCTCAAACTTTTGCCAATCAGTCCAGACTCCAACAATTCTTCTATCTGTGTTGCCATCTCAACATTTTGATCAGGTGTGATCTTGTATGTTGCTTTATTAGGCAAGGTGGATCTAGGTATAAGATCTATGCAATGGTTTATATCCCTCATGGGAGCTAGTGACCTTGTCATGCCATCAGAGATGGCACCCTTGTATTTTTTTAGTAGTTGCTGCACTGCAGGGTCAACCAACCTCAATATGTCCTCTTTCTTATCTTCAGACTTCTCCACCTTTGTCACTGTTGGACTAGGAATAAAGGAATAACAAACAATGCCTTCACCTGCTATGTTCTTCATGAATTGCTTTCCTCCTAACACCAACACCTTGGCCTCATTTGGTTTGTCTTCTTCCTCACTCTCCATCAAAGGTAACAACTCAATCACTTTACCATATTTGGTGATGGAATATGTGTTCCTAGCACCATCATGTTGTGCCTTCAAATCAAATTTCCATGGTCTCCCAAATATGAGATGGCAAGAATCCATCTTTGCAATGTCAAATAATAATCTATCCTTATAGGTTCCAATCTAGAATTCTACCCAAGCCTGCTCTTCCACAACAACTTGTTGACCTTGGGTGAGCCATGAGACCTTGTAGGGGCAAGGGTGAGGTAGTATCCTCAACTTTATCTTCTCCACCATTTCTAGAGACACAAAGTTTTTAGTTGAACCAGAATCTATTAGAACCTTACATACCTTTCCACTCGCTTTGCATCCTATGGAACTAGTAGGCTTGTTAGGACATTTGTTGGCCATATGCCCTTCTTCATTGTAGTTATAACATCTGATTAGACCTCTACCTTGAGACCTTCCCCTAAATGGTGGTCTTCTTCCTCTGAAGTTACCTCTCTGATTGTATCCTCCATTGTTATTGGAACTACTCTCTCCTTTAGTGCCTTCTTGATTGGTTTCACCTTGGTCTCCAAAACCATTTCCCTTACCTCTAAAAAAAATTCCCCCCCCCTTTCTATTGTCTTCCTCTTCCTTTATTGTTCTTTTCTTGTCTCCTTTTGATCTTCTCTTCCACCTTGATGGCAAGTTGATGGCATTTACCAATGGTATCCCGGCTAAGGAGGTTTAGTTCTTCTTGAATGTTGTACCTTAATCTATTTAGGTATCGGGCAACTTTTTCACTCTCTTCCTCCTTTGTCTTAGACTTCATACACAGCCTTTGGAACTCCTTAGTGTAAGTGTTCACATCCATCTCCTTCTGCTTGAGATTTTGTCTCCTCTTATGAAGTTGAATTTCATAATCTTTGGGTACATAGGCCTCCTTTACTAAGGCAACCATCTTCTTCCAAGAACAATCTTGGGTTTTTGGTCCTTCTCTCTTTCCTCTTGGACAAAGTTCCACCAAGTTAGGGTTGTTCCCTTCAACTTGGACTTAGAAATCTTCACTTTCTGGTGTCCTTGAATGTCTTCACATTCAAAGAAAATAGACAGGGAGTCTATCCAATCTACCACTACATCTGGTTCCATCTTCCCAGTGAAAGTTGGATAATCCATCTTCTACTCCATGGTTCTCCTCTCCACAAATTTGAGGGTATTAAGGAAGTGCCTTTGGTCAGGAGGAATCGCCTCTTCCTCTAGAATAGGGATCTCATCTTCATCCCCTTCTTCACCACCAACAGTGCCTCCATCTTCCTTCTCATCTACTCTGCCCCTCAACCTCTCTAACTCCCTCTAGATTTCCTTGCAAGCAGTGGCCTGCTCTCTCACAATTTTTGCCAATTCCATGTTGGTGATTGGTCCTCTAGGGACTTATTCTTCACCCTCAACCATTTTTCAAATCTTTATCTCTTTACCAAAGTTGTTACTAGCTCTGATACCACTTGATGTAGAGCCCTCCTTGTATCTTACCAAACACTCCAAGATGTATGAAACTAACCCCTCAAAACAACAGTAGGATTCTATCAAGGCAAGGCTCTACAACATTAGTTCAACATCTCATAATCTCCAAGACTCACACTTACTCAAATTGGGTAATTTGCTCCATCATGCACCATGAAGCCTCCAAGGGTTCCTGACCACTACCACACTTGTTCTAGGTCAAACATGACTCACATAGACCAAATCAAACACTGGTTTTAAGGATTCAACACCATATCCTATAGCACCTTCACAATTAAGCCTATTTGCTAGTATACCTTTGAAATGGGTAAAGGGACCTTAAGTCAAAACTTTCCCAAACACGCTGGCAAAAAAATCACAAATTCAAATACCCTTTTAGGTCTTACACAATTCCCCAAAAGAAAGGTCAATGTCTGACAAAAAAAGGTTTGAACCTGGTGAAGGTCAACTGTCCTAAAGGGCTAATTAGGCCTCCATTTGTGAAGAAACTATATCCAAATGAACAAACCATACAAGAAAAACCCCATGAGAATGTGGGGAACCATAAACCATCATGGATTCTAGGGTTACACACCTGGAATCATCGCCATTTGCCTTCTAGGGTAGCTTTGTTGTTTAAGGACTAGGTAGCCACATAGAGATATCTACCTAGGGTTTGATCAAACACACACCTCCCTTGCTCCTCCTATAAAATACTTTTGGAATCTTATAATAAACATTCCATACTTTCATTTCACCCAATCCCATGAGTTTCAAATTGATAAATTGCAAGTTATGGCCATGGAGAAGCAAAACCCTAGGTAAATGTTGGATTTCTGAGTACGTACAACAAAATTGGAATAACAGGAGAAAAACACGCAGTCTGAACCTCAAACCAAATCCAAGTCAAAGGTAATTCACTACTCTAACAAAATCACATCATTAGGGATTGATCTCAATCCGTACAATGTCGTACCCTGTGTCAAAACTATAGAATTGTAGGAAAAACTCAGAATTTCATTAGTTTGCAGTCATCAAAACCTTCCTCTGTATAGTATAACCTTGGGAATTGGAACCTCAAGGTGTATATACCTCTCCACAACTTCTCTCAACTGAAAAGAAGAGGTTAGAGCCATTAGAGGAGTTAAAACAAAAAGAATTCAAAAATTGCATAAAAGTTGCTTATGACAACTTTTGACAACTTTTGACAAAGTTGTCAAAATGTCATTCCTTGCCTCCTAATACCTTTGGTTAAGACTAACCTCTCCTAAAAAACCCTAGAAAAACTAAAACCAGTAGGATAACTATTTCCTACACACACTTGATCCCCTTTTGTCCAAAAGTCCTAATTAGCTTATCAAGATGCCAAAATAGGAGTTTGGCTCACAAGATGGGATCTTTTATTACAAACACACAATGCATGATTGAAACACATGTAAAACATCCTAAGACATGTTTGATGCCTTATCCTTCCTCCTCTGAGTTTGATTGATCAACTTGAAGGGTTGCTCTTGCACCATCCTGCACTGGCAGTGAGCTCATTCGGTAACTAAGGCAGATGCCTTAGGGGTAGGCAAAATTTCATGGAAGATGATGCATATGCCCCTGGAGGAGATTCTGGAAGATGTTGTAGATATTGGAGAGGATTATTTGGCATGGATATGTTCAAAGTGAGATCTGGTATCTTTCACCGACAATCATCTATGTCAATGGAAGATTAGGGTTTTCTCTCGATGGATAAAAGGTCAAATACACTTAATTATTATTCACTCTACATTCAGAGAGTGATTTAGAGTGACATGGTACATTTAGAGGCTATTTAGAGGCAATGAAATTACTTCTTTAGTGATCACACTGGTGTCTGGTAGGATTTCTTGGAGGTTTTCACCAATAATGAGAAAAAGGTATTTTTCTTGAATCATGGAAGCGGGATCATCTTATGTTCCTATTTTCATTGTAAATCCAACTGTAGTATAGGTTAAGGACCACCCCAGGCCAATTTTCAAATGATATCCACATGTGGCTACCAAGGAAGATTTGGTTGGATTGTTTTCTCACGTCCTGGAGGAAGTGGTGTATGTAGAAGATGTTAGGGCATACATTCATTGTCATATAGAGGACTTAGGCACTTTAGAGATCAAAGGGATGTATATGAATGAACTCATGGGAGAATCTGGTAAGATCAAACCGGCATATCAACACATCGAAGATCTAGGGTTCACAAATATTTTGGATATTCCAAAGTTCAAGGATGAAATAGTCAGATATGTACTAAGCTGAGTACATGGGGAATTCATATGGATAGATAGACCCTATAAAACTACCAAGGAAGCCATCTAGGCAATTAATGGTTTTCCATCGGTAGGGCAACATCTAGATAAGAAAGTGTGAAATGACTTTGTGAGGTAGATCACCGACACTACATCAGACAAGAGATCGATGAAGGTGAGCACTATCACCGACACCAACATCAAATTTGGAAGCATGGTTATAGGCTTCAAGGTAACTCAGTCTAACCATCTGAATTCAGTTTCTTGTTCATGTATTTTGGCTACATATAAGATGACAAGGGATAATATCAAGTTAGATCTTTGTGGCTAGATGCTTGAAGAATTATTGATCAACTTAGCAAAAATTAAAGGTGAGAAGAAGGGCACCTTTCGGTATGGAAATTTGTTATTCTTCTTAATGCTATACTTTTTGAATGATACTCCCAGTTCTGGTAGGAAGAAATGAGCTTTTGACATCCTGGAAGGAAGACAGATAAAGCAATCAATTGCTGCATTGGGAAATCTGAGAGATGATAAGATATGGGGTTACTTTAAAGATTTTCAAAAATCTATGAGATCTAGGATAAGAATACTTGAGAACATAGTAGACAAATACTCTACCGACATTTGTTTCATGGTTAAGAAGGATTTGACTCTCATGGAGGAAGTCAAGCCCCATAAGTTTTGGATAGAGGAAATGGGATATGAGGTAGATGCACATATTCTTGATGCCTATGTGAAAATGCTAATTGATGCAGAAATTGATGAGGCAGAGAAACCCTGTGGAACTGCACAACAAAAGACTTGAGGTTGAAACTAAGTTCAACCAAAAGAGAAGGGAAAAAAAGAAGGAAAGGTAAGTAAGTTTGTATAGGAGGTTTCAAAGGACATTAGGGCACTCATTGATTTTGTCCCAGAGAAAGGAAGAAAAAGGAAGGATCTGGTAGTTCACATTGAACCTGTGACTACAAATTCTGAGTCTGAAGATAACACACTATTAGATTTCAAAAGGGTTGTGAGGAAGAAATTAGAAGAACCTAAAGTGGAAGCAAATAAACAACCAAATAGGAAAGTAACCATCAATTTACCGGCATAGAAGCAAGAACCTAAGGCTACACCTACAGCTGCATCCGGTACTGTTAGAAGGAGGAAGAAAAGTGACATTGATTTGGTACTAGAGACTGGTAATGTGACTATTATACCACCTATGACTTGTGCTGAAATTGTTAATGAAATTACTAAGGATGGGATGCTGAAAAATGTTAAGTCTTATTATGATACATTAGAAGTTGATGAGAAGAGAGAAGTAGAGGAAGCAATTCTATTGTATTTAGATATCTATAAGAAAACATTAATAGAGATAGAAAATCAAATACTGACAATTATATAACATGTTAGATGCTAGAAGGTTATCTGCAATGCAAGAAGACAAACACATTAAAATGCAAGAACTTTTAGCTATATGTGTTGCTATAACTCTAGATGAGATGGAAAAGACAATTGAGGTTGTGGATAGGAAGGTATTCAATAGAAAACATAGAATAACTAACCTGATGTTAGGAAGGATGAATGAGGTAATAAAAGAAACACAGAAGGCTTGGATCAAATTTTTGGGAGAACATAGATGATTCTTTACTTCACTGGAGACAAAAATAGAAACTATAGATACACTAGTTGAAGGGAAAGGTAAAGGGATCATGGGTACTCCACCTTCAATTTTAAAGAATATCAAGATAGTGGAAATTGAGCCACCGAAAAACACAAATGTACAAATAAATACTAAAACACTGGTTAATACTGAGAAAATTGTACAAGATACTAACAATGAGGACAATTTTCCTCCGGATACTAATGTACAGGTTGAGGATATTGTTCCTAGAGAGGAACTGATAGTTGCACAGGCTACACCAAGTGGCGAAGCCACTGGTGCAAGTGCGAAGGTAATAAAGGATAAATCATCAAAGAAAATAGGGGAATCTGATAGGGAACCAGTTGCTGGCACATCATTATTGACAATTGACACTTCTCTAGTGGAAAAGAAAACCATCACAGAGATGAGTCCCACATAACTAATGATGATGGCTACTTAGAAATAGATGAAGGAGGGAACCACAGACAAAGGGATTATAGATCAATCCATAATTATTTTGCACAAATTGGTCTTGGATTGTAAGGTTGAAAATGAAGCAAGCCCTTCTGGCAAGCTTAAGGTAATAACTGAACACATATCAAAAGACTTCTAATCCTTACAACAAATCTCTAACTAGCAAGCACTTGAAAAATTCACTTTGGCTAAGAGAGTCACTTTTGATCAAATCATTGAGAGAGAGAAGAAAAAGATTGAGAAGCTAATTTTGATAGAAAATTATTTAAAACAATGTACTAATATATACAGGGTATGTTGCAATATTGAGATACTTACAACAAATGTAGATAAAAGGATAAAACAGATACAAGAGAAAATTGCTAATATTACTAACTCTTTTGATGGACTAATTTCACTAACAACATCTATTGATGGACAAATTTTGATCTTGGAGAACCAATTTTATTCTCTTGAAAAGGAAAGAGATAAGAGCATTCGGAGAGCCAGAAGTCTCAGAGGTTTGGTGAGTCCAAGATCGGATTCACTTTGTGTACATAAGAAGGAATGGATGGATATGCTAGGAAAGCCCACACTGGAAGAACTTGATGAGAAAGAATCACTTGCATATTTATTGAGTGGACTTTTATTTATCTCTGGCACATTTCAAACCATTCAGGATACTTATATGGAGTTACTGGAGAAGGCTTATCCGAAAATCTTGAAACTGGTCAAGCTCTAGTAAGACATTTTTTGAGGTATTTAGTGTACGGTTCTTATTCTTTGACATTTGTTTTGGGCATTGATGTCAAAGGGGGAGTAGTATACATGTGAAAAATAATGAAGAGTTTCATACATTAGGGGGAGTTACATAGTTTTTGGAATTTTGGAGATATGGAGTATTTTGCATATTCAGCTCAGGGGGAGCAGGACAGGATGAAGCTGGTAGTTGAAACCATAACCATTTTGCACATGAGTGTTGCCATCAGTGCCAAAGGGGGATATTTTTGGCAATTAACACTCTATTGGTTAGGTTACACTATGTTGTCATTGATGGCAACATGATTTTGGGTTCCTGCTTCATATAGTGTACTAGCAGGCACTTCACAAACTCTACACTGGCACCTGTACCGACACCGACATGATAGAAGATTTCTTTGATCACTGACAATGAAGGCTGACATGGTATAGTAAAGGTCATCGGCATTGGAGGCCGACACATCTTGGATCCGGCATTGGCAACTTGTTTTAATGTTTATTCATTTATGTAATTTGGTCGACATGTAATCTGATATTATGTATATCCCTGTAAGATGACATAAGGCATAAATTTATATAGGGTATATAGGGGAGATTGATTAGATCATTTTTTTAATAAGGAAAGAATAATGATGGGATGTATATATGGATGTAATGTAATGAAAAATATATCAGAGAGACTATGTATGTGAGGAATTCATTGTAAGGGTTATTCTGGTACAAAGGTTTAGGGTTTTAACTAGAATAGACAGAGCTTAAAACAAAACTATATTCTAGCATAGAAGATGTTATCTTAGCAGTTCATATTTCTTTGGATTGTTGTCTGGTATGTTATGTATTCAATGAGGCTCCTATTGTGATTGAGCAGTGTGGTCTAGGTTGTAAACCTTCCTAGAAGTGCAGGCCCATCATATATTGTAATATCTCTTCATATGGTTAATGAATTGATATTGTGGGTCACAAATCCCACCGTGGTTTTTCCTCACTGAGGTTTTCCACGTATAAATCTATGTATTATTATTCTTATTTATGTGTTTGGCATATAGGTTTCTTTACTTCTTTCAATTCTGTTTATATCGATATACCGATTGGTGTATGGATATTCTGTTAAGGCTAAAATCTTATATTCTGGTATAACACTGATTCACCCCCCCTCTCAATATTATTTATTTCCAACAATAAGGACACTGAATCTTGTTTCTTACTAGCCCATGAAACCAATTTCTCACCCAAAAAGAATGCACCAATGGAGGTACTCTTCCAATCATCAACATCACCAGCCCAATCAGCATTAGTATAAGCACATAACATAAAATCATCATTCCTTGGATACCATAAACTATAATCCATAGTCCCTTTCAAGTATTTGAATATCCTCTTTACAATAGTGACATCACTCTCTTTTGGATCAACTTGATATCTAGCAACCATGCACACAACATGCATAATCTTTGGTCTAGTCTAAGTCAAGTATAGCAGTCCACCAACCATAGATTTGTATAAAGTCTGATTAGCTTTTGAAGATTCATCAGTTTTAGATAATTTACAGCCAGTCACCATAGGAGTTGCAACCGATTTGGAGTCTTCTAACCAAATATTCTTCAGCAATTCCCTTACATATTTAGCTTGATATATAAAAATACATTTTCCAGTCATATCTGTAGAGTGTAAGTGCAGAAGGTGAAAAGGAGCTTAAGCAGATCTACATTGGCATTGAGTGCTATTATCAGGTCATTGTTATACTTGTTGATCTTTAGCCACTTCAATAGTTGTGAAATCCCCTAACACAGTAGCCTTAACCAGCTTGTTGAAAATCCTTTAACAGGGTAACTCCAAGCTACTGAGTCATTGATATCCTTTAGCTATTGAGTTCTTGAAATCCTCTAACAAGGTAACCTCTAACAGGGTTTAACCCTTAATTGAGTATTGTAGCCATCCCTTAACCAGGTGATCCTTAACAGGATCGGTTCCTAACAGAACCTATTGTATCTATCTTTAACTAGACAAGGCACCTAATAGAGTGGACTTCTAAAGGGTTCAAAAAGCAGCTTGTGGGTATTCATCCCCACCGTGGTTTTTCCCAGTTGGGTTTCCACGTGAAAAATAAGTGTGTCATGTGTGATGCTTTTATCTTGTGATCTTTGTTATTGCCTGTTAAGCATATGATGGTTCTGTGTTTTATGCCTATCAATAAAACATGTTGAACTAGCTATTGTGAAGATCTGATGATAGATTACGTGTTCATGCATGAGGGTGAAATGGTAGTATAGTATTGAGCTAAGAGGAAATCTAAGTGATTAACTAGTTTATGATTGTTTTAGTTGTTCTGGGTTTTACCAGTTGCACTCTGTTTCAAACCAGTGTCACTATTTGCCAGTCATTTGAAGTATCTGCTGTCAAACCGGTTTAGGACTATATTTTTGTTTGTACTGATTCACCCCCCTCTTAGTACTAGTTTGGTACTATTCGTTCATCATTGAGTTATCAAATATAGCAATCCATCAGATGCATACTACTTGCTCTTGAAACAAATCCTTGTTTGCTTACGCATTTGATATTCTTTACATACTAGATTAGTAGACTTGATTATTTTAGGCAGATCTCTAACAACTTGAATATAATTGATCTTAATCATTGAATCTAAATTAACATGACACATTATCCTATGCCACAACCAACTCTCATCAATCAGAGAAATAAAGCAATTTTTCTCACCAGCATTCAAATGAAAGATATTACCTTCAGTCTTAGTTCCAGATGCAATCTCTATACTGAAGGCATTTAGGATCTTGCATTTTCCATTGTTTAATTGTAAATCATAGCCTTTTTCAACCATCTATCCAACACTTAAAAGATTATGCTTCAAACCTTCAACATACAAAACATCATTAGTGTTATGCTTACCATCAAAGGAAATAAAACCTCTACCATGGATCATACAGGCTTTGTCATCTCTAAATATTACTATTCCACCATCATAATTCTCCATACTCAAAAATTTTCTTTTATCACCAGTCATATGATATGAACAACCACTGTCGATCACCCATTCATATTTCTCTTCAACTTTAGCATCTAGAGATTTCTCCTCAATAGTGCAGCTTGTAGAATAAACAGGTACTGATCCATCTTCTTTGATAGCAATGAAAACTTCATCTCCTTCTAATTCTTCATCTATAACTCCTTCATCAGCAACATAATAACAGACCTTCTGATGCTTATACTTCTGCTTAGACTTTTAAGGATTATCATACTTCTCATGCTTCTCATATCTATCATTCCTATCATGCTTATCAAACTTATCATACCTATCATACTTAGCCATTCTCTCTAGGCACCTAGAAGCAAAATATCGTATCTTATTACAAGAGAAACATTTCAAAGGCAATTTTCCATCATACTTACCAGCTCCCTTAGGCAATCTCCAGATAATCAATTCTTCAAGCTCATCCAATTCTCTTTCTTTCTCTTCCATGTCTCTTCTTTCTCTTTCATATCTAGATATTTTGCATTCTTCAGGATCATACTTTTGCTTTGTGCATATAAATTCTCTAAATGATATCTCAGACTTTTCATGTGATTTACCAAACTCACTCACCTCAAATGTAGTAATCTTTCCAACCAACATATCTCATGTCACATTAGTCACACTCTGGGTCCCATCAATAGTAGCTACCTTATGTTTGTAAGCAGGAGGAAAATTTTCTCAGCACCTTAGCAACAATTTCATCTTCTTCAAGGGTTCCACCAGAAAATCTGATACCTAGGACAAGGTCATTTACCTTAGCCATAAAAGAGTTTATGTTCTCATCTTATGTCATCTTCAACATCTCATACTTGCCTTTTAAACTCTACAACTTAGCAACTTTGACTCATTTAACTCCTTCATACAAGGTTTCAAGATTCTCCCAGATCTCACATGCAGTCTGAAGTCCCATTAAATTAGTCATCTTTGAATTAATCAGGGAACTCAATAATGCTTCCTTATCTCTAATGTTATGTTCGGATTCCTTGATCTCATCAGTAGTTATCAGTCCATTTGGAGGAACAGAATAGGAACTCATAGTAATCTTCCAGTAATATTCTCCAAGATATCTCAAGTGCACCTCCATCTGGCTCTTCCATATAGCATAGTTGCATCCATCAAATCTTAGACTCTCCTTATTAAAGATAACACCACTAGTTTCCATCCTGGATCTCCTCAAGTGGTCAAGCTTCATCTAGAGGATCTAGCTCTAATAGCAACTGTTGGCAACAATAATGAAGGAAACATGAGAGGGGGGGTGAACCAGTTTTCACCAAATCAACAAACTTAACCACAAATACAAATCTGATAAACTGCAACAATAACAAAGATAAGCAAATTGATAGCACAACAAAAAACACCAAGATTTTGACGTGGAAAACTTGGTTAAGGGAAAAACCATGGTGGGAACCTACCTACAATAAGATGATACTCTACAATGGTATGTGAAAATAATTATAATGGGGAATGCACTAGCATTTAGGAACACTACCTAGAGCTTACAACTCAAGATACAATAACCCAGCAGTCTACAACCCTCAAGGAAGTCTCACTGACTTACAACAAGATTTGGACTACAATCCAGAAGGAATGAACTGCAATAATAACATTTGCTAATGCCTGAAGACAGATCTAGTTAAGCACATTTGTCTTATCTACAACAAAATCTACTCAATACACCACAATGAAAGATAAATCCTTTTTTTCGCATATACACCACTCTTTGCTATTGCAGACATAACCTGGATCACAAAAATTGTATCATTATACCACTTGTTTATATAAATCATCAACCTTCACAACATAGTCGGCTAAACCCTCAACACCTAATTACAAAATTACATCACACGATATAAAGATTGACCATCAAACCAATATAATGATATACATGACATAACATGGACCTAATTCAAATTTCCAAATGCTCATCACCACTGTAATCACGCCAAGATCAACCGCAACACGCTACACCACCAAGAAAACTGTGTAACATGAAGAACATCATGGGTTCAACAAAATCACCAAAAACTCACACAATGATCAATATGGATCATCAAAACAAATAGGACACAATTAAGAAACACTAGCAAGCACGTAAGAATTATCAACAACAGTTGCACCAATACCACTTATCAAATCTTCATCAATCAACATCTGAACCTCAAGAACACTCAAAAAACAACAACTGTCATGAAGAAAGATAACATATGGAGTACTAAATCACGAACCATCTGAAATTAAGATATACATGAACATTCCAAGAAAACTCCCAAAATCTCAGCTCAAAATCTGATCACATCAGAATATACTAGAGGAAATATCGAACTCTACAAAGCACAAATCAGAAAACCAAACTGCAAACAAGATCATATGATATGATCAATTAAGCATCCCAGATCACTAAAACCAATATAGAAAAATATAATGATACTGGAAATACTCCATACACTAAACCATGATCCAAATAAACCAATTTGCAATCACCTGAGCACTAAGCCACAGGAATATGTTGACATCAATGACAAAAGCATATCCAGAAGTAGCAATGTAGAAATGTCCAACAAAATCAAGTATCAATTGCATGAAATGATAGACAATTTCATGCTAGATATAACCAATTTCATCACAATTATGAAAAGTTATATTACAAAATTTTAATTGTATTTCTTTTTCTATGATAGTTGCCTTGTAGTTAGAGTTAATTGCATGATTGATAGGGACAATTGTGGTGGATTTATCATAGGAGCGTCACTAGCTAGGAAATATCATATCATGTCCATTTATATTGGGGGTTTTCGTATCCCAAAAATGAGGGTACAATATATTGCTTATCGCTGAAAATAGGGGGAGTTTTAATTTAGGCTATGAAAAAATGCAATATTTGTCAAAATAGGGGGTCTTTTTAATTCAAGTTGTGTATTGGGAGGGGGTGGCAAAAAAGGATTCTAAGGCAATACTTTTTGAAAATAAGGGCATTCTTTAGTATTCCATGAATGCACGTGACATAACCCAGGCTCACTAAGTGAAGCCCCTGTGGGATTTATAATCAATTGTGTTGTTATAATTATTTTATGAAAACCTAGGTATTTGATCATATTAAATTTTGACAATAGTCCTAAGACATAGTACATAGTATGGCTATTCGACTTTAATTTTTAGAGTTTTACTAATGGCCTAAATTATCCGAAAAGTTGGATTGATAACACTAGTATAGATCATGATTTAAAATAGTCAAAGACAAGAACAACCTAGTACTTAGGTGGGTTGTATACTTTCTCAACATCATTCCAAATTTAATAGCTAGAGGTCCAATGGAATAGAGACAAAGAAATTGGCTCACCTTTCCTCCTACCATGAAGGTTTGAAATCCTTATAACAAAGGGATTTCTATATTACTTAGTGTGGATGTTGTTTAATCTTTAGGGTACAATACACATCCCTTGCACTAGTCAAGCAACACCAAATGCTCACCTCTAAAATATCAGAAAGCTATCTAGTTTCATAACTCCTAACAACACTAATCCATCTACAAGCACAACTAGGGAATGCGAGTTAAGCTACTCGCACCAACCCTGACCTATAACTTGGTATCACCCAAGCTTCATGATTTTACTGAACATGATGATGATTGGATTGGGCTACAACTTTCACACTCACTCCTTGGTATGAACCACTACATATTTGTGATTGAGGTTGAACCGCAGGGTAATGAAGTCCCTAGGCATGCCTCCTACTAAAAATTTAAAAATAAAGCTATTGTGTGTTTCTCTTACATCCAAAGTCACACAAACATGTGATGGGAGAGGATACAAACACAATAAATTGGGAAAACATGATGAATTTGTGAAATAAATCCAAACAGTTCAAATAATTTTACATTAAAGTTAGAAAAATCGAAGCACTTGTTTATTATTTTGCTAAAAATGAAAATACTATTGTTTACGAGATTATTTCTTTGTTTGCATCCTATGCCAAGTTTGATCAATAGTTTGCATTAATTTCATTCATCCCATGTTTGCCAATACATTGCACACATCATTGGTAACAACAAAACCACACCTATGAAGCGAGAAAGAAAAAATCTAGAACCTTAAATTATCAAAAAAATTCATTTTTTACCTTGTACCTTTTTTACTAGTTCGAGGTAGTGTGGATAGCAACAATTGCATCGTACAATGCAACAAATGCATCACAAGCTTTAAATATTTTGATAGATATAATGATAAATACGATAGGTTTAGCAACAATTACGTCAAACTTATCTAAGAACCAAAAAATATAAATTAATAACCAAAAAGTATCAAAAAGACGAATTTGCTAGTTGCCATTTTATTAGAAAATTGTGTGAATTATCCCGATTCATTTGATTTAGGAATATGGTAGAATTATTTAACCATTTAATCAACAATATGTATAATTAGATTTCTTCCTTTGAAATTGCATTGTAAAATTGTTTCATTTATTGATTAGTTGCCTTATTAAACAATTTCATGATCAAATTAATTTGCAAATTAATCTAATCATTAGACTAGATAGATGCTTTTAATTTAGAATCAATTGTCTTATATACAATTGTGTTGATTTAAACCATAATTGTCAAACACTTGCATTACATTTAGAATAATATATATGACAATTATGTTACGAAATTTCAACCACTTAAATCAAGCAATTGCATCAAAGATAAAGTCAAATTGCATTAGAGATAGATAAAAATATATCAATTAGATAGTTGCATTATATATAAAAATAATTGTGTCAAACATAAAGGAAAATAGCTAATTTTGTTGTTATAACCTGTGATTCCATTACCAAAAGCCTATCACATAAAAAATCCACAAAATTCATCAAAAACAAAGCTTTCTTCACATCAGTTTCACTAGAAATGTCAAATACAAAATAGGTATAGCTGCAATGAAATATTAGAGCAACCACTAACTCAAATTTCAATGATAATCCTACTCAACCAATAAAGAAAATGAATTCAAAATACAACAAAATGAGGTGCAAACCATAAACCATATTGTATTGAATTTATGGATCCTCCATTGTCCTTCTTCTTCTTCCCAAAAAGTGCTCTTAGGTTTTCGTGTGTGTACAAAGCAATTTGAAATCTTGAAGTGATATGATCATGGTGAGAAGATAATCGAAGAGGTGGTTGGTTGCATATAAAAAATTGATTCAAATTTATAGATAATATAAATGAGATGAAGGGTCAAGATCGATTTGGATTTCAGGAAATGGATAGAAGAGATTGATTGAGATGAAGAATTAAGTGGAGAGAAAATGAGTTAAGTGAAAATAAATAATGAAAAGTATTCATCTTGAACAAAATCTACCATTACAAAAGTGGAGGAAAGGAGGAGAAAGGAATAAGTTAAGTGGTGAAACAAATGAGAGAATTGAAAATAAAAAAAGAAACTATTTATTTTATACAAAAATTGAATATGGCAAGTTGGTGAGATGAAATTGGCATGCATGAGTCATGAGTGAAAAGGTGGAAGAGTTAAGTTGAAGGAGAAATTAGCAACTAAGTGTTAAGTGAGGTTAGAAATAAATAAGTAAATATTTTTTTATTTCGCTCACAAATATGAAAATTAAATATTTAAAATTAAGTGAATTATGATGACATTAGATTAAGGAATTAAATAATTAAAAATAATTATTTAATTATGGAGGAATAATTAATTAGGTTGTGGTGTAGTCACGACATGAGTAAGTCCTCAAAGAGAACAGTCCAGACCGTGCAGCAAATGAAACAGAACACAAATGACTCAACGTGATGGAGGTAATGCAGAATCAAACTTATATTATATCAAAGTATTCAAATACAGCTAGTTGACAACATGCGGGATTACAAAATTTGGCGTACAACCCTAATTAGAAACATGCTCAAATACAATATCTGGGCTCAAGGAAAAATGCAAGCCAACTCTGGATCTCCTCACCTTCATATTGATCTTCTATATCTATCTCCTTCATGTCTAACTACTTGATTACATTGATTTATATGATATTCATAGCTCAAGGATGATCTGCATCGGCCCAAGATGAAAACAATTACCGATGAAGAAGATGTAATGTGTAAAACAACAAAGTTGGCCTCTACCAAAGGAACCCCTTTGAAAAATACATAGCATGAGGTGCAGACTTAAAGGAAGGTCGGCAAAAAGCCAAGGAATGTTGGAAGTAATGGAATCAAGCTCCGCAAGGTACAAAAATGATCTGCAAGATTTGCCAGTAGCAAAATAGGTCCAAGTGGCTCTGGTGCTTTGATTAGCAATACTAGCACATATTCAAGAAGCCATAACTTTTTGAAAAATGATCCAAATGTCCCGCGGACTTAGGATAAGGTGGAAGAACATGTCCATAAACAAAATCTAGCTCCATAAGATCTAGTGAACAAATGCAGTGAAACACCGAAAGAAATACTAAAACTCGAGGCTGAATTGAACAAAAAACAAAACAAAAAAACAAACTATAATGTAAATATTTTTGGGTGATGCAAGATTGCCAAGAACTAGGGATGCTCTTGCATCGGGTTGGTAGGACTAAATAATTTAGATAATTAATTAATCATCGAAGAATTATTAGTTTAGATGAGATTGATTAATTAAAGTGGGATAACAGACTTTAATTAACTAATAAAACATATCTAATTAAATATTAAAAGAAACAATAATTAAATAATTTAAATTTAATTATAGGGAATTAGAAGAGGAAGATTAATTGTAATTAACAAATAAAATTATTTAATTGGTTTGGACAAAAAATTAGCGAAAAGTGTTCTCAAAGACCTAGGATGATTTCTAGTGTCTACACTCAATAACTATTAACCTCCATTGGATGTTACCCTTAAGTGTCCTATTTGCTAATCCTAAATAATGAATTACCTCAATTTATATTGTTTTATTAGGATTCAATTCTATAGTTTTTTAGTCAACATAACTAACCCATATTTCATCAGTACTAGTTCCAATGAATATATCGTTGAAGAGCATGATTGGATGAATTAAGAATAATTTTACCTTGGTGATGCTCAAAAGGTGATTTATTGGAACTTTCCAAGAGGTCACCCACCCTTGTAAAAATCTAACTCTTGCACACTTAACTATAGATATATTTTTCTCCAAGATCAAACTCAATTAGCTTTCTACCCATATAATAAAATTTAAGCTACTGTTGTGCCTTATAAGCCATTCATTATAAGACCACCTTAGCTCACTCATTGAAAAGTAGGAGGTGTTTTTCTTAGTGTGGGAAATAGTTATATTTTATTAAGACTCAACTATATACTTTTTGAGTCAAACTCATTGATCCATATTTCATGAGTAGTGATTCACATTAACCCACCTTTGATAAGAATGAATCGTCTATTTTGTTCTCATTGAATCTAGGCAATGCTTGAATAGGTAAAACATCAAGACTTCTTCAGAGGCTACCAATCCTTGCTTTCTACCATATTTGCAAAACCTTTAGAAATTGTTGTTCCTTGTGAAACTCTAGAATGAGATACTTAGTACAAGTCTCAATGTTTTACCCCTAGAGCACACCTATATGTCATGAATGCTAAGTGGACCATTCACAATCAAGAAAATAGGTTGATTCTAAGTGCAACTCAATAAATATGAGGAAATGAGTTTGATTAAAAACAATGCATTTAAATCCTAATAAGACACCATAGTTTAACACTGAACAATACCTCCTACTTGTCAATGGAAAAACTAAAAGGCCCTCTAAAAAATTGTTAATAAGAGACAACACTTATAGAAGATTTTGCAAATATCGTAGTGGGGTTGATTTCGGCATAAATTTAATGTTTAAGTGTACTTGAGTCAAAGTAGTATTAGGATGGCAACCTCTTACTTGGACCCAATGATTCACCCTTGTGCACATCACCTAATTATAATGAATTTTAAGTGCTTCATTCATACTTATTAGAAATAGGTTAATGTAAACAACAACTGATAAAATGTGAATCAATAATAATTAAACATCATAATTTGACACACTACAAAAACTAACCCTATTTATCAATTTATCTTCAAAAATGTGTAACCATCTACTTCTTTAAATGCATTTTATAAGTTTCTCTTTTATGTTTAATCACGTTTAGCTCAGCCTAAAAAGAAACATTATACCTCACTGTAACAACGTTTTTGTCATTTCCTTTATCTCTATTGAAACCCTGTCATTTGAAATGCTTTTCTAGACCCAAGAAACTCTTCTCCAATGTGAACATCTATTTTCCTTTGAGCCAACCTATTATGTCCGTGCCCCTAAAATTGTACAAATATAAGAAGACTTTTGATGGTGTCGGTCACACGTAGCCGTAAATTTAATATAGACTAATCTCGAAGTAGTCGGGAGCATTGAGAAAGTAATGAAAATGTAGTGCTTCTACTAGACAAGTTGTGCAGATTTCTTTTCAGAATGCGTCTTATATATACATTAAGTATCTTCCACGGGCGTGCTGCAGGAGCAGCAGTTGACAGATATAACTTGACAAACATCAAATCCAATCCAATCCCATCCATTTGGCAAACATCAAATCCAACAGGCTTCTTTAATTTCTACAGATTAAAAATTGTTTTCATAGTTTTGCATCAGTTGGCCATCAAGTCATACGAACGGTGCTTTGCTTTTTTTCCCTCCTTTCTGTTTGATTTCATCAAGAATGTACAGCATATCATAATACAATCTCCAAGAATTTACAGTATACCATAATCAAATCTCCATGATCTTTAAGATTGACATTAACCCAACAAAATTGGAAAATCTTCTAATAAATGGTAACAATACAACAAGATTCCTCAAATAATTTCACCTATAATTTCACAAATAATTGTAGCATCATCATGTCACTGAACAATCCATTTTGTAGACTGGTCATTTGTAGGATGAGGATCTTCCCTCCTATTTTAAAGCTATCAAACTAGAGGTGGAGCTATATGAATAATTGTAGAATTTTGCAGCTGCACAGGGATAGATCTTGCTGGCAAGAGAAATCAGAATAAAGAACAAAGGAAAATAAACTCAATTCATTGTATAATTACATTATGTAAATACATATTTTTACAAAGAGAACTATCGTATGGTCAGAGAAATTACGATGGAATAGGAAATTAAAGAGGACATGCATTATGTTGAACATGCACTCTTCCTTTGTTAGCTTAAACCCAATTACAGGTTTGACTGGCATCTCACCATAAATCATTGTAAATCATGGAGGTGACAATTACATTGAACTAAGCCTACGTGCCGTGAAAAGGGTAGAGATAACAATATTAATCTACTATTCACCTTGGTTAGACTTAACATGTGCACAAATGCATATGCACCATCTTCTCCATAGATTACTATAGAACAAAACAATAGGCAATCAAACAAAACGTTACATGCGCTAAGACAACCTTAGTTGGAGTTAACATTACTCCAACACACCCCCTTAATTCCGACTAAGGTGAAAAGGAAAAGAAAAGAAAGAGAAAAGAGGAAAGAGGGAAAACCCAGTGGGAACAAAACCCTCCCTCAAAATTATAAGAGATGCAATTATAAGAAGTGTTGAAGAACATCCTTTGAGATACGAGAAACGTGTGAACAACTGTCGAATGATGACCACCAGAGTGTTGAATGAAGAACCTCCTCACAAGCCAAGATGATGGTCAAGATCAAAAATCTGCATGAGTGCCCTCAATGACACTACTCAAACAATAATCAAATGGCAAAACATCTAACATTCAAAGATGCATGTGGCACATGAATCTGCACAAGTGACCCCAACGACACTACTCAACCATGCAAGAAAAAGCTGCTAGTCGAAAATACAAGTGTCAACAATGAACTGATCAAACTTGAAACAAAACCAAGAAGCATTAGCACTAATAGTATAAAATCTCCCTCATAATATGACAAAGGAGAAACAAGACAGGTCCACTGAAATGATGTGTCACAAAGGAGAAGATGAAGGCAAGGCCCATCAATAGAGGTTTACGTTAGCTTCCATTCTTCAGAAATCTGCCTGCAAATAATTTGTCCTTCCTCCTAGCTCTCAGGCTCTGATACCATGTAAAATTTTGCAGCTGCATAGGGATAGATCTTGCTAGAAAAAGAAGACAAACTTGCAAGAGAAATCAGAATAAACAACAAAGGAAAATAAACTCTATTAATTCATTGTATAATTACATTATGCAAATACATATCTATACAAAGAGAACCATCGTATGATCAGAGAAATTAAGGTGGAATAGGAAATTAAAGAGGACATGCATTATGTTGAACATGCACTCTTCCTTTGTTAGCTTAAACCCAATTACAGGTTTGACTGGCATCTCACCATAAATCACTGTAAATCATGGAGATGACAGTTACATTGAACTAAGCCTGTGTGCAGTGAAAAGGGCAGAGATAACAATATTAATCTATTGTTCGCCTTTGTTAGACTTAACATGTGCACAAATGCATATGCACCATCTTCTCCGTAGATTACTGTAGAACAGAACAATAGGCAATCAAACAAAAAGTTGCATGCACTAAGACAACCTTAGTTGGAGTTAACATTACTCCAACAATAATTTCATATCTAGTGTGCATATTTTAAGAAATTTTATCATATAGAAACGTATGTTATCTTTATGTTATGTGGGTAGTAGTGAAAAATGACTTCAACTATGAGAACAAATCTAGTAGTAAAGTATTTGAATTAGAGTAGATTAAGTGTTCTCTTAGCTCCATCATCATACACATCATTCAAGCATTTTGAGTAGTAGTCCTTTGTGGTTTTTCCACATCATCTCATCTTCAAACAACACATATTTTTGTGATTGTAACTTAAGAGTTCTTCTTTATACATCAATCATAGAAGCTGGAAAATCCTTGTCCATGAAATAAAAAACAACATTCCTATATCATGGATGTTACTCAGGTCACACTCAATAGAAACATCATCATTAATTAATGTTATCAGATTTTCACAATCCACAGTAATATCATTTAGCTATTTCTAGATTAGATTTTTTGACCTTTTTAGTATCAACATTTTAGATCATATTCCATGATCCATCCTGATTATAATGGATCACGAAGTGGGATCCAAAATATTGATGCTAAAAAAGTCACACAATCTAAGTCAAAGGCAATAATTGAGACTATCATTAATTTCATTCACTTGTACTAATTACAAGTCCGAATTAGCAATCAGTTTGGCCAAACCTTGACTCTAACCATCTTAGTAATCTAAATATCCATGTCATACTCTTGATTCTATCTAATCCACCTACATCTTTTACTTGATGCTTCTTGCTATATGAAAAGGTTATTTAAAATAATTTGTGGCACATCTATGATGATCTTGGAACCCACAAGGTATAATCTAAAATTATTCTCTAACAAAAGCATAAGAATTTTTTTACATTGTTGAATACTTCAACTTAGCTACTTACAATTAGTTTGTAGTAGCATCATATCAATGGTATAAAATGAAGCTAAACAAAATAGGTAGAGAGCTTTAGAATAATGTGGTCTTACCAATACAAGGACCTCATAAAATGTTCTAGGTGGTTCTACACTCTATTTAATTGACTACCCCTTCATGAGTATCTTTGATATATCCTTCGTTTTCTCAACTAAGTTAGGAATGAATTGTTGGAATCCAAGAACACTGAGAGGGGGGGAGGGTGAATCAGTGTTCTACCCGAATGTTCAATTTTAACCTTATTATAACATGCATTCACCAACCTGTAAACCAATACATATATAATTCAAAGAAGTAAAGCAATCAATGAACCAATCATACAAATAAACACCATAACACAAAGAATTTATACGTGGAAAACCTCAAAGAGGAAAAACCATGGTGAGATTTGTGACCCACAATATCAATCCACTCGCCATATGAAAAAATATTACATAATATGAGGGCCTCCACATGCAAGAAGGCTTAGGGCCTAGAGCACACTTCTCAACACAAAGGAGTCTCATTGACTACAGTCACTTTGAATGACAAAACATAATATTGAACTCATTTAGTGCATCTGCTATGCCTGATTGAATTTCAGTTCAAGCTCTAACTATTCTAGTTCTGAAAACCCTAAACCCTTACCGGAATAACCTCTTACATAAATTTCATCATATACATGATCTTCACATTACTCACAACATCAACATTCATATCATTACAATCATAACACAAAATGATCTAATCAACTAACCTATATACCCTCACAATCCTTCATGACTCATGTCGGCTTACATAGATAATTACAAAATGATTATACATGTCGACTTATTACATATATACATAAATAACAAAATGAATTGCTGATTGCCAGATCTCCCAATGATGTCGACCTTTTATACCGCTACCCAGTTTGCCGGTTATTATCCTTTCCTAATCTGCAAATCATGTCGGCCTTCAATGACGGTACCCATAGAATCCTTCCTACCAGTGAAGATACATGTCGGTGTCGGTGAAGTATCAAGCCAAAGAATGAAGCCGGAACATGTTTCCATCGATGACAACATATGAAACTAATCAAATGAGCGTCAATTGTCAAAAATCTCCCCCTTTGGCATTGATGGCAAAACTCATGTGAAAAATGATAATGGTTTCCATTTGCCAGTTTCACCTAGAAACTGCTCCCCCTGAGCTAAATATCCATATGTGATCATGATCTATACAAATACTTCATATCTCTTGATTTAAGGATATATTTTTCACCTATACCTCCCCCTTTGACATCAATGCCAAAAAACACCAAAAACTAGGACGAAGAATGTGTCCCAAAATACCTTACCGAAGTTGAATATACTTGAAAATTTCTAGATAGGCTTTCTCCAAAAATCTCTAGATAAGTGTCCCAACCGGATTTGAATGTGTCAGATGCTGATACAAGTCCATTCGGCATATGAGCATTGTAATCTTTCTGTTTAAGCTCTATCGCTATGGGCTTACCAATCATATCTATGCATTCCTACCTATATACACTCAAGGAGTTCAACCGGGGACTCACCAATCCTCTGAGCCCTTTAGCTCTCCTAATGATTATGTTTTTTCCCTTTCAAGAGCTGAAATTTGAGCTTCTAACAAAATAATCTGCCCATCAATAGATGTAGTCAAAGAATTGGCACCATCAAAAGAATTGATTATACTTACAATTTTATCCTAAGAATCCTTAATCCCTTTATCTATATCTGCAGTAAGTAGTCCGGTGTTACAACATACTCTGTATATATTTGTACATTGCCTTAAATAATTGTCAATTAACTTCAATTTGTCAATAATCTCTTTCTTTTCTGATTCAATCATCTAATCAAAAGTGGCTCTCTTAGCTTGAGTGAATCTTTCCAATGCCCGTCGATTAAATATTTGCTGTAGTGATTGAAAATCCTTAGAAATGTGCTCAGTAATTATTTTGAGTTTGCCAGATGGGCTTGCTCCTTTGTCAAAATGGCACTCTAGGACAAGTCTATACAAAATTGGGATTGATTGATCAATTATTCCTTTGTCCACTGATCCTTCCTTCATCATCTTTTGAGCAGTCATCAACATGAGCTTAGTAGAACTCATCTCAGTTATGCTCTTATGCTCTACCAGGGAGGTGTCAATTGACAACAATGATGTGCTTGCCACTGGTTCTCTATCGGATTCCTCTCCCTTTTCCTCTGATTGTTGATTAACTTTAATAACATCCTCTTTTGCACCAGTGGCTTCACCACTTGGTGTAGTATCAGTTACTGTCAGTTCCACATGAACTGTATCTTTAACCTATACATTTTGATCTAGAGGACTCTTGTCTTCAACATCTATAACCTATACATTCTGTGAATCTGTCAGTATATCTATTATTGCTAGTATCTCCTTTGTGTCTTGTACAGTAGATTCTACCAAGGGCTCTACATCTAATTCCTTAGTATCTTTCAAAATTGTGGGTGAAGCACCCACTATACCTCTGCCTTTCCCTTCAACCGAGATGTCAGTAGTGTCTGTCTTAGCTTTTGGTGAAGAGAAGAAACTAGGGTTGTTAGCAAAGAATTGAACCCATTCCTTGTGGGTTTCACTGATTATTTCATTAGCCCTACCCAATATAAGACTAATTATCCTATGGTTGTTGCAGAAAATTGTTCTGCCTGCAACTTCAAGGGTCATATCTAACTCATTTGGAGTAATTGATCTACAAGTAGTTAATAACTCTTGAATTTTTATGTGCTTTGTCCTCCTCCATAGCGGATAATCTCCTAGAATCTAGATTGTCATATAGTTGTGTCAGTATTTTCTTCTCAATTTCCAACAAAACCTTCTTAAATATATCCAAGTATAATAAAACCACGTCTTCAATTTCTTTCTACTCATCATCATCTAAGTGCTCATAATAGAATTGTACATTTTTCAACATACCATCCTTAGTGATTTCATCTATCAGTTATGTACAAGTCTTGGGAGCGATTATAGATACATGACCGGATACAATAGCAAGGTCTATATCATCCATCTTCTTTCTTCTGCTGGTACCGGATGGTGCAGAAGGTGTATGAGATGTTTCCTTTCTAGATCTTTTCTTTGCAGGTTGTCCGACGAGTACCTTGATTATCACCTTCCTTACCGGTTGCTTCCATGCCTCCTCCTTAGACTCCTCACCTTTCTTCCTCAATACCCTCTTGAATGCTAAAGGAGTTTCATCTTCAGTTCTAGAGTCTGATGGAATAGGCTCAATGAAGATTTCAAGCTCTTTCCTCTTCTATCCTTTTGATGGAACATCATCCATTAATGCCTTGATGTCATGAGATACTTGTTCAACAAATTTGTTGGCCTTGCCTTGTTGTTTTTCCCTCTTCTTTTGATTGAATTCAGTTTGAACCTCTTACTTCTTTTCCCTTGCAGTACCAAAATAATTTTCAGCCTCATCAATAGGAGCTTCAATCAACATCTTGGCATAAGCATCCATAATCTTAGCATCAACCTCATATCCCATCTCCTCTATCCATATCTTTTGGGGTTTAACTGCTTCCATTAAGTTTTCATCCTTTTTTACTATAAAGCATATCTAGGTTGAGTATATATCAACAATGTGTTTAGGAACCCTCTCTCTAGATTTTATTTCTTTTTGAAATGCCTTGAAATAACCTCAAACCTTATCATCTCACTAGCTACCCAAACTAGCAATAGATTGTTTTAGTTGTCTGCCTATCGGGATATCAAATGCCCACTATCTCTTCCCAAAACTAGGAGTTTAATTAAGGAAAAATAGCATTAAGTAGAAAATAAGATTCCCATACCAGAATACCCCCTTTTTCTCTCCTTTTATCTTCCCAAGGTTAATGATCAACTCATCTATCATCCATCCACATAGATCTATCTTCTCATTTTTCCTCATAATCTTATGTCCCACATATATGCATGAGCTAGAAACATAATTGAGACGATTAGATTGAGTTACCTTATACCCAATGATAATGCTACCAATTCTGATATCTCGACCAATAAGGGTGCTAACCCTCATCGATCGTCAGTCCAAAGTTGCACCTGTGAGTTTGTTAACTTGATCATTTGAAATCTTTTTCTTTGGATGCTGACCAATCTGTGGCAAACTAGTGATGACCCTAATGGCCTCCTTTGTGATCTTATAAGGCCTGCCCAACCAAATGAACTCTCCATGCACTCTTCTTAGTACATATCAGATGATCTCATCTTTGAATTCAGGGATATCAAGAATGCTAGTAAACCCTAGATTCTCAATGCGCTTATACTCGGGCTTGATCTTTTTGGAGTCACCCATCAGCTTGTTCATGTACATACTCTTGATGTCATTGGTAACCAGATCCTCAATGTGGTAGTGAATCTATGCTCTGATGTCTTCCACATAAACAACTCCTTCCGGAGCACGAGAAAATGCACCAACCGAATCATCCAAAGTGGCAATATGCGGGCATTGCTTGAAAATTTTCCTAGGACGATCCTTAACCTCGACAACAGTTGGATTTGCAGTGAAAGTAGGTGCAGAGGATGATCCAAATTCCATGATAAAAGATGATTTTGATAAGTACCCGAGAAATGGTTGCCGGTGAATAACCCTAGAGTACTCTTCCAATTGCTGGTGGAATTGTTGAAGAAGATATCTAATCGCACTTATTCACCTTAGACTCACTCTATATCGCTCTTAATTGCTCTGAATGTTGTTGGCATTGTGTTTTCATTAATGTCAATCAATATAGAAGGACAATTGGTATGGGAGTGTTGTTGACATGAATTCATTGATGTCAACTAAGTGTTGCAGGTCACCGGTAAAGAAGAAGAATGTCATTCAAAGGAATGATCATTGGAGTCACAGTTGAGTCACCGGTACACAAGTTAGTGTCTCACTTGTGTGGAAGATATGGAGAGGAGATTGGTATGATATAACAATTGGTACATGATGACATCTATGAGTGAGAAAGATATTGAGTTGTTGTTTGTGATGAAGAGGCAGAATGTTACCTAAATCACATCAACACAGGAGGAGAAGTATGTATAGGTCATCGGTATGTTGTGTGGATGCAGAATAATAGGACTCCCACTAGATGAAGATGTAGTCATCATGTGAAGAGATGACTAATAGTGAGTGTGCCCAAAACTAAATCACATATGCATGTTTGAAGGTATGTTGCACAAACGGGGAAGCCACATGAGTATATTGTAGGATGCAGATGACAAAGATCCATTACCATGTGTAACTAGAGATTATCTCCTATTATGCATAGTATGCATCATAGCTCTATGAGATAAGGAAGAAGAGGTAAAGCCAAATGTTTGAAGGGTGACACCAGATCTACTGGTGAATCAAAAGAATGCCTCAAGTGCATGAAATCAGGGATATCCACTGGACCGACAGAGAAGGAATGTTGAGTTGCTAGAACAAATGAAGAGTGATGGTTTTGTCACCTTGGAAAACTGGCTAAGATGATGTCCAGTCTGATGGTGAAGAAGGCAATGTGGAGCAGTTGTAGATAGAGAATGCAACTAGTATGCAAATGCCTTAGATGGAAACAACTGAAGGTTGATGACATGGTGTCATCAAAATGGCTACTGGCCAGTATGAGAACCGATAAGGAAGCAAAGAGGCTAAGTGAAGATCTCCTACCTGATGAGAATTAGCATGCTATGGATTTCCATGACTGATGACCAGTTAAGGTGTTCCACCGGAAGATCAACAAAGTGCAGACATGATGGTTAACTGTTAAAGTGGGAGATATCGGTAGGGTTAGTGAACCAACACAAAAGAAGGACTGGTTGTGTGTTGATTGTCGGTAATCAAGTCTAGCCGACATAGAGATATTTGATGAAGTGGATATCAACATGGATGCCATATGGAGTTGAAGTGGCAAGCTCGCAGAGGTCGATGATGTGTCATGTAGAGATATGTGTTTCTACAGTTGTGCATTTAATATGGAGCCCATGATTTATGGATCGGATCAGAGGAGTGTGGCTTGAGGAAGAATGAATGACAAAGAAAGATCAGGGAGTTGTTGGTGCCTAAATCAAAGCGAGGAAATCAGATTGTAGGAGGACCTCAAGGAGGAAACAACTGGGTCATAAATGAGTCGACATATTTCAAGGCCAAAAATCATTGTCGAGTTTTCTATTCTTGGAAAACATACTTTGAACAGATAAAAAACATGTGATTGGTTATCCATCCAAAGTAGGTGAGTGATCCAGCACAGATTGAATCAGATTTGGTCGGTGGAAGAAACCCTAACTGCCTCAAGTTTCAATTGGCTTTTAGCAGGAAAATAAGTTGATAAAAAGGAAGCCAAAATCGATGGATGGATTGTTGAAGGAGAGAGTGTTGTTGCTGCAAAAGAGAGAAAATCAGTCAAGTGCTCATCAAGAGTTAGAGGAGAGACTGAGTGTGAGAGAGAATCAAGTTGAAGAGTTCAACCAGTAAGAGCGAGGAAACCAATAGTCGACCATTGATTCTGACAAAGGAGGAAACTATTGGTGACCAAATCGGTAGAGAATAGGCATAGCTGATTGCAGAGAAGGGAAGTTGAGGACCACCAGGAATTAGATGGTAGATATCTGACCGAGTTATCAAGAGTGGTGGTGGAGAGTAGCAAAGAAGTTGAGAGAAGAGGCAAGAAGCAGATATAATCGATAGAGAGAGAACCGACAGATAAGGAGAAGATACTAAACTGATAAGGTTGAATCAGAAGATAGGGTTGTAGCTGAGAGGTGAGTAGAAAACCTGTAGAGCAGTTGGGAGAGGAGAATCTATAGAGATATTTGCAGAATAGTTACAAAATCCATTTGTAACAAGACTATTGCTATTATATTTGAATATACTCATTGTGCTCACTGAGTTGTAGCTCCTTGGGTTTGTGTTCCTTGGGTTGGTGCGCTAAACATTGTAATTAGAGATTCATTGTTAGTCTATAATGGAGCAGTAGTCTCTAGCAGCATTTGTCATCGAGGTTTTTCCCATCTTAGGTTTTCCTCGTATATACTAGTGTTATGTGATGTCCCTTTATGTGTGAATGTATCTGTGAATAGTCTCCCCACTAACCGGTAAGTGTACATTGAGTTAGATCTGATAACTGATATACACACATAGGATAGTTAAAGGGAAAAGATTGAGAACCACTAATTCACCCACCCTCTTAGTGGTGCATTGTGTCTAACAATTGGTATCAGAGCCTAGTTTCCCAATTGATAAGCTTTATCCAACTTGGGTAGATTCTAGCTTAAGGACATAATGGTTTGTTTAGTGTCAATCCATGTTCCATTATTTGATGGTTTAAACTATTCCATTTGGAGTTGTATAATGGAAGTCTACCTATCCTCTCTAGGGTTTGATGTCTAGATATCTGTTGTAGATGGTTGTCCCAGTAAAGTTTGTCCTCCCACTGATTCGGATGTAGAAAGAAGAAATCAGTGCAATGAAGCAACAATGAAGGCTATACTCAATGGACTATCCAATGATGTCTCCTCACAGGTGGACAAATGCAGATCGACAAAAATCTTATGGGAGAGATTGAAGAATCTCTATGGAAATGAGCCCACTACTAGCTTGTGATGATAAGATGAGAAATACATCTTATGTATCTGCAGAGGATGAAGGCAGATCTGCTATTAGTCACAACATTGATGAAGAAGGAACTCACTTCTTCATGGCTCAAGAATAATAAGATGGGAGACACACATCTAAGAATGATCATGCAGATCATTCCTACCGACAAGATGTGTTTGGCAGTGATAGTGAAGGTGAAGAAGAAGAGGAAGTAGAAGTTGATCTTGAAGGAGAACTTGTAAGTGCACTCAAAGAGCTTAGTAGAATGAGGAATGAGTACAAGTTATTCAAGAATGTTGCAAGAGTTGAGCAGAACTGGTTGATAGAGTGCCTTGAAGAATTTGAGAAATGTATTTCAGAGTTGAAGACTCGAAAAGAAGACACCAAGGAGTGTCGATGTAAAGATATAGCATCTAAGGTAGAGGTAAAGGATAAAGGATATCAACAGCTACTTGGAGAAATGGAGGTTCTCCTAAATGACCTTGAGAAGTGTCAGGATGAGCTCAAGGCAAGAATCTGGTTTGATAGCAGTAGTGATGTCTTGGAAAAAATGTTGAAAAAGAAAAATCATGCCAAGGACATTGAAGGTTTAGGAAGTGGTGTCAGTGAATGCTCCACCAGCAAGAATGTCCCCCACAATGATATTATGTTTGTCTCATCAAATGGAGACAACAAGGGTCAGACCTTTATAGTTAGAAATGCTCCACGAAAGAAGGTTGATCTAACCACAACCGGTGAAGACTTGCAAACAAGAATGAAGACTGGTGCTACAAGAAGGAGGAACTTTACAGATTCCAAAGGAAAAGGGAAAATGGGAGATGAAAGATTCACTGGAAGTAAGAACATGAGAAGACAACAAAGAAGACATCTTGCCAATAGAAGACAAAGAAATGATACCACCCACATGACAAAACAAGTGTGGAAGATGAAAGGACTATATGGAGGAAATGCAAAGAATGGACAACCTAGAATCCATCCTCAGAGAAGGAAAAATGGAGATGCGAGACAGGTAAGATCTCCCCATGCATGGTAGAATAAATTTGCAAGTCATATATCATCCTTTTCTAGTTATTGCTTTGCATGTAATGGTCATGGCCATAGGGTCAAAGAATGTAGAAAGAGATCTAGAAGGAATAATCTAGGATCCCATAGATATAGTGCAAATGAGGAAAATGTATCAAGGAGTAGATACATGCAAATCCCCTCTCCTGGTTATGCAAATAGTGTTTGTTATAACTACAATAGATCGGGCCATAGAAGTTATGAATGCATGAAGAAAGACCTACAATCACATGGAAGTCAGTATAGAAGCTATGCTCAACATAGAAATATAGACAGAGCAAATGGAAGTTAGAGGCCTACATAGAACCAAAGGAGAAATGTCTCTATAGGATTAAGAGCTCCATTGGTTTTGATTGCCAGTCATAGCAACATGACTAGAAGAGGATGGTCAAACCGGTATGTTAAGAGATTCCCCAATAATGAAGTTGGGATGGATGTTGTGTGCTACTACAACATTGCTTCTGATTGTGATGCAGAATCTAGAAATACAAGGACCCATTAGCAGAAGAAGGTAAGATCTTCTCCTAAGACTAAAAGTGGGAAGAAGAATGAGACCAAGTAGGTATGGAGGAAGAAGCATGAAGATGCTACCATGGACCAACATTGTGCATTCAATGCACAAGCGATATCTCCTAAGGCCTAAAGGAGATGCAGGTCCTTAGGGGGAGTAGCATATTGACTAGATCATTCACCCACTCAGTGAAGAAGGACACTTGAAAGAACAAGATGTTGTCAGTATGAAGGATGGAAATGAGAAGATAAGTGTGTGTAGTGGTTGCCTTGGCTACACATCTATAGATTAGTGTTGGATCACTACTGCATGTGTCAATGGATGGAGATTATCAATTTAAATTAGATGCACAGTGACACAAAATGTCAGGAGTTATAGGAAGGTTCTCCGATAGTGATGATGGACCGGTATGTGCAAGATATTACTGGCATGAATGATAATAGGTACTTGCAGGTTATGTAAGACAATAAGGTTGGATATCATTGCATTAGCCCTGGTAACATGAAATAGAAGTATTGTCTCAAGTGGTGTTGATGAAGACCTGATTGACATATGTTGGCTCGGTTGTTGATCATGCAGCCATAAATATTTTTTGGGCTAACCGGTTTGATTCATGGCATGATTATGAAATTGTATGGCATTATGAATATCCAAGATCATGTCATAGGTTGTGATCGATATAATAGAACTAAAAGATCATCAGATGATCATATACACATAGCTCAACTGGTACATAGTAAAAATTGGAGTTCTAGTTTTGGACCTGACCAACAATATTGACTTGAGATGCATGAATCAGGGGGAGTTGGCAACCATAACTTCTGACTTGTATCAAATTTGTTGGACACATAGGACATGCAAGTGTCCATGGTTGTACTAGTGTGATGGTGTTTTTGGAAGTGTCTATTTTTGTGAGATATTTCAATGCCTATTCAATTGAAATCAACAGGATCACCGAGAGTGTTGCCTACAAAGAAGAAGAGTTACATGCATAGGAGAACATATAGTTGGTATCAAAGAATATACAATTGGTATCAATGTCAGCTTCAACACTTGATATCAGCTAATTGGGGTCAGAATGGCTTCTGCATATCAAAGGGAAGATGATGCAGTCTGATCATCAGGTAAGTTTTTCTTACTGATACATGTGCCTTCAATTGGTTTCAGACTTGTATATGCAAAGACTTCTAGATTATATATACACTTTGTGGCTGAAGCAATTAATGTTAGTTGATAGTTGAGTTCTCCATCTCAAGAGCTGTAATTTGAGAGTTTATACCAATTTGTATCAAAAGAGGAGATGCATCTAGTAAAGAGAAAAAAGGGGAGAAAAATATCTGATAGTGACTGGTAAATACAAGGAGGTGAGAGACCCTGATAGTTCCCTTTGTCATTGTTGTCAAAGGTGGGGAAGGATTTTGTAGTATGTCGGATACTACATGTCTTGACATTAATGCCAAAGGGGGAGATTGTTGGCATTGTGTTGTCATTGATGTCAACTACTATAGAAGGACAATTGGTATGGGAGTATTGTTGACATGAAGTCATTGATGTTAACTAAGTGTTACAGTGTTGGAAACCAATAACATTGAGAGGGAGGGGGTGAATTAGTGTTATACCGAAATAGTAGATTTTAGCCTTAACAAAATATGCATACACAAACCGGTATACTGGTATAAACAAAATTGAAATAAGTAAAGAAACTAATAAGCCATTCACATAAATCAGAATCATAACACATAGATTTATACATGGAAAACCTTAAGGATGAAAAACCACGGTGGGATTTGTGACCCACAATATCAATACACTGGCCATATGAAGAGATATTACAATATATGAGGGGCCTACACTTGTAGGAAGGCTTACAAACTAGAGCACACTTCTCAATCACAATAGGAGCCTCACTGACTACATAAAATTCCAAGCAGCAATCTGGAGAACTATGAACTACTAAGATAGCATCTTCTATGCCAGAATACAACTCTGGTTTAATCTTTGTCTGTTCCAGTTTGAAACCCTAAACCCCTTTACTAGAATAACCCTTACAATAAATTCCTCACATACATAATCTCTTTGATATATTTTGCATCACATTACTTATACATCATCATAATCTCCTATCGCATGTCTATCTCCTTATATATCAAAATGATCTAATCAAATTTCCCTATATACCCTATACAAATTGTATGCCTTATGTAAGCTTACAAAGATATATACAATATCAGATTACATGTTGGCCAGATAACATAAATGTATAAACATTAAAATTGTTGATGTCGATGCCAGATCCAAGATAAGTCAGCCTCCAATACTAATAACCTTTACTATACCATGTCGGATTTCATTGTTGGTGACCAAAGAAATCCTTCTGACATGTCGGTGTCGGTGCTGGTGCCGGTGTAGAATCTGTGAAGTGTCTTTCGGTACACCATAGAATCAAAACATGAAGCCACAACACAAAATCATGTTGCCATCAATGACAACATAGTGAAACCAACCAATAGAGTGTCAATTGCCAACAATCTCCCCCTTTGGCATTGATGGCAACACTCATGTGAAAAATGGTCAAGGTTTCATCATCGGTTTCATCCTGCCTTGCTCCTCCTGAGTTGAATATACAAAATACTCCATATCTCCAAAACTCTGTAACTCCCCCTAATGTATAAAAATATTTTATTATTTTTCACATATATACTACTCCCCCTTTGACATCAATGCCCCCAAAAAAATGTCAAAGAATAAGAACTGTACAATGAATACCTCCAAAAATGTCTTACCAAAGCTGGACCAATTTCAAAATTTCTGGATAAGCTTTCTCCAGTAACTCCACATAAGTATCCCAACCGGTTTTGTATGTGCCAAAAATAGATACAAGTCCACTTAATAAATATGCAAAAGATTCTTTCTCATTTACCTCTGCCAGTGTGGGCTTTCCCACCATATCCATACATTCTTTCTTATGTACACAAAGTGAATCCAATCTTGGACTCACCAAAGCCTTTCAGACTTCTAGCCCTTCAAATTATTTTGTCTCTTTCCTTTTCAAGAGTAGAAATTTGATTCTCCAAAATCAAAATTTGACTATCAATTGATGTTGTCAATGAAATTAATCCATCAAAAGACTTAGCAATACTTGCAATTCTCTCCTGAATCTCTTTTATCTTTTTTATCTACATTTGTTGTAATTATTTTAGTATTACAACATACCCTATATATTTGTACATTGTTTCAAAGAATTTTCTATTAGGATTAGCATTTCCTCAATCTTTTTGTTCTTTGTTTCAATTACCTGATCAAAAGTGGTTCTCTTAGCCTAAGTAAATCTTTCTAATGCTTGTCGGTTTGAGATTTGCTATAAGGATTGAAATTCTTTTGATATGTGCTCAGTTATTACCTTTAGCTTGTTGGAAGGGCTCGCTTCATTTTCAATCTTACACTCTAGGACCAATCTGTGTAGAAAATTGATTGATTGATCTATAATCCCCTTGTCTGTGGTTCCCTCCATTATTTTTTGAGTAGCCATCATCATCAGTTCAGTGGGACTCATCTCTGTGATGGTTTTCTTTTCTACTTGAGAAGTGTCAATTGACAATAATGATGGGCCAAAAACTGGTTCCCTACCAAATTCCCTTGTTTTCTCCTCTGATGTTTTATCCTTTATAACCTCTTCACTTGCACCGGCGGTAGCTTCACCACTTGGTGGAGTTTGTGTAATTGTCAGTTCCTCTATAGGAATAGTATCCTCACCCTGTACATTTGTATTTGGAGGACAATTATCCTCAATATTAGTATCTTGTACAATGCTAGCTTGTTCATTCTTAGTATTAACTAGTATCTCACTATTTCTTTGTACATCTATATTTACTGGTGGGTCAATTTCCACTATCTTAATATTTTTCAAAACTGATGGAGAAGTGCCCATAATCCCCTTTCCTTTTCCTTCAACTGGAGTATCTATAGTCTCTATCTTGGTCTCCAATGAAGTAATGAATCCTATGTTTTCTCCCAAAAATTTAATCCATGATTTTTGAGTTTCCTTTATTACTTCATTCTCTCTCCCTAGCATCAGACTAGTTATTCTGTGTTTGCTATTGAAAAAAATTATGTATGTCGCCTCAATTGTCTTATCCATTTCATCTGGAGCTATTGTAACACAAATAGCTAATAGTTCTTGCATTTTAATGTGTTTATCTTCTTGCATAGAAGATAATCTTCTAGCATCTAACATGTTATATAACTCAGCCAATATTTGATTTTCTATCTCTATTAAGGCTTTCTTATAGATATCCAAGTATAATAGAATTTCTTCTTCTACCTATCTCTGTTCATCATCCTCTAAGTTTTCATAATAAAGTTTAACATTATTCAACATGCCATCTTTAGTGATTTCATCTATAATTTTTGCACAAGTTTTAGGTGGTATGATAGTTACATTACTAGTTTCAAGTGCTAAGTCAATGTCACTCTTCTTCTTCCTCTTGGTAGTATCAGATGCAGCTATATGAGTAGCTTTAGGTGCTTGCTTGTGCGCTGGAAGCTTGATTGTGACCTTCCTAACTGGTTGCTTCTTTTCTTCCACCTTTGTTTCCTCCAGTTTCTTCCTAACAACCTCTTAAATTCTAATGGTGTGTCATCTTCTAATTCAAATTCTATAGTAATAGGTTCAATATGAACTTCCGGATCCTTCCTCTTTCTTCCTTTCTCTAGGGCAACATCAATTAGTGCCTTTATGTCCTTTGAGACCTTTTGCATAAAATTACTTGCTTTTCCTTCTTGTTTCTCCCTTTTCTTCCAGTTGAACTCTGTTTCAACCTCTTGCGTTTTTTGTTGTGTAGCTCCAAAGGGCTTCTCTGCCTCATCTATTGGTGCATCAATTAGCATTTTTGCATAGGCATCAAGAATCTGTACATCTACCTCATAGCCCATTTCTTCAATCCAAATTTTTTGGGGCTTAACTTCTTCAATGAGAGTCTCATCCTTCTTCACCATGAAGCAAATGTCGGTACAATATTTCTCTACAATATGCTCAGGTACCCTTAACCTAGACCTCATAGATTTTTGAAATGCCTTAAAATAACCCCATATCGTATCATCTCTCTGGCTTTCTAATGTAGTAATTGAGTTTTTGAATTGTCTTCCTACCAGAATGTCAAAATCCCATTGCCTCTTGCCAGAACCGGGTGAATCATTCAGAAAATATAACATCAAGTAGACTAACAAGTTCCCATATCAGAAAGTGCCCTTCTTCTCACCCTTAATCTTTCCTAAGTTGATTTACAATTCATCAAGCATCCAATCGCATAGGTCTAACTTTACATTATCTCTCATCATTTTATATGCAGCCAAAATGCATGAATTGGAAATAGAATTCAGTCAGTTTGACTGAGTTACCTTATATCCGATAATCATGCTACCAACTTTGGTGTCGGTGTCGGTGATAGTGCTCACTTTCATGGATCTTTTTTTAGATGTAGTGCTTGTGATCTTCCTCATGAATTCATTTGAAACATTCTTGTTTGGATGTTTCCCTAGCGATGGCAAACCAGTAATTTTCCAGATGGCTTCCTTGGTGATTTTGTAAGGTCTGTTTAACCATATGAATTCCCCATATACTCTTCTCAGTACATATCTAATTATCTCATCCTGAAACTCTAGAATATCTAGAATGTCTATATGTTTATATGTCAGTTTGATCTTTCCATTTTCTCCCATTAACTCACTAATATACATTCCCTTGATTTTTGAAGTTCCCAAGTCCTCGATATGACAGTGAATATATTCCGTAATATTCTCTGCATACACAACTCACTCTAGAACATGAGAAAATGCCTCTTCCACAGTAGCCACATGTGGATACCGCTTGAAAATTGGCCTGGGGCGGTCCTTGACCTCCACGACAGTTGGGTTTGCAACAAAAACAAGAATAGAAGATGATCTCGCTTCTAGCTTTAAATAAAAATACCTTTTGATTTCTCTCGGTGAAAACCTTCAACAAATTCTTCCAGATGCTGGCGAAATTGCTCAAGAAGAGATCTAATTGCCTCTGAATAGCCTTTGACTGCACTTAGTTGCCCTGAATGCTCTGAATGTAGGGTGATTAACAATGAAGTGTATTCAACCTTTTAACCTTTGAGATAAACCCTAATCTTCCATTGACATAAATGTCTGCTGGTGAAAGTTACCAGATCTCGCTCAGAACATATCCACGCTAGATAATCCTCTTCAATATCTAGAACAATTTTCAGAACCTCTTCCCGGGGAATATGCAACATCTTCATGAATTTTACCTACCCCTAAGTCATCTGTCTTAGTTACCAAATGAGCTTCCTATTGGTGTAGGAGCAACCTCTTCTGCTAGATAAGTAACTGGGACATTCCCATCTCATGATTATTCTTCAGTCTTCCTAACACATCTCTGAGTGTGATCATGCCAAATTTCACTAACCTTCTCTTTTCCTTTTTCATTTGATCCTCCATTACTAACCAGTGGATTTATGCTTCTACAGAATTTAGCAATATGTCCAGCTTCATTACATGCATAAAATGTAACATTGTTCTTCTCAATTGCTTTGCTAAAACCGATGAAATTGCTTGACCTGAACTTATTAGCCATATGTCCAAATTTTTCACAAGCATAGAATTTAACATTCATTCTAAAATATTTTGTCTTATGACCAAACTTATTTCATTTAGAATATTTACCGGGAGTAGAATTAGGGTTCTGATTTGCTCTGTTTCTACATTGCCTAGCCATGTGACCAAATCTATTGCAAACAAAACATCTACCATTGAATTTATAGGCATTGAATTGTCTTACCGGTGCCTTATGGTTTTGATCTTCATTAGCAATACCAGAACTCTGTCGTTGCTCAAATCCAAGTCCACTAGTATCTCCAATCTGCCTCTATCTCTTCAATAACTCATCAAGTTGTGCTGAGCTGATCTTGAATTTTTCTTTATACTCACTTGCAGTTGTATACACCTAAAAATGGTCTGAAGATAATTAATTAAATAAGAAATTATTTAATTACTCCCCCTCCCTAACTTAATTGAATTCATTAGTAATTTGAAGAGAGTGCACCGATGCGGATCCTCCCCTTTGATTAATTAATTCAAATTAATTAATCCTCCCCCCATTTCAATCAATTCTTCTAATCCTCTAATTAATTAAAACAAATCAATTTATGAGTTGTTGAAAATTAATTATTCTTTTCCTAATATTTGAATTTTTAAATTTAAATTACCCACATGCCTCCTAACTTCTAACCACCTAACCTAACCATCCCCTAACCTAACCCATTCCAACTAACCTTGGATTTGCCTAACCCTATCCTATCTTGCACATTCTAACCTCCTTATCCTAACCTCGTATGGTGTGGATATTCTTCCCTTGAGACACATGGCACTTTGGCCACATGTCTCCTCCCTTGGAAACTTGCCCTCTCATGAGCAAGGCTCCTTGACACTTGTCATATAATATAAATTACCCACATGCCTCCTAACTTCTAACCACCTAACCTAACCATCCCCTAACCTAACCCATTCCAACTAACCTTGGATTTGCCTAACCTTGTCCTATCTTGCACATTCTAACCTCCTTATCCTAACCTCGTATGGTGTGGATATTCTTCCCTTGAGACACATGGCACTTTGGCCACATGTCTCCTCCCTTGGAAACTTGCCCTCTCATGAGCAAGGCTCCTTGACACTTGTCACCATAGAGATGACAAGTGTCCCTTCCTCCAGCCTCTTCTCCAACCTCCTCCAATTTCACCCTTGATATCTTCAGACTCAATCTTGACCGTTGATTCCTGCCACCTCATTCCTGGCCTTGGAAATCCTATAAATATCCCCCATTTTGGAGCACAAAGGATCCCATCTCATTATCAATTTAGGAATTGTTACTATAGGCATATCATTTGAGCATTGTTGTTATAGGCAATTGCATCTTAGATTTATCTTAATTTGATCATTTTCTAGGATAATTGTTGAATCATGTAGCTTAATCAATCTCTTTTCTAGCTTAATTGCATCATCATCATAGCTTAATCATGCATATCTTTAGCTTAATTAGTCTCTTGGATCAATCTATCTTAATCAATCTCATCTTTTCATATCATTATCATTTCAAATCCTCCATCTAGGTGTAGTCAAGTCACTAGGATTGCTTATCCAGATCTGAGAGCAAATCCATACTCACGTCTCTTAGGAGGCGATAGGTTGCTTTGTCATGGTTCATCTTTCATTTTCTTCTTATTTCCTAACCATACTTGTAATGATCTATTGAGTGTTTGTGTTGTAGCTATAGGTATCACACTTCACAGGCATGACATTTTGGCACCCACTGTGGGGCCGTAAATCTCATTTTTGACCTCTTAACTGTTGGTATTTTTGTATGGTTTTGTCATTGATGTCAACACCTACTAACACTTATCAACTCTAGCACTTTGGAGAATCAACAACATTCATCGGCAAGCAAATGACTCATGCACAGTCACCGGTATCTAGTACATTGGCAGGATATAATGATCACCAGCACTTGGAATGGCATGGAAAATACCTAGTTATGTCGAAGACATCATTTGGACACTTTGTCTTGAAGATTTGTTTATTGGCATATTCGTATTTGCATATTTGCTGCTACCGGCAAATAGGTCCAGGTTATACATCGGCAGCCTTATCTTTTCCAGATCAACATGGCACACTGTGGAGATGTTTTATTATTGTTGTAAATCCATCAAGCTGACATGTTGAATTGTTATTGCATCGGATATTGTTTTATTTGTAAATTGATTTTATTGTAATATCCTTTAGAGCCAACCTACTAAAATTGGTCCTAGGTTATGACATAAATGTAAGATCTTATTTGTAAGATCGAATGTGGAATGCAAAAAAGGATAGTGTGAAGGTATATTCGAGAATAAGGAGAGCTATACATGTAGACATCATTTGAAGGTTGAAGGAAGGTATTGTGAAGACAATCAGAACTACACCAGTATTGAATCCAGCATAGAAAAATGCTAATTTGAGTAGTACATCCTTATTGGATTTAACCATCCAATTGTAGTCAGTGTGACTCCTATTTTGTGCTTGAGTAGTGAGCTCTAGGAGCTTGGCCTTTCTACATGTGTAGACTCCATTTATATATGCTTACTATCTGCAATAGTATCATCTGATTGTGGGTAAGGTTTCCCACTGTGGTTTTTCCCCTTACAAGGTTTCCATGTAAAAATATTGGTGTTATGTGTTGTGGATGACTTTGTCCTTTTGTTTCATGCATTAATCTTTACCGGTATTGCAATTAACTGACAAAACTGTCTACCGATATAAAAGACTAGTTTATCGGTATTAAGCATTAAGTTGGTTAAGTTGTTTTTGGTTTGAATTTATTTGACAACTAATTCAACCCCCCCCCCCCCCCCTCTCAGTTATCTCCGGGACCTAACAATTGGTATCAGAACCTAGTCCTCTTTTGCAGAAGTTTAACAGCTTGAGGAGATCCAATGTTTACTAACTATTTCAGGAAGGACAATCCTAAACTTGATGGAACCAACTATGGCATATGGAAGATCAAAATGGAGACACATCTAAATTGTATTGGTAAGGACATCTGGGATGTTACAAAGAATGGCTATACTACTCCTACTCATAATCAGCCTAATCCACCTAACTTGGCTAAAGATGAGGAAAATGATTGCAAAGTAAGAGAAGCACTTCTGAGAGCATTATAAGATCAGAAAATCATGGGATTATCAGATAGGTCTACTGCTAAAGCTATTTGGGATCATTTGGAAACACTAAATGAAGGAGATTCCATAGTCAAAATTGCAAAACTTGAAAGCTTCCAGGTTAGGTATGAAAATCTGAAAATGGAAGAAGATGAAAGGATTTATGCTTTTATGGAAAGAGTTAATGAAATTGTTTTGGGTATTAAATGTTGTGGAGGAACCTTGAGTGAAGATGAAATTGTTTCAAAAGTTTTAAGAGGATTGCCACTGGCATATAAAATGAAAGTCACTTCTATAAATGAGTTAAGACCAATGCCTAATACATCAGTAACTAGAAATACATTGATTGGAAAACTTTCAGCCTTTGAAATTGAGAAATTTGGTCCTGTTGCTACTATAAAGACAAATTTAGCCTTTAAAGCATCAACATCATCTGCACCATCATTTGACAAGTCTGATTGGAAAGCCTTTATGCAAGAGAACTTGAAGAAAGCAGGAGAGAAAATGAAGAACTTGAAGAACTTGAAGAACTTGAAGCACTATTTGCAAGGAAAATGCCTAAAGGTCCAGTTGGAAGTAAGTATGAAGATAAAGCACCCTTTAAATGTTTTAACTGTAATAAGATTGGTCATATGGCTTCAAGATGCCCTAATAGACATGCTAGACTAAGAGAAGAAGCTAGAAGAACATACAAGCCTAACCCTGAATATCAAAGATACCAATTTAAGAAGAATAAAGACAAATATTGTTATCTTGTTGATGAAGAAGTGACTGATGATTCTAATGAGGATCCGATAGACAATGGATGGGTTTTTGTTGCTATAACAGAAGATCAACCGACACCTATAGTTCAACCGATAGAGCAGGCCTTGGCAGCTAAAATTGAAGTTAAGGATGAATGGATCATTGATTTAGGATGCTCACATCATATGGCTGGTGATAAAAGTAAATTCTTGACTTTTCAGGAATATAATGGAGGTCTAGTGAGATTTGGAGATGATAAAGCTTGTTTGATCAAAGGTAAAGGTACAATATCTCTTGATAGTAAGCATAATACTGACAATGTTTACTATGTTGAAGTTTTAAAGCATAATCTCTTGAGTGTTGGTCAATTAGTTGAGAAAGGTTTTCAGTTACAATTCAAAAATGGAAAATGCAAAATCATGAATAGAACTGGCCTAGAAATTGCAACCGGTAATCAAACTAGAGGTAATATCTTTCATTTGAATAACAATGAAAAGACATGCTTGATTGCACATATTGATGAAAGTTGGCTATGGCATAAGAGACTCTGTCATGTAAATTTTGATTGCATGGTAAAAATCAGTACTACTAAGGCAGTCAGAGATCTACCTAAGATTGTTAAGCCTCACAATCTAGTATGTAAGGAAAGTCAATTTGGAAAACAAATTAGAGCTACTTTCAAAAGTATTACAGAAAAATCCAATAATGCTCTTGACTTAATTCATGCTAATTTATGTGGTCCAACTAGAACTAAAAGTTTACAAGGTGATAGATATTTCATGCTAATCATTCATGACTTCTAGAATGTGTTGGGTTACTTTTCTTAGAGAAAAATCAGAAGCACTTGGCAAGTTCAAACTGTTCAAAACAATGGTAGAAAATGAAACCGGTAAGAAAATCAAATGTCTAAGATCAGATCAAGGAGGAGAATTTACATCTAAGGAATTTAATGCATTCTATGAAGTGAATGGAATCAGAAGACAACTATCAGCACCTCGGACACTACAACATAATGGAGTTGTAGAAAGGAAAAACAAAACTATCTTGGATGTAGCCAGAAGTATGTTATCAGAAGCAAACCTACCACATGTATATTGGAGAGAAGCAGTAAGTACAACGGTCTATACATTCAACAAAGTTCACATCAAAGGTGAAACCGGTAAGACCCCTCATGAACTATGGTTTGGTATTACTCCTACTCTTTAATATTTCAGAACATTTGGAAGTAAATGCTATATTAGAAGAGATGAGTATATTGGGAAATTTGATCCTAGAAGTGATGAAGGAATATTTCTTGGTTATTCATCTAAGAGTAAGGCATATAGATATTTTAACAAAAGATTGCAGAAAATTGTTGAGAGTACAAATGTGAAGATTGATGAACAATTCAGAAGAACTTCAAGGTATATAGACTTTGAACCAGCAACAAAAATTCTGAAAAATGAACCTACACTGAACCAACCGGTATAGAATGAAGATCCAGTCACACCGATATCATCTAAAAATTCCACTGTAATTGAGGAACAATAGTAAACAAAGACACCTCGATATGTAAGACTGAATCATTCTAAAGATTAGATAATTGGAAACAAGTATAAAGGAGTTATGACAAGAGGAAGATTGGCAAATGAAGAAATATGTCTTATTTCTCAAATTGAACCATCATTAGTTAATGAGGCATGTGAAGATAAACACTAGATTAAAGCTATGGAAGAATAATTAGAACAAACTGAGAAGAATAACACTTGGACATTAGTTCCCCGGCCTAAAGATAAAAACGTGATTGGAACCAAATGGGTATTCAGAAACAAACTTAATGAAGATGGAAAGGTAATCGGAAATAAAGCACTACTAGTGTGTAAGGGATATTCTCAGAAAGAAGGAATTGATTATAATGGGACCTTTTCACCGGTAGCTAGAATTGAGGCAGTTAGATTATTTTTGGCTTTTGCAGCACACAAGAACTACAAAGTATATCAAATGGATATTAAATGTGCATTTCTGAATGGAGATCTTGAAGAAGAAGTTTACATTGACCAACCTGATGGATTTTCTTTGACAGATAACAAAGATATGGTTTGTAGGTTAAGAAAAGCTTTGTATGGATTGAAGCAAGCTCCAAGAGCTTGGTATGCAAGATTAGATAAGTATCTTTTGAAGATTAGTTTTTCTAAAGGTAATGCTGACAACAACTTATATTATAAAGTGACTAATGATGACATCTTGGTTATAGAAGTTTTTGTTGATGATATAATCTTTGGAGGAGAAGATGGATTATGTAAAGACTTTTCTATTGAAATGCAACAAGAATTTGAATTGTCTATGATTGGAGAAATAAAATTCTTTCTAGGATTGCAGATTTCACAAACTGATAAAGGTATATTCTTGAGTCAATCCAAGTACTTAAAGGAGTTACTAAAGAAATTTGGGATGGAGAACTCTAAACCGGTAAGCACACCTATGACTACAAGTGACAAATTATCACTAAGAGATGAACCTACACCTGTTAATCCGACTAGGTACAAATCTATGATAGGAGGTTTACTATATTTGACACAAACCAGACCTAATATCATGAATGCAGTATGTATTGTTTCAAGATTTCAGAGTAATCCTAGAGAAAATCATGAATCAATAGTAAAAAGGATTTTTCGGTACTTACAAGGCACTACAAATCTTGGATTGTGGTATCCTAGAGATGAAAACTTTGAATTATATGCATACACAGATGCAAATTGGGCAGGAGATGTAGATGATAGAAAAAGTACCACTGGTGGAGCATTTTTTCTTGGAAGCAGATTAATTTCTTGGTTGAGTAAGAAACAAAGTTGTACATCTTTATCAACAGCAGAATCAGAATATGTTGCAGCAACAACTAACTGTACACATGTACTATGGCTTAAGAAAATGTTGAAAGACATAAAGATAAAATGCAAGGAACCTATAACTATCTATTGTGATAACACTGTAGCAATTTATATATCTAAGAACCCGGTATTACATTCTAAAACCAAACATGTTTCTATCAAACTGAATTTTCTAAGGGAAAATGTTGAAGCAAAAGAAATAAAATTGGTTTATGTGAATACTAAAGAGCAGATTGCAGATATTTTCACTAAACCTCTACCTAAGGAGACTTTTGAATATCTTAGAGATCATCTTGGGGTCATACCCCCACTGGTAGAAACTTAGAAAGTTGATGTCTGTCATCAACTAGTAGAATTAACAGAAAAATCTTTTACTCCGGCTTTGATGAGGAAGCTACTTCTCAGGGGGAGTAGTTGGTATACTGAATTAGTTGGTATTTTGTATCTGAAAATGGTTTTTATATTATTTTGGCATTTGATGTCAAAGGGGGAGAGATTGGTATATGGAAAAACACAAGAATGACACATGTCACTCTCACGGGGAGAGATTGTTACTTTGGGGAGAGATCATTTATATCTAAATTTTGATTTTTGGTTATGATATCTTTTTGGGGAGATTGTTTGTTTTTGGTATTTGACATTTCTGTTTTGACACTTTGATGGTTTTTCCATCTTGTGTTGCCATCAATGCCAAAGGGGGAGATTGTTGGTATTTTGGTATGGTTTTGTCATTGATGTCAACACCTACTAACACTTATCAACTTTGGCACTTTGGAGAATTAGCAACATTCACCGGCAAGCAAATGACCCATGCACAGTCACTGGTATCTTGTACACCGGTAGGATATAATTATCACTGACACTTGGAACGGCATGGAAAACACCTAGTTATGTTGAAGACATCATTTGGACACTTTGTCTTGAAGATTTGTTTATTGGCATATTCGTATTTGCATATTTGTTGTTACCGACAAATAGGTCCAAGTTATACACCGACATGCTTATATTTTCCAGATCAGCATGGCACACTATGGAGATGTTTTATTATTGTTGTAAATGCATCAAGCCGACATGTTGAATCATTATTGCATCGGATATTGTTTTATTTGTAAATTGATTTTATTGTAATATCCTTTAGAGCCAACCTACTAAAATTGGTCCTAGGTTATGATATAAATGTAAGATCTTATTTGTAAGATTGGATGTGGAATGCGAGAATAAGCAGAGCTATACATGCAAACATCATTTGAAGGTTGAAGGAAGGTTTTGTGAAGACAATCAAAACTACACCGGTACTGAATCCAGTATAGAAAGATGCTAATTTGAGTAGTACATCCTTATTGGATTTAACCATCCAATTGTAGTCAGTGTGACTCTTATTTTGTGTTTGAGCAATGAGCTCTAGGTGCTTGGCCTTTTTGCATGTGCACACCCCATTTGTATACACTTACTATCTGTAGTAGTATCACCTGATTGTGGGTAAGGTTTCCAACTATGGTTTTTCCCCTTACAGGGTTTTCATGTACAAATATTGGTGTTATGTGTTGTGGATGACTTTGTCCTTTTGTTTCATGCATTAATCTTTACCGGTATTGCAATTTACTGATAAAACTATCTACTAGTATAAAAGACTGGTTTACTAGTATTAAGCATTAAGTTGGTTAAGTTGTTTTTGGTTTGAATTTATTTTACAACTGATTCACCCCCCTCCTCTCAGTTGTCTCTAGGACCTAACATTAACATCATCCAATATTCAATCTAGCAAGTTTCTGGCTGGGTCGGATTCAAAATTTTGTACGAGTTCCCTTTGTGTCTCATACGAGATCCTTTGTGCCCTCGTACGAGTAGGTTAGAATTATCATATGATCAGGTGAAATTGTCATATGAAATTTTGCTTCTATGTTTTCAAAACATATTTCATTTTAGGGTTTTCATGCTTCAATTTGATTATTACTAATGCTAACCCTGGTCTGATTGTGAGTTTTTTTGGTAGCCTAACTAGTTTTTGTAGGATGATTGTCGAATATTACACTTGTCAAAGATTCATTTCATCAAAACACATCATGACTACTAACGTATCTATTTTGTAGGTTGCCTAGGAGGACTCAACCAAACTTTATGTCTTCTTTAAATTTTCTAGGCACACTTGTTTTGGCTAATGGAAATGAACAAACATGTCTTATGTGTTTTTTATGATAAGCGAGTATGCTCTTGCCTTTCTTAGGTGATCAAAAAGTCAAACTCATCCTTTACTTTCAATAGTGCTGTTAGTTGTGTTTAGAGTCGCCATATTATTTCAAGGTTCCCCCTTTATAAAAACCCCACCTATCTTATTCGAGGTCTCCCCTTTATCATCTAAGTATCTATCATCTTTTGAATAAGTTGGTTAAGGTCGCAAGTTTCCACAGTCATTGCTCCCCTCCCTTTGAATCGCTTCGAATCATTTCGAACCTCGGTTCGAAGTAGTTCAAAGTGATTCAACCAAATTTTTCACACTAACACTCTTTCTTTGGCAGGAAGTATCCTTATCGTGGCGGTCCTTTCGAAGTACTTTGAACCGTTTTGAAGCTTGGTTCAAACCTATTCAAAGTAGTTTTTGGCAAGTACCAACGTTAGAAGTTTATTTTTGGAGTACGTTGCGCCGCCTTTCTCTCAAAACAATCAATGGTCCCGTCGGCATGTCAAATCAAAAGATTTTATTTCTTTTTCAAGGAAAAGGGCATCATTGTTATGAGTGTGAGTAGACCTTCATTTCATGCATGATTGGATATCACACGAAATAAATTATTATTAACTCATGCGAAAGGGTAAAATCATTAATCGAGGCATTTATGCATCAAAGCCTCGAGCATGTCAATCCCGATGTGAGGTGATAAACTAGCATTATCCGGTCTTCCCATGTATAAAATTCCCCTGTGATAAATTTTCATTCAGATTGCCTGGTAAGTTATCCGAAAACAAAGAAAAAGGATAAAGGAGAGGAGGTCTGATTTCCGAGAGAAGGAGGAGTTAGGGAAGCTAGAGGAGATTATTTACTTTTCAATGGAAAACAGGTGAGAGTTTGGTAACCCTTGCTCTGTTCTGCAAAACTGTTATTTTCAAAGGTTTGTCTGAAAGAGGTCTTGCTTGTTTAAGTTAAGAATGAAGTTGGTTATGCATTTTCTCGGTAATGTTTCTAGCCTTGAATGTAAAAGACCAGTGATTTGTGATATCAATTTAGAAGGGGTAAATGTGGAAAATCTTCAAGCAAGTTTTCTTGCGAATACGGAAGAGGTTAAGGGATGTATGAAAATATTAACGAGCGGGTTAATTGAAGCTGCTGCATTTCCCCCTGCCTTCGTACACCCTGAACTCTTACAACTCTGCATTGACCATTATGATGTAAGAAGCAAGAGCATAGTGAGCAAAAATGGTAATGTCATACTTTCTATCTCCAGAGAAACCATTTCTTCTGTTTTGAAATTAACAACAAGTACCTTTGCCGCTTTCTCACCCATTCAAGCTGAAGCTGAGTATCGGGAAAACCCTAGTGTGTACCGAAACACTCTTGCCAGGAAATGGACCAAGGTTAACTATGGAGGTGGGTCTAGACTTCCCAAGGTCATTACTAGAAGCCACATGAAACCCCACATTCATGACCTGGTGGTATTATTACACAGGGTGAAAGGTTCGGCTGATGTATGTTTGTTCGAAGAATGGATGTATAGGTAAATTGAAATTATCTTAAAGGGTGAACAATGGATGGATTGGGCGGAGATTATTGCCACTTCCCTGAGAAACCAGCTCAAACGTGCCAAAGAATCTAGAGAAGATTTCCGTATGGCCTCATATTTGACTTATTGTATTGCCTGCAGCTGTGATCTCGCTGCTCTTCCACATGAGGTATGGAATGAGGAAATGACCATTTTCCAATACTGCCCGTTGTTGCAAAAAGACAGAGTCCTGGAGGGTTTCCGTAAGGTGCATGATATATTGTTTGAAAACATTTATTTGGCTCTAGAAGGTGTTCAGTTGCCACAACTCTCTTCTGAATCACTGAGGCTAGTTCAACATTATGGAAGTTCTTTTATTCAGTTCCCCAGGTTCACATATTTGAGAGTCGGAGGGTTTGAGGAAGAACCTGTGAGGTTACCTCGATATGCCCTTGATTGTTTCATTTTAGCTGAATTGTGCAGGCAACTTTCTGCTGTTATTAAGGATAATCTCCCTCAGGATAAATGGGAAACGGTCTTTCCTATTAAGCTGCACTCTTTGGTGTGTAATAACATGAATGACGCTTCCATCATCGGAAGCAATTTGCTGGGGTTCAATCTTGGTTTCTACCGCAGCAGGAGAAACTTCGATAATAAAGGATATGTAGCTCTAACCCTCGGCCTTGAAATGAACTCAACAATTCCTCCGCAGCTAGAAGATTTATGGGAAGATTGTGAAAATGAAGAAGAAGTCTTGAAAAACGACCATTCTAGACTCACCTTGCAGCAAATTAATTCTTTCAAATTGAAGTTCAAAACACAAGGGATCGTTGAGGATGGTTCATGTCTAGTTGAACCCGAATGGGAAGAATCAAATGAAACAAAATTCTTGACAGTTGATTGGAGCAAGGAGGAAGATGATGATATTAATTGGAGAGCTAGATCCATATTAACTTATACGGATGATTGGTTGTAGAGGAAAAGGACTGGAAACATCAATGAGTCTTCTACTAAGGTGATTTCTCTCTCGGAACCGCTTCAATCTGACATTCCACTTTCTCATGTTGCAGGTGATACATTGGCCTCAGATAAGAAAATAAAGTTCCCTTCCCAAGTCACGACTCCTAGAACGAGATCCCATTCCAGGAATAAAACTTTGAAGCAGCCTAGTTCCCAGAAGCAGAAAATGACATCACCAGAGCGGGATTCAAGTGACAAGTCCCCTTTTCGAGATGAAGTAGATGATGAAGTCCAATTCATTGAAACACCAAAGGCAGATCAACCCAAGTTCTTGACTCTGATTAGAGATACTCAGATGGTATCAACCACTCCCACTATTCCTTTATGGTTGTCAAATTCAATCAATAAGAAACGGAGTTTACAACTAGTGGCCTCGCTAGTAAAGGACATTGTCACTAGGTATGCGGCTAGAGGGTCTAAAGCAAAGAAAATGAAAATGGATGCTTGTCTCACTAAGGATCCAGTGACCGGGAAAACCATAGCGGAAGTGGCTACTTATAAGCAGAAAAGGGAGTCAGGGGAAATTGATGAGGAAGGATTCAAAGTCACTTCTATTGAACTAGGTACCCTTAACAGAAATACTGGCAATAATTTCTTTAAGTTTTCTACTGACCACATGCTCACTCAATCAGAAAAAGATTCTAAGGAGAAGAAAGAATTGAAAGCAATGGTGGTGACGATGGCCACATACATCAATTTGCTGACTAATTTAGGGCCTAACTCAATAATCCAGCTGCCTCAGCCATTCGACCCAAATTCTGCCGAAAGCCAGCAATTGATGAAACAGATGCAGAGGGGAAAATTGCTATCTAATGCTGTGGTTAGTTGGGTAAATAACATATTAGAGCAAGGGAATAAGTTTATTTTAGAAGTTACTAGTATCTATTTCGAGGGTGAAGCATTACTTGAAGAGATTCAAACTTTGATACCAGTATGGGAGACGGAATTGTCACGGTGTCAAACCATAGTTTCCCGGGTAATTGAAGTTGAAAAGCATGGAGTTCTCAAATTCTTAGGTGAAAACTCCATGAAGGCCGTGGACCCGTGCACCTTATTTATCCTGAAAAGTAATATGAGCTGGAAGGAGTCCATCTACCAAGAAGCTATCAAAGAGGTCCAGGGCATCAAGAATAATATCACAAACATGCATAAGGAACTGGTTAAGGACATGAAGATTGTCAACCCCACAGGCATCCTACAATTGGATGAAGGCAGCATGGACATTGAAGTGTTAACTAAAAGTTTCACCGAAGCAGTCGAGCGGATTAGGGACAAAGAAACACCCAAGGTCGATGATTTCACTTCATTGGCAGGTATAGAATCCATGATGTGCCTGAATGAGAAGCTGATGCCATGTTAGAGCCTAAAGATGAAGGAATACAGGTGGTAGAAGGATGCATGTAGAGCCCGGTTGATGAGTTTAAAGAATCCGCACTCACAGGCCACGCAAGAATTCATGTCTTCTTTCCAGAGCTGGAAGCTGGTGCGTCAGACCGTTGGAAATGAAGAAGAAACCGGCAAATATAGCGGAAGCTGAATCGTCACCTACTGGCGTTCTATCTTTTTGATAACTTCTTTTTAGTTTTATAACGGTTTCTTGTATTAACCCGATAGGGCTGAGTTTTAAGGGAGGCCCTTCGGGATTTCAAAAATAACTATAAATGCTGGGGCATTAAACTGAAAAGGAGATTTTTTTTTAGCAATAGATTAGAAAAGAATAGCAAGTTAAAGATAGTTTTAATATAGATTTTTCCAAAGGACAGTGATGAAGGATAGTATATGCATGTTTTAGCTTCCAAAGACTTTGTGCATTGAAGTTGGATACACATATATGAAATATTTTGAGTTATGCTTTGAAACTTTGTGTTCTGAGTGTTGAATTATTATCACTTTGTGGAGATAATTCAGCGATTCGAAATTTCCTTATTGCTGTTGGTTAGTTGTAAGTTCATCTATTTCCTGTTTTGATATACATGGAAAATCTAGCAGAAAGTCCATTCTTTGAAATAGATTTTGTTGATTAGATGTATGTGAATTTTTCTATTTGCAATCTGTATTTTGTAATCACCTCACTACCTAGGAGTAGTTGAGAGAACCTTATGCACTTTCGGGAAAAAGTGTCACTATAAAAGTTGAATTCATTATAAATCAGATAAGGGAGCTGTACCTTTAGGAAAATTTAGAGAGGAAGTTAAAGTAAAACTAATACTTTCTCAACTGTAGTGAACGATTCTGTTCTTCATAACATTGGGCATAGAGTAAATTAAGAGAAATTAGGTAAGAGGACAATCTATTCACCAACAGATTTTTGGCGACTCTGCTGGGGAAATCAAGTCCTTTGAAGAAAACTTAATCTTTAATGTAATGTATAACCATGGTCCTTCAACATAACGAGATCTTTCCTGTATTACAACCCAATCTTCAATTTGAAGATACTCAAGAAGACATAATTTCAGACCTAGCGGCAACTGCTTGGCGAGAACATAGAAGTGGTCAACACTATCAGCAAATATTAGTGGTCCTGGAAATAGAGGAAGAAAGAGCTGAGTTTTTGAGAGGAGTGCCGGAAGTTCAGGAGGCGGCTATTGTGAATAGACTAGCCCAGGCACCTGTAAGACCTTGAACACATCAGTAGTTTAGAAACTGGCTACTCGTAGATACACAAGAGGGGAAAGAAAAAAGGGGATACTTGATGAAAACTTTGAGTTGTTAAACAACCTAAAACTTTTGCCAGATTTCAGCAACCCTAAAAAGAAGCACATCAAATCCCAAAGCAGGCCAAAATCACCACCAAAGCCTTCTCCCTTCTCACCTCTGGTTCAATCCTTGCTTCCATTGAGTGCCCTTGTTCCAGCCTGTATATCAGTTCCACCCTTGCAAGTTGTACCACCCAACATGGTTGCTAATCAACCTTGGGGACAGAACATAGGTCCACTGAATTTAGGCGTGAATCCTGCACCACTTCCTAAAGGAGCTACTGAAGTTTTACCCAAGTTTAGTGGAGATGGCAAAGTCTCGACAGATGACCACTTAAGCGCTTTTCATTCTGCCTGTGCTGTTATAAGCGTCCCTACACAGGAAGTTGATGTGAGATTGTTTGTGCGAACCTTGACTGATGCTGCTGCTGATTGGTTCAATCATTTGCCCCATCTTTCTATTACTAGTTGGGATGATATGAAAAATGCCTTTGAAAATAGATTTAAAACCCCTGAAAATGAATGTTCTCTATTCTCCCAACTCAATCAAATGAAGAAAGATATGCATGAACCTATGAGAGAGTTCGTGGCCAAGTTCAATAGATTGGTTCAAAAAATTCCCACAATGTCAAGACCTAGTGAAGAAAATCAGAAATCATTTTTTATTAATGCTGTTCCAACAGATATAAGTTTTCATCTTATTAAAGATGCTTGTGCTGATTTAGGCACTGCTCAGAGGTTGGCCATTCAACTGGAGGATGCATTCATTAATGCCGACAAATGGAAAAGAGAGGTACATACTCCCGGGACCGTTTCATCTGCTACACCCACAGACCCAGTTTTACAAAAACTGATGAATGACATAGCAATGATGAAGAGGCAGCAGAATAAAACACATAATCAGTATCCTCCCCCTTATCAAGACATTCAAAGACGGCAGCAGTCTCTAAATTTTGGGAGAACTCCCCTATTAACTGCTCCTCAGCCAAGACTACAAGTCGAAGAAGCCCCTAAAGAAACAATGTGTTCTTTCCACATGACTTCAGACCATGATGAACGAGAGTGTCCTGACTAGCTAAATTGTGTTCAGCTAGCAAAGAACGCTCTTATGGAAGAAGCGATAATTGAAAAAAAAGATATAGAAAAAGATGAGTCCAGTAGTTACTTCCTAGAATATGAATCTGATTCAGAGAGAGGAGGTGATGTTTTTACAACACTTCAAGAACCTGCCTGCATAGTCATGACTAGAGGCCAAAGGAATCAAAAATTCTATCCTGGAAACACCCCAAACGTATCAAATTCTAAAGGTAAGGAGCATGTTCAGGCTGATACCACGGAACCTAAGATTTTGTTCAGGGCTGAAATGAAAGCTAGTGCCTCAGCTTTTGATATTGTAGAATTCTGTAAAACTTCTTCCATATCCATTTCACCAGCTGAATATTTAAAGCTTAATCCTAAGGAATTAGATAAGTTGGTTCAATACGTGAAGGGAAGTTCAGTCACTAGTGCACATGTCACAGATAATGTTTCTGAGGATGTAGGAGCTGCTGATGAACCCACTTTTGTATCCAAGAGATGCTCTAAGAACATTGAAGCCACTGCTAATTCGGTTCAAAAAGAAACAGAGGAGAAAAAGCCCAATCCATTTTATATATCTTTGTTGTTAAACGGTCAAAGGCTTAGTAATTGTATTATTGATTCTGGAGCATCAGATAATATTATGCCTCAGCCAGTTGCAAAAGCCCTTGGTTTGGAGCTCACAAAAAATTTTGGGTGTTGCTATGCTATGGATGGGAAACAGGTACCCCTGGTTGGCCAAGTGAAAGATGTACAAGCTGTCCTTTGCGCTTGCCCTGAAAAAAGAGTCAAGCTTACCATTCTGGTAGCTGATATTCTAGCTAGCTATGGGATGCTACTTAGCAGAACTTTTTGCAAGGATATAGGTGGAGAAATTAAAATGGACTGGTCCAAAGCATATATTCCTGTGGGAAAGAAGAAAATAAAGTTAGAACCTGAGCCGAAAAACAAATATACTGTGGTACCTTCTGACAATCCCAAAGCACAGATATTATATGAGGAGTGTCAATTCGGGAATTATATCATCTTACCTGAGAAGTCATGTGAAGAGAACACGGTAAGTGCTGAAGAAACCTTGTGGACTTTAGAATTTGATGGAAGCTGCTCGAACTCAGGCTCAAGTGCTGGTGTAGTACTCATATCACCTTCTAGAGAAATTTTCCCTTTCTCTTTCAAGCTGGATTTCCATAATACAAATAATACAGCAGAATACGAGGCGTTACTTCTAGGTTTACAAGAAGCAAAGGAAAAAGGGATAAGGCAGCTAAAAGCAAAGGGGGATGCTGAACTCATTGTTAAGCAGGTAAGAAAACAATTCTCTATAAAAAATGATCGACTGAGGCATTATAGAAATCTGGTTTGGGATGAAATTGAGTCATTCGAAGCCTTTTCCATTGAATTCATCCCTCGTGCTCAAAATACCAAAGCTGATTCTTTAGCTATTTCTGCATCTTTATTATTGCCCCATCCTGAATTCAAAAACAATGCTTACAGGATTGAGGTGTTATACAGACCAAGAGTCCCAGATAATATTAATCATTGGCAGGTCTTTAATGATGATGAACAATTAAAAGAATTCATGGCTTGCGTGGGAGATTTCGCTGAAATCCTTTTTGAAGGATCTGAACATGGGGGAAAATCAGTCGGTGAAGAATCAACGGAAAAAGGGGAAGTGATCCAACTTCAAGGAAACAGGATTCCCAAAGGCCTGGTTTCTTTGGAACATCTTTTTGGTAGAAAAGATGACAGTACTTTAAGGAAAGATGTTGGTTCTAATGAAAATAAAGAGGAACATGAGAAGATCAACATTGGAAGCGAAGAGGATCCTAAGCTGATCTCTATAGGCAAAACTTGTTCTGCAAGGGAAAAGAAAAACTTATCCGAGCTTTTAATCCAATATCGATATGTTTTTGCATGGGGTTATGGCGACTTAAAAAACTTCAGAAAGGGTGAATTCGTGCATCACATACCATTGAAACCAGGGGCCACCATCTTCAGACAAAAACTTAGAAATTATAACCCTAAAGTCTCAGAAGCCATTTTTAGAGAGGTGGAAAAGATGTTGAAGGCTTGTATAATTTACCCAATACATCATTCAACATGGGTGGCAAATATCGTTCCGGTGAGGAAAAAGAACGGCGAAATAAGGATTTGTGTAGACTTTAGGAATCTGAATCAAGCAAGCCTTAAAGATAACTACGCACTTCCTACTATGGATCATGTCTTGCAGTCAGTAGCTGGATCTGAAGTAATGTCGATGTTGGATGGTTACTCAGGATATAATCAGATTAGTGTCACCCCAGAAGATCAGCATAAAATAGCCTTCATCACTCCCTGGGGTACTTTTGCTTACAATCGGATGCCTTTCGGTCTAATTAATGTTGGAGCTACTTTTCAACGAGCAATGAATTCCTCTTTCAAAGACCTGTGAGATAAGATAATTGTTATATATATTGATGATTTAACTATCTATTCTAAAAGAAGGAAACATCATTTGAAGGACTTAGAGAGAGTGCTAGAAAGATGTAGACAGCATGGTATATCTTTGAATCCAAAGAAGTCTATTTTCTTCGTTGAAGAAGGCAAATTGCTCGGGCATATTGTTTCTAAAGAAGGTGTAAAAATCGATCCAGAGAGGGTAAAAGCAATACAAAAGCTGGTTCTGCCTACAAATAGAAGTGATTTAAAATCTTTCTTTGGTCAGATCAATTTCCTGAGAAGTTTTGTACTCGAATTTTCTGAAAAAGTGAGATACATGTTAGACATGATGAGTGAGAAACGTCCTTTCAGATGGCAAGAAGAGGGTAAGAAAGCTTCTGAAGACATCAAAACAGCTATTGCAAGTGCTCCAATGCTGGTAAGCCCTTATTTTGAGAGGGACTTCATTATTTATTGTTACGCTTCTGAGCATTCTCTATCTAGTATTTTAACCCAACCCAATGATGAAGGAAAAGAAGCTCCAATCGCCTTCATGAGTGTTCCATTGAAGAAGCATGAATTAAATTATAGTCCAATAGAAAAAAATGCCTTTGCTGTAGTACGGGCATTGAAACAATTCAGGTATTACATACTGCACTCTCATTCTGTTGTATATGTGCCCGAGACCGCAGTCAAAAGTATCTTGACTCAGCAAGAAGTAGGAATGAATAAACGAGCAACTTGGGTAGCTAAAGTGCAATAATATGATTTAACAATCAAACCTACTTCTCTGGTAAGGGGGCGTGGTTTGTGCAAAATGATAGCTGAGAATAGAGATGTATCTCCTGGTAAATCCGAGGAAGCTCATACGGTTTTACTGGTCAGTCTAACAGATCCTTGGTTCTCTGACATTGCATATTTTCTTTCATACGGTGAATGCCCATCAAATATGGATTATAAAGAAAGACGGAATCTTAGACTGAAAGCCACCAAATATGTAATTTCAGATGGTGTTCTATATAAGAGGGGAATTGATGGAACATTCTTAAGGTGTGTGGACACAGAGCAACAAGGAAAATTGTTAAAGGCGTACCATTCTGAGGATTGCGGAGGGCACTTTTCATCCACTGTTACTGCCTTTAAAATTCTCAGGAATTGTTTTTACTGGCCAGGTATGTTCAAAGATGCTTATAAGTTTGTGAAAAACTGTGAGAAATGTCAACTTTTTACTGGACGCCCTCAATTGGCAGCATTACCTCTCAGACCTGTAGTAATTGATGAACCTTTTCAACAATGGGGCATTGACTTTATTGGGCCTATAAATCCTCCATCAAGCGCTGGACATATCTACATTCTAACAACGATAGATTATTTCACTAAATGGGTGGAGGCGATTCCAACGAAGAAATCCAACTCTCAAGTGGTATGTGAATTTCTGATGGAGCAAATTTTTGTTAGATTTGGTGTACCTCAGAAAGTGGTTTCAGATAATGCCACTTATTTCTCATCAAAGGAAATATCACTTTTCTGTTATGAGCATGGGGTATCATTAGCACATTCATCTGATTATTTCCCACAGGGAAATGGACAGGTAGAGTCTAGCAATAAGAATCTAGTGGCCATCATAAAAAAATTGGTATCTGACAATTCCCGAGATTGGCACAAAAGGCTCTACGAAGCATTGTGGGCAGACCGGATCACACCAAAAAGAGCTATTGGGATGGCTCCATTTGAATTAGTATATGGGATTGGAGCTCAGGTATCTTTACCCCTAGAGTTATCGGCGGCTAAATTGCAATCGGTTATTGAAGATCAATTCTTTAAAAATTCATTGGAGAAGAGAGTCATGTACCTGCACAAGCTGGAAAATGAGAGGGACAGATTAGTTGATCACATCACGGAACACCAGATGAATGTAAAGCGCATTTTTGATAGGAAAGCTCGACCAAGAAACTTCCTTAAGAATGATGAAGTGCTCCTGTGGGATAAGAGGAAAGAACCGAAAGGAACACACGGAAAATTTGAATCTCTTTGGAAAGGTCCGTTCTTTATTTCAGAAGTGGTTGGTCCTAATACTTTCCGTTTGAAATACCCAGATGGAACAATTCTGCCTTTTACATATAACGGGCAGGATTTGAAGCTGGTCAAATTCTAAGTTTTGATGTCCCCTGCTGTGTACATAGTATTTTGTTGTGTCTAGTTTTCTCGTTCTTGTTGTTTTCTTTCCTATCCGCTGTTTTGAGTTCTATCTCCTGTTTCTGAGTTCTCTATGTATTCCGCATACACAGCCCCCAGTCAGAGCCCCTGTTAGTTGTGTTTAGAGTCGCCATATTATTTCAAGGTTCCCCCTTTATAAAAACCCCACCTATCTTATTCGAGGTCTCCCCTTTATCATCTAAGTATCTATCATCTTTTGAATAAGTTGGTTAAGGTTGCAAGTTTCCACGGTCATTGCTCCCCTCCCTTTGAATCGCTTCGAATCATTTCGAACCTCGGTTCGAAGTAGTTCAAAGTGATTCAACCAAATTTTTCACACTAACACTCTTTCTTTGGCAGGAAGTATCCTTATCGCAGCGGTCCTTTCAAAGTACTTTGAACCATTTTGAAGCTTGGTTCAAACCTATTCAAAGTAGTTTTTGGCAAGTACCGACGTCAGAAGTTTATTTTTGGAGTACGTTGCGCCGCCTTTCTCTCAAAACAATCAATGGTCCCATCGGCATGTCAAATCAAAAGATTTTATTTCTTTTTCAAGGAAAAGGGCATCATTGTTATGAGTGTGAGTAGACCTTCATTTCATGCATGACTGGATATCGCACAAAATAAATTATTATTAACTCATACGAAAGGGTAAAATCATTAATCGAGGCATTTACGCATCAACGCCTCGAGCATGTCAATCCCGATGTGAGGTGATAAACTAGCATTATCCGGTCTTCCCATGTATAAAATTCCCCTGTGATAAATTTTCATTCAGATTGCCTGGTAAGTTATCCGAAAACAAAGAAAAAGGATAAAGGAGAGGAGGTCTGATTTCAGAGAGAAGGAGCAGTTAGGGAAGCTAGAGGAGATTATTTACTTTTCAATGGAAAACAGGTGAGAGTTTGGTAACCCTTGTTCTGTTCTGCAAAACTGTTATTTTCAAAGGTTTGTCTGAAAGAGGTCTTGCTTGTTTAAGTTAAGAATGAAGTCGGTTATGCATTTTCTCGGTAATGTTTCTAGCCTTGAATGTAAAAGACCAGTGATTTGTGATATCAATTTAGAAGGGGTAAATGTGGAAAATCTTCAAGCAAGTTTTCTTGCGAATACGGAAGAGGTTAAGGGATGTATGGAAATATTAACGAGCGGGTTAATTGAAGCTACTGCATTTCCCCCTGCCTTCGTACACCTTGAACTCTTACAACTCTGCATTGACCATTATGATGTAAGAAGCAAGAGCATAGTGAGCAAAAATGGTAATGTCATACTTTCTGTCTCCAGAGAAACCATTTCTTCTCTTTTGAAATTAACAACAAGTACCTTTGCCGCTTTCTCACCCATTCAAGCTAAAGCTAAGTATCGGGAAAACCCTAGTGTGTACCGAAACACTCTTGCCAGGAAATGGACCAAGGTTAACTATGGAGGTGGGTCTAGACTTCCCAAGGTCATTACTAGAAGCCACATGAAACCCCACATTCATGACCTGGTGGTATTATTACACAGGGTGAAAGGTTCGGCTGATGTATGTTTGTTCGAAGAATGGATGTATAGGTACATTTAAATTATCTTAAAGGGTGAACAATGGATGGATTGGGCGGAGATTATTGCCACTTCCCTGAGAAACTAGCTCAAATGCGTCAAAGAATTTAGAGAAGATTTCCGTATGGCCTCATATTTGACTTATTGTATTGCCTGCACCTGTGATCTCGCTGCTCTTCCACATGAGGTATGGAATGAGGAAATGACCATTTTCCAATACTGCCCGTTGTTGCAAAAAGACAGAGTCCTGGAGGGTTTCCGTAAGGTGCATGATATATTGTTTGAAAACATTTATTCGGCTCTAGAAGGTGTTCAGATGCCATGACTCTCTTCTGAATCGCTGACGCTGGTTCAACATTATGGAAGTTCTTTTATTCAGTTCCCCAGGTTCACATATTTGAGAGTCGGAGGGTTTGAGGAAGAACCTGTGAGGTTACCTCGATATGCCTTGATTGTTTCATTTTAGCTGAATTGTGCAGGCAACTTTCTGCAGTTATTAAGGATAATCTCCCTCAGGATAAATGGGAAACGGTCTTTCCTATTAAGCTCCACTCTTTGGTGTGTAATAACATGAATGACGCTTCCATCATCGGAAGCAATTTGCTGGGGTTCAATCTTGGTTTCTACCGCAGCAGAAGAAACTTCCATAATAAAGGATATGCAGCTCTAACCCTCGGCCTTGAAATCAACTAAACAGTTCCTCCGCAGCTAGAAGATTTATGGGAAGATTGTGAAAATGAAGAAGAAGTCTTGAAAAAGGACCATTCTAGACTCACCCTGCAGCAAATTAATTCTTTCAAATTGAAGTTCAAAACACAAGGGATCGTTGAGGATGGTTCATGTCTAGTTGAACCCGAATGGGAAGAATCAAATGAAACAAAATTCTTGACAGTTGATTAGAGCAAGGAGGAAGATGATGATATTAATTGGAGAGCTAGATCCATATTAACTTATACGGATGATTGGTTGCAGAGGAAAAGGACTGGAAACATCAATGAGTCTTCTACTAAGGTGATTTCTCTCTCGGAACCGCTTCAATCTGACATTCCACTTTCTCATATTGCAGGTGATACATTGGCCTCAGATAAGAAAATAAAGTTCCCTTCCCAAGTCACGGCTCCTAGAACGAGATCCCATTCCAGGAACAAAACTTTGAAGCAGCCTAGTTCCTAGAAGCAGAAAATGACATCATCAGAGCGGGATTCAAGTGACAAGTCCCCTTTTCGAGATGAAGCAGACGATGAAGTCCAATTCATTGAAACACCAAAGGCAGATCAACCCAAGTTCTTGACTCTGACTAGAGATACTCAGATGGTATCAACCACTCCCACTGTTCCTTTATGGTTGTCAAATTCAATCAATAAGAAACGGAGTTTACAACCAGTGGCCTCGCTAGTAAAGGACATTGTCACTAGGTATGTGGCTAGAGGGTCTAAAGCAAAGAAAATGAAAACGGATGCTTGTCTCACTAAGGATCCAGTGACCGGGAAAACCATAGCAGAAGTGGCTACTTATAAGCAGAAAAGGGAGTCAGGGGAAATTGATGAGGAAGGATTCAAAGTCACTTCTATTGAACTAGGTACCCTTAACAGGAATACTGGCAATAATTTCTTTAAGTTTTCTGCTGACCACATGCTCACTCAATCAGAAAAAGATTCTAAGGAGAAGAAAGAATTGAAAGCAATGGTGGTGACGATGGCCACATACATCAATTCGCTGACTAATTTAGGGCCTAACTCAATAATCCAGCTGCCTCAGCCATTCGACCCAAATTCTGCCGAAAGCCAGCAATTGATGAAACAGACGCAGAGGGGAAAATTGCTGTCTGATGCTATGGTTAGTTGGGTAAATAACATATTAGAGCAAGGGAATAAGTTTATTTCAAAAGTTACTAGTATCTATTCCGAGGGTGAAGCATTACTTGAAGAGATTCAAACTTTGAGACCAGTATGGGAGACGGAATTGTCACGGTGTCAAACCATAGTTTCCCGGGTAATTGAAGTTGAAAAGCATGGAGTTCTCAAATTCTTAGGTGAAAATTCCATGAAGGCCGTGGACCCGTGCACCTTATTTATCCTGAAAAGTAATATGAGCTGGAAGGAGTCCATCTACCAAGAAGCTATCAAAGAGGTCCAGGGCATCAAGAATCAAATCACAGACATGCATAAGGAACTAGTTAAGGACATGAAGATTGTCAACCCCACAGGCATCCTACAATTGGATGAAGGCAGCATGGACATTGAAGTGTTAACTAAAAGTTTCACCGAAGCAGTCGAGCGGATTAGGGACAAAGAAACGCCCAAGGTCGATGATTTCACTTCATTGGCAGGTATAGAATCCATGCTACGCCTCAATGAGAAGCTGATGCCATGTCAGAGCCTAAAGATGAAGGAATACAGGTGGTAGAAGTATGCATGTAGAGCCCGGCTGATGAGTTTAAAGAATCTGCACTCACAGGCCACGCAAGAATTCATGTCTTCTTTCCAGAGCTGGAAGCTGGTGCGTCAGACCGTTGGAAATGAAGAAGAAACCGGCGAATATAGCGGAAGCTGAATCTTCACCTGCTGGCGTTCTATCTTTTTGATAACTACTTTTTAGTTTTATAACGGTTTCTTGTATTAACCCGATAGGGCTGAGTTTTAAGGGAGGCCCTTCGGGATTTCAAAAATAACTATAAATACTGGGGCATTAAACTGAAAAGGGGATTTTTTTTTAGCAATAGATTAGAAAAGAATAGCAAGTTAAAGATAGTTTTAATATAAATTTTTCCGAAGGACAGTGATGAAGGATAGTATATGCATGTTTTAGCTTCCAAAGACTTTGTGCATTGAAGTTGGATACACATATATGAAAGATTTCTAGTTATGCTTTGAAACTTTGTGTTCTGAGTGTTGAATTATTATCACTTTGTGGAGATAATTCAGCGATTCGAAATTTCCTTATTGCTGTTGGTTAGTTGTAAGTTCATCTATTTCCTGTTTTGATATACGTGAAAAATCTAGCAGAAAATCCATTCTTTGAAATAGATTTTGTTGATTAGATGTATGTGAATTTTTCTATTTGCGATCTGTATTTTGTAATCACCTCACTACCTAGGAGTAGTTGAGAGAACCTTATGCACTTTCGGGAAAAAGTGTCACTATAAAAGTTGAATTCATTATAAATCAGATAAGGGAGCTGTACCTTTAGGAAAATTCAGAGAGGAAGTTAAAGTAAAACTAATACTTTCTCAACTGTAGTGAACGATTCTGTTCTTCATAACATTGGGCATAGAGTAAATTAAGAGAAATTAGGTAAGAGGACAATCTGTTCACCAACAAGTGCATATCTTTAGCAAGCTTGCCCTCTAGAGGAGCCTATAAGGCCAAAGCCATTAAGGTCGGTGAGAGGGGAACGACCCTAGTGGGAATGGCTAATGCCAAGTACTCCAACCCACTATAAAATAGATGTGATTTGATGAAAATAAAGTCAATGATAGTGCTCGGGAATAGCTCTCCTCTGTACCTTTGGGTATATCAAACCTTGGTTTTCAAGGCTAGGAGACCTCTTAATTGTGTTTATACCCCGATGCGCTGAACAGATCCCTTACTAGTTTTGATTAAAATTAGAAGCTACCCGATTCACCTCCAAAAGGGGGATAATATTTGTGCAAGAGAGAATATTTGCCATATCGTGTCCCCATTAGTGTTTGGAGTTGGATAATACGGCATTGAGAATCCATTGCATGAGACTCAATGGCCGTATTCTGATTAGCTATTGGGTGTGTCCCTAAGTTTGCAAGAAAAGGTTTTCTCTCTCAGCCAACTTCCTTAGGGTCTAGCATGTTGTGCTTGAGGTCACTTATCATATTGCATGTTTGATGTGTCTTCATCCCTAAAAAAAAAAATCAGACATCTAAAAACTGGAAAGCAGAAGCAAACCATCAAACTTCATTAATCAAAAATATGTCCAAACAAAGTTTTTGTCTTTGTTCTATCCTCTATCATACGAGTTTATTAGTTTGTCGTACAAGGCATCTAGTTTATCATCCAATCTAGTGAGAATTTTCATGTGATTCATCTTAGTAGAAAGCTTTGTGTTATCTTTTATCATCTAGCCTAGTGGGAATTGTCGTACAAGTCATTTTAGCAGAGAAGTTTGTGTCATTTTTTGTCGTCTGGTTCTGTGAGAAAGCTCGTACAAGTTTATGTCTTTTGTCATGCTAAATTTTTGGTTTGTCGTATGAGCCTGTCTAAATTGTCATTTAGGGTTGTATAAGGTTTCATACAAATTTATGTCTCTGTCTGTCCAGAACTATCTTCTTGCATGTCTTTTTTTAGATCTGTCATATTTTCTTGGTTAGTTTACAGTGAGCATAAACACTTGATATCTATCATTATGTGCTTAGATTGTCTCCTTGTTTTTCTTGGTCAAGTTATCATTTGTCAAATCAGATTCTAGAAATAGACACCTCAAGATTTTCAAGTATTCGCCTTCAACAAGTTCAAGATCTAACATCTCAAAGTGCATTATCACCCTCTTTGATAAATTGATCACTAAAAAACATAGTTTCTCATTAGGATATATCATCCTCTATCATGAAACTACAACATTTGGTCAGGACAACCTTGTCCCACATTGTAGGATATATCATTCCTATTAGACTTGGTTTTTTATCAAAATCATCATCATTACACTCCAAAACCAAAGATCGAAAAACTTGCAAACTTTTAAACACTTGAATCATCTTTTCATGTCATATCATTTTATCACCTTTACATTGATACTTGATCACTTATCGAAACAAATTTTGGACAACTGAATCCTAGCACAATATGTAACACACATGTATGCCCGTTTTAACCAGGGCAGATTATAGAAACATGGAACACAAAGATGAAATACAAGTTGAAGAGGAAATAACAGAACAACATGTCAGAGACATCAAAAAAGATCCTCAATTTGATAAATTTATTGAGAAAATATTGGAGGGAGACAAAGAAAAATATTTCCTAATGTTAGCAAAATTTGGTGCTACACTCCCCCAAGATTTTGATGTGAACAAATTGACACAAAAGAGAAGTGACTCCCCCACTTAATAACAAACAATATGAGGATATTTTTGGTCTCAAAATTAATGATACGTCAATTCCTACTAACACCAGAATGAATGAGGAAACTTACATTCCCAAAAGGGATGACATAGAAATTCTAAATAACATTCAATCCAATGATGATACAAGAAGGGGTAGAGATGATACAAGAAGAGATCAAGATCCTCCTAGAATGCAAAATCATGGTTATATAAGAACAAATCATGTTGATAATCCTATCACAACTCTTACACAACAAATACAAACATTGCAAACACAAATTCAAGATATGCAGAGAGGAAATGTTAGAAGATACCCAGTTCAAGAAATTTGTCCTTATCCATTTGACAAAAATATAAACATGATACCATTTCCTATAGGTTGTGAAACTCCTAGATACAAAAAATATGATGGAAGCACTAACCCCCAAGATCATATACGAGAATTTTTCACAATGAGTATGGAGTTTTCACATGAGAATACCTACTTGATGAGATTATTTATGAAAAGCTTAACTGGACTAGCTATGGAATGGTTCTCCAAACTTCCACCTGGAATCAGATCATTTTCATAATTGGTGGATAAGTTTGTTTCACAATACTCTAACAACATACAACATGAAGTAACAATGTTAGACCTATGTAATGCCAAACAAAAGAGTGGAGAACCTTTCATGACATTTTTACAGAGATGGAGACGGTTGGCTTCACGATATCCTCATGCAGTGATAGAGTATGAAAAATGGACATATTCATTGACAACCTAAGTGATCAAATGAGTTATCATCTAAAAATGCAAGGACATCAAAGTTTTGGAAAGATGATTGATAATGGAATCAGAATGGAGGAAGCCATGATAAAGAAAGGTGAGTTGAAAATATACAAAGAAGGAGTTCACCCTCCTAACAACACTGACAACAACAACAATGATAAGCCAGAGTTTTGTAATAGAAATCATAATGTTGTCAATGATGGGATAGTGGATAACAAAAATATGAAACCAAAACAACTGGTTTTTAATTTATCCATTCACTCAGCAATGGCTCAGCAAAACAACAATCACTAAAAAGCAACTATGAAAAATTTCTTTCAAAGGTAATTTACAAACATTGGTGAACCCCTTGGGTTAGCACTAAAGACACTTCTTGCAAAAAAATTGATTACTTTGCCAGAAGGAAGGAACTACGAACCTCAATTAAAACCCCTTTGGTGGAATGATAACCATTATTGAGATTTCCATCAAAACAAAGGACATCACACAGATAATTGTCAGTGGTTGAAACATGTCATCCAAGATCTGATTGATAATGGAGTAATAACTATGGATGGACATACGAAAAATGAATCTCATACAACTTTTAAAACTCCACTTCCAAACTATGAGAAGTGTGAATCATCAACAACAAATAATGGTAAGGGTAAAGCAAAGGTAGACTATGCTCATACATATGATAATGTGGTAAATGTGATTGTAGTGAAAGAAAAGAAAAATCAAGAACCTTCTCATGCTATCACAAGAAGCAAAGATAAAGTTGTTTTGTCGGGTCCTACCACTAACATGTCATCCACTACAAAACAATATAATCTAGTGGAGCAATTGCAGAAAATGTGCCCCCAAATATTCATCTTAGAACTTTTAAAGCTTTCACCTACACACAAATAAATTCTTGAAAGAGCATTAGTAGATACAACAGTGTCCAAAGATCTTGATAGAGATCAATTCCAAACCATGGTGAGACACCTCGCAACCTCTCACTTCTTATCATTCACCAAAGAAGATGACATGTCCTTGGAACATCCCCATAATTCTCCATTACATATAGATGTCATCATTCATAAGACATGAGTTAAACGTGTCCTAATAGATGGAGGAGATGGCTTAAACATTTTCTCTTTGAGTCTAGTATATGCTCTAGGTTATTCAGAAGATGTAATTGATCCCCAAAAAAAGATCACCATCAAAGCCTATGGTGAAGAAGAGCATTCCTCTAAAGGAATTGTGATGTTACCCATTAGAGTGGAACCTTTACAAAAAGACATAGCATACCAAGTTCTAGACTTGGACTTATCATACAACATACTCTTGGGAAGACTCTAGATACATGATATACAAGTTGTTCCATCAATATACCATCAGTGCTTAAAGTTTCCCTACAACAGGAAGGAATTCATGATCTCAGCAGATTAAAATCCATTTTAGTACTGTGGTAATCTCAAAATAGTTCAAGAAGTCATTGTTCCTAATAATAGGGAGGCATCATCTTCAAACACACAATCTAAAGAAAAATCATTTTCCTCAATTTTTTCAAGTATGGAAAAACAAATGTAGCTAAGAGATCAAGGGAATGGAGAATATTCAATATCACAATTACTACTCTCTCCTAAATCCATTGGAAAACCATCAAACTCTAAAAAACAACCAATTGTGAAACATCTTCCAATATTTGATGGAGCGTTTGTTAGTGCTGGGACCTTATCAGAGGAAACATAAGACAAAGATGTACTACAATGGCTATACAAGGATGAAGAAGTCCAAAAAAATATCAACAATGTTCGCATGCCTACAAAAAAGTATGGAAAAGGATTTAACATTCTTAGAAAAATGGGAACACTAGAACAGGTCCTATAGGAAAAAGAAAGGAAGGTATACTAGAACCTATCCAACCTTACACTCAGCAGACTATAGACAAAGTGGGCTTAGGGTATGGACAAGTTACTCTACCAAAAGACACATCTTTTATCCAACAACAAGAGAAATATGAAAATAGACAACAACAACTAGCAATTGAAGAGAAGAAACATCAGCTAAGCAACAAGCACAAGCAAACATGAAATGGCAAAAGAAGCAAGCTTCAAATCAACATGAAAAACAAACTAAAAACACCTCCCAAGCAGCATTAAATCTCAATCAAAAAAAGAAAGAAGCTAATAGAAGTCAAGGAGAGCTGATAAAAAAGTTGAAAAAACTCAATCTCAGTCCAAAAGAAGATAAATATGAAAGAAGAAAAGATATAGCAAGAAAAGCAGAAGAAACAAATCAAAAGCTATATGAACAAATTTGTAGATTGCAAGCTACAAGTGAGACATATTCTAATGAATGGGAATGGGATTCCTATCACTCTGAGGAATCAACTAAAGAAAATTGCTTTGAAGAAGATGTAGGAGTCGATGTAGTTCACACGTATGCAGGGCAAACGTTAGGAACTAGCTCACTTGAATTAGAATCACATTAGGATGACTTGGACTTAATCGAGGATGATCAAGAACTCCTTGTGCAAGGTCATTCTGATGAGAGTACCATTCTAGACATCAACATACATATCAAAAAATTTGACATATCTATCATGACCCTTGATACCCTCAAAACATCTCAACCTGAGGACCCCTTACCTCTAATCCACCCTGAACTCATTGATTGGGAAAATGAAGGACATACTTCCATTGATACCTTTTTGAGTGACCATGCCATATCTGTATATCTTAATGCAATAGAACCTACAACAACTTTCACCAGGAATTTCAGCAATGCATCTTCCAGTCAAGTGGGTGCCAAATCTCCTAGTCGCAAAAAGAAAAATAAAGAAAACAATATCAAGTATAATGCTGAAAACCATTTCTTGGCAACATTAGATTAGGAAAAAGTAAAAAGAAAGGACACATCTAATAGTGAAAACCTCCTCAAGGTGCCGAAAGATGGGAGATTTGACACTTTACCTGATTACTATCAAGAAAGGTCATCAATTTTGATCGAACCAATAGAGTTAGTTAACATTGGGACAACAGAGCAACCAAAGATCCTACATCCAACAACTTCTCTGTCAGAAGAAGAAATGCAACAATATATGGAATTATTCAAACGATGACAAATCAATTTCATCTGGGCATATGGAGACATGCTGGGATTGGATCTAGAGCTTATTATGCACCACTTAAATGTCAGTCTAGGAGCCAAACCAGTTAAACAAAAATTAAGGAAGATGCATCCACATATCACTCTCCTGGTCAAAGAAGAACTAAAGAAATTACAAGATGTAGGATTCATTAGACCTATAGCATATCCTCAATGGGTATCAAATATTGTTCCTATTTCAAAACCAGACAAAAGTATCAGAATATGCACAGACTTCAGTGATCTTAATAATGCATGTCCAAAGGATAACTTTCCTTTGCCTAATATTGACATCATTGTAGATTTAATTGCTGGACACTCCATGTTCTCTCTAATGGATGGTTTCTCTAGATACAATCAAATTAAAATAGCACCTGAAGATCAATAAAAGACAGCTTTCACATGTCCATGGGGTACTTTCTGTTGGAACGTCATGCCTTTTGGACTAAAGAATGCAGGTGCTACATATCAAAGAGCTATGACAATGATATTTCATGACATGATGCATACATTCATGGAAGATTATGTGGATGACATCTTGGCCAAATCATACAATAGAGAAGACCATATAGGAATACTAGAAAAGATCTTTGACAAGTTAGAACAGTATAAGCTACAGCTAAATCCTAAGAAATGTACCTTTGGTGTCACTTCAAGAAAGCTATTGGGATACATTGTTTTATCTAGAGGTATCAAAGTAGATCCAACTAAGGTCAAAGCAATCATGGAAATGGCATCTCCCAAGAATATCAGTTAACTAAGATCACTTCAAGGAAGACTACAATCAATCAAAACATTTGTTGCTCAACTGGCAAATAAATGTCAACCATTTACTCATCTATTGCACAAAAATATTCATTTCAAGTGTGACCATCAATGTGAGGATGTGTTCAACAAAATCAAGGCCTATCTCATGCAACCACCCATCCTAATGTCACCAATTCCAGGAAAGCCATTATTACTTGATGTATCAACCACCGAAGTATCGCTAGGAATTCTGCTTGCACAACAGGATAATGAAGAAAAATAACAAGCCATCTACTACATCAGCAGAACATTAGTGGGATACGAGATCAACTATTCACCAACAGAAAAAGCATGTTTGGCAATAGTTTTTGCTTCTCAAAAATTATGACACTATCTACTATCTCACTCCATCGAGTTGATAGCTAAAATCGATCCATTGAAGTATTTACTCAACAAGGCAACATTAACAGGAAGATTAGCAAAATGGATCATGATTCTAAGCGAGTTTGATATTGAGTATGTAGACAAAAAATCTATCAAGGGGCAAGTCATTGCAGATGAACTAGTAGAGGCACCACTTCAAGATGATCATCCTTTACACATTGAGTTTCCTGATGTTGATATCCTAACGGTCACAACAAAAACATGGAAATTATACTTTGATGGTTCATATATACATGGATCAGGAGCAGGTATTCTATTCATCACACCACAAGATCATACAATTCTGAAAGCATACAAATTAAGCTTTCCATGCACCAACAATATAGTAGAATATGAAGCTTTGGTTACAGGTATCAAAATGGCTATAAAATGGAACATTACACAACTCCAAGTCTTTGGAGACTCTTAGCTCATCATCAATCAAATTAATGATAATTACCAAACAAAGGATGATAAAATCATGCCTTATAAAAAGGTGGTTGATGATATCAATAAATACTTTGTAGAAATAACTTTTCAGTAGATTCCAAGGAATGACAACAAAGTAGCAGATGTTGTGGCAATACTTGCTTCTCTACTTCAAACACAGGAAAATGAATAGCAATATGAATTCCTACTGGAAGAGTTGTTTTACCCTGCTCATAATTGTCCTGATTCCCAAACTATTTGTCACCTTGTTGGGCATGATTCCTCCCGCTATGGCCAAACTTACACATACCACAAGGATAAAACCCTCCCTCCTGACTTATCCCAAAATAAAAAGAGAAACTTTATTCACCAGTCCTCCCATTATACTCTCGTTGCGGATACCCTGTTTAAATGAGGTCTGGACGGTGCTCTTTTAAGATGTTTCGAACAAGAAGAATCTGAAATAGCCTAAAATGAAGTCCATAACAAAATTTGTGGCACTCATTCAAGTGGTCTTACCCTTGCAAAAAAACTCATACACTTGGGCTATTATTGGCCAACTATGGAAGGAAATTCTTTTCAGATAGCTAGAACATGCAAACAATGTCATATCCATGGGAATTTGATTCATGCTCCAGTACAATAACTTCATGCTTTGGCAACATCTTGGCCTCTCTGCCAATGGAGTCTTGATCTAGTAGGAAAGATAAATCCTTCTTCATCTAATGGTCACAAATTCATCCTTGGAGCTACAAAATATTTCACAAAAAGGATTGAGGCAGTACCTCTCATCAATATCACAGGAAAACAAATTGTTACATTTATCTTGAACTACATCATCTGTCGCTATGGAATACCCATGACCATTATCACTGATAATGGGCGACCATTCAAGAATCAGGATGTCTAAGAACTATGTGAGAAATTCAAGATCCAACAGAGATTTTCCACACCCTTCTATCTACAAGGGAATGGGCAAGTAGAAGCATCAAACAAAACTATTTTGAAAATCCTTAAAAAGACAGTGAATGATGCTGGCAGAGATTGGCATATTCAATTGAACCCTTCTCTATGGGCCTACCATACTAGTATCCACACACCAACAGGTGTTGTGTGTGTTAAAAGTGGACCTATATCTATATCTGAATACACAACACTTCAATTAAGTCACTAGATGCATGGTTAGTAAATCAATAATCAATGAATAGTAAACCATTACAAAGTGACCCATTGCCTTCTAATAGATGTGAATTTAGATTGCTCTCAGATTGCTAAGCTATCTAGTGACTAGACAACACCTAAACAAAGGATTTTTAAATCTATATGAGCATGAATATGAGCTAAATGGATGCAAGATTTAAGCTAGATATGCAAGATTAATGTAACATGATTTAACCAATATATGAATATTTAAGCTAAATGATTTAAGCAATATGAAATAACTAATATGCAATATCTCAATGCAAATTCTCAATGAACCTAGAGCAAAAATAATAGCATAATAACAATATATTCTCTAGGATCTTTGAATCAGAGATGAGAGCCTAAATTTATAGAAAATTCAGAAAGAAACCAAAGGTTGAGATCAAATGATGATGAGCGGTCAAGATTTTCCAAGAGGAAGCACAATCCAGGTGAATTGATGTGATTGGATGCTTTTCTTAGTTTTAAAGGAAATTGAACTAAAATTAAGATAAAATCAGAAAAAACTGATTTATTCTCTATTTCGTTCAATTTTAACTTGTCAATTTTTAATTTGTTTTTCAAGATTATCTCCAATTGATTTCTTTTATCAATTTTTAATTCATTTTTTGACTTGTTTCCTTTTTTGAAGATTTGTGCTCATAATTTCCAATTCCTCTTTCTTGATTTGTTTCCTTTTTTGAAGATTTATGGCAATTTTTATTTATTTTTCAAATTAATTCCTCTTTCTGATGATTTAATGGCAAATTGAGTTATTTAATTAAATATGCAAAAGATATTTAATTAAAATAAATAAGATAATTGTTTAAAATTATTTACTTGGAATGATTTAATTAATTAAATAAATATTTAATTAATATTGGCTGATTAATTTTGTCATGTGACATTTGATGATTAAAGAATTAATTGTGTGCTCAAGATTTATTTAATTTCCTTTGGTTAGGACCTTAGTGACGTTGTCAAGATTAGGGGCTCGTGGTTTAGATGACCATTTTTAGGGTATTACATTTGCCCCTCTTTGAATTAATGTGCGAGCAACATGTTGGTTCAAAGAAATTTGATGTCTAGGAGATACCAGTTCTAAACTTGATTGATCATGAACCAGATGAAGAGCGAGGTGTTTAGCTTGATTTGGAGTGATGAAGCTGAACAAAGTTGATTAAAGTGAAACTGATCCTGAACTTGATTGAACTAGGATTGATAGGGAGCAAAGATACCAAACTTGAACTTGATTGATCAAGAAGTGGATCTTACTGATCTAGAACTTGATTGAACTAGACTCAGTGAGTGAAGAGAAAGCTAATCTTGAACTTGATTGATCAAGATACGATGAGAAAAGATAAACTGTCCAACTTGATTCAATGCGATGAAACTGAACACCTGCTTAGATTGAGTGTGTGATCTAAGATAATCTTTAAACCCTTGATTGAGTTTAAATGAATAATCAGCTTGATGAAAAGCAATGAAACTGACTAACGTTAAGAGACTAATTTAGACAAAGACAATATCAACTTGATTTGAAGCGATGAAATTGATATGCCCCTAGTGATTGATTCGATTCAAATGGTCGAGAAATCTCAACTTGATATAAAGCGATGAAGTTGAGATGCCCCTAGCATCGAGGTCTTGTTTGATGTTTAGAAAAGATTAGCTGCTCGACTTGCAACAGATATTTTTGAAAGAAATTATTGACTTTGAGGACATGAGTATGCCCCCTTGGGAGCAAAATCAAAAGATAGCGAGGGTTGTGCAATGATTGTAGGCAAAATGTTTTTGTAGCGATGATAAGTTATTTGAGCACAAAGATTAATGTTGAAGATTAAAATCAGAGTTAATCTAAGAATTCAATTGAGATTTAGTGTTGATTAACGAGAAATTGAGCGCAAATTGAAGAAGAGAATGAGTAGTTTATGAAAGTGCTAAGTGGTCAACGTCATGAAATTTTGATGAGAGAATTGACATCAGATTTTAATTTTGATCACAAAAATAGACTCAGGACAGCCAATTTACGAGTTCTTGATTTGATTTCATCCTACTTGTGTTGATTGATTATGAGATGTTGTTCTATATGCTTTATTCTATATGTATGCATATGTTTTCAATATAGATGAATGAATGCAAATGGAATATGGATGTTTATTTTTGTTTCTTTTTATGCAAATAAATGAGGAGAATGGGTAACTAGTAATGCAAATGTTTATTTTTCTTCATGCATTAATATGAACGCAAATAAGTATAAAATGAAATATATGGATCTATATAAGATGCTCATGTATGTAGCTAACATCTCAATACACAAGTACTTGATTAGAGAAATGATGATGAAAAAGAGACCACTTAGCTGAGAAATGATGATGCTTCCAACTTCTCATTCAAAAGATAAAGAAATCAGTGTTACCATACTGAAATCACTCTAAATTCACAAGATGCAGAATGAAATGCAAGATGAAATGCAAAATGAGATGCAACTGAAACCTAGTCACTAGATTTGAAAAGCTTAATTTTCATCATTAAGCATTTTACAAACATAGCAGGCAGATTAGAGTTCCTTTCTTTTAATGTGCAATATTAATTATCTTGTCTGCAATGACCCTTTTTTCATTCATATCCTTGGATAGATTTCGTAGGGACCTGGATTGCATGATAAAAAAATTCCCTCAAAACAGACAAAGAAATGATGGGAACCTCCCTGTAGCATACAAATAAGCAGAGTCTAGGTATGTGTGGTGATTTCACCTTAATGTGAAGGCACTTATCACAGACACCCAGCTGATTAGATGTTTTCAGATCATCGAAATCATTCCTACAAGCAGAAAACAAAGAAAATATTATGCCGCCAATCCTTCCTCCTCTTAGTCAAGATAGACTTCCTCGAGTTACTTAGAGGGATAATAATTGAAAACCAATGTAAAAGACAACACACAAAGAAAATTTCATACATATCTCAAACAAGTTAGTGATTGTTTTCAATAGTCTTGTTTTGCTTGTTTACTCAGTGATAAAACTCTTTAGTAGTTAGGAGATAGGTGACTGACTCAGAGTGGATGACCGGGTACCACTGACTGAAAGATGAATTGGTTGATACTTCTTAGGACATGTAAATTGCTCAGCTAATTACCCTAAGACTAGGATAGTGACTGGTTTCAAGCCATGAGGGTTGTAAAAGAACTAGGATGTCACGAAAGCGACTAAAAGCTATGTACAAGCTAAAGCAAAGATGTAGCATTTTAGTACAAGAGATAAGACCAACCTGGACAAAATCCAACAACCATACTAATCTATGTTATTGTTTTGATTTGTGTGATCATTGATAGGGATGTCTGGTTTCAAAGAGTAAGTACCCCATATAAGACCGATCTGTCTAGTTTTGAGCATACACATCCTTGTATAAGACATGTTGATGTTTGATAGAGTTTGATAGATTGATTAACAAGACATGCAATAAGTTTGATTACAAACTTTGAGATTTTGCCTGATGTTGATTTAGTTTGATGGATAGTCTATGCTTTCTTGCTTTGATTTTGTCAGTTTTTTTATTTTTTGTGAGTTTTTTATTTTTAGGATTTTGTTCAGGACATTTTATGATTTTTAGGAGTTTGTTTAGGACATTTTATGATTGTTAGGATTTTGTTCAGGACTTTTATGATTTTTAGGAGTTTGTTGAAGACATTTTATGATTTTTAGGATTTTTTAAGTTTGCCCCTAGTGTCTAGCAACACAAAAGGGATTTTGAGTACATGAATGGATAAGTGAATGATGGTGGATGCTTTCAAGGACTATCTCACAATGTTAATCCAACATAGGGACTAGATATAGCAATGTACAACAAGGATTTTAGCGATGTAAAGCAAGGATTTTAGTGATGTAAAGAAAGGATATAGCATAGCGAAGCAAGGATATAACATAACGAAGCCATATGGTCCAAAGAAGTAGCCATGTCAAGAGGTTTGTGGAAAGTATGTTTTTGCATTTTGTCCATAGTGTTGATCAATATCAAGGAATAGATCTGGATAGGGGACAAATAGGATAATCAAGATCAAAGGTGGTAATGAAAGATGTAAGCAAGCAATGGATAGGAGCTAAAGGGTCTAGATCAAGTGTAATAGATAGGACACATGAAGCCTGCAAGGATCCTTAACCTTGTCAAGATCAAAGGTGGAAAAGGGATATGAATGTAGATAGAGCGAATGAGGGATAATGGAGGATTAAGGATAATAGATGGAAGGAGGATAATGGAGGAAGAAGGATAATAGATGGATGTACATGGATGAAATTTGCCCCCAGTTTAAAGTAAAAAAGGATAATAGATTACACATGATTCCTATTTTCTAGGTTTTCATAATGGTACTTGCCCAAGGCACCATAAGAAGTGGTTTTCACTCATGGACGAAATTATTTCTCTTTACTTTTTTTTCTGGTTTTTTTTTTTCATTTTTTTTCTTCTTTTTGGAAGATAATGGAGGCATGCTAGGGGATGGAAGAAGGACCCCCAATGTTTGGCTTCTTTGGATGGTACCCTTAGAATATGAGCTGCAATAGACCATGGCTATGAAGGTATGCTCAAAGATGTTGGCAGGATAAGGAAATGAGACTAGGGCAAGGATTTATGCAAAGGATTGGATAAGAGGGATGGAGGGGTGAAAAAGAGGTGTTGGATAATGGATGGGATGTTGGAAGAATTGTGTATGGCTAGATGGAAATGTTGGAAAGATCAACATTGGCACACATCTTGAGGGATGGTGGACATATGGAAGAGAAGTAAATCTCAAATTTTGAGATTCAGATGGAGGAAAGGTTATAGATTTTGGGGCATAAGAACCCAAAATGGATGAAGGAGGTGATGGAGGAATAGACTTGAAAGGTTTGGATGGAGGAACAACAATTTTGGATGCCAATTTTAATTTTTCTTTAGACTGTTGTGCTTCAAGCAGCCACTTAGGGATCCACATGGTTTTTGATTTTTCATGTTGTTGTAGTTCCTTAGAGCACATTGCTTATACAAGTACCTTAGGAACCCATATAACTTTTGACTTTTCTTCTTTCTTTGTGGGCCTTTATAGCGTTTTGTATTTTTCTTTTTCTTTTTGGATCATATTTTGGTTTGTTTTGACATGTCGATTAGATGGGACATGTTGATCCTTGAATACATGTGGATTACTTGACTTATGACTTTTATGCTTGGCATCCAAATTTCTTGGAGGGAGATGTGTGGATAGATAGGAATTATATGGAGGTATTTTAGATGGATGGAAGGTACTGAAAGATGTGTGCCTTTGTTGATCCTGCATAAGGGATGGAGGGATATAGGGACCTAGAATGGATGGAAGTGATGATGGGGAAAGAATATATCTGGATTTAACTGGAGAAATGTAGGATTTATGAGAGATACCAACATCTTGAGAAATTTCCCCAAGGCCATGACCTTTAACATTTTATTTAATATGGAGGGGTTCTTTCTTGTGGAGATTTACCCCTTTTCTTTTATAAATAGTTTGACATGTAGGATACACTTTGCTTTGGAAAGAAGGTGCGAGTCCATTATGAGATGGAGGTGGAATGTAAGGAATGATAGGATCACGAGAGGGATTTATAGGTAGGATGGATCCTTGAGGTGAAAATGGAGGATTATGATAAGGGGACGGAGGGATAGTTTGATCTTGACATGGAAGAGGACCATTGTATAGAGTAGGAAAGGTGTTTGGCTCTTCATTTTAAATAGGATCATTTGAAAAGGTGGAAGAGGCTTCACGATCTTTCTTAGGAAGTGGATTAGGAGTGGGATATGGAAGGATGGTTTTCTCTTGAGATGGAAGGGGATCATCTTGGAAGAAATGGAAAGGTATAAGGGGATCATCATGGGATTCTAGTGAAATAGGATCTTTTTCAATCATTAGATGGGATTGAGGAGTTTTGGTGTCTTGATCTTGATTTATGATAGGACTTGGTTTTTCATTTTTTAGATTATCCTCTTGACATGAACCATTTCTAAGGAAGAGATAGGATTTTGCATAGGCGTAGGGGATTCTTGGAAGGTCTCCATATTTTGGCATGATGGGGAAGCATTTTGAGTGGGACTCTCTGGATTGGGTACGTTTGGAATTGGAGTGCATGATGGCATAGAATCTAGGATTTTAAAATCTTTAGAGGAACTTGTATTAATATTGGCATTAACTTGGATTTCCATAGGAGATAGCCCTTGAAGGTAAACATGAGAAGTTTCATTGTTTGAAGGAGATGGTATGAATTGTTGCTGAGAAGTTTTAGGAGATGAAGGCATCATGGAAGGGATGGAGGCCACATATGGATCCTTTCTAGACATAGGTTCATGATTTTGATCCTTATTAGAAGTAGTTCCTTCTTTTTCTTTAGGTGAGTCATTAGGATCTTCAATTTCAATGACACCATTGTCAATGAGATCTTGAATCTTATGTTTTAATTCCATGCACTTAGAAGTCTTATGTTCATTTTGTCTATGATATGCACAATACTTACTCAAAAATTTACATCCCCATGTGGTCTTTTTAGGCAATATGATAAGATTATGCTCAAGAAGTTCTTTCAAAGTCGACTCAATAGATTTCCCCAAAGGTGTAAACTATCTATCTAGAGGATATTTGGAGGAAATGTCTTTATGTCTTAGTGAAGGTGTCTTGTGAGCTTGTTTGAGATTTGTCTTTTGATTGTCAATTATTGGTTGGTTTTTTATTGTCAAATCATATATTCATTTTAGCATTCCTTGAAGTTTCTCACTCTTGATATCATGCATTTGTTTTTCAAATGGAGTCATTGATTTATTTTGTTGGATTTTCATGTCATATATTTCCTTCTTGATATCTTGATTCATTTGATCCAAGGTAGCCATGGGAATTGGAGCTAAGGTAGCCATGGGCTTCTTACTTTTGTCAAATTTTTTAGAAGAGCTTCTAGTTTGAATAGGCATTTACAATTGACCAGACCGAGAGCTAGATGTGCTGCAAAAGTCAAGATCAAAGTGTAGCTAATTGTTCGTTTAACGTAGTGATTGAGTGAAGTAACTAAGATTTGGTCTGGTTTCAGGAATGATATATCCTCTATAAGACATTATCTAAGTTAACTTAGGTTTGATAATATGTTGTTTGAACTAGCTTAGAGATGATCAACAAAATCATGCAACGCAACAATAGGGGTACACTATCAAGATTGTTTATGCTCAGGAGGATGATAACCAGTTTTATGCTCGCTGTAGACTAGTTTAGGCAAGTTTGACTATTCAGGACTGATAAAATTAGGAATTCATACGACACAAGATTGGACAGAGATGAGATTCTGACAGACAGAGTTTCAATGACTTACAAAGATCAATTTTTGATAAGGACTAAGTTTTTGATATTTGACAGAGACCAGTTTTGGACACAGGTAGTTTATGACTGGTTTGTTGATTTGTTTTCTCCAATTTTCATATTTTAGTTTCACTTTCAAGAATGAAAACACAAAAAAAATGCAAGATATATAATAATTCAATCACAACATGCTAACCCTATAGAAGTTGGGTTAGAGAAGAAAATCTTTGCTTGCTGACTTAGGTACACACCCAATAGCTAATCAGAATATGGTTGCTAAGTTTCACACAATGGATTCTCAACATGGTATTAGCTAACTCCAAATGCTAATGGGGGCACGATATGGCAAGTGTCTTGGGAGAGTTACTATCTGTCTAGCATAAAGATTATCCCCCTTTTAGAGGTGAATCAGGTAGCCTCTATCTTATAGTTTTTAGTAAGGGTTCCATTTGTAAGGACCGCCTGACTGTCATGCAAGAATGATTTAGATACAAACCCAGTAGGATGTTGAAACCATGTAGTCACACAAGCGTGATTTAGACCGTGAGGCCCTACAAGATGCTCAACATGAGACACTCCTAATCAATGAAGCAGTGCCACCAATTATTCCGTCTCCTAAGACTTTCACCTCAGAAGCATTTTATTATAGTGAGTTGGATTCCTGGCTTTGGCCAGACTCACTTGGGTCATTCCCTCTCATCGAGCCTTAGGGGCTTCTCAGGAGGCAGGCCCTCTAAAGGTATCAATAGATCTCAAACTCTAATAGAAAAAACCTCAAGGCCTAGATTTTTGATTGTCCAAATGGACAAGAACATACTCTCCTACTCTAGATTTCTCCCAAAAACACATACAACAAAATTCTTTCCCTTACATAAATTGAAGTGTTCCTAAAAATATTAAGAAGACAGAATGTTTGTTTGTATTTCCGGAAGCAACCTGCAAAATAAAGATATCAATAGTTCAAGTTTCTGTTTGATAAGCGTATGTTTAATGATTGAATTCTTTATTAAGCGGACCTGCAAACATTAAAATCTCAAGATTAGCTGCCAAAATAACATTAAAAAAAAATCATCAAAAGAAAATTCTAGCATGCAAACTATAAATTAAACTAATCTAACAAGAATTTCCATTTTTTATGACTATCCTAGTTATGATAGTTTTGATAGTACTGCACTCTGTCACTTATAAATTTCCAACCAAACATAATTAGGAAACTCTCTTCAGTGGAAATGTGGAAAACTTGGTTTGACACAACCTATCAAAATTTTGTTTAGATCCAACAGTCCAATAAAAAGTTATGCCCTCCAAATAGAGATCATTTTTTACTGTCACAGAAGAATAAGTAAAATGATAGTACAACACTCTGTCATTCATAACTTTCAAACCAGAAATCCTTAGCAAAATCTCTTCAGTGAAAAATGTAGAAAACTTGGCTATCAATAACATATCAAAAATGGGTTTAGATCCAACAGTTCAATAAAAAGTTATGCCCTCCAAACAGAGACCCCTTTTGACTGTCATAGAAGAACAAGCAAAAAGAAAGATTTTTATTTAAAAATTTAACACATGTTTATTAGTTATAAAAACCAAAAATTAAATTTGGTCAAGAAACATTAGAAATATTTTAGTCATGGGTTTGAGCCCCACGATGGGTGCCAAAAATGTGTGTGTGAAAAGTGGACCTGTATCTGTATCTGAATACACAACACTTCAATTAAGTCATTAGATGCATGGTTAGTAAATCAATAATCAATGAATAGTAAACCATTACAAAGCGACCCATTGCCTTCTAGTAGATGTGAGTATAGATTTCTCTTAGATTGCTAAGCTATCCAATGACTAGACAACACCTAAACGAAGGATTTTTAAATCTATATGAGCATGAATATGAGCTAAATGGATGCAAGATTTAAGCTAGATATGCAAGATTAATCTAATATGGTTTAAGAAATAAATGAATATTTAAGATAAATGATTTAAGCAATATGAAATAACTAATATGCAATATCTCAATGCAAGTTCTCAATGAACCTAGAGCAAAAAAAACAACATAATAACAATATATTCTCTAGGATCTTTCAATCAGAGATTAGAGCCTGAATTTATAGAAAATTCAGAAAGAAACCAAAGGATGAGATCAAATGATGATGAGAGGTCAAGATTTTCCAAGAGGAATCACAATCCAGGTGAATTGATGTGATTGGATGCTTTTCTCAGTTTTAAAAGAAACTGAACTAAAATTAAGATAAAATTAGGAAAAAACTAATTTATTCTCTATTTCATTCAATTTTAATATTTAATTGTTTTAATTGCTTTCTCAATATATTCTCTAGGATCTTTCAATCAGAGATTAGAGCTTGAATTTATAGAAAATTCAGAAAGAAACCAAAGGCTGAGATCAAATGATGATGAGAGGTCAAGATTTTCCAAGAGGAATCACAATCCAGGTGAATTGATGTGATTGGATGCTTTTCTCAGTTTTAAAAGAAACTGAACTAAAATTAAGATAAAATTAGGAAAAAACTAATTTATTCTCTATTTCATTCAATTTTAATATTTAATTGTTTTAATTGCTTTCTTTGAGATTATTTATCAATTTTTAATTTGTGTTTCAAGATTATCTCCAATTGATTTCTTTTCTCAAATTTTAATTCTTTTTTTTTGTCAATTAATTCCTTTTTTGATTTATTTCCTTTTCTGAATATTTGTGCTCATAATTTCCAATTCCTCTTTGTTGGTGTAAATAATTATTCATCTTGGATATTATTACACTATAATTAAGTTTACTTAGGAAATGCATTTCATAGTAGTTTGGGTATGAGACACTTGGGTGTTTGTGCCACATTGGGATAGTGTGTGTAGGAGAAATTCCACCTTTTATGGTGTTGATCTTGTTGTTACACTCCACATTTAGTGGGTGATCCACCTCATGTGGACTATTATATTATTTCTCCTACCTACCCACACCTATTTCATACCTACCCTTATTTCTTATTGAGCCACATGTCATGTTTGTGTGCTCACATATCCCTAGCCTTGCCTATATAAGCAAGCTCATCTACATTGTATGTAATTTGATATTATTGATCATTTTCTATTGATGAGAATACAGTTTATTCTTGTCCTATATTGTGTCTCTATTTTGTACATTTCATTGAGCTCTTAATCTTGACAAAATCTCACATGGTATCAGAGCCATTGGGGCTTCATTGATTCATCTTGAAGAGGCATTATTGCGACGTCAAGAGGGAAATCTGAGGAGCAGCATCTTTTGGAGGTGTCCTAGACCAGATCTGACCCTGCCATTACGTCCAGAAGGCCGTTTCAATGAATTTTGGTTATAAAGTCGGCCTATTTTGGTGAGAAAATTTTTTTTCACCAATTTTGCTATTATTGTACGAATTTTGAAAAAAAATTTCTGAAAAATTGAAAAAAATTGAAGACAAAAAAAAAATTTCGAAAGAAAATTTTTTCGTCAAATTTTTTTTTTTTGAAAAAGCAATAGTGAAAAGAAAAAAAAAAAAACAATTAAAAAAAAAATCAATTTTTGGGGGGGTCTGTAGACCCCCCCCATCCCGTGACCCTCGTAGCACGTGTTAATTGTCTGCAGGTCCTCGTGCGTCATCAACCGTACCGCTGCTGCAACCGCCGATCTTCCTCCCCGCACCTGCTCACCTACCAGCAGATCTCCCCACTCCCGCCACATCTTGCCTGCAGCATCCACCTCCCCGACGATGACTCTTGGTGACCTCCCCGGCAATGGCTTCCATCTCCCGACAAAGGTTCCTGGTGACCTCCCCGACGGCTTCCGTATCCCGATGGCGGCTCCTGGTCCCTTCACTATCGATGCAACCCTTACCTGACCGGCCCCACACCGGCCTCGGGGACCCACCGTTGCTTCCACCCGCTGGCCTCCGTGCCATGTTAACCCGGCCCTACGTGTCCCCTGCCAGTAGCCTCCCGCCAAGTGGACTGTCCACCTTAGCGTCGGGCCTGCCGTCCTCCGACCACGTCAGCTAGACACATCAGACAACCACGTCATTTTTGGCCATGTCAGTAGCCCAATTGGCTGCCAAATCACCCTGCCACGTCAGATTTCTGTACTGCCACATAATATTTTTTGACCAACCAGATCGCGCCATGTCATCAGTCCGTACTGTACGGATGACCAGTCAGCAGGGAGGCAAAGTTTTGTTGACGGCCATACGGCCGTCAAATTTAATCAAGTGATTTGCTGATGTCAGCACACATCAGCAGGGTTTGAAAATTTTTGGACCCCCCTCTCATTTGCATTTCTGATTTTGTAGTTCAACTTCAGACAATGATATCTTGCTCATTTTTGCTCCTTTCTTCGAGCAATTTTTTTTGAAATGGGCTAGAATTTTGTGCTCTCCACAATGGTGAAGAAATTTTTTGATTTTGATGCACTGTTTTTTCAGAAAATGCAGTTTTTGGTGACTGTACTTGAGTAATCCCAGTTTTTGCAACTTCAGAGGCTTCATTTAGGGTCATACGACCTCCTTTTCAGGTGCCATTTTTTTTGAAAGTGTGTATTCTTTTGTCTACTTTCACATGATGCTATCAGATTGATGCCATTGTAAGTAGAAATTGTACTTTCAGATTTTGGCCATTTTTGGCTCTCTTGGTACTTGTATATATGCTTGAATCTCAGTTAGATTCATTGCACTATTGATTGAAGTCTCTTGTATCTCATTTGAGAAGTTGTAAAATTTGCATCATAAGTCCACTTTGCCTTGTTTTGCAAGTGGCTCATTGTAATCGCACTAAGTATAAAGTGCCAAAATCATCACTTTGGGGGGGTACTTTGATTGAGTGAATTTGGGGGGGTGTCTCTTGTGATTTTGTGCTCGTGTTCCTTCCTTTTTTCTGCTATGGGTTCTTCTAAGTTTCTTCTCTTAACTCCTCATAATTATGCTACTTGGAAAATTGATGCATGGAGTAAACTTATGGAAAAAGGACTCACTCATTACATTGATGGAATGATTGTTGCTCCCGTTGATCCTAAGGTTGATCTAGTTGGTCACTTGGATTGGCTCACTAAAAATATCATGGCAATTGGTACCTTAAAAAAGTATGTATCAAAGGATCTCATTTTTCATATTGAGAAGTGTACTCTAATCAAGGATGCTTGGCAAAAGTTTCAAGACTTGTATGGTCAAGTTGATGAGATTAGGGGATATCAAATTGATAGTGATCTCACCATGTTAGATCCCAAGAACTTTGATACTATACAAGATTATGTCACTAAGGCAAATGAGTTGAGGGCACAACTCAAAGATTGTGGCATTGATAAAAAGGATACTCAATTGATATTCAACTTGATAGGCAAGCTTCCACAAGAATATGCAGCATTTGTTTCTAGTTTCCAAACCCATAGGATGACAATGGGTTCAAGCTACAAAATGCCTACATTTGATGCTTTCAATGAAATGTTGATGATGGAACAAACTAAGTTGATAAGCATGGGCATTCTTAAGGCTTCTAAGTCTCAAGCATTAGTGGCAAATCAAGGGAACAAAGGAAATCAAGGAAAGGACAACTCAAACAAGAAGAAATGGCAATCAAAGCCTAAAGAAAAAGCACCATCTTCTCCACAACAAGGAGATTCATCCTCTTCCAAGAGAGATAATTCACCAAAGAGGGAGAGACCTACTTGTGCTTATTGTAAAAAGATTGGTCATGAGGAGCATCGTTGCCATTCTAAGAAGATTGATGATTTCACACATATCATCAAAAAGCATAACATTGATTTGCCTAAAGTCTACAAGAAGGATGATTCATCAACTTCCACTTCCTCACATTCAAAAGGAAAAGGGCAAGCATTCATGGCTTCTACAAGTGGGAAGACTCACTCTTTTGGAACAAGAAAAGGAAAAGCTCTATGTGCTACTATTAGCCATGATTCAAAGAGATGGCTTCTAGATTCAGGGGCTTCTCATCATATGGCATCTTTGCAGTCTATGTTCTCTACATTTGAGCCTTGCACCATGCCATAGATTTTGATGGGCAATCATACATACATGGATGTGATTGGGAAAGGATCTATTGACATTGGGGATAACTCCTTCAATGATGTGTTGTGTGTACCCCACTTGACAAACAATCTCCTTTCTATCTATCAAATCACACATGGCACAACTAAGAGAGTTGTGGAGTTCACACTTGACTTAGTTTTCATTAGAGACTTGGAGACTAGAGCTATCATTGCGACTGGGGTGGTTGATCATGCATCTCAATTATACTCCTTTTCAGATTTTGTTGATGATGATGATTTCACATTTGATGATTCTATACACGATGATCACACTTCTTGTGATGGTTTAGTTTTTGAGGAGAACTTTGGACACTTGAACATGGTGATTCTCACAAGTGACCCCATTCTTGAGCCTTGTATTTCATCTCCTCATATTGATATCACATCACCTATTGCACCTGATGATGCAGATAGTGTGACAGTTTTGCCTTCATGTGATTCAGTGCAACAGGATATTCATTGTCTTCCAGCTTCAGATTCATGGGATGATTACTTGACAGATATTGCAGGTTTATTTATGGAATCCTACATTGCAGATTTGGGAGACATCATTGATGACATTCATCTTCTCTTTGATGAAGGTGATCCTTCTTCGATTGTTGCGAGGGCACACTCTGACCCTCTTGTTCATTCTCTACATGATCATTCTTTCGAGGTTGACATGATTGTGGATACTTATGTACAGTAGTTGGAGGAGGTCTCTTTATTTTTTGAGGAGACATGTGAGTCTTTGGGACATGTTCTACATCCATCTCCACTAGATCTTGGAGTGCCTTTTTCAGTAGTGTGGCACAGTTTACCACCTTTGGAGGGGGTATCTTTCAGCATCGACATGGGGACACTTGAGCAGTTTTCAGAGACTCCTTTCATCATGAGTTTTCTTCATACATCTTCCCTTCATGATTAGGGAGACTTCATGCATACACCTTTGGTTTTGTTTCTTCCTAAGGGGAGGAATGTTGTTCGACGTTCATGGAGCAGTTTCTTCATACATCGAGCTTCTATCATTGGTGCAGATTCCACATTTAGGGGGGGCTTCCTAGCTTCTCTTCTTCTCTCATATGGGGGGGACTTTTTCCTCACATGGGGTTTTGTCCTTCACATTCTTCTATGAGAGTTCTCTTGTATGTTTTTCATCTCTCTTTTGGGGGAGGGTTTTCTCCCATTGGGTTTTTCTCTCTTTCCCCACTTTGTGAGAGATTTCATTGCATTGGTTTGCATGCATTTTCATTTGTACATGGGTACCTAACATGGCCTAGTAGCCGGGACCCGTCTTGCATTGCTTAGTTGCATTGTAGAATTAAGTGCATTCCCCTAAGTTGCACTTAAGGGGGGGTGTTGGTGTAAATAATTATTCATCTTGGATATTATTACACTATACTTAAGTTTACTTAGGAAATGCATTTCATAGTAGTTTGGGTATGAGACACTTGGGTGTTTGTGCCACATTGGGATAGTGTGTGTAGGAGAAATTCCACCTTTTATGGTGTTGATCTTGTTGTTACACTCCACATTCAGTCAGTGATCCACCTCATGTGGACTATTATATTATTTCTCCTACCTACCCACACCTATTTCCTACCTACCCTTGTTTCTTATTGAGCCACATGTCATGTTTGTGTGCTCACATATCCCTAGCCTTGCCTATATAAGAAAGATCATCTACATTGTATGTAATTTGATATTATTGATCATTTTCTATTGATGAGAATACAGTTTATTCTTGTCCTATATTGTGTCTCTATTTTGTACATTTCATTGAGCTCTTGATCTTGGCAAAATCTCACACTCTTTCTTGATTTGTTTCTTTTTTTGAATATTTATGGCAAGTTCTATTTATTTTTCAAATTAATTCCTCTTTTTGATGATTTAATGGTAAATTGATGTATTTAATTAAAATTGCAAAAGATATTTAATTAAAATAAATAAGATAATTATTTAAAATAATTTACTTGGCATGATTTAATTAATATTGGTTGATTAATTTTTCCATGTGACATTTGATGATTAAAGAATTTATTGTGTGCTCAAGATTTATTTAATTGCCTTTGGTTAGGACCTTGGTGACGTTGTCAAGATTAAGGGCTCATGGTTTAGATGACCATTTTTAGGGCATTATAGGTGCCACACCTTTCTCTCTTGTTTATGGATCAAAAGCAATACTGCCAATAGAAGTAGAGATACCTTCTCTATGAGTATCATTAAAAGGTATTATCCCAGATGAAGAACATCAAGGATCTAGATTGCAGGAGTTAGGGTTGATCCATGAACAAATACAAAATGCCTTTGATCATTTAAAGGTATATCAGCAAAGAATGGGGCGTAGTTATAATCATAAGGTCAAACCACAAGTCTTTCAAATCGGAGAACTAGTACTAAAAGAAAATTCACACAACCAGTCAAATCGAGAAAAGAAAGGGAAGTTTGAACCAAACAGGTTAGGTCTGGTGGTCACATCAATATTTGGGCTAGGAGCATATCAACTATCAACATAGGATGGGGATTAGCTTGAGGAACCCATCAATAGCATGCATATGAAGAAGTTTTATGTCTGAAAAAGAAGGAAAATCCAAAAACCAGTGAAAAAGTAGAAATTACAAAAACAATGAAAAACAATGAAAAAAATATCAAATATGGGAAAAAGTGCAATAAAAGAAGATGGTGAAAACCTGGCAAATAGGTGCTCTATGTCCACTAGCTCTTCCATCTATTAGTTCATGCATCCTTCTACTTGCATTCTTTTTTGTCAGCACTGTTCATATCCATAATAAAGACTTTGTACATATGTAGGCATCCCAGGTGGCTTCTCAGCATGGTTTGGATCATTGGGTATATCATAATGATTTTTTTTTAGGCTTCGGGTAAAATCCTGCACCTAGATGGGGGCAAAATTATCGATCATTTTTTAGCTTAAGCAAATAGGAAGAACAATAGTCAGGCAACTCTTATCAAGCAAAAACTGAGACACATCCAACGTTGAACATAAGATCAAATTGTCAGCCATCAAAATATCATATATTAGTCTAAGCACATTCACACACCTTTCAATAGATGATATCTTTTGGATAATGATTTTAACATGATTGTTCAACTTTTCTATCTTGATTTTCGCTATCATGATTTCTGAGTGACTCCAGGATGTCTCTGACTAGAGGAACAAGGAAGGAACATGATATTTTTCTTGTCTATTGTATGTAAATTAATCAATAATATATGCAAATTTGTCCAAGGACATGATCATCAAAGTATCATCAAAGACATTTCCAATTTGCGTATTGAAAATAATAACTACATGTTTTACGCAAGCAACACTTGGGTCATCTTGGTTCAATTATACCTCGATGCTTGTGCTAACTTGTCATATCAAAATCCAGAAAAGTAGTGCTCAGGTCATCATGGTTTAATTATACCATCAATTTTTTCACTCACTTCCCACATTTTAAAAATCTCAATGATGACAAAACACAATAACCAAGTGACTGGTCTGATCGTAGCTTTGCATTTCATTTGCATTTAGCTTGCATCTCATTCTTGCACAGGATCCCGCATGCTCATTTTATCTAAGGTTAAATCTATCACAAGAATCATCAAGGTATCATCATAAGTGTGTACACAATCAGAATGATGACTAATCTCTCTCCAGATATTGTTGACCCAAAACAAATTTAATGCTACTCCCTTAACAAAACCAACATCAGCATATCTGAATCTTCCTGCAACATGATATCAACAAATCTGTTAGGTCTTTGCTCAATAAGCCTTATCAATTCTATCAATCAATTGCATTTAAATTGATTCTATCATGTCTTATACAGGATGTATCTTTCCTGGAACCAGATGTTCTAATCATGTCTTATACAAGATATATCATTCCTAAAACCAAACGCTTTGATCATCTTTGTCTTATACAGGAGGTGTCATTCTTGAAACCAGAATAAATCTTGATCTTATCAATCTAATCAATAAAGCTTTATCAATAATCAAGAACCACGTCACTGTGATTGTAGAACTTGCATTTTCATCAACCATAGTTGTAGAAATCAAATCATTTCTAATCGGGATATCAATTTCGCAAAAATTCACACACTCCAAAAATCAATTATCTCAATTGATCTCCCAAGGGGGCATCATCATATTGGAATTTATCAATCAATATCCGGGGCATCCTATCGAACCAATATCATCATCAAAATGAGATTATTCTTTGAATCAATGCGTCATCACACCTTGCTTCAAAGAGGGGCAAAATGTATACACCTAAAAATGGTCTGAAGATAATTAATTAAATAAAAAATTATTTAATTAATCCTCCTCTGGTGTAGGAGCACCTCATCAACAAGCTATTCATGACCCTAAGGATGAAGACTAGGATCATTAGGGTGTCTTAGTGTCTCTTGTGTTTCATGTATGTAATAAACCCCACCATGTAAGCCCATGTCACCAATTAGGCAATTTGAGAAGCCAATTGAGACAATGTGGTAAAAAGGGGTAATAGATGGTCTAGATTTATGTTTGATAGGTTTTAGACATTTTTTATGTGTTTTTGGTTGGTCCATGTATGTGGATCCCAACCTTAGAGAGTATGACAACTTAGTTGTTTTCCATTTTGAAAACTTTTGTTCCTTCTCTTGAAAAGTGAAAACTACTACCTATGTGCTACAATGGAAGAGAACAACAAAAGTTTGAAATAAAGAAAACAATATGAGGTTCCAGACCTAGGAAACCTCCTACACTTTAAGCTTATAAAAGCTTGGGCAGGTGAACCCTTTTAGACTATTCTCTTACAAATATATTTAAATGATTTGCAAAAAACCAATGTAAATTCCTGCAAATTTTCCTTACTGACCAGTAAAACTAAACTTGAAGGGAAAGTTGATTGGACTTTTAAAAGAGGATCACAAAATGCAAGAAAAACCAACAAATAAACTAGTGCCTTATCTGGGCAACAAAGTCATCTACAACAGACTGCAACGTGACAAGAGAAACTAGTACACAAATCACAAATTCTTGATCTATCAACTCTGAATATGCCTGACACATAAAAAGTCCTAATCTACACTAGACTTCATCCAATCCACACCAAAAGTACTGATATCAATGATTTTGTTTCAAGCATATTTATATTTTCCTCCTTGAGAAAAAGACTAAAATCAATCTCATTAGATGCCTAGCAAATCATTCAAATAAGTGATCCTTTATTACTTATATGGAATAAACACTAGTACAATGACACAAAGACAAATATAAGACTTAGTTTAAATTCTCTGGACTGTATATTTCATTCCTTTGTCAGAAGGTTAAGTGTACTTCATATTTGACTCAAAAATTGCTAAGACAAGGGCCTGTATTAATTTTGCCAAAGTTTAGCTACAAAAATTTTGTCCCCTTTTCTAGGCAGCCTTTGTTAGGATTCCCAAAGATACTGAGAGGGGGGGGGTGAATCAGTATCTAACTGGTTGCAAGATTTTCTTAACTTAAAACATGTAAAGCATATCAATAATGTATACTGGTAAACATAAATTAATGCAATAAATAGTTATAATGACAACCACATGAAAAACACACCATAACACAGCAGTTTAATGAGGAAACCTGGTGTGGGAAAAATCTCGATGGGATTTGTGACCCATAATATTCACTTACTAGCCAATAAGAGAATATTACTGCTACAATAGGGGCCTGCACATGTAGGAAGGCCAAGTGCCTAGAGCTCACTGCTCAATTACAAAATGGGAAGTCTCACTGACTTACAAAATGGATTATGTAAATCCAATGTCTTGTACTGCTTCAAAATAGTATCTCCTATGCCAGATCCGGTACCAGTTTTAGCTATACTTCATACATAAACCTTTAACCTATAATTCGCATAATAGGTCTACCTTATTTCGCCTATTTTCTTCCTTTCACTATATCTTAAATGTTCTACAATGATCTCATACATATATGAGTCATTTTACAACTTGCCAAGTTGGCTTAAAATGATTTTACAATAATTTACAAAATATATTATTAACAAAATTCCTATCAGCTTGGGTGCCGGTATACTTCCTTTCACTGTCGGTGCTCTGTATGTGCCAGTGTAGAGTCTGACCTTGCTAGTGTTGGTAAATTGTCTTGCCGGTGTCATAGGATTGCAAGGTTGCCATCAATGACAAGACCTTCAATCACCTACAATATCTCATTGGAGTGTACATTTTCCAACAAGCTTCCCCTTTGGCATTGATGGCAACACTCATGAGAAAAATCCAAAAATTGTCATCCAAAAAGGTATCTGCCAGAATTGTCTTACCAAAAAATTGTGTACCAAAAGAATATGTGCTCCCCCTGAGTGGATGAGCCATTTGCTCATTATTTTTCTCATTACCTCTACTCCCCCTTTGGCATCAATGACAAAGGTTGTCAAAGTGTCAATTGAGTGTGGTTTCCAGTATCATCCTTATAACTTGTTGGTTACAATCTAGAAAAGGTCTGCCAATACCAGATTTAGGCTCTTAGTGAACCGTTTGCTATCCTTTAATGCAACCTCTATCCTCTGAATTATACTAGTGAGGTGTTGCATTTGCTTTGTTGGTGTTTTCTGTCCTAGAATTAAAGTCTCGGATATTTCTTTTCTTAAGGAGGTGAGGTAGTCCAATTTTGGACTAAGTCTCCATTTTAGATCTTTTGCCTTTTCTTTTATTTTTTCCTTTTCTCTTTCCAACTTTAGTAGTTCCTCCTCAAAACCTATTATTTTCTGCTCAAAAACTGACAATGGTTCAGATGAATTAATGAAATTATCAGCTAGTTGATTTATTTCTTCCTATACTTTGATGATTTTTCGGTCTATATCCACTGTCAAAAGTTAGTTCTACATGTATCTCTGTACAAAGTTTTCAATTCTTTCAGTGTACTACATAGTTCTGGTAAAAGAGTGTCAAATTGTTTCATACACTTTTTTATTTCTTCTTCAAAGAATTTTTGTTTTTCCTTCTCTAATTTCTCTTTGAATGCTTCCTCATTTATTTGTTCAACTGTCATAGTGTTGTCAGTAATATACTTAGACAATGTGTCAAGTTGATTCAAAGAATCTTTATTATCTACATTGCACTTGGGTGCTATCATTTTCAAAATTTGAATTGTGTCATCAATTGCTTTATATGCTTGTGAACTACACTCTGTTATCTTTTTGATAGAATCCAAAAGAAATTATGTCACATTTGTTGGTTTGAGTTCTGCATTGGAAGAGTCAACAATCTGTATTCCACCGATGGGAGCAATTTCTTTGCTTGTGGTGACCTTTTGTAGGTCAGTTTGTGTTTGCATTTCTTTAAGCAAAGGTTTGGATTGCTCAGCTGATGCTGGTGGCATTATCTCTGCATGAACCTATTGCTGTGAGAGAGCCTATTGTTCTACCTATTTCTCAGTGTTGTCACTTGCTGGTTTACCTTCTGTGCTATCTGTTGCCAGTGGCTAATTTGCCATATCTGTTTTCCCTATTGAATCCTTATCTACCACAATATTGAATTTTTGAGTGTCAATGTTCATTATATATAACACCTCAGAATCTGGATTGGTGTCCTCATGTGGTATGTCCATACTCTCACTAGCCGGTTTATTATAAGTGGTAACTACCAGTGGAGTATCTAGAGGTGGTGGGGATAAGTTATCTGTTATTTTTATGCCGGGTGGTCCACCAACCTTACCTTTTCCCTTATCCTTCTGATATACCTTGATGGGTTTAGGGCTTCGATATTATTCCTACTTTTCCTTCTCTATAAGGAATATGTCCCATGCATTAGCAGTTTCTTCTTTGACCTCATTTACTCTACCTACCATAAGTGCTATATGCCAATGTGTAGTTGAAAATATTGATTGGTTAGCCTCAGAGAACAGTTCATCTATTTCTTTAGGTGAGTTTACATAATGTACAACAAGTAGTTTTTCAATTTTTATTTTCTTGTCAAGCTCAATAATAGCTTGTCTTCTAGCTTCAAGTCTTTTCTACAGTTCTGTCGGTATTTCATCGACAATTTGCATCAAAAATTTCTTGTAAATGTCCAAGTGTAAGATTACATTGTTTTCAACTTTCTCCTTGTCATCAGCCGATAGTGAGTCATATAATCTATTGAAGTTTTTCAGCTTGCCATCCTCTATTATTTCATTAAGAAGTTTGTCAATTGGAGCAATGGTTTGTTGAGTCTTCTTCTTAGGGGTTAACTTCTTCTTTGGAGTTACTTTACTAGCTATGGACCTTACTACTTGTTGTTTCTATTTGGTTCTTCTAGGAGAGGTGAAGATACTGGTGAAGGTTTCCTTTTTCTCACAACTCTTTTGAATGCAACTGGTATATCACTTTCTAAAGAATTTCCAACTAGTGAAAGGTGAGTTTTTGATTGAAGTGCTTCTAACTCATTTTCAGTAATACCAGTTTGTTTAAGTACATCTTCCTTATTAAATTTTTCTTGCCTGGATCCTCTTCTAACTATTCCTTCAACCTTTTTAACCCTTTTCTTTGATTGAATTTGGTTTTCAATAGTCTCAACACTATGAAATACCTCTTCTTTAGGTTCCTTAGGTGCTTCTAGGAGGGCTTTTGCATATGTTTCTATTATGTGGTCATTAGTTTTATATCCCATTTCAGTAACCCAGATGGTTCTTGGGATGACTATCTCCATCCAAATTTCATCCTTATACTTGTTCATAATTGCTTGTGAAAATTTGATTCTAGTCTTCATTCGGGCCTTTAATGCCTGAAAATACTCATTTATGTTCTTTTCTCTGTTCTCTCCCATGTTGTTTAGTAAATCTGACAGCTGTTTGCCTACCGGTATGTCAAAACCAAGATTTCTATTACCGATACCAGGTATTTGTTTGGTTATGTGTAGCATTAGATAGACAAGTAGGTTTCCAAATCTGAATGTCCCATTTTTGTCTTTCTTAATCTTTCCCAAACTATCAATTAGTTCATCTTTAAGCCATTTGCACACATCTATTTTTGCATTATCATTAGCCATGTCATAGGCACTCTTTATGCATAGGCTAGAGACTAAGTTTAACCTATTTGTATGTGTGGTTTTGTAGCCTAAGATCATACTGATGAATTTGACATTGATATCAGTTACATCATTTACCCTTAAGGATCTTTTATCAGATGTTGCGCCGGTTAGGTTAATCACTAGGTCATTTGAGACCTTCTTTGTTTTATAAGGTCTATTATCGGTGGAGGGTAACCCTGTCACAACCTTTACTGCTTCTTTTGTGATTTTGTGAACTGAGTCCAACCAGAAGAATGCACCATGTACCCTACTTAGTACTACCCTTATAACATCCTTGGGAAAATCCAGAATACTGAGAATTTCAGTGAAACCTAGGGTTTCTACTATCTTGTGTTCAGGTTTGATATTACCGAATTCGTCACAAATTATAGATTTATACATATTCTTAATTTCATCATCACCTAATTCCTCTATTTGACAATGTATATACATTCTAGGGTCTTCAACAAAAACTACTCCCTTAGGGATTTGAGAAAATGCACCAACATTATCATCTTTCTTGGCAATTTCGGGAACTAACTAAAATATGGGTCTAGGGCGTTTGATTACTTCGACAACAGTAGGGTTTGCAATGATTTCTAGAATAGATGAAGAAGCCATGGTTATAAATACCTTTATCTACCTTAGGAATGATTTGCTTGATGTATTGCTTCACTTCTTTGCTTGGAATGCCTCTGCTCAGGAATTTCCGCGCTCTTGAAGATTTGAATGTTCGATGAAATGAAAATGGAGCCAAAACACTAGTTTATAATGTTAATTTTTCCAACCACCATATTTAATGCTTGCCGATTAAGTAATGACTTAACTTATCTGCTGGTGTAGAAGTAATTTCAACTTCTCACCATCAACTGAGGGAATAATAGCATGTTTCACATTTGATTGCCAAACCCTCAAGGGAATTTTCTTCAGTTAGATGAAGAGTCTCCTATTGGTGGAGTGTTACTCTATTCTACTGGTGGAGGAGTATTCCTATCACCATTTAGTTCTGATTTCCTGATCCATTGTTTTGAGAATTCCTGTTTTACTTCTTCTACCTTTTCTTTACCTTTCAAACTAGGACCTTTGTTATTTATCAGTGAGGACATGCTTCTACAAAATTTAGCAATATGTGCAATCTTGTTATAGGCATAACAAGTCACATTATTTTTTGGAATAGCTTTCCCATACCCTATGCCGGTTTGTGTTCTGCACTGATTAGATAAATGTCCAAATCTTCCACAAACATAACATCTTACATTAATTCTGTAATTCTCTGAATTATGACCAATTTTGTTGCATTTTGAACATTGATTAGTGGGTGTATTGGTGTTCTGATAATTTCTAGATCTACATCAATTTTCTCTATGACCATACTTGTTATAGTTAAAGCATTTTCAATTAAATTTATAAGCAGTAGGTTGTCTTACCAGTTTGCTATGATCTTGTGTGTTTACAATACCAAAGATTTCACCAGCTTCAAAGCCAAGGCCACAAGTGTCACCATTAGGTTTCTGATTCTTCAACAAGTCACCAAGTTCTTCTGAGCTTTTCTTGAATTTTTCTTTGCGCTGATTTGTAGTATCTAGTTCTCTTTCCAAGATTTCTTTATGTCTCATAAGTTCATTTGAGTCATTCTATGTATGCATCAGATCTGTCTTCAACATATCATTTTCATAGCTAAATCTTGTGTTGTCATTTGCAGCATCACTTAGTCTTCTAGTCAGATCTTCTTCATTTTTCTTCCTATCTTCAATTTCCTTACAAAATCTCATAGTCATATCCTACATCTCATTCTTTGTTGTCATGTTTTCTTGTTTCAGCTTGTTTATCAGATCACTAAGAGTTTCTTTTTCATCATTCTCATTTTGCATCTTTTCACAAAGTTCTCTTCTCTTGTTTCTTGCAATGGTAAGATTTTATTGAAGTGCTTGAATAATATCCTGTGCAACCTTTAGATCATCTTCAAGTTTGATATTTTTCAACTTTTCTATATCATAGTCTAAGAGAGCTGCTTCTAATTGCTTAATCAAGTTTTCCATCTCTATCAGTGTCAAGATCTTCCTCAAGCTATTAGGCTTTTGAAAATAGAGGACCAAGCTCTGATACCAATTGTTAGGATTTCCAAAGATACTGAGAGGGGGGGGGTGAATTAGTATCTAACCGGTTGCAAGATTTTCTTAACTTAAAACATTTAAAGCATGTCAATACTGTATATCGATAAACAAAAATTAATGCAATAAATAGAGATAACAACAACCACATGAAAAACACACCATAACACAGTAGTTTAACAAGGAAACCCAGTGTGCGACTTACAAAATGGATTATGTAAATCCAATGTCTTGTACTACTTCAAAATAGCATCTACTATGCCAGATCTAGTACCGGTTTTAGCTCTGCTTCATACATAAACCTTTAACCTATAATTTGCATTATAGGTCTTCCTTATTTCGCCTATTTTCTTCCTTCCACTATATCTTAAATGTTCTACAATGATCTCATACATATATGAGTCATTTTACAACTTGCCAAGTTGACTTACAATGATTTTACAATAATTTACAAAATATATTATTAAAAAAATTCCTGTCGGCCTGGGTACCGGTATACTTTCTTTCACTGTCGGTGGTCTCTGTGTGTCGGTGTAGAGTCTGACCTTGCTGGTGTCAATAAATTGTCTTGCCGGTGTCATAGGATTGCAAGGTTGCCATCAGTGACAAAACCTTCAATCACCTACAATATCTCATTTGAGTGTGCATTTGCCAACAGCCTTGGTATCCTTTTATAGAAATCAAGATGCAACAAGCTTTGGACCACCTAGAAGAAAATCTTACCCTAACAGTAATTTAACGCAAAAGTTCCATTGCAGTTGAGGGAGAGATCTAACATTCCTTCTAGGATGCGTGCCTCATTAGTTCACTGGGCATTCACATGGACAATGCCTGAAAGGGCAGGCCCCTATTAACCAAAATTAGTTACAACAACTGACAACCTCATAATATCGGTGGATCATCTTGTACTAGAGCATTGATGAGTTCATATCACTAAGCAACGCACCATTATGTTCTTTGTATATCTCCCTATATATCTCTTGGGTACCTCTCACCAACCCATTTTTATCTTGAAGAATTGTCATATGCAACTTGCATAGCTCTGTCGATATTTATTTTGAATATTTTGAAATTCTTTTGTGCCTACAGATCAAGAGGCCTTTTCTCTGAGTATTTTTCCTTTAGTCGCCAAGTCCCGGCTATTAGCCATTAAGAAAATTTTTGTTGTGACCTGGCGACAACCGTTGATCTCCTTCAGATCACCATTGATCTGTTCGACTTGCCTGGACCTCTTGCCTCTATCACTTTCTTTTCTGATGGGCTCGACACCTGGCATCCCCTAATTGGCTCCAACATCCCAGTCCTGCCGCCTCAGCATGACCTGGACTCATGGCCAAAATGAAACCACAACCGTGCGATCAACTTTTATCTGCTCTCTTAGTGGACCCCAACACTTGGTTGCCAAGTCGCAGTGAATAAACATTGCACGTCCTCCGATCGTGGTATAGCAACCACCATTTGATCAACTTTGCTGACCATTGGATCATTCTCAACTTGCTTGATCCTTATCTCTTTCTGAGTGGCTCTATTTTATGCCATGGTGTTGCCATGTGGCACCCTTTGATTGGCTCCAGAGTTTAGAACTAGGTGTCACCTCTCGCAAGGGTATTCATTTCAGGCTCTCCACTCTGACACCTTAGCATGGCCCCTGCTAACTGTCAAAATGAACCACTTGCATTAACTTTCGGTTAAGGTTCACCATTGGAATGGAGCTCTTATTTGTCATGGGGTCGTGAGGGATATGCAAACTAGTAGTTTCTCATCACAACCTAGTGACCACCGTTGGATCATCTGCAGATCTACTCGCTTGTGAGGTCTCTAGTCTTTTGGGTGTTAGCATTTTATGCTAGTGAGATGGAGACTGGGTTTATATTGCAAGGTCTTGTATTGGTCTATTCCACTCACCCCTTCTGTCGAGCTTGCCACATGTCAGCCACTAGTTCACCTTTGGATCCAACTAGGTGCCACTTGTCACCATGTCACTTTAGGTTGGACCCTTCACTGGACCTGGGCCCACCTTATCGCCTAGTCACAATGGATACTCTAACGAGCAGCTTCCCATCACGACCTAGCGACCACCATTGGATCAGTTGTGATCACCATTGGATCTGCCTTGACTTTCCTGCTAATTATTTTTCCTTTCCGTTGCAAAATTTGGTTGCCTCAGGATGCATGCGCGTACATGGGGTCCATTAGGTCGCTGAGCTAGATCCTTGTCAAAATCCCTTAAACTTTGACACTATGAATGTGTGCGGCCATCCATTTAAATACTAAAATGCTCCTCCCCACCACCAATGTGGGATAAATGATTTATGCCTGGTGCTTTGCTTGAAAACCCTTTGGGTCCTTTCCTCTGTCATGTGACTCCTGCCATTTGCTTTTGCCTAAAGGTTTATGAGCCTCTTTAAGAACCATGCAGGGGCACTAGAAATACACCAACCAATTGCAATAATTGGAATTTTTGTGTGAGGGGAGGATGCAAACTGGGTTTTGTTTTTTCCTTCCTTCAAATGAATCCTAATTGATCTGACCCATTAGGTAGTTCTTTGATAGAAAATGCAAAAAATAGAAATGGGCCTCCCAAATTCATCAAAATTTTATAGGTCCCAACAGTGGCTCTGATTGGGAATGCTTGAACGCAAGACCAACACCAAAATTTAGCAAAACTTTGGAATGCAGACCACTCAGGAACAAATGAATTCTCCCAAAATAAAAACAGGGGCTCGTTATTGAAAAACACACAATTTAAAGCAAATATACATATAGCCTACAACTACTATGCATGGACTGAAATAGACCAAGAGAAGTAATATTTCAGGAATTTTCCATGCACTGGAAATTCCTGTACTTCACCATTCATTCTTCACAAGAAGTATGAATCCTTTCCATTGATATCACAAACAACTAAAGGGCCTATCAACAGTGATTCAAATTTCTTATGCTTGCCTTTGTCTTAGTCTTTTGCATTCCACTACAACACCATGTCATCAATCTGGAACTTTCTTGCACTATTCCTTTTATCATAAAGGTACTTCGACTGTAAGTGAAATTTCATGTTCCTTTTATGGGTTGCAGTCCTCATTTCCTCTAGCTCTACCAACTAAATCATTCTTTCTTCCATGGGTTCAGACATTCCTAATTCTTCAATCTGCAAAAATTGGTAAATTGGAAGCAAATTATTCATAGGTAACTTGTCCTTCACTCTATAAACTAGCTCAAAATGGGACGTACCAATGGCCTTTTTTATGGTCACCCTATCAGCCCATAAAGCTAACCTGAGATTTTCATCCCAGGACCTTTTATTTTCCTCTAGGATCTTCTTGATGATATTGAGGAGAGTTTTATTACTCGATTCTGCCTGACTATTTCCCTGTCGATGGTAGGGTGAAGAGTATGACATGACAATCCCATAATTAGCACATAATTCTACAAACTCTTCAAACCTGAAGCACATAGCATTATCCATGACTATTTTAGCTGGCACACCAAACTTTGTCACTATATTATCCATTAAAAAATTAATGACTACCTTACTAGTAGCCTGTTTGGTAGGTATGACTTCAATCCACTTGGTGAAATAGTCTGTAGCCACTAGAATCCACCTGTGACTTCTGCTTGATTTTTCTATTATCTCTCCAATAAAATCAATGCCACATTGAACAAAAGGGGCTTCAATAGTAACAAAATTCAAAGGCAAAGCACCAACATACCTTAATTTAGAAGAGAACCTTTGACAAGGGTCACATTTTTTAACATATTTATGAGCATCCTTGAACAAAGTTGGCCAATAATACCCTTCTTGGATTACCCTATGAGCACTAGTCTTAGCTAAATATTGGCCTCCACACACCCCACTGTGCATCTCTTTTAGAACCTTCCCAGCTTGGAATTCATCCAGGCAAACTAGTAGCATCCCATCAATATTCCTCCAATTCCCTAAATAAGAACATATTTATGTGATTTTAACTTTAATGTTCTCATCTAGTTGTGTGTCATACCTTTTGGGCATGAGGAATTCTTCAAGAAATATACCACATTTGAATACCATGGCTTCCTCTCAATACTAGTGATCAGGACTTCCTCAGTTTCAACATTACTAACATCAACAATAACCAGATTTGATTTAGCCATCAATTTATCTAGGCCTAATCCTCTTACCAGTTTTGTGATTTTGATCTCAAGATCAAATTATTGTATTCTGCTTATCCATCTACATCTCTTTCTAGACAAGATATCCTTGACAACTGCATGTGGTACATAGGCTACAATTTGGGTATTTACTAGATAAGGGAAAAATACTTTAACAACCTTGACTAGAGCATACGCCTACTTTTCCATGATTTCATACTTTAACTCAGTAGCCTGTAAAGATTTTCTATAGAAAGAAATTGGATGTTCATATCCTTCATCATCCTTTTGAAGAAGAACTTCTGCTATTGTCTGATAAGAAGGAAAATAAAATAATGAGAAAGGCTCACTGTAATCAGGTGATTTTAGCATTGGTGCTTCCTGAATAGCCTTCTTGATTTTGTCAAAACCTTGTGCAGCTTCTTCATCCCTGGTGCAGGAGCACCTAGGACCTAGGCTCATATTCCCTATCCAATTTTGTCTTTTACTGACCTTAGCCAATTCAAGTTCCTAATAAGGACTCCAGGAGGGTCCAAGGAGTGAGTGTGATGTTTGTTTTGAGTCAAGTGTAGGCCTAGTTGAGTTAGTTTTCTTCCTAGGTTAGCATTTTGTGCATAGGTAGTAGTTTGAGTAGGAAATTGGCCTTCTTGATGGTAAAAAGTGGTAAATATTGGTATGAGCATGAGAGAGGTTTATTATTGTCTTAGGAATGCTTAAAAAGTCATGAGTAATGACTTGAAATAGGTTTTATAGGCTGGCAAAGCAAAAAGCAAAAAGTTGTAAAAGTTGTCATGACAACTTTTGTCCTAAAATGCTGAGCGATGGAGTTAGGGATGGAAAAACACCCTATAATCCCTCCACACATGGGTAATAATATAAAAACCTCCTCTTTCATGGTTACCAAGGTTGGAAGTTTGTTTTTGTATGATCAACAATCTGAAACTACTCATTTTTGGACTGTTATCACTATTTTTGGCTCATTTTGCTTACAATGTGAATACAAATGGATTGAATCCATTGATCTAGTTATGTATTGAGCTTATTTTGTGTTTTTCAAAGTCATCTATTTCATTTCAATCTTTTTAGTTAGTGTGTGTTTGTGTTTTCATAGTTTTGTTTTCAATCAGCCAGTTTTGGCTTGTAAATAGCAATTTTATGTAAAATGGTTGCCCCATTAAATCCCTTTGTGCTACCATCATAGCCTATTGGGAAATGGAAGGAAACTAATTTTATAATTTACATATGTAGGTAAAAGTTTTGGAAGTGGTTTTTTATATGGCTACCACCTTGTTCTAGGTGAGTCCAGGAGCAACCGGGCTAGAGAAGACATGATGAAATTTGAGTGTATAGTGCAGAGGTGAACACAAAAACACAAAAAAATTATTTGGAGGGGTCCATGAAGTCCATATAGAGTTTCCATAGCAAGGAGAAGCCTTTAAAAGACCTTTTGATGCCCATTTTACAAACTTGACCAGTCACTGCCAGTTAAGAGGCCTAGAAACCCTTCAAAACCCTCATTTTTAGGTTAGGGCATTGTACGGAGAGTTGGGAAACCAAAACCACCAAAATCACTTGGGTTTAGGTGAGTGTTTGAAGAAAAATGAACCTTGTTGTAGGGTCTTTTGGACCGATTTCCTCTAAACCCTCAAAAACTAGATTTTGGAGGCCTAATAGGGGCTTATTCCTTATAGCCCTTTTCTAGGCAAAATGGTGAAATCGGTAGGAAGAATAATGGATGCAAACCAAAAATGGACCCAAATGGAATTGATTTCATGCTAAAAGCCACCTCCACACCTCTTCAACAAGTTGAAGACAAGACAACAAAAATGAGCATATGGGAAACACTTTGAATTGGTAGGGTTCCTAGTTAAACACTTGTTGCAAACACCTTGAGATTGGCAAGAAGAAAGCCCTAGAAAAGATTGAGAAGGACTTGGAGTTCTTGGAGCATATCTAGATGTGGAGAGGTTGGTTGAATTGAACAACACCAACTAGGTAAAGTGTGAGCAATCTAGGTAAACCCCATCAAATTGGTATTAGAGCCTAAAAGATTTGGGCTAGGTGAGTAGATATCCTTAGTGGAATTTGTAGGAGACAATAGCATGGTGACCAATGTAGAGTTGGCAAAGAAAGTGGATGATCAGGAGGAAGAAAATATAATCCTAAAAGAGAAGTTGATTGAATTGGAAAGTAATCTTGGTGAGATTGAAACCAAGGCAGATGAAGTGTTGGTAAAGGTTGAAGGAGAAAAAGGGAAGGGTAAAGAGGTGTTAGAGATAGGAAAAGTACCTGAACCTAACCTTTCCTAAAGGCATTGAAGGCCTTAAGTGGTAAATTACTAGAAGGATTGCCATTGTTTATTGGTAAGATGGAGGCATAAGTGGTTCTAGAATGGATAGAGGGCATGGAGAATCATTTTGAATGTGAAGGCATAACAAAATCCCAAAGAGTCAAAGTGGCCAAATCTAGGATGAGAGGAGATGATCTCACATGGTGAAAATTTGTGCAAGATGAGAGAAATAAAATGGGCAAGACACCCATCTCTTCTTGGAAAGGGATGTTAGTCAAAATTAAAGAAGTCTATCTCCCTAATGACTATGAAGTGCAGATTCATAGGAAGATACAAAACCTAAGACAAAAAGACCTTGATGTGAGTGGTTATACGGAGGAGTTCCATAAAATTGGTCTTAGATCTCATGTGGTTAAAGAAGAAAGTCTCAAAGTTGCTAGGTACCTAAATGGACTACGGTGGAACATCCAAGAGGAACTCAATATAATGAGTCCAAAGATAGTTCATCAAAGCTATCAATTTGCCCTTAAGGTGGAAGAAAAACTAAAAAAGAAAACATGACTCAAGTAGTAATAGGGGCAGAGGTAGAGGAAAAGAAAATAGAGGCCATAGAGGAGGCTTTGGAGGAAGAAGTACAGAGAAAAGAACACAAGGTGATTCTAAACTCATTGAGTAGCAAGAAAGTGGCACTGGCAAAGGAGGATTCAATAAAGGAAGGGGGGTCAAACAGTGGTTTTAGAGGAAGGTCTAGTGGACAAGGTAGAGGTTCCTCATATTTTTCAACAATGAAGTGTTAGCATTGCAACCAACTTGGTCATCCAGCATATAGGTGTCCAGAGAAGGGATCATCATCATAGAATAGTGAAAGGAGAGTGAACTATCTTCAAGAAGAGACTTCAAGCAGCAAGACTTCAGAGGTTGCCTTAGAATCAGAAGTAGGTGACAACCTGATGATAAGAAGAACTTTGATAAAAGAACCTATCAGAGAAGAACCTAGCCAAAGGAGGTCATTATTTAGGATCAAATGCAAGATAATGGACAAAGTGTGCAAAGTGATCATTGATTCAAGGTCAACAAACAACATTGTGTCAGAAGAGGCAGTGACTAAGCTTAAATTGCAAAGGATACCTCACAACAACCCATATAGAGTCACTTGGTTGAACAAAGGCCAAGATTTCCTAGACAATGGGCAAGCATGGGTGGATTTTACTATTGGGAGGTATAAGGACGAAGTGTTATGTCATGTCCTACCCATGGATGCATGCCATCTTCTATTAGGAAGACCATGGCAATTTGATAGACAAGTTATTCATGATGGAGCCAAGAATGCATACTCATTCAAGAAATATGGAGTCACATTCAAGATCCAATATGTCCTTGAGGAAGGTGAAAAGAGGGCAGAAGGTCCCAATGTTCTTTTGGTGAGTGAAAAGAAGTTCTTGAAGAGACTTGAGGAAGGTGAAGGTATAGGGTTTGCATTAGTAATGAAGCCTAAAGAGGAAGACAAGAAAGAGAAGCCAAATTTTCCAATAGAGGTTCAAGACCTATTGAAGAGGTTCAAGGGAATAGTGAGTGATGGACAACCAGCCACCTTACCTCCTAAAAGAACCATAAGCCATCAAATAGAATTTATTCCCAGAGCATCCTTACCTAACAAGGCAGCTTACAAAATGACTCCCCAACAAAATTTTGAGATTTCCAAGCAAATCCAAGAGCTTTTAGACCAAGGCCTAATTAGGAAAAGCATTAGCCCTTGTGTTGTCCCTACCGTGTTAGCCCCAAAGAAAGGTGGTACTTGGAGATTGTGTACTAACTCTAGAGCTATAAATAGGATCACAATCATATATAGGTTTCCAATTCCTATTATAGAAGACCTAATGGATTGTTTAGGGGAAGCCAAATACTTTACCAAGATTGACCTTAAAAGTGGATACCACCAAATTAGGATTAAGGAGGGTGATGAGTGGAAAACTACATTCAAAAAAATAGAGGGTCTTTATGAATGGCTTGTAATGCCATTTGTCTTATCCAATGCTCCAAGCACCTTCATGAGACTCATGAATGAGGTGATGAAGGAATTTATAGGTGAATTTGTGGTGGTATACTTAGATGATAGTCTCATTTTTAGTAAGGATAGGGCAGATCATATTAATCATTTACAAAATGTGTTACAAATATTGTATGAAGAGAAGCTAACCATGAACTTGGACAAGTGTGAATTTGTTAAGCAGGGGTTGGTTTACCTTGGGTTTGTGTTGTCTCAAGGAAACCTCAAAATGGATCCCAACAAGGTTGAAGCCATAGTAAATTGGTCTACTCCTAAGTCAGCAATAGAGGTGAGAAGCTTCCATGGACTAGCTCAGTACTACAGGAAGTTCATTAGGCAATTCAGTGCTCTATGTGCACCAATGTTGGACACAATTAGAGGTGGAATGAAGGAAATTTTTTAGTGGAATGAACAAGAAAATAGAGGTTTTAAAACCTTGAAGGAGAAGATAGCTACTCAATCGATGTTAGTGTTGCCTAGTTTTGAGAAACTCTTCGTAGTGGAATGTGATGCAAGCAATGTTGTAGTAGTTGTTGTCCTAAGTGAAGAAGAAAGACCAGTAGCTTTCCATAGTGAGAAGCTAAGTGATGCAGAGAGGAAATACTCCTCTTATGACTAGGAATTATATGCTTTAGTGCAGGCTTTGAGGAAGTGGAGACACTATCTCCTTTCTGAGGAATTTGTAGTCTATACGGACAACCAAGCTTTGAGCTTTCTAAAGTCATAAGACAAACTTGGTCATAAACACATGAAATGGGTAGAGTACATGCAAGCCTACACACTCACAATCAAGCACAAAAAAGGATAGTTAAACTGGGTTGCTGATGCATTGAGCAGAAGACTCTTGATGGTCAAAGAAATTCAGTTAAGGAGCATAGGTGTTGACAATTTTAGAGACCTATACCTGGATGATGAAGACTTCTAAAATGCCTACAAGGTGTGCAAACAATACCAAAATCATTTCCATAGTGAGTATTCAGATTTTACTTTGCAAGATGGACTATTGTTTAGAGGTGGACAACTTTGTGTGCCTAGAGGGTCAATGAGAGAAAATCTCATACAAGAGAAGCATAATGGCAGCCTTAGTGGTCATTTTGGAGTGAACAAGACTCAAGAGTTGGTTCATAGGTATTATTATTGGCCTAGGATGAATCAAGATGTGAAAAAATATGTGGAGACTTGTATTATTTTCCAAAAGGCCAAGGGAACTTCTTCAAATGTCAATTTATACAAACCTCTTCCCATACCAAATAGACCTTGGGAGTGCATTAGTATGGACTTTGTAGTAGGTTTACCAAGGACAAAGCAGGGATTTGACAACATTTATGTCATTATGGATAGATTTAGTAAGATGTCTCACTTTGTACCTTGCAAGACTACTCATGATGCATGCCAAATAGCTTATTTTTTCTTCAAGGAAGTGATAAGGATACATGGTTTACCCATGAGCATTGTTTCAGATAGAGACTCAAAGTTCATGAGTCATTTTTTGAAAACACTCTGGCAAAATCTTGGCACCAACCTATCTTTTGGATCAGCCTACCATCCACAAATAGATGGCTAGACTGAAGTGGTTAATAGGAGCTTGGGGAGCTTATTGAGGTGCCTTACCAAATAATATGGTCAGACATGGGATCAAGTGCTATCACAAGCTGAATATGTTTACAATGACACAATAAATAGGACCACCGACAAGAGCCCTTTTGAAGTGGTCTATGGTGTTCACCCAAGGGGTATATTGGAGCTAAGAGACTTAGGTAATGCAGCAACAAGAAGTGGATATGTAGAAGAATTTTCTTAGTCAATGAAGGAGGTACATGAATCAGTCAAGCAAGCATTGATGGAGAACACAAGTGAGATCAAGCAAAAAGTTGATGAGAGAAGGAAGAACCTACAATTCCAAGTAAGATATCTTGTCATGGTGCATCTAAACAAAGAAAGGCTACAAAAAAGAGTACCTAACAAGTTGAAAATGAGAAGGTTGGGTCCATGTTCCATTCTAGCCAAGTATGGAGAAAATGCATACAAGGTGGACCTACCTAGTGACATAGGATTGTCACCAGTTTTTGGTGTAGGAGCACCTAGGACTTAGGCTTATAGGTTTTTATCAATTTTGGCTTATACTGACCTTAGCCAAGTTATTTATTGAATAAGGACTCTAGGAGGGATCAAGAGTGAGTGTGATGAGTAAAATCTTGGCCTAGATTGAGTTAGTTCTTCTTAGGTTTGCATTTTGTGCATAGGTAGTGGTTTGAGTAAGAAATTGACCTTCTTGATGATCAAAAGTGGTAAAACTTGGTATAAAAAATTGGGAGGGTTAAAATAGTCTTAGGAATGCTTGAAAAGTCATGAGTAATGACTTAGAATAGGTTTCATATATTAGGAAAGCAAAAAGTCCCAAAAGTGCAAAGTTGCAAAAAGTTGTCATGACAATTTTTGTCCTAAATTTCTTAGCGATGGAGTTAGGGATAGCCCAATGCCATAGAATTCCTCCACACATGGGGAATAATATAAAAACCTTCTCTTGCATGGTTACGAAAGTTGGAGTTTTTGTTTTTGTAAGTTCAACAGTCTGAAACTACTCGTTTTTAGACTGTTTGACATCATTTTGGCTTATTTTGCTCATATTATGAATACAAATGGATTGAATACATTGATCCAGTAATGGATTGAGTTTCTTTGGTGTGTTTTAGAGTTATTATTTTCATTTCAATCTTTGAAGTTAGGTTGTCTTAGTGTTTTCATTGCTTTGTTTGCAAACAGTCAGTTTTGGCTTGTAAATAGCTCTTTTGTGTAAAATAGTTGCCCCATGAATTCCCTCTGTGCTACCATCACATCCTATTGGGACATGGAAGGAAACCAATTGTATAGTGTACATATGTAGGGACAAGTTCTGAAGATGAAGTTTGATATGAATGTCACCTTGTTCTAGGTGAGTCTAGGAGCAACCCGACTAGAGGAGACAGGGTGAAATTGGAATGTAAAGTGCAGGGGTGAATGCAAAACCACAATGTAACATTTTGGAGGGGTCCATGAAGTTCATACAAAGTTTCCTATGCAAGGGGAAGCCTTGACAAGACCATTTGATGCCCAGCCACTACCGGTTAGAAGGCCTAGAAACCCTCCAAAACCCTCATTTTTGGGTTAGGGCATTGTACGGTGGGTTGAGATACCAAAACTGCTGAAATCACTTGGGGTTAGGTGATTCTTTGAATAAAAACCATACTTGTTTCTATTAGGATTCCCAAAGATATTGAGAGTGGGGGGTGAATCAGTATCTGACCGGTATATGAATTTTCTTGACTTATTATATGAAAAGCATTTCAAAATTGTGTACCGGTAAGCTAAAATTAATGCACTAAATAAGAACAATAAACACAACATGAAAGAAAAACCATAACATATTATTTTAACAAAGAAACCTAGTGTGGGAAAAAACTTGGTGGGAATTGTAACCCACAATATTCGCTTACTGGCTAATAAGGGAATATTACTGTTTATAATAGGGGCCTGCACATGTAGGAAGGCCAAGTGCCTAGAGCTCATTGCTCAATTACAAAAGAAGTCACATTGACTTACAAAAATGGATTATACAAATCCAATGTCATGTACTACTTTAGATCAGCATCTACTATGCCAGGTTCAGTACTGATTTAAGCTCTGCAATGATCATAAACTCTTATCCAATATCTGCCTTACAATTCGCGTATTAGGTCTACAATAATCCTTCCATCTATATCTCTCCTAAATGATCTACAATGATCTCATACTTATATGAGTCATATTACAATCCACCAAGTCATGTTACAAAATGTTTTACAATTAAATACAAAATAGATTTAAACAAAATTCCTATCGGCCATGGTGTCGGTAATCTTTCTTTTTGGTGTCGGTGAACTACATGCCGGTGTTGAGTCAGCCGATGCCAGTGCCTGCATGTATCATATGATTGTAAGGTTGCCATCAATGACAATACCTTCAATCACCTACAATTTCTCATTGGAGTGTGCATTTTCCAACAATCTCCCCCTTTGGCATTGATGGCAACACTCATGATAAAAATAAAAAAAGTATCCAAAAATGTTATCCAAAAAGATTTTGCCAAAATTGTCTTACCAAAACTGTGTTATCCAAAGTGTGCTCCCCTTGAGCTGATAATGTCTTTCTTCTGATCATTTTTCTTATCTCCACTACTCCCCCTTTGACATCAATGACAAAGGTTATCATTCACTATCAATGGAGTGTGGTTCCTGCCTAGATCCTTGTAATCGGTGGGTTACAATCTGATAGATGTCCGCCAATGCAAAATTTGGACTGTCATTGAACCTTTTGTTGTCCTTTAATGCTGCTTCTATTATTTGAACTGTACCGATGAGGTGTTTCATTTTCTCTTCTGGTGTCTTAAGTCTGAGAACCAGAGCCTTAGAAATTTCTTTTCTCAAAGAAATGAGGTAATCTAGTTTAGGACCTAGTTTGCATTTTAGATCCTTTGCCTTAACCTTTATCTTTTTCTAACTTCTCAATTTTATCCTCAAGATCTGAAATGTTCTTTTCAATTTCCAAAAATGAATCTGATGTTCCTATTAAATTGTCAGCAATATTGTTGATTTCTTCTTGTGCTTTCCTGATCTCCGAATCTATGTCCTTTGTCAAAATATCAATTTTATAGGTATCTCTGTACAGTTTCTTGAAATCCAAAATTATTTCTCCTAGTGCCGGTAATAAGGTTTCCATTTGTTCTTTATTCTATTTCACTATTTCCTCAAAGAATTTTTCTTTCTCCTTATTCATTTTCTCTTTGAATGTGTCTTTATTTATCTAGTCCAGTGTAATTAGATTGTCAGTTATATATTTAGACAATGTGTCTAATTGTCTCAAAGAATCTTTATTATCTATGTTACACTTTGGAGCTATCATTTTCAAAATTGGTAATGTGTCATCTATAGCCTTGTAAGCTTGTGCATTACAATCTGTTATTTTCTTTATTGAGTCCAAGAGTACCTTTGTCACATTTGTTGGCCAGAATTTAGTCATTGATGTGTCGGATGACTATCTAATTGTCCTCACAATCTATAGTTCACTGGTTGTAGTGATAGCTTTGCTTTCCTCTTTCTCAAAAGGACCTATTTGAGTTTGCATTTCCACTACTAAAGGTTCGGGCTTTTTAGATTAAGGTGGCACTATCTCTATCTGAACCTATGACTCTAACTATTTCTTTGCTTTTGTCTCTGTCTATTTCACTGTGCTCTCATCTGCCGATGTTTCTGATTGTTTCTTAGTGTTATCTACTGGTGTTTCTAATGCTTTACTAGTGGTATTCACTGCCAGTTTCTCTTTGTTCACCTCTATGTTGTCTACTACTGGTGACTTGGTTGGTTTTTTAGTTTCTGTAGTTGTTGGTAGCTCAGTAGATGCAACAGTATGCACATCTATGGTCTCTACCTTTCCAGTGTCTGGGGGATCATTTGATTCTTCAGTTTGTTGTTGTTCCCCAATTTCAATGTTATGAATTCCAACATTTCTAGTCAGTGGCTCTATTGCCACATCTATCTTCTTAGTTGATTCCTTATCTACCACAATATTTACCTCTTGAGTGTCTATGTTCATAGTGTACAAAATTTCAGACTCGGGATTTGTATTCTCATGAGGAGTCTCCATACTCTCTGTTGCTGGTTGCGTGTCAACAATTTCTACCAATGGAGTATCAAAAAGAGGTTGCCACCGTTGAAAGATGAGCTTCCAGTTGAAGTCCTTCCAACTCACTTTCCTTAATTGCTTTAGCTTGTCTTGTACCCTTCCTCACTATTTGTTCAATCTTCTTGACTCTTTTCTGAGACTGAATACCACTCTCAATTGTTTCTGCATTGCCAAACACTTTCTCATATGGTTCCTTTGGTGTTTCAAGGAGGGCTTTTGCATAAGTCTCAATTATGTTATCATTTGTTTCACATCCCATTCTAGTTACCCAAATAGTTCTAGGGACAACTGCCTCCATCTAGATTTCATCTTTCTTAATTACAAAACATATTTCCTTTTGATATTTATCCACAATTGCTTGAGACAACCTTATTCTTGTCTTCATTTGAGCCTTTAGTGCTTGAAAATGTTCATTTATATTTTTCGTTCTATTTTCTCCCATGTTGTTTAATATGTCCAATAGTTGCTTTCCTACCAGTATGTCAAAGGCAAAGTATTTCTTACCAATACCGGGTACTTCCTTGGTAATGTACAACATCAAACATACAAGAAAATTTCCAAATCTGAAAGTTCCCTTCTTATCACCTTTGATCTTCTTCAGGTTGTCTATCAATTCATCTTTAAGCCAATCACACACATCAATTCTTGCATTATCATTTACCATGTCATATGCACTTTTAATACATAGGCTAGATGCTGAGTTTAACCTATTTGCATGTGTAGCCTTATAACCAAGAATCATACTGAGAAATCTGACATTTATGTCATTCACATCATTGACTCTTAGGGATCTCTTGTCAAATGTTGTGTCAGTTAAGTTCGTTACAGTGTCATTAGAAACTTTCTTACTTCTGTCAGGCCTGCTACTAGTGGAAGGTAAGCTTGTTACTGCCCTAACTGCCTCTTTAGTGATCTCATGGATGGAATCCAACCAAAAGAATTCACCATGGACTCTGCTTAGGACTATTATTATCACATCTTCAGGAAATTTAGGAATGCTAAGAATATCCACAAAACCTAGGGTTTCTACAACCTTGTGTTCCATTTTAATGTTACCATTTGCATTGCAAATCACAGTCCTATACATGTTCTTTATTTCATCATCTCCTAATTCCTCAATATGACAATGTATGTATATCCTAGGATCCTCTACATAAACTACTCCCTTAGGTATTTTTGAAAATGCACCTATGGTATCATCCTTCTTCGCAATTACGGGAACAAGTTTGAATACGGGTCTAGGTCACTTGATAACCTCAATCACAGTAGGGTTTGTAATAAATTCAGTTGCAGATGAAGAAGCCATAGTTATAAATACCTCAATCTACCTTTAGGATGAGTGCTTGAATGAACTACTTCACTTTTCGCTAAGGATGCCTTCGCTTGGGAATTTTTGCGCTCTTGAAGATTTGAATGCTCAATGAATGAAAAAGGGGCCAAAACACTTGCTTTATAATGTTATTTTATCCAACTACCACATTTATTGCTTGTCGGTTAAGTCAAAACTTAACTCATCTTGCTGGTAAAGAAGTAATTCAACTTCTCACCATCAACCGAGGGTATATTAACATGTTTTTCAATTTGTTGCCAAACCCCCAAAGGATTTTCCTTCAGTTAGATGAAGATTCTCCTGCCAGTGGAGTGATACTCTATTCTGTCAGTGGAGGAGTATTCTCATTAGCATTCTGATATGACTTTCTAATCCATTTCTTTGAGAATTCTTTCTTTACCTCTTCAAATTTTTCTTTACCTTTCAGGCTGGGCACTTTGTTGTTTGTCGGTGATGCCTTACTTCTACAAAATTTTGCAATGTGTCCAATCTTGTTACAAGCATAACAAGTCACATTGTTTTTCTAAATAGCTTTCCCATATCCTATGCCAGTATGTGTTCTGCATTGATTAGATAAGTGTCCAAATCTTCCACAAACATAACATCTTACATTCATTCTACAATTTTTTGAATTATGATCTGCTTTGTTGCATTTAGAACATTGACCGATGGGTATATTAGTGTTTTGATAATTTCTAGATCTACACTGATTTTCTCAATGACCATACTTGTTACAATTAAAGCATTTCACATTAAAATTGTAAGCATTAGGTTGTCTTATCAGTTTGCTGTGATCATGATTGTTTGCAGTACCAGAGCTTTCACCAACTTCAAAGCCAAGGCCATTTGTATATGAAAAAGGGTATGTAGCTGCAATAACAACACTTCAATTAAGTCATTATATGCATGGTTAGTAATCAATAATCAATAATTAATAAACCATAACAAAGCGACTAATTTCCTTCTAAAAGATGCGAGTATAAGATTGCTCTCAAATTTTTATAAGCAATACCAGTGACTAGACTACACCAAGATGAAGGATTTAATATATATGATATTAACTATATGGTTGGAAAAATGGATGAATAATTCAAGCAATATGGATGCAAATAATCTAAAAAGCATAATGATCTTCAATGACTCCAGAGTGAAATTAGTGTGATAATAATCTCCAAGCGTGTTCTCAAAAATCTCTAGGGTAAATTGGAATGAGAGCTGAGGAGTGAATTTATAGAGAATTACCAGAGAAAAACTGAAAAAAGCTCAATTTAGGATTAATTGAAAATAATTGAGAAATTAGGTTTAATTAACCTTGAGATAGATTCCAATTATAGTTTAGTTGAAATGCATTCAAATAAGAAGTCCAAGTTGCATTGGAAATAATATTAAATTAATTCCATGCAATTGTGATAAAAATAGATAATTCCATGCATATATTTGATTTATTCTAGAAAAGGTATTTTCAATGCAAATGAACTTGTTTTTCTAAAAAGCTTTGAGTTCAGAATAATTCAATAATTCAACTAAATTGTTTTTCTAATTTCAAGTTCTAAATTTAGGAAAAGAAATAATATCTCAAGTTTGATTTCTCTCTCAATTCAATTCTTTGATTTATTTTCAATTCAACTCTTTCTTTGTAATTAATTCCTCTTTTGTAATAAATTAATTCCTTTTGCATGAATAAATGGCAATTTTATTAATTAATTAAATATGCAAGGATATTTAATAAATTAAAATAGGATATTTGATCATAATGATATTATTGGGAATGATTCAATTAATTAAATAAATATTTAATTAATATTGAGTAATTGATTTGCCATGTGATATTTGATTATTAAAGAATTAATAATGTGCTCAAGATTGATTTAATTGCCTTTGGTTAGGATCTTGGTGATGTTGTCGAGATTAGGGGGTCATGGTTTAGATGACCATTTTTAGGGTATTACATGTTAGGTCCCATAGACAACTAAGAGGGGGGGGGGTGTGAATCAGTTGTCAAATAAATTCAACCAAAAACAACTTAATCAAATTACTGCTTAATACCAGTGAAACAGTCTGTTATACCGGAGGACAAATTTAACAGATAAATGCAGTACCGGTAAATATTAATGCATGAAACTAAAAGACAAAGTCATCAACAACACATAACACCAATATTTGTACGTGGAAACCCTATAAAGGGAAAAACCATGGTGGGAAACCTTACCCACAATCAGATGATACTACTGCAGATAGTAAGTGTACATAAATGGGGTCTGCACATGCAGAAAGGCCAAGTGCCTAGACATCACTGCTTAAACACAAATGGAAGTCACACTGACTACAATTGGATGGTTAAATCCAATAAGAATGTACTTCTCAAAATAGCATCTTCATATGCTGGATTCAGTACCGGTGTAGTTCTGATATGCTTTCACAAAAACCTAGCTTCACCTTCAAATAATGTCTGTGTGTATAGCTCTGCTTAATCTCGCATATACCTTCACACAAAACCTTTTTCACATTCCTCCATCGATCTTACAATTAAGACCTTACATTTATACCATAACTTAAGACCAATTTTAGTAGGTCGGCTCTACAAGATATTACAATAAAATCATTTTACAAACAATACAATATCTGATGCAATAACCGATTCAACATGTCAGCTTAATGCATTTACAGAAATATTTAATCATCTCCATAGTGTGTCATGCTGATCTGAAAAGATAAACCTGTCGGTGTAACCTGGACCTATTTGCTGGTAACAACAAATATGCAAATGCTAATATGCCAATAAACAAAACTCCAAAACAAAGTGTCCACATGATGTTTATGACATAACCAAGTGTTTTCCATATTATCCCAAGTGTCGGTGATCATTATATCCTGTCAGTGTACCATATATCGGTGACTGTGCATTAGTCACTTGCTTGCCAGTGAATGTTGCTGGATCTCCAAAGTGCCAGAGTTGATAAGTGTTTAGTAGGTGTTGACATCAATGACAAAACCATACAAAATACCAACATTGCAGTATCACCATTAGGTGTTGTCATCAAGTTCCTTTGAACTTTTCTTGAATTTCTCCTTGTGTTGATTTGCAGTAGCTAGTTCACTCTCCAAGATTCCTTTCTGTCTCATGAGTTCACTTGTGTCATTTTGTGTATGCATCAAGTCTGTCTTTAACATATCATTTTCATGACTAAGTCTTGTATTTTCATTTCCAGCATCATTTAGTCTTCTAACCATGTCATCTTCATTCTTCTTTCTATATTCAATTTCTTTACAAAATCTCATAGTTATATCTTGCATCTCATTCTTCATTGTACTATTTTCTTGTCTCAGCTTGTTTACCAAATCATTAAGAGTTTGCCTTTCATCATCATCATTTTGCATCTTTTCACAAAGTTATCTTCTATTTTGCAATAGTGAGATTTTCTTGAATTCCTTGAATGATATCCTGTGCAGCCTTCAAATCATCTTCAAGTTTGATATTCTTTACCTTTTCTGCATCATAGTTTGAAAGAGCTATTTCCAATTGCTTTCTCAAGTTTTCCATCTCTACCAGTGTCAAGGTCTTCCTCAAGCTGTTAGGCTTTTGAAAATAGAGGACTAGGCTCTGATACCAATTGTTAGGATTCCCAAAGATATTGAGAGGGGGGGGGGGGTGAATTAGTATTTGACCGGTATATGAATTTTCTTGACTTATTCTATGAAAATCATTTCAAAACTATGTACCAGTAAGCTAAAATTAATGTAGTAAATAAGAACAATAAACACAACATGAAAGGCACACCATAATATAGTATTTTAATGAGGAAACCCGGTGTGGGAAAAACCTCTGTGGGATTTGTGACCCACAATATTTGCTTACTGGCCAATAAGGGAATATTACTATTTACAATAGGGGCCTAGACATGTGGGAAGGCCAAGTGCCTAGAGCTCACTGCTCAGTTACGAAACAAGTCTCATTGACTTACACAAATGAATTATACAAATCCAATGTCATGTACTGCTTCAGATCAACATCTACTATGCCAGGTTCAGTACCAATTTAAGCTCTGCAATGATCATAAACCCTTATCCAATATCTACCTTACAATTCTAATATTAGGTCTACAATAATCCTTCCATTTATATCTCTCCTAAATGATCTACAATGATCTCATACTTATATGAGTCATATTACAATCTGCCAAGTCGACTTACAAAAGGTTTTACAATTAAATACAAAATACATTTAAACAAAATTCCTGTCGGCCATGGTGTTGGTAATCTTTCTTTTTGGTGCCGGTAATCTTTCTTTTTGGTGTCGGTAATCTTTCTTTCTAGTGCCAGTGAACTGCATGCCAGTGTTGAGTCTATCAGTGTTGGTGCCTACCGATATCATATGATTGTAAGGTTACCATCAATGACAATACCTTCAATCACCTACAATTTCTCATTGGAGTGTGCATTTGCCAACAATTGCAAGGTCTTTTGGACCGTTTTCCTCCAAGCCCTAGAAAACTAGATTTTGGAGGCCTAATTGGGTCTCATTCATTGTAGCCCTTTTCTAGACAAAATGGTGAAATAGGTAAGGAAGGAAATGAAAGCAAACCTCAATTGGACCCAAAAGGTATTCAAATCATGTTAGAATCCACCTCGACACCTCTACATCAACTCACAATTCTAGGATGTCAAATTGACAAGTTGAAGCCAAGACAACCATAATGAGCACATGGGAAACATTATGAATTGGTAGGGTTCCTAGTTAAACACTTGAAGAAAAAACCTTGAAATTGATAAGAAGCAAGCCCTAGAAGAGATTGAGAAGGACTTGGAGGTCTTAGAGAATAGCTAGGCCTAGATAGTTGGTGTAATTGAGCAACACCAACTAGGTGAAGTGTGAGCAAGCTAGGTGAACCCCATCAATTTTCAACACAGTAGACTTAGTTGCCTACAAAGGACCAATTAAAGGTTCAGATTGTAGTCACTCAAAGGTATCAGATGATGCAAACAACCTTCAATTACTAGCAAAACCAAATCGAAAGGCTGAAAAGGTATTGAGCTCAAGGATCACTAAGAAGACAAGGCATAAAATCTATTGGGAGCACCTAATCAAGTGGTAGGGTATGGATAATGCCGAAGCTACATGACTGCTTGAGACAGAGTTTAAGAAGTTAGGCATTGATCAGAATTTGATTCCCAAGGAGGTGACTTAGTTTTTATTTGTTTGGGAGAATGGTGCACGAGAACCTAGGACTTAGGCTCATATTCCTTATCCAATTTTGGATTGTATTGACCTTAGCCAAGTTAGGTTCCTAATAATGACTCCAGGAGGGTCCAAGAAGTGAGTGTGATGTTTGTTTTGAGTCAAGTGCAGGCCTAGTTGAGTTAGTTTTCTTCCTAGGTTTGCATTTTGTGCATAGGTAGTAGTTTGAGTAGGAAATTGACCTTCTTGATGGTCAAAAGTGGTAAAAATTGGTATGATAATGAGAGAGGTTTATTATGGTCTTAGGAATGCTTAAAAATTAATGAGAAATGACTTGAAATAGGTTTTATAGGTTGGCAAAGCAAAAAGCAAAAAGTTGTAAAAGTTGTCATGACAACTTTTGTCCTAAAATGCTTAGTGATGGAGTTAGGGAGAGCACAACACCCTAGAATTCCTCCACACATGGGAAAGACTATAAAAACCTCCTCTTTCATGGTTACCAAGGCTGGAAGTTTGTTTTTGTATAATCAACAATCTGAAACTACTTATTTTCGAACTGTTATCACTATTTTTGGCTCATTTTGCTTACAATGTGAATACAAATAGATTGAATCCATTGATCCAGTTATGGATTGAGATTATTTGGTGTGTTTTAGAGTCATTTGTTTCATTTCAATCATTTTAGTTAGTGTGTGTTGGTGTTTTCATATTTTTGTTTTCAATCAGCCAGTTTTGGTTTGTAAATAGCAGTTTTAGGTAAAATGGTTGCCCCATAAAATCCCTCAGTGCTACCATCATGGCCTATTCAGACATGGAAGGAAACCACTTTTATAGTATACATATGTAGGGAGAAGTTATATAATTTGTGTTTGATATGGCTACCACCTTGTTCTAGGCGATTCCAGGAGCAATCCGACCAGAGAAGACAAGGTGAAATTTGAGTGCATAGTGCAGAGGTGAACACAAAACCACAACCAAATGATTTGGAGGGGTCTATGAAGTACATATAGAGTTTCCATAGCAAGGAGAAGCCTTGAAAAGACCTTTTGATGTCCATTTCACAAACTTGACTAGTCACTACAGATTAAGAGGCCTAGAAACCCTTCAAAACCCTCATTTTTGGGTTAGGGCATTCTACGGAGAGTTGGGAAGCCACAACCACAAAAATCACCTGGGGTTAGGTGAGTGTTCGAAGAAAAACCAGCCTTGTTGTAGTGTCTTTTGGACCGATTTCCTCTAAACCCTCAAAAACTGGATTTTGGAGGCCTAATAGGGGCTCATTTCTTGTAGCCCTTTTCTAGGCAAAATGGTGAAATCGGTAGAAAGAATAATGGATACAGACCACAAATAGACCCAAATGGAATTAATTTCATGCTAAAAGCCACCTCCACACCTCTTCAACAACTCACAATAGCAGGAGGTTTAATTGACAAGTTGAAGACAAGACAACAAGAATGACATATGGGAAATACTTTGAATTGGTAGCGTTCGTAGTTAAACACTTGCTGAAAACACCTTAAGATTGGCAAGAAAGAAGCCCTAGAAGAGATTGAAAATGAATTAGAGGTCTTGGAGCATAGCTATACCCGGAGAGGTTGGTGGAATTGAGAAACACCAACTAGGTGAAGTGTGAGCAAGCTAGGTAAACCCCATCAATCCCAAGAAAACTTTGCATCCTTTTTAAGTAATTTAACAATAGGATTAATGATTTCAACAAAGTTAGCTATAAATATTTTTACCCAATTCACCTTGCTCAAGAAATAATGAATCCCTTTAACATTCTTTGGCCGAGGTACATTATTTATAGCTTTAATCCTTTCAGATTCTATTCTAACCCCTTCCTTGTAGACAATATGCCTTAATGATTTTCCTTCAGTCACTACAAAATGACATTTTTTGGGCTTCAAGGATACACCGATCTCCAGAGCCTTGCAAAAAACCTTTTCCAGATGACTACAATGATCATCTGCCTTCTTTGAAAAATACATCAAATCATCCTTGTAAACTACCATTATGATGTTGATAAACTCCTTAAAAGCCACATCCATTACTCTCTGAAAAGTAGCTCCAACATTCTTCAGGCCAAATGGCATTCTCACATACACATAAGTCCCCCAAGGGGTAGTAAAAGCAGTTTTAAATCACTCAGACTCTTTCACTAGTACCTAATTATAACCTAAGAACCCATCCATCCTAGACAAGAGATCACAACCTATTACCCTTTGTAACATGGTTTCCATATTTGGGGAAGAATAATTATCCTTTAAAGAGGCAACGTTAAGATTTCTAAAATCTACACAAAGCCTTATATCCCCACTCTTCTTTCTGACAGGGACCAAGTTGGATACCCATGAAGAATGTCTTATATGTTTTATAATCCCCCCTTCCCTTAACTTGGTCAATTGTTGTTGTATTTTGGTCTCCAAAAGGGGGTTAATAGGTCTTTGCTTCTATCGAAAAGGCTTAGCATCAGCATGCAGAGGAATTTCATGTTGAAATAAATCTTGTCTATACACCTTTAGGTCCTCATAGGACTAAGTAAAAACATGTTTATACCCTTTTAATAAGTTAATGAGGCTGGTCCTAACATGGGGAGACAGGTTCTTCCCAATATACACCAACTTAGGGGACGCTTCAGTCCCTAAATTGACCTCATCCAATTCCTCCAATTTTGTAGATGATGCTTGGTGTAAGTGACCATCACTGTAACTAAACATATCCTCTAGTTCAACTAATCCCCTGGGTATTTCATTTGTCTCTAGCTGCACTATGTCACTTCCAAGAATGGTTTCTTGTCCATCTACTACTTCAACCAATGCATTACAAATCAATCTTTTGACCCTCATAGTCATCTATGCATTGTACAAATATAAGGATGTCTTCATCATCCTCAAAAACTTGCCAATTGTACACATTATCTAGGATGGTTGGTCTGGCTTTTGTTCCAATTATTGAAACTCCAGTCAATGTTACATCGTCATTCTTTAATGCAACATTAGCTAAAAATTCTACCATAATGTTCTTAGACCTTTCAATCCAACCAATAGAAAATGCATTAAAGTGTTCAATGACATCCCAAATAGCATGCTTATATCTTTTTAACTTGTCATTTTTAGATGCATATCCTGACCTTATCTGAGACACTACAAGCTCATAGTCTCCATAAACTCTTAACAATTTGATCCCATGCGTTTTAGTAATTTCTAAGCCTAATAGCAAAGCTTCATACTCAACTGTGTTGTTTGCACATTGGAATGCTAACATAAAATAATACTTGAAGGTAATACCTGATGGGGAAACAAATAGAACCCCCGCTCCAGACCCTTCCTTAGAGAAAGCACCATTAAAGTACATCTGCCATAGGCCTTCTTGTTGTGATTCCATCTCATTTACAATAGGATCAGTATTCTTTAACTGAAGCTAAATGGGTTCAATCCTAAAGTTATCAAGATCTACATCAATCATGCAATTAAGCATGTTTGGGTCAATTTTTTTAATAACCACTGGGGCACATGGTTCTCTATACAATTTTATAGAATTCCCATTCACTGGGATAGTTGCATATGACAGATCCAGCTGAACATGTCCTCCAATAGCATCAGCCCACTGTCTAGGCAACAACATGCCATAATGTGGATTGGTTTCTATAACAATTACATCCATTTTGTAAGTACCTTTAGGGAAAGCTGCTATTTTTACTTCTACATCTCTCATAGTACCTACAATAGGCACTTCTCTATTATCCATACCATAACACCTCCCATATGAATTGTGTACAAATAAACCTAGTTCTTTCATAACCCCATAAGGCATCACATTGAATCTATCATGCAATTTTTATCAATTTGTTATTAACTAATAGTGTGACATAAAAGGGATCTATTTGAGATGGTTCTTGATTGATAGTGGCACCCACATAAACTTCTAGGACCCCTTGTTATTGATCCTTCTCATATTTTGTAGCTCCCCCTTTAGAAAAATAATCTCCATCTGATATACTTGAAATCAAAGAAAAGGAAGCCTCCCTATGTTCTTTTATTTTCAGCAGCTCTATTAAAGGTACTGAAACCTTCATCTGCGTTAAAACTTGAGTCATATAAAAAACATTGTTAACATTAGACTCAACATGAGTTTTAACCTTTTATTCCTTCTGGCGACCAATTCTCTTGTCACCAGTGGTTTTTGCTTTACATCTAGTTGTATCAGCAATATTAGATTTCACTGAACTACTTGACTGATCACCTTTGGCCTGACTATCTTTGGTAGAACTTTTGTTCTCACTGGACCTCTTAGAAAAAGTTTCTTTAAACAACAGAGAACCATGCATACCTTGACTCCTATCATCTTTCCTGCTCCTTAGATTGTAGTTATGGTTGGCTTTAGCTATTGCTGCCTTAGTCAGACTCTTGACTTCCTCCTCACTAGGTCTCCTCAGATGAACCTCCTGGTCTTCTATTATGACTACATTCAGAATGGGATGCCAATAAATTGTCAAATTACTCTTGGAAATTTGCATTGCCTTTTGAGAAATCATATTCACTTGCTTCATCCTCTAAAGACTCACAGTCAGTTTCCACAGTATACTCAAACATATTAACTATGGGTCCATCCTCAATTCTAATGGATTCATTCAAAGCTTGAGCCATGGCACACTAGTAGGGGGAATGTGGCCCATCACATGCTGTACACCAAGGGGTACTTTCCACATTGTGTAATTTTCTTCCCTTTAAAGGATCAGGGGTATTCTGATTTTGTGTGCCCTTTGATTTATCTTGCACAGGTTTGCCATCTTTCCATGTAGTGTTATATGGCATATCATGCAATCTAGTCGGTCTATCCTACCAGTTGTAGTGAGGGCTCTCAAGCTTACTTAATTTAGTAGTAAGATCCTTGATAGTAGTCATTAATTTCTCTATCTTATCCTCTTCTTTAGAGGACTTGTTTTGTTGTGGCTTTTGTTCCAGCCACAATCTTCCATTAGTCCTTCTTCCCACTTTACCCGATGCTTTGCTATTACTCTCTACATTGTTTGCAATTTTCAAAGCATCCCTTAAATTGTGTGGGTTTTTTTTTCTGAGAATGTAAGCCATTTTGGGGTCAAATGCATTATAATAGGTAGTTAGACACACACTTTTATCTAACCTCATTACTTGAAAAAGCCTATGCATTGCCTTTTGAAATCTTGCATTGAAATTTATGACAGCTTCATTATCAGATTTCCTGATGTTATTTAATTCATTGAGCATGAAGCTCACATTTGTCTTGTCTCAATATTGCTCTTGAAATCAAGTTTTGAACTCTTCCCATGAACCAACATTGTCTACAGGTAACCCTTTGTACCAATCTCTAGCATCCTCAATCAAGGATTGCACAAACAACTTCATGATGACATCTTCATGTGCAATTTCATAGTCATTAATCATGTCACCAAATGATTTTAGATGCTCTTCAGCACTGACAACATTATTCCCAGCAAACTTCTGGAGTTTATCCCTCATTTCAGTAGGGACATAGTTTGGATATCCAGGAATTCCATCAAAATACAATGGCTTGTATAGCTCAACATTTATCAGTCTCCTTTGAAACTGATTTCCAATAAAGTTGTTTCTAGTATTTACCCTTGGCCCTGAACTACTACCTATAAGAGTTTGATGACTTTGATTGTCGGCTGGTTGCTGACTAGTTTGGTTTGCTAGAATCACACTTGAGCAAATAGTAGAATTACTTGGGGTAGCAATTTGAGATTGGTTAACGGGTGGGATAACATTCATTTGTATCATTGGTTGGGTGTTCAATATAGAGGCAGAATAATGTTGGGACATAGGATTACTATGATCTATAGGTGGAAAAGTTATAGCAAGATCTTTTAAGCAGCGTATTTTTCTTCTGAACTCTGCATTTAGTGCTTCTATTTTAGCCTTTTCAAACTCTCTTTTCAGGTCTTCATTTTCCTTACTTACCCTTTCTACTTCAACCTCATGCAATATCACTCCCTGGGGTCCTTTTGCACTTTCTGATACCAAACCCGCAGATCTATTCTCCACCACCTTTTTCTTCTCTTTGTCAATAATCGGTCTAGTAGGTTGGGGATCATTATGGACCTCCCTACTAGGTTGTGATACAACCTTAGGTTCAGAAACAATTTTTGGATCAAGGATTTCCCTAATAACAGGACCTTGCTCTTTACTCACATGCTCTTCTTGAGAAAACAACTCAAGCTCTACAATCTGTCTTAATAAACTATCTCTTTCAATGAGTTTGGCTTTGGTTTCATTCTCCTTTTCCTTTTGTTTCTTTTTTCTTAATGCAATCAATTGATGTACTCTCAAATTTAATACCTCAATCTCTTGAGATGCTTCATTTTGGTCTGGCAAAGTTTCCTTTGAATCAGACACATTTAATTGGTTCATATCAATCAGGCTAATATTTACTTTCATAGTTTTGGGAATGGAACTAGTTCTATTACTTGTACTATGCCTATCTCTCTCAGAATTGCTGGCATTAGACAATCTTGGGTGAAAGGTTTGGATATCATCATTAGTGCCAAATAGGCCAGCATGAAAACCCATAATATCATGGTCAGAGTCATGAGAAGAGGCATTGGATCTTGCATATATAGGATGCTCAGAAGACTTGCCTGTTCGATTAATCTTCTATTTCCATGACTGATTTGACTGTTCAGGAATAACAGTCCCTCTCCATCCCTTCTTGACTATTTTTGGTAACCCTTCATGCAACTTTTCTTGAGGGTTTTTCTTCATATAAGACCTAGTATTCCTTCTCCTATTCATTTTGCTAATCTTGTGAAGTTACTATGATTTTTTCTAAAAGAACATTGGTTTTTTTTTACTTCAGAGTCGCCACCCAATATCTTGGGAACAAAATATATAGTTTAATATAGTGAATCATTTGCAAGACACCTAAAAATGAACTATTGATCTTTAGAAAAGAACAACATAGTATTATAAGATGCTATGAGATAAACCAATGATTTTCTTTAGAAAGGTAAGCACAATAATTTTTAGACTGAAACCAAGGGAACCTGATCTCAACACTTTATGCAATAAAGACACAAATCTACTATATAAGACTTATCCTATTTGACTCTCCCCAGCACAGTCGCCATTTTTGTTGTTCTCCATTTTGAAAACTTTTGTTCCTTCTCTTGAAAAGCAAAAACTACTGCCTTTGTGCTGCAATGGAAGAGAACAACAAAAGTTTGAAATAAAGACAACAATATGAGGTTCCAAACCTAGGAAACCTCCTACACTTTAAGCTTATAAAAGCTTGGGCAGGTGAACCCTTTTAGACTATTTTCTCACAAAAATATTTAAATGGTTTGTAGAAAACCAATGTAAATTCCTGCAAATTTTTCTTACTGACCACTACAACTAAACTTGAAGGAAAAGTTGATTTGACTTTTAAAAGAGGATCACAAAATGCAACAAAAACCAATAGATGAACGGGTGCCTTATTCAAGCAACAAAGTCATCTACAACAGACTGCAACCTGACAAGAGAAACTAGTACACAAATCACAAATTCTTGATCTATCAACTTTGAATATGCTTGACATATATAGAGTCCTAATCTGCACTAGACTTCATCAGCCAATCTACACCAAAAGTACTGATGTCAATGATTTTGTTTCAAGTATATTTATATTTTCCTCCTTGAGAAAAAGACTAAAAACAACCTCATTAGATGCCTAGAAAATCATTCAAATAAGTGATCCTTGATTACTTAAATGGAATAAACATCAGTACAATGACACAGAGACAAATACAAGTCTGAGTTTAAATTATCTGGACTATATATTTCATTCCTCTATCATAAGTTTACAAGTACTTCATATTTGACTTAGAAATTGCTAAGATAAGGGCCTGTATTAATTTTGCCAACGTTTAGCTACAAAAATTATGTCCCCTTTTCTAGGTAACCTTGGTATCCTTTAATAGAAATCATGATGCAACAAGCTTCGAACCACCTAGAAGAAAATCTTACCCTAACAGTCATTTAATTTAAAAGTTCCATTGTAGTTGAGGGAGAGATCTAACATTCCTTCTGGGATGCATGCCTCATTAATTCACTGGGCATTCACATGGACAATGGCCGAAAGGGTAGGCCCCTATTACCCAAAATTGGTTACAACAACTAGCAACCTAATAAAGCCGATGGATCATCTTGTACCAAAGTATGGATGAGTTCATATCACAAAGTGACACACCATTATGTTCTTCACATATCTCCCTGAAGATCTCTTGGGTACCTCTCACCAACTCATTTTTCTCTTGAAGCAATGTCATATGCAACTTGCATAGCTCTGCCGATATTTCATTTGAATATTTGAAATTCTTTGGCACCAACGGATCAGGAGACCTTTTCTTTGAGCATTTTTCCTTTAGTTGCCAAGTCATTGCTATTAGCCACTAAGAAAGTTTTTGTTGTGACCTGGAGACAACCGTTGATCTTCTTTAGATCACCATTGATCTGCTCGACTTGCCTGGACCTTATCTAGCCTCTATCACTTTCTTTTTTGATAGGCTCGACATGTGGCATCCCTTGATTGGCTCCGGGGTCCCAGTCCTACCGCCTGAGCACGGCCTAGACTCATGACCAAAATAAAACTATGATCGTATGATCAACTTTGATTTTCTCTCTTAGTGGGCCCCAACACTCGGTTGCCAAGTTGCAGCGAATAAACATCACATGTCCTCTGATCGCGGTATAGTGACCATTGTCTGATCAACTTGGCCAACCGTTAGATCCTTCTCAACTTGCTTGATCCTCATCTCTTTCTGAGTGGCTCTATTTTATGCCATGGTGTCACCATGTGGCACCCTCTGATTGGCTCCAGAGTTCACAACTTGGTGCCACCTATTGTGAGGGTATTCATTCTAGGATCTCCACTCTGACACCTTAGCATGGCCCTCGCTAACCACCAGAATGAACCACCTGCCTTAACCACTTGCATTAACTGTCAGTCATGGTTCAACGCTGGAATGGAGCTCTTCTTTGTCACAAGGTTGCGAGGGATATGCCAACTACTAGTTTCTCATCACAACCTAGCGACAACCATTGGATCATCTCCAGATCTGCTCACTTGCAAGGTCTCTAGTCTTATGGGTATTAGCATTTTATGCTAGCAAGCTGGAGATTGGGTTTATGTCGCGAGGTCTTGAATTTCTCTTTGCCGCTCACCCCTTCTATCGGGCCCACCATGTGTCAACCACTAGTTCACCTTTGGATCCAATTAGGTGCCACTTGTCACCACATCACTTTAGGCCGAACCCTTCACTAGACCTGGGCTCGCCTTGTCGCCTAGTCGCGATGGATACTCTAACGAGCAGCTTCCCATCACGACCTAGCAACCACCATTGGATCTGCCTTGACTTGCCCACTGGTTATTTTGCCTTTTTGCTACAAAATTTGGTTACCTTGGGATGCATGCACACATGTGGGGTGCACTAGGTCACTGAGCTAGCTCCTTGTCAAAAGCCCTTAAGCTTTGACACTATGAATGTGTGTGGCTGTCCATTTAAATACTAAAACGCTCCTCCCCACCACCAATATGGGATAAATGGTTTATGCCTGGCCCTTTGCTTGAAAACCCTCTGGGTCCTTTCCTCTGTCACACGACTCTTGCCATTTTCTTTTTCTTGAAGGTTTCTGAGCCTCTTCAAGAATCATGCAGGGGCACTGGCAATATACCAACCAATTACATTTACTTGGAATTTGTGCGCGAGGGGACGATGCAAACTATGTTTTGTTTTGTCCTTCCTTGAAATGAATCTAATTGATCTGACCCATTAGGTAGTCCTTTGATAGTAGATGCAAAAATAGAAATGGGCCTCCCAAATTTATAAAAATTTAATAGGTCCCAACAAACTTTTTGTGCAAAATTGCAAAAATGTAACTTTTGAGTGCAAAAGTGCAACTTTTTGTAAATCGATTGGGAGAAGTGTTTCAATGGCTCCAACCTAATCCAAATTTGGTGGGAAACAATTGGAGAGTTGTATAAGCCTTGTGGGAATGATTCCCAAGGTTTTTGGTGTTAGAGTTTGGAGTTTGAGAATCAGTAATACACAAAATACTATAGTTTTCCTAGAAATTTTGTGTTTGCAGGAGTTGTATCTGTCTATACGGATTGATTGCAACCCCACCATCCATGGAGTATATAGGGAGATGAAATAGATTTATTCTTGTGGTGTTTTGAGGTCTTAACTATTTTGGAGTAGAGAGAACCTTCCATTCTTCTGACTGTAACCCATAAATTGAGGGTTTGGAGAGGGTTTTGAATAAAAATGGCTTTATCTTGCACTCTGGTCCATTAGAAGACTGTTCCTTTGGAGGGATGCAAGATAAGCCTTTTTTTTTTACTTTTTTCATGGATTTCTGCAAGGGAAACTTTGTTGTGTGGAGAAAAGAGCAATATTAGGTAGGCATCTCTATGTGACTATCTAGGACAAGTTTTAGGATAGTCATCATAAGTTGTCATAGCGGTGGATTCCAGGCATGTAACCCAAGAATTAGAGGTTTATAACTACCCCCCACATGCCCATAGATTTAATTTTCCATTTTTTTTACTGGTAAAGGTAGTTACTTTGGAAAATAGGGCTAATTGCCCCTATTAGGTCTCTTAGCCTCTAAAGGGAGAAGACCTTGTAATTCCTGATCTGGCCAAACCATTTTTGGGGAAGAGTATAACTTCCAAAAGGGTGTCTAAAATAATATTGTTTTTGTATGGGTGTGTGAAACATTTTGAAGATAAGATCCATTCTATTGTCAAATAGGGCTACAAGCCAAGGGGGTAGGTTTACAAAAGAGGTATAAGGAATTGGTGCCCTAAACCAAAATGAGGGTGTGAAAGAGTCCTTAGATGACATGTGTTGGCCAAATTCAAAATCCCAAGGTTAGGGGTCACTGGTAAAGCATGTTTGAGGAGTTGAAGCCTTTTACTCATCTTGAGTAGGCCTAAGCTTAGTGAATTTGTGTATATTTTCATCCAAGGTGTAGATTCCTTCCTTGCAAGACCCTTGTGTGTAGTTAGGGGGTCACTAGCCTAACCATTTTGGGGCTTGTCATTAGGAGTTTGGGTAGGCCTTTGCATCACCCTCCCTAATTTAATTGAATTCATTAGCAATTTGATTAAATGCTCCCTTTCATCTACTTATTAATAAATCTAAGGAATTATTAATTAAGTTCATTCCATGGTCCCCTTTGATTAATTAATTCAAATTAGTTAATCCTCCCCCCATTTCAATCAATTCTTCTAATCATCTAATTAATTAAAATAAATCAATTTATGAGTTGTTGAAAATTAATGTCTTTTCCTATTATTTGAATTTTTAAATTCAAATTACCCACATGCCTCCTAACTTCTAACCATCTAACCTAACCATCCCCTAACCTAACCCATTCCACCTAACCTTGGATCTAGCTAACCCTATCCTATCTTGCACATTCTAACCTCCTTATCCTAACCTCTTATGGTGTGGATATACTTCCCTTGAGACACATGACACTTTGGCCACATGTCTCCTCCCTTGGACACTTTCCCTCTCATGAGCAAATCTCCTTGACACTTGTCACCACAGAGTTGACAAGTGTCCCTTCTTCCAACCTCTTCTCCAACCTCCTCCAATTTCACCCTTGATATCTTTAGACTCAATCTTGACCGTTGATTCTTGCCACCTCATCCATGGCCTTGGAAATCCTATAAATATCGCCCATTTTGGAGCACAAAGGATCCCATCTCATTATCAATTTAGGCATTGTTACTAAAGGCATATCATTTAAGCGTTATTGTTATAGGCAATTGCATCTTAGATTTAGCTTAGTTTGATCATTTTCTAGCATAATTGTTGAATCATGTAGCTTAATCAATCTCTTTTCTAGCTTAATTACATCATCATCATAGCTTAATCATGCATAGCTTTAGCTTAATTAGTCTCTTGGATCAATCTAGCTTAATCAATCTCATCTTTGCATATCATTATCATTTCAAATCCTCCATCTAGGTGTACTCAAGTCACTAGGATTTCTTATCTAGATTCAAGAGAAAATCCATACTCGCATCTCTTAGGAGGGCATAGGTCGCTTTGTCATGGTTCATCTTTCATTTGCTTCTTATTTGCTAACCATGCTTGTAATGAACTATTGAGTGTTTGTGTTGTAGCTGCAGGTATCACACTTCATAGGAATGACAACAGTAGTTAAATCTTGTCTTAGTATTATCATTTATCTCTCAAGCTCTTACTCATTGCTTTGGGATTGTACCAAATCAGTTCTCAACATATCATTTTCCTTAACCAACCTACCACATTCTTAAAACTTGTTCTTCATAGATGCAACAAGATTTTCTTCCATTTTCTTTCTGTCCTCAATCTCCATAGACATCCTCATAGTTATAACTTGCATTTTTCATAACCATGTTCTCCTGACTCAATTTATGACATTTCTCCTTAAGTGCATTTTTCTCTTCATCATCCTAATTTTGAAAGAGTTCCTTCCTCCTAGGTTGAACAAGTTATAGCCTCTCTTGTAGGACAATAATTAATTCCTTAGAAGAATTCAATTCATCTTGTAGCTTTAAGTTATTCAACCTTTCAACATCATAATCTTCAAGTGACATCTCAAGCTGCTTCTCCAAATCCATATTCATGGATTTTGGTTTCAGGATCTTCCTCAAGTTGTTAAACTTCTTCCAAGGACAAGGCTTTGATACCAATTGTTGGAAACCAATAACACTGAGAAGGGGGGTGAAATAGTGTTATACCAGAATAATAGATTTTAGCCTTAACAAAATATGCATACACCAACTGGTATACCAGTATAAAGAAAATTGAAAAAATTAAAGAAACTAATAATCCAATCACATAAATAAGAATCATAACACATAGATTTATACATGGAAAACCTCAAAGAGAAAAAACCACGGTGGGATTTATGATCCACAATATCAATCCACTAGCCATATGAAGAGATATTACAATATATGAGGGGCTTGCACTTGCAAGAAGGCTTACAACCTAGAGCACGCTGCTCAATCACAATAGGAGCCTCACTAACTACATAAAATTCTAGATAACACTCGGGAGAAGTGTGAACTACTAAGATAGAATCTTCTATGCCAGAATACAGTTCTAGTTTAAACTCTATTTTATTCCAGTTAGAAACCCTAAACCACTTTACCAGAATAACCCTTACAATAAATTCCTCACATACATAATCTCTTTGATATATTTCACATCACATTACATATACATCATCATAATGTCCTATCTCATGTCTATCTCCCTGTATATCAGAATGATCTAATCAAACTGCCCTATATACCCTATACAACTTTTATGCCTTATGTTGGCTTATAAAGATATATACAATATCAAATTACATGTCGGCCAGATAGCATAAATGTATAAAACATTAAAACAAATTGTCGATGTCAGATCCAAGAGATGTCGGCCTCCAATATCGATAACCTTTTCTATACCATGTCGGCCTATATTGCTGGTGACCAAAGAAATCCTTTTGGCCTACTAGTGTCAGTGCCGTTGTCGGTGTAGAATTTGTGAAGTGTCTATTGGTACACCATAGAATCAAAACATGAAGCCGGAACACAAAATCATGTTGCCATCAATGACAACATAGTGAAACCAACCAATATAGTGTCAATTGCCAACATACGGGTCACTGGTAAAGAAGATGAATGTCATTCAAAAGAATGACCATTGGAGTCACAATTGAGTCACTGGTAGACAAGTTAGTGTTTGACTTGTGTGGAAGATATGGAAAGGAGACCCATATGATATAACAACCAGTACATGATGACATCTTTGAGTGGGAAATATATTGAGTTGTTGTTTGTGATGAAGAGGCAGAATGTTACCTAAATCAGATTAACACAGGAGGAGAAATATGTATAGGTCACCGGTATGTTGTGTGGATGCAAAACAACATGACTCCTACTGGATGAAGATGCAATCAAGATGTGAAGAGATGATTGGCAGTGAGTGTGCCCCAAACCGGATCACATGTGCCTGTTTGAAGGTATGTTGCACAAGCAAGGAAGACACATGAGTACATTGCAGAATGAAGATGACAAAGATCCACTACCATTAGTAAGTGGAGATTATCTCCTATTATGCATAGTATGCATCATAGTTCTGTGAGATAAGGAAGAAGAGGTAAAGGCGGATGTTTGAAGGTTGACATCAGCTCTACCAGTGAATCAAAGGAATGCCTCAAGTGTATGAAATCAGGGATATGCACTAGACATACAAAGAAGGCATGTTGAGTTGCCAAAACAAATGAAGAGTGATGGTTTTGACACCTTGATAAACTAATTGTGACGATGTATGGTTTGATGGTGAAGAAGGCAATGTGGAGCATCTGCAGATAGAGAATGCAACCGGTATGTCGATGCTTTAGATGGAACCAACTAAAGGTTGATGATATGGTGTCATCAGAATGGCTACCAGCCAGCATGAGAATCAGTAAGGAAGAAAAGAGGCTAAGTGATGAGCTCCTACCTGATGAGAATGAGAATTTTATGGATAGGCATAACTGACAACTAGTTAAAGTGTTCCATTGGCAGATCAAAAAAGTGCAAACATGATGGTTAACCAGTAAAGTGTGAGATATCGGCAGGGTTAGTGAATCGATAGAAAAGAAGGACCAATTGTGTGTTGATTGTCAGTGACCGAGTCTAGCCAAAACATAGATCTTTGTTGAAGTGGATATCGACATGGATTCCATGTGGAGTTGAAGTGGAAAGCTCACAAAGGTTGGTGAAGTGTTGTGTAGGGATAGGTTTTTCTATAGTTGTGCATTTAATATGGAGCCCGTGATTTGTGGATCGGATCAGACGAGTGCAGATCGAGGAAGAATGAATGACAGAGAAAGATTAGGGAGTTTTTGGCACTTGAATCAAAGAGAGGAAATCAAATTGCAGGAGGACCTAAAGAAGGAAATAGTTGGGTCATAAATGAGTTCACAGATTTCAATGCCAAAAATCATAGTCGAGTTTTCTATTCTTGGCAAACATACTATAGACAGATAAAAAATGCGTGATGACATATCCCTCCAAAGTAGGTGAGTGATCCAAGGTAGCTCAGATCAGATTTGATGAAGATTTTTTTAGTGGAAGAAAGCCTAACCACCTAAAATTTGAATTGGCTTTAAGCGGGAAAAAAAGTTGATAAATAGGAAGCCAAAATCAATGGATGGGCTACTGAAGGAGAGAGTACTGCTGCTGCAAAAGAGAGAAAATTAGTCAAGTACTCATCGAGAGTTAGAGGAGAGAGTAAGTGTGAGAGAGAATCAGGTTGAAGAGTTCAATTGGCAAGAGCGAGGAAACCAGTAGTCGGTCACTAAGTCTGACAGAGGAGGAAAATAGTGGTGACCAAATCGGTAGAGAAGAGGCATATCAGAGTGTAGAGAAGGGAAGCTGAGGACCAATAGGAATCAAATGGTAGATATCTGATTGAGTTATCAAGACCAGTGGTGGAGAGAAGCAAAGAAGTTGAGAGAAGAGGCAACCAGCAGAGAGAACCAACAGAGAGAAAACCGATAGGGGAGAAGAGACTAAACTGATAAGGTTGAATAATGAGATAGGGTTGTAGCTGAGAGGTGAGTAGAAAACTTACAGAGCAGTGGAGAGAGGAGAATCAGTAGTGAGATTTGTAGAAGAGTTACAAAATCCATTTGTAACAAGACTATTACTATTGTATTTGAATATACTCATTGTATTCACTGAGTTGTAGCTAGGTGCAGGGGTTGTAGCTCCTTGGGTTGGTGCCCTAAAATTAGGGGTTTTTGCTCCTTGGGTTGGTGCTCCTTGGGTTGGTGCCCTAAAATTAAGGGTTGTTTCTCCTTGGATTGGTACCCTAAACATTGTAATTAGAGATTCATTGTGAGGCTGGATTGGAGCAGTAGTCTCCAACAACATTTCTCACCGAGGTTTTTCCCATCTTGGGTTTTCCTCATATATGCTAGTGTTATGTAATGTCCCTTTATGTGTGAATGCATTTGTGTTTAGTCTCCCCACTAGCTAGTAAGTCTGCATTGAGTTAGATCTTATAACCAATATACACACATGGGATAGTTAGAGGGAAAATATTGAGAACCATTTATTCATCCCCCCTCTCAGTGGTGCATTGTGTCTAACAAATGCAAGGTGATTAAAAATGAAGTGGATTATAGCTTTTAACCTTCAATAAACCCTAATCTGTCATTGATATGAATGAATTCTGGTGGAACATACTAGATCTTTGTCAAACATCTTCAAGAACTTCTTCTCGGGGCTTATGCAATATTTTTCATGAAATTTGCCTAACCCTAAGGCATTTGCCTTAGTTATCGGATGCGCTTCCTGTCAGTGTAGGAGCAATCTCCTCTTTCGATTGAGTAACTAGAGAAATTCCCTCTGTTGATTCATTGTTTGACTTCCTAACCCATTTCTTGGTATTATCTTGCTGGATTTCATTGATCTTTTCTTTTCCTTTATCATTTAATCCATCATTGCTAACCGGTGGATTTTTGCTTCTACAAAACATAGCTATGCATGTACATTATTGTTGTGTGCATAACATGTAACATTGTTATTTTGAATTGCTTTTCTATAACCGATATAATTGCTTGACTTGCACTGATTAGCCATATGTCCAAATTTTCCACATGCATGACATTTTACATTCATTCTGCAATCTTCTATCTTATGACCATACTTATTGCATTTAGAACATTGACCAGAAGTAGAATTATAGTTATGATTTTCTCTATTTCTACATTTCCTAGCCATATGACCAAATTTATTACAAACAAAGCATCTACCATTGAATTTGTAAGCATTAAGCTACCTTACCAGTGTCTTCTGGTTCTGATCTTCATTTGTAGTACTGGAGCTTTGACCTTGAACTAGCCTTCAATTTTTCCTTGTACTCCCTTGCAATAGTCAAATCATCTCTTAGGATTATCATATGTCATTTAAGTTCTTAGGATTGCCCTAATTCTATTCTCAACATATCATTTTCATGAGCCAACCAGATGCGTTCTTCAGATCTATCTTCCAAAGATCTCCCGAGGTTTTCTTCATTCATCTTTCAGTCTTCAATCTCCTTTGAAATCCTCATAGTTAGGGCTTTCATTTCATTCCTCATGACCATATTCTCTTGACTCAGGTTCTGACATTTTTCATTAAGGGCATCTTGCTCTTCATTATCCTGATTTTGCAAAAGTTCTTTCCTTCTAACTTGAACAAATGAAAGCCTCTCCTATAGGATAAGAATCAATTCCTTGGAAGAATTTAATTCATCTTGTAACTTCAAGTTCTTCATCCTTTCAGCATCATAAACATCAAGCACTAGATGAAGTTGCTTCTCCATAATCATTTCCATGGATTTCAGATTTAGGATCTCCCTCAAGTTGTTAGACTTCCTCTAAGGCACAAGGATTTGATACCAATTGTTGGAATCCAAGAACACTAAGAGGGTGGGGGGGGTGAATCAGTGTTTTGCCAGAATGTTCAATTTTACCCTTATTATAACATGCATTCACCAACCAATAAATGGATACATATAATTGAAAGAAGTAAAGCAATCAATGAACCAATCACACAAATAAACACCATACCACAAAGAATTTATACACGGAAAACCTCAAAGAGATAAAACCATGGTGGGATTTGTGACCCACAATATCAATCCACGAGCCATATTAAAAGATATTACATAATATGGGGGTCTGCACATGCAGGAAGGCTTACACCCTAGAGCACAATGCTCAACACAAAGGAGTCTCACTGACTACAGTCACTTTGAATAAAAAAACATAAGACTGAACTTATTTATTGCATCTTCTATGCCTAATTGAGTTCCAGTTCAAGCTCTAACTATTCTAGTTCTGAAAACCCTAAACCTTTACTAGAATAACCTCTTACATAAATGTCCTCATATGTTAGACACAATGCACCACTGAGAGGGCGGGTGAATCAGTGGTTCTCAAACTTTTTCCCTTTAACTAAATTATGTGAATATACTAGTAATGGGATCTAACACAATGCATACATATTGGTTAGTGGGGAGACTAATCACAAATGCATTCACACACAGGGACATCACATAATACTAGTATGTACGAGGAAAACCCAAAATGGGAAAAAACCTCAGGAAGCAATGCTGATGGAGTCTACTGCTCGAATCCAGCCTCACAATCAATCTTTGTTACAATGTTTAGGGCTACAACCCCTAATTTAGGGCACCAATCCAAGGAGCACCAACCCCTAACTTGTTTATGGGCTACAAACCAAAGGAGCTACAACCCTTGCACCGAGCTACAACTTAGTGATCTCAATGATATCTTCAAATACAAAATTAGTAATATTGGTACAAGTGAATATTGTAACCATTTCGAATACCTCACTTTGCCGATGAGACACCTTCTCTACTGCACCGACTCACTCTTCTGCTGCTCTTATCTACTATTGTAATGCCAGTAAAATCTACTGGTTCACCTCTACTCTTCTTCTACTCTACTAAATCTCCTCCTTACTGTTTTGTTCTTCAATCCTCTAAACTGTCTTCCTGCCAGTACAAGATCCTATTGGTTATCTCTTTAGATGCACTGTAACAACTATACTGGTTGCTCAAACCATACTAGTCAACCCTCTGTTAAACCCTATCACTAGATTAACCTTCATTCCCTCTCACTGCTATCCTTAGCTATTTTCTTTTTGACTAATCTATCTCTCTCATGCAACACTCAAACACTTCACAACAACTCTATCCTCTTCCATTCAGTAGCAACCTTCAATGATTTAGGCTTCTTTATTTATAACCTCATTTTCCAGCCAAAATCCAATTCAAAAACATGGGTGGTTAGGGTTTCCTCATCAACCTTGAGGCAAACCAAATCCAATCAGATCTTATTTGATCTGATCCTTCAAATAGTTGTTTGCACAACATTGCCATTAATGCACCTTCCAATACATGTTTTCCAAATATAGAAAACATGACCTTGTATCTCGACTTGCATCTGTAAAAATTCCATTAATATCTATGTTTCTTCCTTCTTGAGGTCTTCTCACAATCTAATTTCCTTGCATTGATCAGGGTGCCAAAAACTCCCTGATTTTTCTCTATCATTCATTCTTCCTCGAGCCACATTCCTCTGATCCAATCCATAAATCATGGGATACATATTAAATGCACACTTATAAAGACACCTATCCCTACACAACACTCCACTGACCTCTGTGAGATTGCCACATTGACAAACTGCCAGCTTTGATCTTCATGTCGGTCTAGATAGGATCACTGACCAAACACTCTACTGGTTCCTCTTTTCTATTGGTTTACTAACCCTATCGATATATTACATTGTACTGGTAATTATTCATGTCTTCTCTTTTGTTGAACTACTAGTGGAACTTCTTAACCAGTTACCAAAAATGTCTACCCATAGCATGCTCATTCTTATCAGGTAGAGTCACATCTCTTAGCCTCTTTGCTTCCTTACTGGTTCTCATGCTTGCCGGTAGCCATCCTGATGACAACATGTTATCATCCTTTAGTTGTTTCCAACTAAGACATTTGTATGCTGCTTTGATTCTCTATTTTTAGCTAAAACACTTTTCCTCCTTCTTCATCAGCCTGAATAACCTCTTTGTCGGTTTGTCAAGGTGACAAACTCATCACACTTCATCTATTTCGACATCCCACCATGTCTTCTTTGTCAGTCTAGTGCATAACCCTGATTTTATGCACTCAAGGCATTCCTTTGTTTCACCAGTAGATCTGGTGCGAGCCTTCAAACACTTGCCTTTACCTCTTCTTCCTTATCTCATAGAATTATAATGCACATTATGCATAATAGGATATAAGCTCCACTTACGGGTGGAGTGACACCTTGTCATCTACATCTTGTAATCCACTCATGTGATTTCCCTATTTGTGCAACACATCCTCAAATAGGCACATGTGATCATGTGTGGGCACATTGACTCTCATTCATCCCTTCACGTGGTGACTACATCTTCATCTGGTTGGAGTCCTATTGTTCTACAACCATAGAGCATACCTATGACCTATTCATTCTTCTCCTCCTATGTTGATGTGATTTAGGTAACATTCTTCCTCTTCATCACAAACAACATCCAAGCATCCTACCCATTGTTAAAACTTCATTTATCAGTTGACATACTCTCCTTACTTGTGATACACTATACCGGTATCGGTAACCTTACAATTTCATCCACACAAGTCAGACACTAACTTGTGTACCGATGACACCAGTGGTCAATACTCTAAATGACATTCTCTTCCTTACCTTACCGGTGTTCTACAACACAAGGTGATATCAAAGAGATCTCATTCTGTACTCCTTCATGACAAAGTTGCATATACATCTCTCATACTGGTAGTCATCCCATATCGGTTGACATCAATGAAAACACAATGCTAATAATCTCCCCCTTTGGCATTGATGTCAACTCATGTAGTATCCCACATACTACATAATCTCTCTGTTGGTATTTTGATGATGTTTATTTTTGATTGTCATTCATGGACACCCACTTATTTGATGAATATGTTATTCTCAACCGGTATCTATTCTAACCAATATTGTATGTATAGTCTTTGTTTGTTGAAGACTATTCATGTTATGCAGAAGATGCTTTCTCGTCTTAGTATGACCGAAGAACCCAAGTGGTATGAAGATCTCAAGCAGAACAAGACCCTGAGCGACAATTAATCCTTTGATCAGAATGATTATGTTCTAGTTTTTGAGTCATCACTTGTTAACCGGTAATCGGTATATATAATTAACCGGTATACATGCAATGTGTGATGAGTTACCATCCACCGACACTATGGTGATGTTTTTGTGCCGTGTTACCAAAAGTGTCTAGATGCATTGTACCAAGGAAATTGTAGTCTAATCTTATTGGACTAACATGAAATCATGATCCTATATAAGGACATCATGTCTAGGGTTTTCTATGAGAGAAGAGAAGGTGTTATGTGCAAAGTTTTTTTTAAGATTAGGTTTTGGTCAACAGAAGATATCTTGTGACTGAGATTGAGGGCAAAAAACATAGAAGAGTGAAGTAATGCCTAAATGAATTAACAAGGAATGGTAAATGATCTACTCAAGAATTTTGTGCTACTATCTAGATCATTTACTTGTTGATTACTAATATCTTCGACAAGTCTGAAACCCTTAACCAGGTAGGCCCAGTCAATCCTTTTGTAAAACCTCTAACAAGGTGATTCACAGTTATGAATTTGTAAATCCTTTGACAGGGTAGTCTTTAATAGGACTTATCTCCTAATAGAGATGTGGATTCCTAATAGGATCTGTTATGGTGAAGAACATTGTAAGACCTTAACCGGTCTGACCTTAACCGGTCTGGTTACTATTCTATAGAGAGTTGACTTGTGAGTTTTACTCACCGTGGTTTTTTCCCATTTGGGTTTCCACATAAAAAACATCTTTTGTTATGGTGATTGCACTTTTCTGGGTGAATGTTTTATTTGCTATCTGCTTTGTTTTTGTTCTAATCAAGTTATTATTTAACCTACTTCACCAGTTAGCACCTAAACTATTTAAGTATTCATTGAGATTATTTAGTATACTATTTCATCCCCCCTCTTAGTATTCATGAATTGGTATCGGAGCCAACCTTTCCATAAGTCTAACTATCTGAAAGTAGATATGGGAGAATATAGTATGAGGAAACTCACTCACTATCTGGCTAAATCTGAAAAATCCTATGATGAACTCAAGATCAAGTTTAAAGCCTCTTTAGTCAAGAGAAAAGAGCTTGCTGAGAAGTTGATGGAACTTAACAAAACCAACTCTTCTAATGAAGCAGACATGGATGCCCTAGTTGGAGAAGTAGAGAAACTAAATGAATCCAAAACTAACCTAAGGAGGGAGTTAGAAGGATTGAATATTAGGATGAGTCAGGAACTGGAAAATAGGAGAAAAGGTGAAGATCTGGTAAAGGACAAGGAGCATGAGATCTTTAAACTAAAGAAAGAAGTTGGCACCATTACTGCCTATCTACATGAGGGTAAAGAAGAAGAAGAAGAAATGCAAGCTGAACTGAATGCAGCTATCTCTCAAAATGAAACCTTGGTGAAGACCAATGATTCTCTTTCCAAGGAACTTGCTAAGACCAAAGAAATACTTGCTAAGTTCAACAGGAGTACTGTTAACCTAGAGCAAAAGCTGGAATCGGTAAAACCATCAAAAGATACCACTGGACTTGGTTTCTCTAGATACGAGGAAGGTGAGACCTCTGGAACTAGGAATGTTGCACTAAAGAAGCAATCAACACCTAAGGACAACAGTGGGAATAAAGGTAAGAAAAAGTTTAAACCTATTTTCTTTAATTGTCTTAAGGAAGGCCATACTGCCAATGTATGTAGGAGCAAGCCCTACAAAATTTTTCCTTATTTTCAAAATAATGTAGCTAGACCTGGTATATTTAATGGTCATTGTTATACATGCAACAAGTTTGGGCATAGAACTCTTGAGTGTAGGTCAGTTATCAACAACTCTAGAAATTATCCACCAAGATCCAATGGAGCCACCCCTAAACGTCCTATAAACCGGAACCCAAACTAGTATAGAACCTATGACCACCAGTCGAATTGTTGTTAAGAAGCAACTAGTTGGAGAGAAACCTGTCTAATCTATCATGGTAGTGGTCACACTGCTGCAACTTGTAGAAGGAAGAATGGAAATGTAAATATCGAACCATGGAGAACACCTGGAATGGTATTCTATCACTGCAACAAATCAAGACACACCGCCAGAGCATGTAGACTGAGAAAGAATCCATCAGAAGACATACCGATCAACACCAAAGGGAAAATTGATGTTGAAACCATTCAAACGGATATGAACAAAACCTAGAAAAAGGAATCTGAAGAGAAGCCACATGATGAACCAATTTCTGCACCAAGTGTGGAAATCCCTGAATCAGTAAACCGAGTTTCAAAAAGCTTAGGGGGAACATATTAGTATAAAAATTTAGAAACCCCCAGAGTATATTGGTAAGGCACTATTATCGATAGTTGTTACTTGTCAACAGACAAAAGAACCGAAGTGGTAAAAAGTAAAATTAGGGTTTGAATCCTAATAGTGATGCATTTATTATGGTAGGTGGGAGCCTGTTTAAAGTAACTTTTGTCATCATTTCTACTTACCTAGTTCTCAAGAAACCTTTCTTAAGCTGAGTAGCATAACCAGAGCAATTCATCTCATGATCTAAAGAATTGAGAAAGGAAACTTGCACAAATCTTGCAACTATTTCATACTATCAGTGTGAAAGTCAAAGTGGTAGTCAACTATCCAGAGAAGTGTGTTCTGCTCGACATCAGCAAACCCTAAACTCAAAGAATAAAGGTATTTCTCTTTGAAATATTTTTATCATTTGGAATTAGTTTAGTATGGCATATGCATCAAATGTCCCCTCTAGTTCTATTGAACCTAAGGACAGACATGAGCTTCTTAAGACGAGGTAAAATGCCCTATCTCAAATTTCCATTGGAGTCATTATCAAAGGCAATGTTATAGGATATATTGATTGTAAACTAGAAGACCTAGGGTCCCTAGTAATTCACTCCCAGCTGAGTCTGTTCTATGGAGATGATAAAAAAGATTAAACCTAAACATAGCATAATAGAGAAGAAGAAATTTCACAATGCAATTTACTTTCTCAAAGATTTTACCAAGGAACACATCAGGATTATCCTCAGTAGGGTTCATGGTGACAAAATGTACCTTGAAAAAACTCATGACATTACACTGGAGGCAATTCATTCCATGACCAGATTCTGCAATACTGGGGAAGTACCCATTCTTTGAAAGATCCCTAAATCAAAAGTAACAGAGCTCACAATTTAGTAAGTGATCAACGAGAAATGACTGTTAATACCATTAGAGATTATTTGGTAAAATATGCATGTATGGTAATTGGGTACAGAATATTTTATGCTAGCAGAATGAATTCTATTCCTTCAGTTGCAGTGCATGCCTCTTACAAAATGATGAAGGAAGACACAGAATGTGATCTATGTACCTATATGAAGAACCAACTCTTAGAGAACCTGAAGTTGATCAAATCAGATAAAACTCAAAGGTTCAAGTTTGGTCAATTACTAATTGACTTATTTTTCTACTTTCAAAGATATTTTCCTAGAGTCAGAGATGTTGAATGGTCAACTGATCTACCAGTTATCAGACAAATAAAGGAGAGTCTACAAGTAGTAGGAACTAGATATCCGAAGACTTTGAACAAGTATTTTGGTGAATTAAAAGTAAAAATGAACAAGAGAATGAGAATATTTGGTGATTTAGTTAAAGAATATGAAGATGACATCTGTTTTACCATCAAAATAGATGAATGCATAATGGAAGCAATTGAACCCATAAAAGAAGTAGTTGGGCCTATGGCCTATGAGGTGGTAACTGATATATTGATAGGATACGCCTCAACCCTTCTAGCCTCACCACTGGAGCCCAAAAATAAGAGGACTGGTACTTATTTAAAGAGAATCAAATCTAGTAAAGTACTAATGGAGACAAAGGGTAAAGTAGTGCCATCAACATTGACACTGGTTACATCTACTGCTAAACCCAAAGTGACCAATAGGTCACCTAGTAAAAAGAAACCAAAGGTTGTTCTGGCAAAAGTGTTCAAAAGGACACGAAAGACCAGGAATCACTCACCTGATCTAGAAGACTCTGAATCAGAGGTATAAGTAAAGAAGATGAGGCAATCTACCAAGAAAATGAAGATAATCGGTAATGTATGTACAATCTCTGCACCGATAAACATAGATATTTCTTCTTACAAACCTATGACACATTGTCAAAGGACCATAAAGAATATCTGAAGAAAAGTTCTTTATGACATAAAAGATTATTTTGATTATTTCAATGATAATGAAAAAGAGGATGTTGAGCAAGAACTCATTAAATACCTATGTATAAATGATCGGTCACCTTCTGAGATTAAATCTATTATACCTAAATCTCTGTATGATTATTTGGATAACAAATGGTGCATTGCCATTGAAAAAGAGCAAGACATTAGGGAGAAATTTTTTGCTCAAAACTTTCCAAACGTCTCAAATTCTGAACTGTTAGAAATCATTGACAAACACAATGGGATTTTCTTCATGCGAAGAAGAAGACTTCTACTACTCGAAGGTAAATCTTCTATACTAGAAGAAGACACCCATTTGAAGGTTAAAACTATTGTGAACATGCAAAATGTATACGAAGCTAGTCGGTTGGCTGAACAGGAACCTGATCCATCCACAGCCATTCCTGATGAAGTCTTTGATGACATGGGTGAAAGACTAGCTGAGCAAAATGAACCCATTGATGTTGATGCACTAGAGATAAAGGAAACCACTCCAAATATGGAGGAAGCTACAAAAGAAAGATTAGAGAAAGAACAGAAAGAGAAAGCAGAGAAAGAGAAACAAGAACAAGAGCAAGTGAAAAAGAAGAAGAAGGAAGAAGCGAAAAAGAAGAAGAAGGAAGAAGCAGAAAAGAAGAAGAAGGAAGAGGAGAAACAGAGAGAAGAATAGAGGAAGCAACAAAAGGAGAAAGTAGAGATTGCTAAGATAGCCCAAGAAAAAGATGAAGAGGAAAAGCAAAGACAAGAAGAGGTCAAAGCCAAAGAAGGAGAATAGATTCCTCAGACAATCGACAATCAAGCCAAGTAGTTTGACTTCACCAACTCCACTGATTTAACTCTTGTCTGTCTGACCCAATCGATTGATGAAATTGAGCTTCTACGAAGCATTCACTTAGCATAGGAAAGATTGGAAGAACTAAGGAAAAAGAAAGAACGAGATGTCATTCAGTTTGCCATTGACACCCTTTCCAATCTAATTCCAAGTACTAATCTCCCCAGTACCGATTCCTCGCTGGCTAAACTCAAGCTTCTCTACATAGTAGTCGATGACCAAGTACAATATGTTGAAGATGTTGCCCAGGCCACCGCAAAGAAAAGTCATGAAAAGGCACTTGTAGTTGCCTTAGTACAACACATAAATGACGACCGGGCAAAACTAGTTAAACAGAAAAATGATATAAGGTCAGCTATGGGTGAAGGTCACTTACTCTTGAGTAAAATCTATCAACTGCACTTATTTTGTGAAGATGCTCTGAAGAAGAATTCACTCCTACAAACAGTGTTACAGAAGTACATCGGCAATTTCAACCTACCCTATGATCTGTTCACAACCTACGGACACACTATTCATCTATATCAGCATCAAATTGCCAAGTTTGATTCAGAAATCTGCAATCGGACTTGAGATTTGTAGGAGCTTCAGTTTCTCCTATTGCCTAAATTGCAGGTACTCCAGAAATGTTTTCTGAACCTAGAAGCTATCTCTGTGACACAGGAGCTGAGCACCATAGATGTGATGGAAGAACTATCCTTCCAAATGAAGACCAAGAGTGAAATTTCTACCTCACTTCTTGAGTCGTGGTCCTAAGATATGAAGGACTTTCTGCAAAACTTTAAATCTCTTTTTGAAAAGTTTTACTCTTTATTGAAATGAACACATATTTTTTTCTTTTCATTATGGAAACTGGTGATATTTTGCATTTACTTTGTCATTGTTGGCAAAGGGGGAGTAGTGTAAGTACACATTGATTCAAATATTGATGAAGTATTTTGCACATACTTAGGGGGAGTAATCTTGCTCGTGGCATTTTTTGTTGTTGTTTAAACACTTGGATATCAAAATTTTTACTAAGTGTTGCCATCAATGCCAAAGGGGGAAACTTTTGGTATTTTGATGATGTTTAGTTGTGATTGTCATTGATGGACACACACATATTTGATGAATATGTTATTCTCAACTCGTATCTGTTCTAACTGGTATTGTATGTATAGTCTTTGTTTGTTGAAGACTATCAGTGTTATGTAGAAGATACTTTCCGGTCTTAGCATGACCGAAGAACCCAAGTGGTATGAAGATCTCAAGTGGAACAAGACCTCGAGCGATAGTTAATCTTTTGATCAGAACGACTATGTTCCAGTTTTCTAGTCTTCCTTTGTTAACCCATAATTGGTATATATAATTAACCAGTATACATGCAATGTGTGATGAGTTGCCATCCACTGACACTATGGTGATGTTTTTGTGTCATGTTACCAAAAGTGTCTAGATGCACTGTACCTAGGAAATTGTAGTCTAGTCTTATTGGACTGACATGAAATCAAGATCCTATATAAGGACATCATGTCTAGGGTTTTGTATGAGAGAAGAGAAGGTGTTATGTGCAAAGTTTTTTTTAAGATTAGGTTTTGATCAAGAAAAGATATCTCATGACTGAGATTGAGGGCAAAAAATATAGAAGACTAAAGTAATGCTTGAATGCATTAACAAGGAATGGTAAAGAATCTACTCAAGAATTTTGTGCTACTATCTAGATCATTTACTTATTGATTACTAATATCTTTGACAAGTCTGAAACCCTTAACCGGGTAGGCCCAGTCAAGCCCTTTGTAAGACCTCTAACAAGGTGATTCACAGTTGTGAATTTGTAAATCCTTTAATAGGGTAGTCTTTAATAGGAATTATCTCCTAACAGAGATTTGGATTCCTAACAGGATCTATTCTGGTGAAGAACATTGCAAGACCTTAACCGGTTTGACCTTAACCGATTTGGTTACTATTCTACAAATAGTTGACTTGTGAGTTTTGTTGGCATTATGTGAATCATTATGTGAACTGGTATGTGGACATAATGACATTGTATGTTGTCATTGATGTCAATATGATGAATAGAAGAAGAACCAGTATATGTCAATATGATGAAGAGAAGAAGAACCGTTATAATGCTGTGAATCGGCATTCACTGTGAACTAGCATCTATGCCAAAGTGAAGCAGTATATGTGTTCAAAGATGAACCAGCATAAGGTTATGGGAACTAGCACATGGAAGCAGTGTATGACTACCAGTTGGTGGTCTCAACTTTAGGGTTTCTAGTTTGAGTGCTTCTATCCTGTATGCCTCAACCAGTGACTTTGTGTGATGAGTTAGCATGGTAACAATGAACATATTGTGTTGCCATGTAAGCTTTGTGCACGTGAAGGATCTTGCATGAGGGAGATTGTGCCTATCTACCTCGGGAATGTGCAAAGTCTGTAAAGCGATGATAATGTGTGATGGGTTATCAGCCGCCATGAAATCGATGGAAAATGAGCGATGGAGAATGTATTGAGATTGGATCAAGACTATATGCATTTAATGTTGTATGCTCAATGGTCAAGATTGAACCGTTTGAATTCCTTAACCTAATAGGTTTAGGGTTTAGGGTTTATGCTACTGACCTGTTTGTTGTTCTATAAGGTCGATGTTGTGATTATTCAAGAGGTTGTTGGCAAAAGTTGTGTGTGTGTATCCAAGAGAAGAAATACGTGATTCTTGCCAGACCAAAGGAGAGAAGTCATATCTACAGAGTGTAAGTGCAGAAGGTGAAGAGGAGCTTAAGTGGATCTGTATTGGCATTAAGTGCTATTATCAAGTCATTGATATACCTGTTGATCTTTAACCACCTCAACAGTTGTGAAATCCCCTAACAAGGTAGCCTTAACTGACTAGTTGAAAATCCTTTAACAAGGTAACTCGAAGCTACTGAGTCATTGATATCCTTTAGCTATTGAGTTCTTGAAATCCTCTAACAAGGTAACCTTTAACAGGGTTTAACCATTAACCGAGTATTGTAGCCATCCCTTGACAGGGTAATCCCTAACAGGATCGGTTCCTAACAGAACCTATTGTATCTGTCTTTAACCAGACAAGGCTCCTAACATAGCAGACTTCTAAAGAGTTCAAAAAGTAGCTTGTGGGTATTCATCCCCACCGTGGTTTTTCCCAGTTGGGTTTCCACGTGAAAAATATGTGTGTCAAGTGTGATGTTTTCCTCATGTGATGATTATGTTTGTTTTCTATTAAGCGGTGATGCATGTTGATCTTACAGTAATATGAAGATCTGATGACAGATTATCTATTCATGTATGAGGGTGAAATGGTAGTATAGTATTGAGGTAAGAGGAAAGCTAAGTGATTAACCAGTTTATGATTGTTTTAGTTTTTCTGGGTTTTACCGGTTGCACTCTGTTTCAAACTAGAGTCACTGTTTGTCAGTCATTTGAAGTATCTGCTGTCAAACCAGTTTTGGACTTTATTTTTGTCAGTACTGATTCACCTTCCCCTCCCCTCTCAGTACCAGTTTGGTACTAGTTGTTCATTATTAAGTTATCAAGTTTTACTCATCATGGTTTTTTCCCATTTGGGTTTCCATGTCAAAAACATCTTGTGTTATGGTGATTGCACTTTTGTGGGTGAATGTTTTATTTTCTATCTATTTTTTTTTGTTCTAATCAAGTTATTGTTTAACTTGCTTCACCAGTTAGCAACTAAACTGTTTAAGTATTCATTGAGATTATTTGGTATACTAATTCACCCTCCCCCCTCTTAGTATTCATCACTCTCTCCTCCTTTGTATGATCCAATGTATTCTCACACATGTAGTATGCAGTATACTACAAAATCTTTCTCCCCCTTTGACAATAATGGCAAAGGGAATTGTCAGAATATCATTCCTCCTTGTGTATACTGGTTATTGACATAATATTTCTCCCCTTTTATCTTCATTGGATGCATCTCCTCTTTTGATACCACTTATTACATTTTTTGAAGTCACAACTCTTGAGATGGAGGACTCAACCATCAACTGACACCAATTAAGAATGTAAATATGATACTATTTATTAGAGCACTCATTTGTACAAGGATGTGTTAGTGAATACTACTCACCTGCCAGTCAACCTGCATCACCTCCCGTTTGATCCCAAATTTCTTTCTAATCAAATGTGATTCTACTAGGAATACAACCAACCAAATGACAAGCAGATACCCATAACCATGAAATTATCCTAGGTATACCTTCTGTAATTTCCATCATCTGCAGTTTGGGTAGTCAATAACCTTACAAGTTCAAGCATGCTATCTCAGCATCATAAGGACTTGAACTCCCCCTGAGTCGTACATCTTAGGTCCTCATCTCCAGTCAGGTCCAATACCAAGACTCCAATCTTCACCATATACCGGTTGAGCTATGCAACTGTGGTCATCTAATAATCCTTGAGCTTCATTATTTCTACCACATCCTATGACATGATCCTAGATCTACACAATGCCAAACAATGTTATCATCTCATTATTTACACCACAGCCTATGACATTATCCTGGATCTACATAATGCCAGACAATGTTATCATCATGCCAAGAATCAAACTAGTTAGCCCAAAAAAATGCATGCCTAGATGATCAACAACCAGACCAACATATGTTATTCAGGTCTTTATCAACACCACATTAGACATAACTTCACATTCCATGCTACCGGGGCTATTACAATGATCTCCAACCTTATTTTCTTACATAACCATCTCATTTTTCATCCTTCATACCGATAGCATCTTGTTCTTCCATGTGCCTTCTTCCACTGAGGGAGTGAATGATAAGTTCAGTGTATTACTCCCCCTTAGATCCTGCATCTCCTTTAGGCCTTAGGAGATATCACCTGTGCATTGAATGCATAGTGCCGGTCCATGGTCTTCTTCCTCCATACCAGCTTGGTCTTATGATGGGTCCTTTCATTTCTGGATTCTGCATCACAACCGAAAGTAGTGCTATAGTAGCACACAACATCCATCCCAACTTCATGATTTAGAAATCTCTTAGTATACTAGTTTGACCACCTTTTGTTGGCATTTCCATGAAGATTGCATTAATGATATGTTATGTTGTCATTGATGTCAATTAAATCGATAATGATATTCTTGATATTGTTGTAATATTGTTACTATAACCAATAGGAAGAATTTGTGGAGTGAACGAGTAATCGGTGTAAACCTTATCTATTGTTGTAACCGGTAAACTCTACATGTTGTTTTTGATAAACCCTTACGGATTAAGTTTGGAGAATTGGTTATATTAGTTTATCATCTGATGATGAGCGGTAATGATTATGGCACATATGATTATTGTATGAAGACAATTCAAAGAGATTTTGGTGAGTTTTTGTAATAGTTTTTGTCTAAGGAATGAGAAAATGTATTGCATCTAATGAAAAGCACATGATGAGTTACTAAGTTCAATGAAGCGGGGATCAAGGAGCAATCAAGGTTTTCTTGATAGATGTGCAGATATTGCTATGTAATTCAATGGTCATACTTGAACCAATTTATTTGTAATCTCTATGAGAATTAGGTTTTTATTGTGTTACCGACCTAATTGATTTGTATTTAAGGTCGATGAAGTTGTTTAGTTTAATGAGTTGGCAAAGAGATAGACACACTTCAGTTGAGTGTGTGGTTGCCGAACCAGATGATGTATTTCTAGTTTGAGTAAAGGCAGATAGGAGCATGAAATGGATCTGATCAAGAAAGTGTAGTGTTATTCAGATAGATTAGCAAACTCCTGTTATTTTCTAACAATTACAGCAGAATTGAAATCCCTTAATCAGGTAACCTCTAACAAGCTTGGTACTATTCAAATCCTCTAACAAGGTGGTCCATTAGATTAGATTTTCAAATCCTCGACCAAGGTTACTCCTTATAGGGTATTGCTTCTAGCAAGGCATTTGTAGTCAATCCCTTAACTGGGTGATTCCTAATAGGATCAATTCTTAATAGGACTTTTTGTAAAGCTTTAATAGGCTAGGCTCCTAATAGGGCAAACTTTAGAATAGTTGATATAGTTATCTTGTGAGTCTCATCTCACCGTGGTTTTTACCTATTTTGGTTTCCATGTCAAAAATATTTGTCTCAAGTGGTGAATGTTTTTGTGGTTATGTTTTCATGGTTGATTTACTTAACTACTTAACTATTTTGATAAGTCATGATAACCAGAAGTATTAAGATATGAAAAAGTTGTTTACTATTAATTTGTTGTGACAATCAACCGGTTTATCTTATGAGTTTTTATATTGATAGAAGTATTATTCTAAGTTTACTTTGAGAGATTAATTTTTGAGATTGGTGAAGTTTGTATTAGTTTTTATATCTATTGATTCACCCCCCCTCTCAGTAGTTGACCGTATACTTATTATTTCATCATACCATCAATTGGTATTAGAGCATTTCAAGTCCTCTAAGGTCTAAGCCTAACAACTTGCGGTAAATATTTGCAGATCATGATGAAGAAGGAAGGTTTGAAGTTTAATAGAGAGAGCTATAGGACATGGAGTGACAGAATGAAAATTTATATCAAGAGTTGGGGAAGTCGGTATTGGGAACATGTTGATACTAAGTATGTTGCACCTATTGGGATGTTGACTGATGATCAGAAGAAAGAGTAACAAGAAAATCATCAAGTATTGGAGGCTATTATCAGTTCTTTGTCTGATGAAGAGTATGTAGATGTTCATGGTCTTGAGACTACATATGAGGTATGGAAAAAAATTGAAGAGATTTATAGCAGTGATGAACATGTTAAGATTGCTAAAGAAGAGAGTTTAAGACGAAAGTTTGATGACATGCAGATGGATGAAGGTAAGAATATCGAACAGTATGGTTAAAGGATAAAAGAGATAGTCAGTGAAATTAAGAGTGCAGGAGGTAAAGTGGAAGATTACATAGTGATCACTAAGGTACTAAGAACCTTGCTACCGGTCTACGCTATCTAAGTTGCAGCTATTCAAGAGATGAAATCCATTGAAAAAACTAAGGTAACTCTTGACTCCATCATTGGAAAGCCTACTACTTTTGAATTAAATGGTTATGATGGTAGTGTATAGAAATTTGAGTCTACATTTAGAGCTTATGTTTCTAACCCATCTGTGAGGAAAAGTAGAGATGCTAGTCACAGTTATGAATCTAGATCCAGCAGAGAAGCTGATGATGAAGATAGTTTAGTTGAGCTTGAAGAACTGTTGTCCAAGCGGTTACCTAGAGGTGTAGGTAATTATAGAGGCAAATTACCTTTGAAATGTTTTACATGCAACAACATTGGACACATTGCTACTAACTGTCCTAATGGCGATAATGAGCACAAACAAGAGAAATTCAAGAAGTACAAGGGTAAAGGCAAAAAAGATTGTCTTATTGTTCTTGATGGTAGTATCACTGATGAGGAATCTGATGGTGATGCTAATGAAGACATTGTATTTGTAGCCATTAAAGAAGAGATGTCAGACCAAAAGGCATTAGTATCTAGGATGGATAACTTTGATGATTGGATCATTGATAGTGGTTGTTCACATCACATGACTGGTGATCAAAGTAAATTTCTTTCTCTGAAGGAATTTTATGGTGGACTCGTAAGATTTGGTAATGAATCACCCTGCATGGTTAAAGGTAAGGGAACTGTTTCTCTCAATGCCAAGAGTAGTGCAGATGATGGCTACTGGGTTGAAGGTTTAAAGCACAATCTTTTGAGTGTGACACAACTCAATGATAGAGGATACCCATTGGAATATAAAAATGGTATGTGCAAAATCTATGACAACAGTGGTGAACTGATTGTAATCGGGAAGCAAACTAAAGGTAACTTATTTCACCTTAATCCTAAAGTCAACAATTGTTTAATTTCAAAGATAGATAATAGTTGGCTTTGGCATAGGAGATTTTGTCATATAAACTTTGATAACATTGTTAAAATGAGTAAGTCCAAGACAATGAGAGGTTTTCCTCAATTAGACAAACCGGTTAATGCTCTATGCAAAGAATGACAGTTGGGAAAGATGATATCCTCAATTTTCAAGAGAAAATCATTTTCAGCGGAACATTTGTTAGATTTGGTTCATACAGATCTTTGTGGACCAATAAGAACAAAAAGTATTCAAGGTGATAGATATTTTATGATCTTCACTGATGATTTCTCAAGGATGATGTGGGTCACATTCTTGAAGGATAAGACTGAATCTTTTGGTAAGTTTAAGGCATTCAAGGCCTTAGCTGAGAAAGAGAGCGATAAGAAGATAAAGTGTCTGAGGAAAAATCAAGGTGGTGAATTTACTTATGAGGAATTCACTAGGTATTGTGAAGTAAATGGTATCAAACAACAACTTTATGCAAGGAGGACACCACAACAAAATGGTATCATAGAGAGAAACTATCGGTCAATTGTTGAAGTTGCTGGGATAATGTTGATACAAGGAGGTGTAGCGAAATTTTTTTGGAGAGAAGCTATCAGCATAGTTGTCTACACTATGAACTAGATTCTGATAAAGAGAGGTAAGGACAAGACTCCTTATGAATATTGGTATGGTAGATCACCTGATGTTAGTTATTTTAGAATATTTGGAAGCAAATGTTTTATTAAGAGAGGTGATTACATTAGAAAATTTGAGGCTAAAAGTGATGAAGGTATATTTCTTGGCTATTCCACCAAGAGGAAGGCCTACAAGTGTTTTAACAACCGAATATAGAGAAATATTGAGAGTATTGATGTTCAAGTGGATGAAAATCCTGAAGTCTCAGAGGAAGCCAGTTCAAAGAAAAAGGATGAAGATCCTTGCATTTTGTTTTTGGAACCAGAAACTATGAAATCTGAAACCATTAAAGCGAATATTGATGTACCAGTTCAACCAAAATAGATAAAGTCAAAAGAAGATGATGATAATGAAGAAGCTGAAACTGAAGATAATGATCATGTTATTCCAAGATATGTGAGACTGAATCAAAATCCTAAACATATTATTGGGGATAAGGATGCTGGAGTACTAACCAAAAGAAGAATAAGAGAGAATTCTTGCATGATCTCCATTATTGAACCAATAACTGCGAAGGAAGCATTTAGTGATAATCATTGGGTTAAATCTATGGAGGAGGAATTATATCAAATTGAGAAGAATAACACATAGACCCTAGTACCCCGACTGGTAAATAAAAATGTGATAGGTACTAAGTGGGTTTTTAGGAACAAGTTGAATGAGGATGGTGTTGTAGTTTTCAACAAAGCTAGGCTGGTTTGCAAAGGTTATGCACAACAGGAAGGAGAATACTATGGTGAGACTTTTGCACCAGTGGTAGACTGGAAGGTGTCAAAACTTTACTTGCATTTGCAACACACAAGAAATTCAAGGTATACCAGATGGATGTTAAGTCTGCATTTTTGAATGGGATACTAGAAGAAGAAGTCTACATTGAGCAGTCAGATGGTTATTCTTTGACTGGTAAGAAAGAAATGGTATGCAGATTGCATAAAGCTTTATATGGATTAAAGCAGGCACCAAGAGCATAGTATGAAAGGCTTTATACACATCTAATGAAGATGGGATTTCTGAGAAACAGTGATGATAATAACATATATCTAAAAATTGAAGGAGATAAAATACTAGTTAGTGAAGTATTTGTTGATGATATCATATTTGGAGGTAATGACGACATGAGCAACAGTTTTGTAAAAAATGATTTTGAAATGTCTTTAGTGGGAGAAATAAAAAACTTTATAGGCTTACAAATACAACAAATGAAGAATGGTATTTTGGTCACACACTCTAAGTATGTGAAAGAGGTTTTGAAGACATTTGGCATGAGTGATTGTAAACCAGTTGGGACACCTATGGTTATAGTTTGTAAGTTGTCTAAGGAAGATGAGTCCAAATCTATTGATGAGAAGGAATACAGGTCAATGATTGAAAAATTGCACTATATTTTTCATAGCAGACCGGACATAGCTCATGCAGTTGGCATAGTTGCTAGATTCTAGAAGAATCCTAAGGAAACACATCTGATAGCAACTAAAATAATTTTTAGATATTTGAAAGGTACTGTTGATTATGGGTTATGGAATCCATATGGAATAAATTTTTACTTGAAGGTGTACACAAATGCAGATTGGGCAGCAAATATTGATGACTGGAAAAGCACAACCGATGGAGCATTTTTTCTTGGAGGAAGACTAGTTTCATGGAGTAGTAAGAAGCAGAGTTGTACTTCACAATCTACTGCTGAAGTTGAGTATGTTGCAACTTACATGATACAACCTCTTATGCCATAGCTAAATCTCATCAATTTGTGCAATTAAACATGTCTTCTCACCAGAGTTCAAATGAAATATGTTACCTTTAGTCTGAGTACCGATTGCCATCTCCAATCTAGATCTGTTAATGATTTTTCATTTTCCATCATTGAACTATAATTGAAAACCCTTATCCACAAACTATCCTACACTTAAAATATTATTCCTTAAACCTTCAATATAATAAACATTATCAGTGTTATACTTACCATCCAATGATATGGTTCCTCTTCCCTTGATCATGCATGCTTTGTCATCTCCAAATCTAACTAGACCACCATCAAATTCTTGCAAAGATAGAAACTTCCTTTTATCTCTTATCATATGATGTGAACATCCACTGTCTATCACCCATTCATCTTTGTCTTCAACTTTAGCAGCAAGGGTCTTCTCTTCAAGTACCAGAGCATCTTCCTTGATAGATAAGAATACCCATTCCTTTCCATTATTGGATCCACTACCTTATTCTTGTGTCGGTTCATTATTCAAATTAGTCACACCTTCATCATCTGCATAGTAGCATGATTAGTTTTTGTTTCTCTTGTACCTATGCTTGTTCCAATATTCATGGTTAGGCTTAAAAGATCTTCTAGCTCTTTTTTTAAATCTTGAATTTCTCTTAGGACATATAGATGCAAAATGACCTATCTTATTACATGCAAAACATTGAAAAGGCAATTTTCCTTCATACTTACTTCCCACAGGACCTTTAGGTACTCTTCTAGCAAATAAGGCTTCAAGTTTCTCAAATTATGTTAGATAGTTCAAATAACTAGAGGATGAGTGAGAGGAGGGGCGTGAATTAGTTGTCACCAAGATAACCAGAACCTTAAGCATTTAAAACATTATTATTGGAACACATAAGATTAATACTGGAATACATAAACCAATTAATGGAATAACAGATATGTCAATTAAGAACAAGAAACAATTAGAGAATATATACCATCCACATGACACCAATAATTGTACATGGAAAACCTAATAAAGGGAAATACCATGGTGGGAAGCCTACCCATAGTCACATAATACTTTTGTAGTAAGTATGTGATTACAAATTGAGGGGCCTTCACTTGTAGGAAGGGAAACAACCTAGAGCACTCCTCATTACAAAAAGGAATCTCACTTACTACATAAGAAATCCAAACTACAATCTGGAAGGAAGAATGAACTGCAATAATAGCATCTCCTATGCCTGAGTATAGTTCTGGTTAACTTTAGTACTAGAGGTCTTAAACCTCTTGCATAAACCCAACTTGATCACCTATGATCAACCAAATCCTCTGCATGAATGATTATTACATTATTCACTTGCATACCATTATCTACAATGAGATCATACACATATATATACAAACCCTAGACCTTAAACAATTAGGCTGGCTACCTAGATAATAAACCAATTACATAATTATAAAACATGTTGGCCTGAGGCCAAATAAATATCATCCAACCCATAAGTCATCCCATAAATACATCGAGGAGTCCAATCAACACATTATATTAAGTTGGTCCATAACCTAGATAGCACCAAACCCAATTTAGGTCCACACACACTAAAGAAATGATGCTAATCTGTCAAGGCTCGAACACGATCACCATCATCATCATTAAACTCTTCAAGAAGCTGCACCAACACCACTTATGCATAGTATCAAAATATCTTCAACAAAACTCTATCGGTGAAATCCTCACTGGATCAATAAACCAGGCTTACTAGCATACACAATATAATCTGATCACCAGATCAATACCAACTGACTGAACATATATCTGAATAGCATGAATAGAAAATCTAAGCCAATTCCATAAGCCAAAGCATATGGGAGTATACTAGATCAACATGATCATACAAGCTAGAAACCAAAAAATTCTACTAGGACCAACCAGATACTAGTAAATAGCCAAAGCAACTACTATTGACATCAATGACAAAACATCAATGCAACACAATCAATTCCTCCAAATTTCCAACAATCTCCCCCTTTGGCATTGATGGCAACACTAGATGTGAAAAAAATCCAAGTGCTAAGAAATGCCAAACAAATCTCCCACACAAAAAATAGCAATGAAGTTATGATTCATACTCTCCCTCTAGATGATATCTTACTTAAGTTCTACAAATTTCTACCCCTAATGTATATAACTCCTTAAGTTTGTCACATGAATATCTCTCCCCCTTTGGCATCAATGCCAAGGATCTGACATAAATATCAAAGCAAAATGATAAACCACTGAATCACAAGGCTAACTACTCCCCCTAAGTAGTAGAATCACCACATCAATCTGGAATGAATAATAGCTCTGATAATGTATACCGGACTGATGCCAAATAACATCAATCAGGTTTCTACTGGAGGGGCAGAAACCCCTAATGTGTCTCTAAGGTACTCAAATGATTCTTTAGGTGAAGGTTTAGTGAAGATGTCTACAATTTTCTCCTTAGTGCTCACATAATACAATCTAACTTTATTCTATACAACTTGTCTAATTTCATTTAGTTTATTGCTAGAAACCCATTTAGTTCCAATAACATTCTTATTTTTAGGTCAGAGAACTAAAATCCATGTGATTATTTTCTATCTGATCTAATTCTTCTTCCATAGCTTTCATCCAACATTAATCTTTACATGCTTCAGTTACTGATACCTATTCAACTTGAGAAATTAAACATACCTCATGTTGGCATTATAACAGACAAGGGAGATTGTTGGCATTCCAATTACAATGAGAGATTGTTGGTATTTCAATAAGGATATTGAGAAGGTTGTTGATGACTATGGATATAACTGATTAAGCATGTTCACTATTTTAATATTATTATTTTGTCATTGATGTCAAGAAATAAATTTTTTGATTCAGTATGATGTTGCCATATCTTAAGAAGTATGTCTTCAAAAGAGTTAAGATGTTGGTAAAAGACACAAAAAGAATGTGATGAATAAGGGGAGGAATAAGTTATTCAATGGGCAACTATTCCAAGTTAGACAATGATGAGATCATGATGTTTAGATTATTTTGATATCTTACATATGTTGTTGATTGTAAGGTTAATACTATACTATGTTACCCTAAAGAACCTAGTCGGTAAACCCTAAGGAACCTAGTTGGTAAACCCTAAGGTTATCGCTATCAGTTAATAAAGGCAGAATGTCTATCGAGTGAAGTTTAGTATTTACCAAGTTGCAACCGAGTTGATTAAATGATTGGTAAGCTGTGCATGAAGTTTGTTAAGAATCTATGGCAATGGAAGATCGGCAGGAAGATCTACAGCTCAGATTGGACCGCAATACCTTAGCACAAGTTCCAAGAAATATATGCAAGTTCCAAGACAAGGTAAAATGTTTTCAGATCGAAGGATACATTGAACCTGGTCAAGTTTGAAGATCTGATGGCTATGATTGATCATGGGAAATGTGATCAAGGAGATTAAGCAGTTGGAAAATTGTTTATAAATAAGGAATTGTTGATAAATAATGTATGCGTGCAAGTGTAAGCATAGGGATGCTACATAGTGATTACTGAGCATTGAATCTTGAAGACCTATTTTGATAACGGAGTATAGAGCCCAACAGAGGGACAAGATAAGTCCTATGACAAGATTGTATTGAGAAAATAAGAATCTGCTTTAGCATTCTTAGATGTAAAGTTGCAGATATATTTTAATACTGTTATTTTGTGAAGTAACCAAAAATCTCTTAACCGAGTGGACTTAACAGTCTTATTTGTAAAACCCTCTAGCAAGGTGACATTTAGATTGAGTGTTTGAAATCCTTTAACAAGGTGAAGATCCTAATAGATCTGAGGGAAATCCCTTAACCAGGTCACATCTAGCAATGTGTTTGTAATCTTTAAAAAGATTTTCTTTTAACCGAGCATACTCTAGAAGAGTATATTTCTTGTGGGTTCGAGATGCCACGGTGGTTTTTCCCTATTTGGGTTTCCACGTTACATCTGGTGTTATATGTTTTGTGATCTTATCTATTTATGAGTTTGCATGCTTTACAGTTTTTCTGGTAAGGTTACCGAGGTTGAATCTGTTGTTTTTATGGAAGATTAAGTTTGTATGATTCACCCCCTCCCTCTGATCTTGTTAACTTCGCATCTGTACTAAACATTTAGTATCAGAACTATCATTTAGTATCAGAACTATCAATTGGTATCAGAGCATTGGACTCTGAAAAAAAAGTTTAAAGGTACTTGAGGCAAAGATCCAAAGATGTATAAGAGGGATGCACCGAAGCTAAACAAGTCAAGTTTCTCTACATGGCAGAAAAGGATGAAGCTGCACTTAACAGGAGTTGGAGAATATGTTGTATATTATCTAGAGAATGATTTCATCACACCGAGCACCTATCCATTGACAATAGAGGAGATAAAGGAAAAGCAAGAACATATCCAAGCAATGATTGAAATAACATCTGCATTGATCAACTCAGAGTTTAATGACCTAGAAGGCTGCAATGATGCAAAGGAAATGTATGGTGGAGATGAACATGTTCAAAGAGCTAAAGTGGATAGTCTAAGAGGACAACTTGAATCTATGAGGATGAATGAAGGTGAGAACATAACCCAGTACAGTACAAGACTAAAGGAGATTGTCAATCAAATCAAAGGAGCAGGTGGAACTATTGAAGAAAAGGATGTAACAAGTAAGTTATTAAGAACCCTTCTATCAACTTATGCAATCCAAGTCTCTGTAATCAATGAATTGAGGTTTGTACCCAATATGCCAGTTTCTTTAGATGCTACTATTGGTAAGCTACATGCATTTGAGTTAAGTAACTTTGATAATAGTGGGTCATTGGTAAGTAAGGTTGAGTCTACATTTAGTTCTTTCCATCTTGGTGAATCTGTTGATTACAATGATAGAAAGTATAAGTACTCTAAAGGAAATCACAGTGGAGCAAGTGAAAGATTTCACAAAAACATGGAGGAGGTACACAAACTATATGAGGAAATCAGAAAGCAAGAAGAGTTTGAATCACTATTAGCCAGAAGGTTACCAAGAGGAAAAGGTAAGTACAAAGGAAAGTTGCCTTTAAAATGTTTTAACTATGATAGAATTGGACATATGGCTTCTAACTGTCTTGACAAAGAATCTAGTGAAAAGAGAGATTATCGAGACAACAGACAGAAAGATAATCATTATAGAGGACACTGAGACTTCAAAAGAAGAGATAAAAAGACATGCCTAATAGCTGACGAGGAATCTAATGATGATAAATTAGATGAAACTGATATAGAGGAAGTTGTTTATGTGGCTATCAAAGAAGGATTAGATGAAGAAAGGTATGAAGAAAAATCTTTAATATCTCATATAAATACTAATGATTCTTGGATCATAGATAGTGGATGCTCACATCACATGACAGGTGATAAACACAAGTTTGTTGTATTAGAAGATTATGAAGGAGGCTATGTAAGATTTGGTAATGATGCACCATGTCCGGTAAGAGGTAAAGGATCCATAACACTTCTTGACAATTCTAAATGTAATGATGTTTATTGGGTTGAAGGTTTGAAATATAATTTGTTGAGTGTAGCACAGCTAAACAACATAGGTTACCGAATAGAGTTTCAAAAAGGAATTGTCAAAGTTCATGAAAAGCATGGAAAGTTAGCTGCTACCGGGACAGAAACAAAAGGTAACACATTTCACCTTGACTCAACTCGGAATAAGTGTCTATATGCAAAGATAGATGATGCCTAGTTATGGCATAAAAGGTTTTGTCATGTAAATTTTTATAATCTGATCAAAATAAGTAAGAAGCGCCGAGTAAGAGGTCTACCGAGTCTTGAAAAACCTGAGAATGCTATGTGCCAAGGATGCCAGATGGGAAAGATGACAAGATCAATCTTTACAAGTAAGTCCTACACTTCTAAGGAAATTTTAGATCATGTGCATACTGATCTTTGTGGTCCTATGAAAGTTCAGAGTTATTATGGTGATAAATATTTAATATTATTTGTGGATGATTACTCAAGGATGATGTCAATAATGTTTTTAAAAGAAAAATTAGAATCTTTTCAAATGTTTAAATGGTACAAGGCAAGAGTTGAAAATGAAGCAAGAAGACAACTAAAATGTCTTAGATCAGACAGAGGAGGAGAGTTCACATCTGATGAGTTTAACTTATTCTAAAATGATCATAGTATAAAAAGACAAGTCTCTGCACTGAGAAATCCACAACAAATGGAATAGCTGAGAGAAGAAATAGATCTATTGTGGATTGAGCCAGAACCCTGATGATTGAAAAGAAAGTGCCACAAACATTTTGGAGAGAAGCAATAAGCACAACAGTTTACACCCTTAACCGAGTACAACTGAAGAAAGGAACTTTGAAGACACCTTATGAAATCTGGTATGACAAGAAACCTAATGTAAGTTATTTTAAAATCTTTGGAAGTAGATGCTATGTACACAAAGATGATAGAAATGGTAAGTTTGATCAGAAAAGTGAAGAAGGAGCATTTCTAGGTTATTCTTCTAGAAGCAAAGCATTTAACTGTCTGATCAAATCATCTAACAAAATAGTAGAAAGTGCAAATGTGAAAATTGATGAATTTGCAGAAAGAAATGATGAAGGAAACTCCAAAGAACCAGAAGATTATGAAGAATTTGTCTATGTTCAACCGAGAAGTCCTACTGAGAAGACTGTTGAAGGAAATGAAGAGAATATCTAGTTACTGAGTGATGAAGAAGATCATACAGAGCCTACTGATCCTGTATTAGCCAAGTATGTCAGAAGGAATCATGCATCAAGTTAGATTATAGGAAATAAGGATGATCTAGTGATGACAAGGAACAAGCTGAGACAGAACACATGTCTGATATCTAAATTTGAACCAAGGATAGTGAAAGAGGCATTTAAAAGGGAAGATTGGATAAATGCTATGACAAAAGAGATTGATCAAATCAAGAAGAATGAAATGTGGACATTGGTCCCAAGATCGAAGGACAAAAATGTAATCAGTACAAAGTGGATTTTTAGAAACAAGTTGAATGAAAAAGGTGAGGTCATTAGAAATAAAGCAAGACTAGTTTGCAAAGGTTATGATCAGGAAGAAGGAATTGATTATGGCAAGACTTTTGCACCTGTAGCAAGACTTGAAGGAGTAAGAACATTGTTGGCATATGCTACTCATAGAAATTTCAAGGTATATCAAATGGATGTGAAATCTGCATTTCTGAATGGTATATTAGAAGAAGAAGTTTTGATTGAACAACCTGAAGGATTTGTTGAAGGAGAAAATAATGATCAGGTATGTAAATTGAACAAAGCTTTATATGGTTTGAAACAAGCACCTAGAGCATGGTAGGAGAGATTGCACTCATATTTGATCAAAATTGGTTTTATAAGAACAACTGAAAACAACAATATGTACATGAAGAATGATGAGAATGGAATATTCATCTCAGCCATATTTGTTGATGATATTATCTTTTGTGGAAATGACTCTCTATGCAAGAACTTTGGAAATGAAATGAGCAAAGAATTTGAGATGTCATTAATCAGTGAGATAAAGTATTTTATAGGTTTACAGATACTGCAAATGAAAGATGAGATTTTCATTACCCTATCCAAGTACATAAAGGAAATCTTGAAGAAATTTGGAATGGAGGATTCAAAACCAGTAAGTACTCCTATGACTACCAACTATAAACTATCAAAGAATGATGAATTTGCATTTGTTGATGAGATAGTTTACATTGGAAAGTTGCAATATGTTGTACACAACAGGCCAAATATAGAACATGCAGTAGGTATAGTTGCAAGACTCTTTGTAGATCCCAAGGAAACACACATGACAACAATCAAAAGAATTTTTAGATACTTGAAAGGCACTGAAGATTATGGCTTAGTATATCGGAAAGGAAATGTTTTTGATTTAAAAGTTTATACTGATGTTGATTCGGCAGACAACATTGATGATAGGAAAAGCACAAGTGGAGGAGCTTTCTTTTTAGGAGAAAGACTAGTGAGTTGGCTTAGCAAGAAACAAGGATGTGTTTCATAGTCAACAATAGAAGCTGAATATGTTGCTACAACATTAAATTGTACTAATATAGCATGGATCAAACAACTATTGGAAGGCATAAATGAGCAAGTTACCAAGCTAGTAACTATATTATGTGACAATACTAGTGCCATAAACATTTCAAAGAATCATGTTATGCACTCTAAGACAAAGCACATCTCTATCAAGTATCATTATCTTAGAGAAGAATTTCAAGAGAAGAAAGTGGTGTTGGAGTATGCTAGCAAAAAGGAACAAATAGCAGATATCTTCACCAAGCCACTACTAAGGGACACTTTTGAGTATCTCAAAAGTCAGTTAGGGGTCCTACCCCTATCTTCCATTCACTGACCGAGTTCAGTGAAAGCATCAATTTGATGACTCGACATAATATCTTTTAGGATTTGATGCTAATTTACACACTTTAGGAGGTTTTCTAAAGGTGTGTAGGAAATAATAAAAGGGAACAGGAATTAAAGACAAAATGCTCTGACCGAGACTGAGTAAATACATAATAGCAATAAATTCACTTCTCAGCAGAAGAAATTATGTTTTAGATCTTTTCATTTTTGGCATTGTTGTCAAAGGGGGAGAAGACTAATGTATGGGGGAGAAGACTATTGACAGGGGGAGAGCATTTTAGCAATCTAAATCCGAATCATTTAGGTCAAATCAATTGGTTTTGCCATCAATGCCGAAGGGGGAGATTGTTGGCATTATAACAGACAAGGGAGATTGTTGGCATTCCAATTACAATGAGAGATTGTTGGTATTTCAATAAGGACATTGAGAAGGTTGTTGATGACTATGGATATAACTGATTAAGGATGTTCACTGTCTTAATATTATTATTTTGTCATTGATGTCAAGAAATTGATTTTTTGATTCAGTATGATGTTTCCATATCTTAATAAGTATGTTCTCAAAAGAGTTAAGATGTCGGTAAAAGACACAGAAAGAATGTGATGAATAAGGGGAGGAATAAGTTATTCAATGGGCAACTATTACCAAGTTAGACAATGACGAGACCATGATGTTTAGATTATTTTGATATCTTACATATGTTGTTGATTGTAAGGTTAATACTATACTATGTTACCCTAAGGAACCTAGTCGGTAAACCCTAAGGTTATCGCTATCAGTTAATAAAGGCAGAATGTCTACTAAGTGAAGTTTAGTATTTATCGAGTTGCAACTGAGTAATAACAGAATGCATTGAATGAATAAAAGCATTATTTAATGAAGGAAGTTGATGAGCTGGAGTTGATTAAATGATTGGTAAGCTGTGCATGAAGTTTGTTAAGAATCTATGGCAATGGAAGATCGGCAGGAAGATCTACAACTCAGATTGGACCGCAATACCTTAGCACAAGTTCCAAGAAGTATATGCAAGTTCCAAGGCAAGGTAAAACATTTTCAGATCAAAGGATACATTGAACCTAGTCAAGTTTGAAGATCCGATGGCTATGATTGATCATGAGAAATTTGATCAAGGAGATTAAGTGGTTGGCAAATTGTTTATACATAAGGAATTGTTGATAAACAATGTATGCGAGCAAGTGTAAGCACAAGGATGCTACATAGTGATTACTGAGCACTGAAGCTTGAAGACCTATTTTGATAACAGAGTATAGAGCCTAGCAGAGGGACAAGATAAGTCCTATGACTAGATTGTACTGAGCAAATAAGAATCTGCTTTAGCATTCTTAGATGTAAAGTTACAGATATATTTTATTACTGTTATTTTGTGAAGTAACAAAAAATCTCTTAACCGAGTGGACTTAACAGTCTTATTTTTAAAACCCTCTAGCAAGGTGACATTCAGATTGAGTGTTTGAAATCCTTTAACAAGGTCACCTCTAACAAGGTGAAGATCCTAACAGTTCTGAGGGAAATCCCTTAACCGGGTCACATCTAGCAATGTGTTTGTAATCTTTAACAAGATTTTCTTTTAACCGAGCATACTCTAGAAGAGTATATTTCTTAGTGGGTCCAAAATCCCAAAGTGGTTTTTCCCTATTTGGGTTTCCACATTACATCTAGTGTTATATGTTTTGTGATCTTATCTATTTATGAGTTTGCATGCTTTACAGTTTTTTCTGATAAGGTTACTGAGGTTGAATCTATTGTTTTTATGGAAGATTAAGTTTGTATAATTCACCCCCCCTCTCATTTTGTTAACCTGGCATCTGTACTAAACATTTAGTATTAGAACTATCATTTAGTATCAGAACTATCACCTCATTAGCTACCAGTCTTCTTCTTGTCATCACTCCTTTGTTCTTATCCCCAATGATCTGATCTTCTAAATGATTCAACCTTACATACCTATGAGTATTTTGATTCTTCATTCCTCTTCCCTGATCTTCAGTTACAATTGAATTTTCTGATACTACTAGAGTAACAGGTTCATCATTATATTTTGGTAAAGGTGTTATTGGTTCAGTTATGATCATTTCCACTATCGGTTCTTGCTCATAAATTTTGATTTGACTTCTATTCAACTCATCCACCTTGACATTAATGCTCTCCATAATTCTCTGCAGTCTTTTTTTATAACATCTATATGCTTTGCTTTCATTAGAATAACCAAGAGATATTCCTTCATCACATCTAGGATCAAACTTGCCAATGAAATCATCTCTCTTGATATAACATTTACTACCAAAGATTTTGAAGTACTTAATTATAGGTGTATTGCCAAACCATTACTCATATGGTTTCTTACCAGTTTCTCCTTTGATATGAATTTTGTTGAATGTATAAATTGTTTTGCTCACTACTTCTCTCCAGTAGATATAAGGCAGATTAGCTTCCATCATCATGGTTCTAGCAGCATCCAAGATAGCTTTGTTCTTTCTTTCCACAACTCCATTTTGTTGAGGTGTTCGGGGAGCAAAAAATTGTCTCCTTATGCCATGCTTCTCACAAAAGTTATTAAACTCACCAGATGTGAATTCTACACCATGTTCAGATCTTAAGCACTTGATCTTCAATCATGTCTCAGTTTCAACCTTAGCTTTAAAATATCTATCACCTTGAAAACTTTTGATTCTAGAAGGACCACACAAATCAATATGAAGAAGATCAAGAACATCATTAGATTTGTCTTGTATACTCTTGAAATAGGTTCTAGCCTATTTTCCAATTTGACATTCTTTCCATATTGGATTATAGGGCTTCAAAATCTTAGGTATATCTCTAACTTCCTTAGTTGAACTTGTAGACACCTAAAAATAGTCAACGCTTGCGAACTCGTACTTTAACAATTGCACATTGCCTCATTTTAGGTTTTTGCGTCGCATTAACATTTCTCCTATGTCACGCACTTGGTCTTTATCATTTGTGAACATCGAGTCATTCTTCTACATTCTTCAATCATCTCGTCCTCAAATTTGGTCTTGTCGACAACATTATCCTGTCATGATTTTGATCGATTTTATCCTGTTGCATCAATGAGCGTATTCAAATGTCATCATTTTGGACATCGTCAATCCTAATTAGGGTTTTGTCCTCTTTTCAGTCTTGTCATCATGCGATCAATTTGTCATCAATCGTTGTCATGTTCAATTTTGTCATTTAACGATCGATTTGTCATCGATCGTGGTCATTTTCAATCTTGTCGTTTTGCAATCTATTTGTCATCGATTCTTGTCCTCTTGTCGATCTTGTCATTTTGCGATCATTTCGCTATCAATCGTTGTCTGTCTCAATTATGTCAATTTGGATCAATTTGTCATTGTTCCTCATCAATTGGCGCATTTACCAATCAAATCATTTTGTCGCATTGGTCATTTATCAATTCAAAATCATGACATTAATTATCTTCAATCAAGACCTAATTGTCATTTTCGCATTTCTAATTCGTCTTCTAGGGTTTTATGATTTATTCATTTAACCTAATTTGCCATTTCTTCCTCTAGGATTACTAAATTATTTATTAATCCTAAGTTACAATTAAATCTTTATTTAGTTGGCTAATTATTCTTCCTCTTGTAAATTAATTAATAAATGACAAATTGTTAATTAATTTACCTAATTTACTAATTCCAATTTTCTAATTTCCATCAATTTCTAATTCCTAATTTTCATCAATTTCAATTTTATAATTTTCTAAATTTCTAAATTCTTTTCCCTCCTATTTCATCTCCTAATTCTATGGGAATGACATTTCAATTTGTCATGAAATTGTCATAATTGATAATCAATCAATTTTGACATAGAATGTGTCATAATTTGTCATCAATTATCAATCAATCAAATTGTGCATGGAAAGTGCATAATTTGTCATAATTTGTCATATTGATTTGCAATTTCCATTTAAATTGCATCATGCCAATCTTGTCATTTATCCAATTCTTCTATAAATTGGATAATTTTCTTCAATCAATCCCTTCATGAATCCCAAATTTCTGTCAAACTACCGAACTTACATTTCTAGTACTCTTGAGCTTTTTGCTTTCAATTGTGTGAGCACTTGTAGGTGAGATCCACAAACCCATTGAAGAGGAAAGAACAACAATGGAGCCGAATGGAAGAAGCATCCAAATTGTTATATGGTTTGCATGATATTTTCTTTTAGATGCTTTGTTTTCATACCTCTATTGAATGTGCTTTGGAATTAGGTTCATTTCAATGAGTGTTCTTTTGATTGAGCTATCATGTCTTGTGTTTTGATCTATCTATGCTTTGATGATTCCTAATTTCTATGCTACATTAATTGGTGAACCCAACATGAATACTAACCTTCTAACCATCTTACTGTGTTTTGGAGTGCTTCTAAGCTGATTTGCAGGTCAAAAAACCCAAAAACAGGGCTGTGTAGTGCATTCTGGACACTTCTGCGCTTGTGTGAAGCATTCTGCGCCTGTGTTGAGACATCTTGCGCCTGTGTTGAGACATTCTGCACTTGTGTTAAACATTCTGCGCTTGTGTCATGACTTCTGCGCCTGTGTAAAGTCCAGATCAGAGGTGAAAAAATGCAGTTTTTGCTTTCTATTTTCTATTGATCAGGATTAAATTGGGAAAATATTGAAATCTAATTTTTCCAAAATTTTATATGTTTTAGTAAATTGCAATTTTGAGGGTCTTCGGTGCATTTCTGGACAAATATGCGGCAGAATGATGAGACATCATTGATGTTTCCAAAATTTGGTTCTAGATTATTTGAATACCTTTCCAACGCATCAAACGGTTTGTAATTCGGAGCTAGGATGAGAAAGTTATGCCTTCTCAAAGTGGATTGAAATTTTATATTTAGTTTTTTTGATAATTTTGATAGTTTTCATAAATCAGATCATCTGTGCTTTGGATTTTGGTACTAATTATTTGTGCAGGATCTTGGTATACGCATGACAAAGACTACAAATCAAACTACTAACATGTGTTATGCAGAATCGATGGTCAAAGACATTAAATCAAACCTCTAACTTGTGTTTTGCAGGTTGCCTTGGAGAAACAACCAAATTGTGTGTTTGAGATTCTTAATTAGGCACTTAGTGATTTATAAATAGGTGAAAATGAAGCTTTGTTTGCTTTGTTTGTTAAGTATGACATTGGAGTAGGAGAGTATGCTCTCATCCTTCATAGGGTGATCACAAATCCAGATCTTCGATACCATGCTTGTGTTGTGGATTGTTTGTCTCCATTAGAGGGCCTGCCTTCCCGACCACTTTGCTTTAGCAAGCGAGTGATAATCATGAGAAGGGAACGACCCAAAGTGAGTACGGCTAGAATTCCTTGGCATTCTAACTCACTATAAAAAAATACCTGATGAGCGAAAGCTTTGAAGGAAGTGTTACGTGGGAATTGCAGTTACTTGGGAAGTGATGACCCTTGAACTCTTTCTCATATCAACATCTAAGTAGGGCCTCTTGGTCTAAATCGTGCTTGCGCGACTACATTTGTTTGGTATCTTGATGGGCTTAATGTCTCAATCATGCCTACATGACATCAAGGAGTAATGCTTAACAGAAATCCTTACTAAATACCTTGTTTTTAGAGGCCAAAAACCCTTCTAGTTGCTTGAGAAGGACAAATTCGGATACTTGGAAGAGATACTAAGTTCGCCATGGGGAGATTCCATGGGGACTGATGCTTGGCTGCCCTGAGAAGTGAGTGCCATGGAGGGGAGCCCGTGGGGTCAAGCATCTATGTATTCTCCTTGAATCCCATAATGAGTCTACCTCTCAAGTACCTAATGTCTTTGCCTACCCTAGGGAATGTGGAAATGAGCATGATTGTCTTGAGTCTAAGTTATAACATCTTGTATTCTTTGATTGTCAAAAGTTGAATACCATTTCAAGAACAAACACATTAATATAACATAAAGTTAAGCACAAGAGACATTCATCCAACAAACATTCAACAAGATTCAAAGATCATCCTTCAAGCATGGTTATCCAACATTGGTCAAAAACTTGTCTTAACTCTTATGTCACTTATGCTTAGGTTCATCCTAGGTTGCATTTAGCAAAGTCATTATCAAGTATCAAGGTTAGGTTTCACCTAAGTCATACTTCTTTTTCATATCAATAAAAGTCATCCATTTGCATATGTCCTCTTGCATAAGAGCAATATCATTTCATAATTAAACCTTAGGTTTCATCTTAGGTTGACATTGTCATACATTTGCATTTGCATATCCCAAGTCTCTTCATTAAGCCTAAGTCATTGTCATATCATATTAAGATAATTTGCATATTAATTGTCCTTTTGCATATAGTGTCAAACCTAGGTCTTGTCATCCTTGAGTAATCCAAATCTTTAATAAACCCTAAGTCATTGTTAGGAAGTCTAGACCTCATCAAGTCTTTTGTCCTTTTGTCATCAAATATCATTTCGTCAAACCTAGCTTAGTATCCAAGCATATAGGTGAGACATTGTCATCTTGTCCTTTGTCAATTAAGTCCTTTTGTCCTTTGAGGTCTAGATGTCATTTCAATTTCCTAAGGGTCTCTTTTAGATTTGTATTCCAAAAAGTTTATCAAGATCTTGAAAAACAACCAAAAACATAGATTGCATTTTCATATATTTGGTTTGCATTTAGTTGCATATCATATATTGTCTTTGAAAAATTCCAAAAAAAAAAAATTGCATTTGCATAAGTGACATGCCTGTTGAGACAAGATCAAGATCTAAGAAGATGAGTGAACCAATGTATCAATCCATGGATAACATAGTAAATTCGCAGTTTCAAACTAGTCAAACAATGCAAGTTGAAGGTTCATCAAACACATATCTACCACCATATGGAACGGTTCAACTTGGACCACCACCATTATATGGACCACTGTTTGTAGCGATGAAACTAGGACAAGGGAGTGTTCCACCAACTCCAAGAGGAAATGCACCTTTCGATTGGAATCAAACAAACTTGCATCATGAAATACAAACATTGTATGAAGAACAAACTCTCTCACAAGGATTTGGTTCAGATCAAGGCATTCAGCAAGAAACAAATCCAAATATTTTACTAGATTCTTCATCAGATTTCAATGTCTCTGATGATGATGTTGTTATGTTCCTTAAGGATCCAAAGTTGACAAAAAAGATGGATAAATTCTTGAATAAGCTCTTTAAGAGGTTCCCACAAAAATATCTTGACATGATGAGTAATGTGACCTCCTCAAGTAAGCAAATTAATGTGCAAAAATGACAAGGCGGTGATTTGTTAAGTTTCTCTCCGCATCCAAATGAAGAACATGTGCAACAAGAAACCCAACCTACCTTGATGAGTAAATGTGCTTCAAAGGCATTGATAGTGACTATTCCTCAAAAGTCCACATTCGAAATAATAAACAATCCATTGTTTAATGCAACACCTTTAACACCAGATCAAATGAAGGCCACACAAATGTTGATGACAGGTGTCCCTCAACAAGAAGTGATTCCTCGAATATGAAAAAGTGGACCCAAATCTAAGATGCAAGAAAGCTTTACGATTGGAATGTCTGATCTTACAAATGTTCAAATTGCCTTTCCTTCATGCCAAAGCATTAATCCCTTGCCAAAATCCCCCATGCATATTCAAAGTCCAACTCCATGTCAAGAGGATAGTTTAGAGCATGAAGAAATGTGTCTTGAAACAGATCAAGATCAAGATCCCAAAACCTTATCATCCCATCCAATTGTTGACCAGGACCCCATCTTCCCACACATTCATAATGATCCTCCTATCACTATCTATTCTATCCAAGAGAACAACACCTTTTCAAGTCCTATTGACACTCCATTCCCCGAGAAAGATCAAGATATCCCAGTTCATCCAATCCCAAATGATCCCCTTCCATTTCATGAACATAATGTCCTTTCAAATCCCATTGACATTCCACTTCCTCAGAAAGATCAAGACATCCCTTCCATCCTTTTTGATGATCCCATTGAAAGTCAAGAGAAAAGCACCTTTAAAGAAGATTCCAATGATCTTCCTCCTTGTCAAGATCAAATCATTCCTTCAGATCCTCCACAAGAACCACTTGTCCCTCCATCTCCACATCCTAATCCCGCATATCCACTCCAAGATCGCATTTCTTTTGACGATCCCATTATTTCTTCCATTCCATCTCTTGAAGAGCCTATCATTGAAACATGTCAACTACATGATCCTAATCCCCCTCATGATCCTAATACCACTCATGATTCTAACGTGTCAGTGCAAGATGTTCATGAACCCTCGACATGCATAATGGGTTCTTCCACTTTGGTAAAATCTGATCCACTTCAAGATCTCATTATTTCTCTCATATCACATCCACCTCATAATGAACTCGCATCTTCTTGCCAAAGCAAAGAGTATCCTATTAGTCAAAATATTGATAAAGGAAAAGGGGTAGACATCCATAAGAAAGAATCCCTTCATGTTAAAGAGTATACTAATGGTCATGGCTACAAAGCTCACACTCAAGGCATTGGTATCCCTTCAAAGTCAAAATCCAAATGTCCACCTTCCCCATCATCGCTTCCATCCATTCTAGGTCCCTATATCCCTCCATCTCCTATGCAACATCAACAAAGGCACACATCTTGGAGAGCCTTCCATTCATCCCACATGCCTCCATATCATTCCCATCCACACCAACATTCATTCCCTCTTCCAAGCAATTTGGATGCCAAGCATAAAAGTCATAAGTCTAAAAATCCACATGTGTTCAAGGATCAACATGTCCAATATTATCGACATGTCAAAACAAAGAGCAATATGATCTATAAAGAAAAAGAAAAATACAAAAGGCCACAAAGGGCCACTGAGCAAAATAAAGCAAAGTCAAAATATATATGGGTTCCTAAATCCCTTGTGCAAGCAATGCACTCCAAGGAACCACAAAAGCATGAAAAATCAAAAACCATGTGGATCCCCAAGAAGCTCCTTGAAGCACAAAAGCCTAAAGAAAGATCCAAATTGGCATCTACAATTGCTATCCCTCTATCCAAACCTTCCAAGTCTATTCCTCCATCACATTCTTCATCCGTTTTGGGCCCTTATGTCCCAAAATCCATAGCCTTTCCTCCATCCAAATCTCAATATCCAAAATCCATTTTTCCTCCATCAATCCATCACCCATCAAGGTGTGTGCCAATGCCGATCTTGCCAACATTTCCATCCAATGAAACCCAATTCTTCCAATACCCTATCCATTATCCAATGCATATTTTCCATCCTTCCATCCAATCCTTTGCATAAATCCTTGCCTTAGTGTCATGTCATTTTCCATGTCCTTATCCTACCAACATCTTTGAGCATACTTTTAAAGGTCATGGTCTATTTTTTTCAAGGCTACTATCCAAACAAAAAGACGCTTGGGTCCTTCTTCCATTCCCTATCATGTGTCCGTCTTCTTCTGAAAAAGTCAAAATCCAAAAAAATCAAAAAAAAGTGAAAAAGTGAAAAAAGAAAGACAGAAGAAAAAAAAGTCAAGAAAAAATAATTCGTCCATTGGTGAAAACCTGGCAAACGGGCGCTTTGGGCAAGTACCATGATGAAAACCTGGCAAACAGGCGTCATGCGTAATTTATGAACTTCTTGCACACCACACTTGGGGGCAGGTTTCCTCCTTCATATCCTTTTGTCCTTCATTGTTCCATTATCCTATCAAACCCCTGTCATTACCCTTCATATCCTATTGTCCCTCATGTCCAATTTCCTCTTTCCACCTTTGATCTTGACAAGGCTGAGAATAATCATGAGCATCACGCATCTTGTTTGCAGCTTTCAGTCTATCATAGCTTTTGGTCTTTATCCATTTGCTTTTTACAACCTTTCATCCATATTCCCTATCTTATTGCAACTTTCTACCACTATCCCTTAGCCTACCCCGACCTTCTGTCCATGTCCTTTATCCATTCTTGGTCTTGCTTATCCTATCCATATCTTATCACTATCCATACACTCTTTCTGTCCCTTGATCTTGATCTGACATAAGGCCGCAAAATTTAAACATATTTTTCAAAAAACCTCTTGACATGTCCCTCATGCCATGTTCACTGCTTTACATTGTCATATCCAGTCTCTTGTCCTATCATGCCATAGCCCTTGAAAATTGCATCCATATTGTCTCCATAATAAAAGGCCTTTGTCTTCCCTCTATCCACCATCATTTCAGCAAGCCTATTTATTCACCTATCATATTCCTTGCCTTGCTAGACATTGGGGGCAAAAATCATAAAAATCCGCAAATGTCCTGAAAAAATCTGAAAAATCAAATAATGTCCTGAAAAAATCCATAAAAATCAAAAAATTCCTAACAAAAGTCTTAAAAATTGGAAAATGTCCTGAAATAATTCAAAAAAATTGAAATATGATCCTGAAAAACAATCCATAAAAATCAAATAATGTCCTGAAAAAATCCATAAAAATCAAAAAAGTCCTGACAAAAGTCTTAAAAATTGGAAAATGTCTTGAAATAATTCAAAAAAATTGAAATATGATCCTAAAAAAATCCATAAAAATTGAATAATGTCCTTAAAAAAAAAATCCATAAAAATCGAATAAAGTCCTGAAAAAAAAATGAACACAAAAAAATTATAAAACTCAAAAAACAAAAATACGCATTTTGCAATAAAGTATTCCCTTTATGCATCGATAGATCACTGAGCATTCATTCAACGACACTCGCAATCCAACATCGTGCTTTAATGAAATCATGCATAAATAGATGAACCTTTTCAATCAAACCAAACATGCAATCTGATCCAAATTGTCTTATCAATCGCACATCAACATCAAAATCCTTTGTCCTTGTTCTTATTATCATGGGTCTTATACAGGGTGTGGTATACTCGAAACCAGACTGTGTCCTGTCTTAGACGGGGTACCGCATATCCTGAAACCAGACAGCATGATCGTCCTATCAACACTTTCAACTTTTGACAATGAAGATCAAGATGTTTGTCTGATTTGCTTGAATTTGTGAGTCTTATCTTTTTATTGATTTATCTTTGGCTTCGATCATGTTCCTATGTCGCTCGATGATGTCACTGAGTGATTTAGAGTGACTGGGATGGTTCATGATCCCTTTTCTTTTTTTGATTGTGATTGTTGTTTGTCTGCGATGTGTCTGTCTTTCACAAAAAGGGTTGCATTTCAGCTCTGGCCTTCAATGCCATGATGCTACGCATCCATTTTTCTACATTAAAATAAAGGTTCTCACCTACAAAGTGCATTACTGAAAGCAAGTTTTTCTTCATCTCTAGCTGTCCTCTGTCTAATTTCTTCTTACTAACATTTCTTCCGTCAGTCTTGGCAGTCCATTTGATCCTATCATGTTCTATCATTCTTATCGATCAATTGGCCTCTTTCCCGCATGTTTCCGGCCAATTCCTCGAGGGGGCATGCATATATCATTATTATTGTCTGGGGCATTTTCATTACTGTTCTTTGAAACAACGCTTAAAATCGCATTGTCTCAAAGAGGGGCAAAATGTAGACACCTAAAAATAGTCAACACTTGCGAAGTCATACTTTAACAATTGTGCATTGCCTCATTTTAGGTTTTTGCGTCGCATTAACATTTCTCCTATGTCACGCACTTGGTCTTTATCATTTGTGAACATCAAGTCATTCTTCTACATTCTTTAATCATCTCGTCCTCAAATTTGGTCTTGTCGACAACATTATCCAGTCATGATTTTGATCGATTTTATCCTGTTGCATCAATGAGCGTATTCAAATGTCATCATTTTGGACATCGTCAATCCTAATTAGGGTTTTGTCCTCTTTTCAGTCTTGTCATCATGCGATCAATTTGTCATCAATCGTTGTCATGTTCAATTTTGTCATTTAACGATCGATTTGTCATCGATCGTGGTCATTTTCAATCTTGTCATTTTGCAATCTATTTGTCATCGATTCTTGTCCTCTTGTCGATCTTGTCATTTTGCGATCATTTCGCTATCAATCGTTGTCTGTCTCAATTATGTCAATTTGGATCAATTTGTCATTGTTCCTCGTCAATTGGCGCATTTACCAATCAAATCATTTTGTCGCATTGGTCATTTATCAATTCAAAATCATGACATTAATTATCTTCAATCAAGACCTAATTGTCATTTTCGCATTTCTAATTCATCTTCTAGGGTTTTATGATTTATTCATTTAACCTAATTTGCCATTTCTTCCTCTAGGATTACTAAATTATTTATTAATCCTAAGTTACAATTAAATCTTTATTTAGTTGGCTAATTATTCTTCCTCTTGTAAATTAATTAATAAATGACAAATTGTTAATTAATTTACCTAATTTACTAATTCCAATTTTCTAATTTCCATCAATTTCTAATTCCTAATTTTCATCAATTTCAATTTTATAATTTTCTAAATTTCTAAATTCTTTTCCCTCCTATTTCATCTCCTAATTCTATGGGAATGACATTTCAATTTGTCATGAAATTGTCATAATTGATAATCAATCAATTTTGACATAGAATGTGTCATAATTTGTCATCAATTATCAATCAATCAAATTGTGCATGGAAAGTGCATAATTTGTCATAATTTGTCATATTGATTTGCAATTTCCATTTGAATTGCATCATGCCAATCTTGTCATTTATCCAATTCTTCTATAAATTGGATAATTTTCTTCAATCAATCCCTTCATGAATCTCAAATTTCTGTCAAACTACCGAACTTACGTTTCTAGTACTCTTGAGCTTTTTGCTTTCAATTGTGTGAGCACTTGTAGGTGAGATCCACAAACCCATTGAAGAGGAAAGAACAACAATGGAGCCGAATGGAAGAAGCATCCGAATTGTTATATGGTTTGCATGATATTTTCTTTTAGATGCTTTGTTTTCATACCTCTATTGAATGTGCTTTGGAATTAGGTTCATTTCAATGAGTGTTCTTTTGATTGAGCTATCATGTCTTGTGTTTTGATCTATCTATGCTTTGATGATTCCTAATTTCTACACTACAGAACTAATATTTACCATGCAATTAAAATTCACATGACATAGCCTTTTGTACCAAAGAAAACTCTCATCAATTTGTGCATTCAAACATGTCTTCTCGCCAGAATTCAAATGAAATATATTACCTTTTGTCTGAGTATTGGTTGCAATGTTGAATCCATATTTTTTTATGGTCTTGCATTTTCCATCCTTGAATTGTAATTGAAATCCATTATCCACCAATTGTCCTACACTCAAAAGATTATGCTTTAAACCTTCAACATAATAAACATTATTAGTATTGTGATTACCATCAAATAATATAGTTCCTCTTCCTTTGATCATGCATTATTTGTCATCTCCAAATCTAACCAGACTGCCATCAAATTATTGCAAAGACAGGAACTTTCTTTTATCTAAAGTCATATGATGTGAACATCCACTGTCAATTACCCATTCATCCTTATCTTCAATTTTAGTAGCAAGGGCCTTTTCTTCAAGTACATTCCCTTCAAGTACTGGATCATCTTCCTTGATAGTTAGGAACACCCATTCCTTTCCATTTTTGGAACCACTAGCAGAGTCTTGTGTCGGTTCATCATCATAATCAGTCACACCTTCCTCATCAACAAAGTAACATGATTTATCTTTGTTTCTCCTATACTTATGCTTGTTTCGATATTTAGGGTTAGGCTTAAAATATCTTCTAGCTCTTTCTTCAAATCTTGAATTCCTTTCAGGACATATAGATGCAAAATGACCTATCTTATTATATGCAAAACATTTAAAGGGTGATTTTTCTTCATACTTACTTCCTATCGGTCCTTTAGTTACTCTTCTAGAAAATAGGGCTTCAAGTTTCTCAAATTCTTCATCTTACTTCTTCATATCTTATAGTTCCTTTGCATACAAAGATTTCCAATCTTTCTTGTCACTTGATGATGTAAATGCATGAAAAGAAGGTTCAGGCTTCATAGCTCCAGAAGGTCCAAATTATTCAAGCTCAAAAGCAGGAAATTTCCCAACCAAGGTATCCCTATTGACAGAAGTATTTTCCATTGTTCTAAATTCATTAATTGCAATAGCCTTCATCTTATAATTCAGTGGTTAAGCTCTTATAACTTTAGAAACTATTTCATCTTCACTTAGAGATCCACCACAACATTGAATTCCCATGACAATTTCATTTACCCTTTCCATAAATGCAGTAATCCTTTCATCTTCTTCCATCTTCAAATTGTCATATCTCACCTAGTAACCATCAAGTTTAGCAATCTTAAAAGTACGGTCACCTTCATTTAGAGTCTCCAAATTTTCCCACATAGCTTTTGTTGTTGATTTTTCAGTCAATCCCATTATTTGTTGATGAGAAAGTGCACACAAGAGGGATTCTCTAGCTCTACAATCATTCTTAAGCTCCTTATCCAAGTTTTTTGGAGAAGGATTGCCAGATGCCAGATTAAAAAGGGGTTACACCATTCTCAGTGATCTCCTAGATTTCCTTGCCCAGACATCTCAGATGAGTCTCCATCTGAATCTTCAATACTCTATAATTTGTTCCATCAAGCCTAGGACTTTCTCTCTGGAAGACAGCTACAGATGAACTAGATGATTTTGAACTGTTAGATTCCATAGGATCTTCCTCAAGTGGTTAAGCTTCTGTAGAGAGGACCAAAGATTTGATACTAATTGTTAGATAGTTCAAATAACCAACGGACAATTGAGAGGGGGGGGGGGTGAATCAGTTGTCACCAGATTACTAGAACCTTAAGTAGTTTAAACTAAATCACCAGAACACATAAGATTGATATTGGAATACATAAACTAATTACCGAAATAACATATATGTCAATCACAAGAAACAATAAGTGAATAGATACCATCCACATGACACCAAAAATATTACATGGAAAACCCAATAAGGGAAAAACCATGGTGGGAAGCCTACCCATAATCAGTATCCTGAAAATCTTTCAGAATTCGCACCAACACCACTTATGCATAGTATCAAAAGATCTTCTATAAAGCTCTGCTAGTGAAGCCCTCACCAGATCAATAAACCAGGCTTACTAGCATACAAGATAGCATCCGATCACCATATCAATACCAACTGACTGAACATATATCTGAATAGCATGAATAGCAAATATAAGCCAATTCCATAATCCCTAAGCATACCAAAGTATACCGGATCAACATGATCATACCAACTAGAAACCAAAACATTCTACCAAGACCAACCGGATATTGGTAAATAGCTAAAGCAACTAGTGTTGACATCAATGAAAAAACATCAATGCAAAACATAATCAATTCCTCCAAATTGCCAATAAATTCTTTATCTCCTCTAGTTCCTTTGCATATAAATATTTCCAATCACTCTTGTCGATTGATGATGTAGATGCATGAAAAGTAGGTTCAGTGTTTGTAACTCCATAAGGTCCCAATTCCTCAAGCTCAAAAGAAGATAACTTCTTAACCAGAATGTGCCTATTAACAAAAGTGTTAGACATTGTTCTCAGCTCATTAATTGCAGTAGCCTTCATTTTGTAAGCTGGTGGCAAAGCTCTCAATACTTTAGAAACAATCTCATCTTGCTTAGAGATCCACCACAACACTGAATTCCCATAACAATTTCATTAACTCTTTCCATAAAAGTAGTAATCCTTTCATCTTCCTTCATTTTTTTAGGTTCTCATATCTCACCCAATAACCATCAAGTTTAGCAATTTTAACATTAGGTTCACCTTCATTTAGAGTCTCCAACTTATCTCATATAGCCTTTGCAGATGATTTCTCTGTTAATCCCATTATTTTCTTATCTGAAAGGGAACACAAAAGGGTTTCTCTAGCTCTACAATCATTTTCAAGGTCCTTATCCAAGTTTTCAAGAGGAGGATTGCCAGATGCTAGATCATGAGTAGTATAGCCTTTCTCAGTGATCTCCCAAATCTCTTTCCCAAGACATCTCAGATAAGTCTCCATCCAAATCTTCCATACTCTGTAATTTGTTCCATCAAGCCTAGGGATTTCTCTCCGGAATACAGTTGTAGATGAACTTGAACTGTTAGATGCCATAGGATATTCCTTTATTAAGATAACTAGTGAACAACTGAGGAGGGGGGGTGAATCGGTTGTTAATAGATTATAACTTTTAATCCACAATATAGCCTTAAACAAATCAAGTACCGATAAAGTACAAACAAATGTCAGTAGAAATAGATACCGGTAAACAATACAACTTAAAAATTTACCAGATAATCAATGCAAATCAATCATACCACATAACACCATGATTTGTATGTGGAAAACCCCAAAATGGAAAAACCACAGTGGGAAGCCTACCCATAGTCAGATGATACTTCTTCAGAAAGTATGTGTTACATTAAGGGGCCTGCACTTGCAGGAAGGCACACTGCTCATTACAAAAAGGGTCTCACTGAATAGAGAGAGGCTACAAACTTCTCAAGATAAATGGATAGCAATCCAATAGAGTGAACTAATGGAAATAGCATCTACTATGCCTGATTACAATCCCGGTTAAGCTCAATGCTGGAGGACTAAATCCTCTTCTGAAACCAATCTGATCATTAACGATTGATTAACTCCTCTACCTAAATGATATTACAATATTCACACATTACATTCCTTGACCATGACCTTTTCAATAACCATGATACTTTACAAAGAGTTTCTACCTCTTATTTATACAAACCCTAAGGCCTAAACCAATTAGGTTGGCCACCTAAAGATATTACAATAATATCATTACATAATTCCTTATTCAATGATATGCCATGTCGGCTTAAGATCAACACAATAATAAAAAATCCATGAAATATCGTGAATCATCTAGGTAACATGTAGAGTACACGCTAACATGATATCGGTCCATGACCTAGATAGGTACCAAACCTATTCTGGGTCAACCACACTAAAGCAATGTCTTCAAGCAATTGAAGCATGATTAATGAACATCTTTAGCATCCTAAAATCCTCAAAGAAGCTGCACCAACACCAATTGTGCATCCTGTCATGATTCCTCAATGAAAGCTCTACCAATAAAACCTTAAACTAGTGCCAGTAAGGGTTTACTAGTGTGTATGATAACATCCAATTATCAAGACAATACCAACTGACCAAAACATGCTTATGGAGCATATAGCACATGAAATCCAATATACTTTACTGATCCAAACATGCCAGAAGTGTCAACCAGATAATCTCTTCTGCCAGTAACACTAGATCTTATAGCGGTAACCTGTCTACCGGTAACCATCTATATCAGCTAGTGTAAATCTGTCTACTAGTAATAACTAGTGTTGACATCAATGACAAAACATCAATGCCACACATAATAAATTCATCCATAATGCCAACATCCTTAAGCAGTTAAGCTTTTGTAGAGAGGACCAAGCTCTGATACCAATTTTTATATAGCTCAGATAACCGATGGACAACTGAGAGGGGGGTTGAATCAGTTATCAACAAGTTAAATGGATTTAATCACTTAAAACCTTTTACTAGAATACATAAACTAAATACTGGAATAGAAGATATAGAAATTAAGCACAAACATAAATCCAAGAAAATTTACCAACCAACCACAACATATGACACCAATATTTATACATGGAAAACCCAGTAAAGGGAAAAACCACAGTGAGAAGCCTACCCATGGTCATATGATACGTCTGCAATATGTGATTAAAAAGAGAGGGGGATTGCACACATAGGAAGACCAACAACCTAGAGCACATAGATCATCACAAAAGGAGCCTCACTGACTACAAAAGAAATCTAGACTACAATCCAGAAAGAGGAGTGAACTACAAAAATAGCATCTCCTATGCCTGAGTACAATTCTGCTTAAGCTTAATACCGAAGGTCTTATACCTCTTACACAAACCTAATTTGATCACCTATGATTGACCAAAACCTCTGCATATGATTACAACTTTATTCACACATAGAAAATCCCACAACCATAATTCCATACCATGATCTACAAAGAGATCTTGCATCATATATACCAACCCGGGACCTAAAGAATTAGGCCGACCACCTAAAATATGATACAATACATTCATTACATAAACTTGTAAACCAATGATAATCCAAGTTGTCCTGAGACTAAAACAACATGAACCAATTGATAAATCCAGCTAGTAATGCATTGAGAACATCCACCAACACATTACATACACCATTCCATAACCTAGATAGCACTAGACCCAAAATAGCTTGCCATAAACCAAATACAACACCACCAATCAATAGGAACATGAACAAGATAATCATCAGCATCTCACGAACTATCTAGAAGCCACACCAACACCATTTATGAAATGCATCAAAAGATCTTCAATAAAACTCTATTAGTAGAACCCTTACGGGTAACCAAAAGGCTTACTAGAACAAATAATAGCTTCTAAATCATCAAGTCTTGAACCAATAGATAGTGAAATACATCAAGAAAACACAAATGACCAAACCAAACCAATTCCACAAATTGAAGCATACGAGAGATGATCTCCAGATTAGTGTCAGAACCCGATAGATAACTGGTTCCTCCAAATTGCCAACAATTTTCTTCTACCTACAAAATTCAAGCCTGGAACAAGTATGGACATCCATAAAACTATACATGTTAGAGGAATCATATTGGATGTTGAAGTTTCAATAACTCCTAGAGATGGAACACAAAATGTGGAGGTTTTTAGTGAGATTGCAAGCGTAAAAATGTTCCTACACTCTATCAAGGAAAATCAAAAACCTTAGAATTGGGTATTGTAGTTACAAATGCCTAGTATACATGCATTCAAAATATGGAAAAAGGAAAAATGGCAGAGTGCTTCGAAGAAATATCATCTCATGGAATGCAATGATGCACAAAAGGGATTTATTGAAAATACGATAGATAATTTCAAGCAAATATAATTAAAAATTGTAAAGATTTTCCACCACCTTTGCTACCTTGCCTACATCAATATGGAGATTATGAAATGAGTATAGATATCCATTTCAATGAGAGGAGGATTTTATTTTAGATATTATAATTAACACCTGGGTGGACATGCAAGAGCACGAACATGGTATGTGCATTATTTGATGAACACACAAAATATTTGGCATTCTATGCTCCTACTCATTTGATAGAGATGATGGTGAACATGTTGTTGTTATTATAGAAGGGATTAACTCACATCTATTTTTTCACTTGTCTTACCTTCAATCACACTATTCACATCTTTCGACAACTTTCTAGAGTTATCACTTGAAGGATTGATATGGCAATTAAAAATATAATAATAAAATTTAGTTCAGAGATAATTATCTTCAAGATCAACATATACTAGAAATAAAGAAATATTTTCACCAAAGGTATTCGAGAAAAAGGCTTCATTAAGGAGTAAAATATATTGTGAAGATAGAAGGAGAAGAATAGGAAGAAAATGATTTTCACTTCAGGTAAAATATGTTAAGAAAAATGACGGTGATGAAAAATGTTCCATATTATTTTATTGAAATGGAAATGTTTGACAAGGGTAAACACACAAATCATAAAATGTGCTTCCACCCAAAGTTAAAGATGATTTTGCACAAATTAAAGATACTATGATGTGACTAAAAATTATAGGTGGAAATATTCAATGAAGGTATGTAAAGTGGATTAGGGCAAAATTAAGAAGGGTTATGCTAGTGCTGAAATATGTTGAAAGTAGTGATATTCTCATAAAAAGGGGAAGATAATCACCACAAAGTCATTATTTCTTACAATAAAAGGTTTCACCCAAATAGGGAAAGATTTTTCACAAAATATTTTGGGTAGGTAAAATGCAAATTGAAGCACAAGTAGGAAATCATTTTTCACTGAAGGAGCAGAATGATGCAGTGTAAAATATTTGCACTTAGAAGGTAGAATATATCTGGCAAGAGATATTTTTTCACATAGGTATTTTGTGAAGGGCTATAATTTCTAATCATGATATACATTATGATAATTTTTTATCATATGAAAATATTATCCACGGGAATGTGAAAGGGAGAATGAAACATAAAATTTACAGGTTGAATACCAAAGGGTTACCAATAAAATGATTAATTTTTTATGTCTTTTAGTTTTGGGGTAGTAATTGAATAGTTATGAAAACCAAAAATTGTGACTTTCTGAAGCGCTCCTTCATTTTCTATAAGAAGGGAATAAAGACCTAATAGAATAGGATAGAATAAGATATCAACATTTTTGTAATTTATAAAAAAAGGATAATTAGAAATTTTTGGGGGAAGCAATATCATTAGATTGTTTTCATTTCTATCCGGTATAAAATATTATTCTGAATTCTTTTCAATTCAAGGTTGTTATTTTGATTCTAAGAAATCAAAGGCTGCTAAAATTCACGTTGCATATAGTAGTTATTTTGTTGTTTTTAGTCTACTACATTATTGTATGGAATGATCAAGAGAAATTACTATTCTTAGATTGATTACTATGTTAGCATCTTTCTATGAAAGATTAAAATTCCCTGCATGGTAATTGTCATAATGAAATTTCATCATTGAGTGTGAGAAGATTAATAGTGGATGGTGTTTTTAACTGTCTAACAAGGAGAATATAGGGAAAAAAATTCATGATACTCTAAACCCAATAGGTGAAGAAGGCATTGGTTAAAATTATACACTTATAATCTCAAGAAAAGAAGTTAATTATATGTCATTTCAGTTATATGCAAGTAGGAGATAGTAGTATGGTTATAAGTTAAATTAATCTACCCCAGAAGTTCATGAGAGATAGAGATAGAAGATAGACCAAATGAAGATTAAATCTACTCAATTGGAAGGTGCACCCTCCTTGGTTTTGTAAACCCTAAATTGCAAGGAATAGTAACCATAATGATTCATTCCATCAGTTGGCCAAAATTGAATGTTGAACTTGAGCATAAGGGTTGGCATAACTTTAGGGTTTGGCAACCTGCAAGTTTGAGCTCCAACACTTCCAAAGGCATTTTATCAACAAGACCAATGTAGGAGACATGTTAATCAAGTAGAAAGTAGTGGTAATAGCTTCAGCCTAAAACTTTTATTGTAGACCAACACCAGTCAACATACTCCTAGCCTTCTCCATTAGTGTCCTGTTCATTCTTTCTACAACTCCATTTTGTTGTAGAGAATATAGAGTTGTCTTCTATGTGTTAATACCAGAGTCTTTACAGAATCTATCAAAATCATGAGAGTAAAATTCACCACCATTATTAGTCCTCAAACATTTAATTTTCTTTCCAATCTTCAACTCAACCATTTCTTTAAATTCTTTAAAATGACTGAAAATATCAGGTTTTCTCTTTAGAAAGTATACCCATGTCCTTCTACTATAGTAATCAATAAATGAAACACAATATGTGGATTTTACAATCGAAGAAACATCTACAGGACCAAACACAACAGAATGAATAAGATCCAAAATGCCACAAGATTTATGATAACTCAAGTAAAACTGAACATGGTTTTTCTTTCTATAAACTCAATGCTCATAGAAATCAGAGTCAAGATTACAATCATTCAAACCTTCAACAAGGTTTTTATTTTTTAAGGTCCTTAGACCCTTTTCTCTAATGTGGCCAAGTCTTTGGTGCCATAACATAGTCTTCTCTGGAGGTAATTTTGCTTCAGAAGAAATCAGAGTCAAGATTACAATCATTCAAACCTTCAACAAGGTTTTTATTTTTTAAGGTCCTTAGACCCTTTTCTCTAATGTGGCCAAGTCTCTAGTGCCATAACATAGTCTTCTTTGGAGGTAATTTTTCTTCAGAAAAAATAGCACCCTTAGGCACCTAGAAGCCATGTCCATCTGCTGAACGTGAAACCCTCAAGTCTTTCGAAGAAGTATCTATAGATTTTTTTTTTATAGAAGTGTTATTACACAACTGTGTATGCCTCTAGCTTATACAAAGTGTTGAACCTGATACCTGTAGAAATCACCATAGCACCCTTAATCATCTTACATCCTACATCAGAAAAGACTATCTACACACTTTCATCTATTAATTTTCTCACAAATAATAAATTTCATTTTAATCCAGGGATATGCAATACACCACTAATCCTTTTTATTCTACCATCAAGAAACCTAATCCTAACTTTACCTCAACCAAAAATTTCTAAATGTTAATCATCACCCAAGTACACCTTTCCTCCATTAAATTCTTCATATTCAGAAAACCAATCTTTATTGGAAGTATGAAAAGATGCACCTCAGTCAATTAACAATGCATCATTACCTGCATGAGTAGCCAAAGATGCAATGAATGCATCACCATTTGCCTTCTTGGACTCAGAATTAGAATGAAACGTTTTCTTTTTTTTCTTCTTTGCAATCCTTATGCATGTGACCTAGTTTACCACAATTTCAGCATATGACTTTGGACTTTATAGGATATTTTGATTTCACTTTGGATTTGGACTTATTACGCTTCTCATTCTTCTTTCCTTTTTCCTTAGGTCTTCCTTGAACAATTAGGGCTTCCTTAGAACTGATAGATACCTTCCTTTGTATCTCTTCACCAAATAGGGCACCCACCACATCTTCGGACTTCAAAACAATAGAAGGACTACTCATAGCCATAACAAGAGAATCCCACGAATCAGAATAAAGAAAGATTTGACATTTCTCGTCTTCATCCATCTTAACACCAATAGATACTGATTAAACCAAAAACATATTAAATGCATCTAGGTGATTTTTAATTCATCCACCCTCTTCCATCTTCAAGGAATACATTTTCTTCCTCAAGAAAATCTGATTCAATAAAGATTTCTCTTTATACATTTCACCAAGCTTCGTCCATAACTTCCTTGCAGTATTCTCTTCGTGGATATTGATTAGAACATAGTCTATTAGGCACAATCTAATTAGACCCTTGTGTTGGAGACCAATAACACTAAGAGGGGAGAGTGAATTGGTATTATATCGAAATAGTAAGTTTTAGCCTTATTAAAACATGCATACACCAATCGGTATACTGGTACATATAGAATTGAAAGAAGTAAAGAAACTAATAAGCCAATCACATAAATGGGAAACATAACACACAAATTTATACGTGGAAAACCTCAAAGACCAAAAACCATGGTGGGGTTTGTGACCCACAATATCAATCCACTAGCCATATGAAGAGATATTACAAAATATGAGGAGCCTACACTTGCAAGAAGGCTTACAGCCTAGAGCACACTGCTTAATCACAATAGGAGCCTCACTGACTACATAAAATTACAGACTACAATCCAGAGAAGTGAGAACTACAAAGATAAAATCTTTTATGCTAGAATATAGTTTTGGTTTAAGCTTTGTCTGTTCTGGTCTGAATCCCTAAACCCTTTACCAGAATAACCCTTACAATAATTTCCTCACATACATGATCTCTCTGATATATTTTGCATCATATTACATTCACATATCCATGATCACCTATCGTATGTCTCTTGTATATCTATATCAAAATGATCTATCAAACTGTCCTATATATCCTATACAAATTTTACATGCCTTATGTCAGCTTACAAAGATATATACAATATCAAATTACATGTTGGCCAGACAACATAAATGCATAAACATTAAAACAAAATGCCAATGTTGGATTCAAGATATGGCGGCCTTCAATACCAATAACCTTTACTAAACCATGTCGGCTTGCATTGTCAATGATCAAAGAAATCCTTATGTCCTACCGATGTCAGTGTCGATGCCAGTGTAGTATCTGTGAAGTGCCTGTCGGTACACCATAGAATCAAAACATGAAACCAAAACACAATGCCATGTTGCCATCAATGACAACATAGTGAAACCAACCAATTGAGTGTCAATTGCCAACACCTTGGCTTTTCGATCCAGAACATCATACTGAATAGCCACAACAGGATCTAAGGGTATTGAGACATTCACATCAATAGAATCCCATAGATCTTCCATCTTTAGCTTCCACATCTCAAAATTACTTCCATTAAATTTCTCCACCTCTATTCTCCCTAATGAACTTACCATCTGAAAATTTCTACAAAATCAAAAAGTATCTTCTACATGAGCTCCCACTCAAATCTGGATTAGTCCAAAAAACCCAACAACCCACAACTAAAACCAAAGGTGATCAAGCTCTAATACCACTTGTAAGGAAGTTAAGTAGTGGAACAACTTCCTACACTAACCTTGAGAGGAGGGTAATGCAAAAACTTTTATAGATCATTACAGCAATTACATAAACTTAATAGAAATAAAACAAAATATCATGCATACCACAATACAACAACACAGTGATTTACATGGGGAAAAACCTTTTGGGAGAAAAATACCACACTCCAAAATAAGCTCAATGTGTTATTCAACAATCAATAACAAATTACAAAATACTTGTAGAGCAAGCTCTTTGCAGGAGTACCATTAATCTGGGACTTAGAAACTTTAATATCTTCAAAACTAGTTTTAATCTTTCGATGTAACTTTACCGGAATGCTTATCTAGCCAACCAGAAGCTTCAAGGAGAATTTTGCACCATTTCATACTCAAATTAAAACTTACTATAAATATTAACCTCATGTAAATACAAGGTTGAGACACCATTTTCCCCAGCACAATCCTCACCTCTTTCCTTTGAAAATATAGTCAATTCATCCTAGAATACAACCATGATCCAATCAATAAGACCATAAAAATATATGTCCATTACTCTTTGGAATGTATATCCTTTACTAGATGAAAATGTAGATATAGAAGAAATTGAAATAAAAGTTAAAGGGTGCATCAATTGAATTGACAGATCCAAAAAAATATTTTCTATGAAAGTTAGAGTGCCCCTATAGAGCCTTCAAAGTATTTTAATAGGCTAGGTCATTTAGTTTTGTTAACTTTTTTTTTTAAATTCATTTAAATTATCCCTCAATATTTAATTTTAATATCTAAAAATATTCAATATGGAACAACTAAATAAAGTTGAACTTGCTAGCAGATCTCACATTATTAGAAAATATTCTTCAAACCCAAATTAAACCTGTTTGCAACTTTATAACCCAAATTAATATACCAGTAAGAAAATAATAATACAGTAAAGAGAAACAAAACTATAACCACCAATGCACACCATAACACATATATTTTTGGTGAGGAAACCCGGTACGGGAAAAACCTCAGTGGGATTTGTGACCCACAATATTTACTCACTAGCCAATATGAATAAATATTACTTATACAATAGGGGTCTGCACATGCAGGAAGGCCAACAGCCTAGAGCTCATTGATCAACAACAAAAATTGAGTCCCACTGATTACAATTGGATGGTTAAATCCAATGTACTACTGAAAATAGCATCTGCGATGCTGGATTTAGTATCAGTTTAAGCTTTGTTAGATACCTCTACCATAAACCTTGCTTCATTGTGCTCTTCTCTTATTCGCTCATAAAATAATTACATCATAATGCATATACAATTATTCGCTCTCATATACTGCTTGCATTCATTACCTAATTACATTTCAAAATGATCTACAAGATCTCATACATCTATGAGTCTTTACAATGCATCATGTCAACTATACAGATAATATTACAATACAAAACAATATAATTTCCAGGTCAGCTAGGAGTACCCTTAAGATCTTTTGTCAATGTAGGTTGGATGCGAGTGAGAATAGACTTGTAGTGTCTACCAGTGTTAGTAGATGATGTATGTTGCCAGTGTAACCTGTGAACCATGTTACCAGTTGGTTGCCATCAATGACAACATCGACTATTCTCATCTAAGTGTATAATGCCAACAATCTCCCCCTTTGGCATTGATGGCAACACTCATGAGAAAAACCCAAAAGCTGATATCCAAAAATGAAGTCCAAAACTGATCCAAGAATAAGAGTGCTCCCCTTGAGCAAATGATCCCTTCTGTACTTTTTTCTCCCACACTACTCCCCCTTTGACATCAATGACAAAGGATGTAAAAATGAATCAAAGAATTCAAAATTCTACCTCAAAGCCTGTAACCAGTTATGTACAAATCATCTGGCAAAACATCTACAAATTCAATAATAACTTTCTTGTATATGTCTAGGTATAAAATAATACTTTCTTCTATGGTTTCCTTATCTGAATCCTTGAAAGAATGATAAATTTATCCACATTACCAAGGTTACCATCTTGGGTGATTTCATTGATCAACTCTTCTGGTGTAAGAGTATATGGTGCCTTAGGTTCTGGTTTCTTCTTTGGAGTCACTTTTTTCTTTAGACCACTGGGCTCTCTTACAGCCTATTGTTTCTTTCTCTGTGTCCTTGACTTCTTGGGAGATGGAGCAGGTGCCGGTGAGGGTTTTCTTTTCTTCCTGTCCACTCTCTTGAATTTAGCTGCCTGGTCACTGTTAGAATTAGATGAAGTAGCCACATGTGAGCTACCGGTTTCTACTCTAATTGACTTACATTCACACTATCAGCAATACCACCAAGATTCACCAATCCTTCTATAACATCCTTTACCATCTTAGAAGCATCTTTCATAAATTTATCTCTTTTCTTCCTCTGCTTCATCATAGCTACACCACTTTCAATAGTTTCAACATTACCAAATATCTCCTATGTTGGCTCTGGTGGAGCATCTAGGAGTATTTTAGCATATGAATCTAAGATGTGAGAATCCACCTCATATCCCATTTCAGTAATCCAAATAGTTCTGGGTCTAACTGCCTCCATCCATATTTCATCTCTTTTCACTACAAAGCATATTTTTTTATCATATTTATCCACAATGCTTTGGGGAATCCTTTCCCTTTGTCTCATTTTAGTTTGGAAATTATTGAAATAGTCTTTAACCAACTCATCATGATTATATCCCATATTGGTAATTGCCTCCTTTATCTGTTTTCAAACAAAAATATCATAGACAAAATCCTTGTGTCCTATACCGGGAATCTCTTTTGAAAAGTAAAGCATGAAACACACTACCAGACTTCCAAATTTGAAGGTTCCTTTCTTATCACCTTTGATTTTGTGCAAATTCTCTAATAGTTCATCCTTTAACCATTCACAAATATCAATTTTAGCATTGTTTAATATCATCTCATGTGCACTATGAATGCATGAACTAGATACAGAATTAAACCTATTAGTATGACCAACTTTATAGCCAATGACCATGCTAGAAAATTTAACATTTTAATCATTAATATCATTGACCCTAAGTGATCAGTTGTCAAAAGTAGCTCAGGTTAAGCTCATAACCTCTTTGTTAGCAATTTTCTTCTTCTTGTCAGGTCTAGAACCAGTGGAGGGTAAACTAGTAACAACCCTAATAGCTTCCTTGGTAATCTTAAATACTGAGTCCAACCACATAAAAGTTAGATTCAATGACATTCCCAAAGACATTGAGAGGGGGGAGGGGGTGAATTAGTGTCTAACTGGTTGAATGAATATTTAAACTTGTTTATAACTTTGCAACCGAAAATAGTGTACCGGTAAATAAGAATTAATGCAGTAAACATAAATAATAGAGACATCATAGAAATACACCATAACACAAGATATTTAATGAGGAAACCTAGTGTGGGAAAAACCTCAATGGGATTTGTGACCCACAATATTTAATCATTGGCCAATGAATAAATACTACGTACAATAGGGGTTTGCACATGTAGGGAGGCCAACAACCTAGAGCTAACTGCTCAATGAAGTGTCTCACTGACTACAAAATGGATAATTATATCCAATACAATATACTACTCAAAACAACATCTCTAATGCCAGGTTCAATACCGGTTTAAGCTCAGATAGATACCTTAACCAAAAACCTTTGCTGCCACTAAACAATTTTCTTCTACCATACATATCATTCCATAATGATCTATAAGATCTCATACATATATGATTCTTTTACAATATACCAAGTCTACTTACAAAAGATAATTATATTACAATAAACAAAAGTTCATCCCATGTCGGCTTGAGTATCAGTATGCTTTGTTGTCGATGCAATCTAAATGCCGGTGTAAGTGCCTGTCGGTGCATGTAGAAACCTATTTCCGGTTAGTTTCCAGTTGGTTTCCATCAATGAAAACATCAACAATTGTCATATGAGTGTAGAATGCCAACAATATCCCCCTTTGGCATTGATGGCAACACTCATGAGAAAAATCAAAATTGTTATCCCAAAACTGAAATCCAAAACGATGTGCTCCCCTTGAGCAAGTGATCTCCTTTGTACATGCATTTTTCTCTCTACTACTCCCCTTTTGACATCAATGACAAAGGATGTCATAAATAATCAAAAGAGTACAAAAATTCTACCTCAAGGTTTGTAGCTAGTTGGTTACCATCTGAAAAATGTCTGCCAAAACTAGATTCAAACTTTGCATAAACTTGTTGTTGTTTAGTTAGAGTTGCCTCAGTCTACTGGGTCATACCGGTGAGATAGTGCATTTTCTACTCCGGTGATCATTCTCCAATAATTGTTGCCTTATTCATTTCAGCTCTCTAAGTAATCAGACTATCTAACCTTGGACTAAGTTTATTCTTTAGTTCCAGGGATTTGGACCTTATTCTTGCCTTTTCTTTCTCAAGTTTCTCCAACTTCTCAAAAACTGCCATTTCCTGCTCAAAAACTGAGATAAGTTTAGATGAACCTATCATATTATTCACAATGTCATCAATTTCTTTTTGTGTCTTCTTAATCTCCTCATAAATGTCCTCTGTCAAATAGTGAGGTTTATATGCTTCTCTATATAACTCCTTATACTCCCAAATTCTAGAATTAAGTACCGGTAAAAGTGTGTCCAAGTGATCGGTACATTTCTTTATAGTGTTCTCAAATAATGTATTTTTCTCTTTGTCAACTCTCTCCTTAATGCTATCCTCATTCACCTTTTCCAGAGTTATGACATTATCAACAATGGATTTGGACAATGTGTCCAATTTACCTAAAGAATCATTAATGTGCTCTATCTGACAATTAGGTACAATCATCTTCAGGATAGGTAATGTGTTATCAATTGCCTTAAATGCTAGGGCATTGCAATATTTTATCCTCTTGATGGAATCCAATAGAACCTCTATTATTTTAGTAGGTCTAAATTCACCTATAGATGTGCTTTGTTCTACTATGGGTTTCTTCTCAATAGATGTTTGTCCAATTACCTTCACTATATCCTCTTTATTTCCATCAGATGCTTCCACTTTACTTACATTTTCTTCTGGTGGATTTGTCTATGTATGTGCCTCTTCCTTTGATGGTTTCTCAATTTGATTAAGCACCTCTGCAACTGTCGATTTCCCAGACTCAACATGAACCTCTTCCTCAGATTGTTTCTTAGTCTATACAATTGTCGGTTTCTCTGATTTTGGTTGCCTCGTGTTAGTTGTCTTATCCTTTTTAGGTTTCTGAGTTGCCAGTTTCTCTTCTTGGGCTGGTATCTTAGTATTCTAAGAATCAACAATTTGTGTTGGCATCTTAGTCTCTTGAGAGTCTATAGTGTATGCCGGTATCTCAGAGATCTTGTTGTCGTTGACATCATCTTCCTTAAACTCTGCAGTTTCTTTGTCCACGACAATGTTTATATCTTAAGTATCTACATTCATGGTAAAAAGTATCTCAGACTTTAGGTTAGTATCACCATGAGTTATACCTTCAGTAGCCATATCCGGTGGATTAGCTATATGTACCGGTGATGTTGAATTTAATTGATGGGTATCCTGAGCTGGTGGAGGGATGTTATTTGTTACTTTTATAGCAGGTACACCACCTACTTTACCTTTTCCCTTATCTTTTTGAAATACCTTGAATGTCTTTTCCACTTTTGGTCTATTTATTTCCTCTTACTTTTCCTTCTCAACAAAAAATATGTCCCATTTATCTGCAGTCTCATCTGCAATTTCCTTAACCCTTCCAGCCATTAGGCTTACTTGTCAGTGTCCACTAACACAAATTGACTGGTTTACTTCAGATATAAGCTCATCTATCTATTCCTTAGAGTTTAATGGATGTACAACCAAGAGTGCTTCAACTTTCAACTTCTTATCTAGCTCCATCATAGATAGCCTTTTAGCTTCTAATCTCATATATAAATCGCTGGGTAAATCATCAATTACTTCTATCAAAACTTTCTTGTAGATATCCAAATGTAAAATAATGCTTTATTCAATAGTTTGTTTGTCAAAATCCTTAAAATAATTATACCATTTATTTACATATACTAGATTACCTTCCTGTGTAATCTCATTCAGTAGATCATCCAGTGTAGGGGTAACCGGTGTCTATTTCTTCTTTGGTGTAAGCTTCTTCTGCGGTTCCCTAACTGCCTGCTACTTTTTCCTTAGTGTCCTTGTTTTCTTCGAAGGAGGAGAAGGTACTGGTGGGGTTTTCCTTTTCCTTTCCACTCTCTTAAACTCAACATCCTTACCATTATCAATATTAGAAGATGTTACAACTAGTGAAACATGTGCTTCTGGTTGTAGTCCTTTAAGCTCACTAGCTGATATACCACTGATATTCATGACATTTTCTTTAATTTCACTGGCCTTCTTAGAGTCATCTCTGATAAACTTGTCTCTTTTCTTCCTTTCTTTTTGCATAGATATGTTACTTGGAATAGTTTTTGCATTACCAAATATTCCTTCAGATGGCTCCCTAGATGCATCAAGTAGGGCTTTAGCATATGTTTCCAGAATAGGTAGGTCTACCTCATAACCCATCTCAATAACCCAGATAGTTCTAGGGCTTACTGCTTCCATCTAAGTCTCATCTCACTTAATGAAAAAATATATTTTCTTGTCATATTTATCAACTATGCTCTGCGGTAATCTCTCTCTTTCTCTCATTTTAGTTTGAAATGTTTTTAAATAATCTGCAATGTTCTCATCACAGTCAGTGCCCATACCGGTGAAATCTTCCTATATCTCTTTTCCTATTGGGATGTCATAACCAAAATCCTTGTGACCTATGTGTTGGGAGTATTTAAAACTGAGTCAAGTTTAGAGGCCTATTTCAAAATTTTGCTCTGCATGTCAGAAAAGTATCTGAATGAGTCAGTTTGAACGGCCTAGTTTGCGAGAGGGTAAAATGGAGCCAGTTGATTTTAAAGGGGTAAGGCTCGGGAGTCATGTCCCACACCTTTCATTTGGCCTATTCAATGATGTGCAACTTTTGGGATTCAATTTGGATAAGTTTATCAGGTACCCATTTCGAGGGGTGAGCTAGAAGTGCATTTTAGGCACAAATGCAGATTTTATGGAGTAGCCTTCTTTGAGCGATTACATCTTTTTCCCTATTGATCGTCATGAAAAAATTAAAAATGGATTCAATTGTATGCATAAATTTGAGTCAATCTACAAAATTTCAAGTCCTAACGAATCCATTTGCTCAGTTTTCAAAGCCAAATCCATTTGCAGTTTGTGTGGTTTGACTAGTCCTTGTTTCGATAGCTAGTCGGAGCCTTGTTTCGCATAAGTGTAAAAGTTGGCTTAGTAAGAATCATGCCATAATGTTTGTTCCAGGCTGATGTCAATATAAATGATGAGCTACGTTTCAAATTTCAAGCCTTTATCAATCCGTTTGATCGGTTTTCAAAAGAGCTCATTTTACCGTCAAATTCAGTTATCCGCACTCCAGTGTTATATCAGTTAATGTAGCCATTTTGGTGAGTGCACCATTTGCATCCTGTCAGTATGGTGATCAAAATGAGATTTCCAAGTTTTAATATGTACTTTAAGGTACCTATGTTCTGAATTTGAGGACCCACGGAGGTCGTTTGATATTTTTGAGAAAGGCGTCATGTGTTGCCAGGATATTGACTTCATCAGGTCCGCAATGTCGACAAAGCGAGTTGGGCATTTTCGGAAATTAATATCTCTTCGCTCGGGACTCATCTTGAGAAACTGTTTGGTAAAGTCATCCTTGTATATCAGAGTACATGCCTGTCAGATGGTGAGCTCCAAAAAGGTGTTTTGATAGGTTTGAAAATTACGTCTTCGCGATTAAATGCGAAAATTGTGGCGTAATTGCTTGGAGGTTGCAAATTTCAGTCGGATGATCCGAAAATGATGCCGATCATTTCCAGAGGTATGTTTGACGTCCGTGAAGCATTTTGAAGGCCATTTTTTTGAAAACAAATTTTTTTTTTTAGTCGGACCCACTTTGGGGCCTGACTTGGCTTGCCGCTTCATGCATCTTTTCAGGCAAAGTTTTAATTGTTATTTTTTAAATCATGTGTTTTATTGATTTAAGAGATATGAAGAAGATAGAGAATATTATAAGAGCAATATGGACATTAATGGTATATTGAAGTAGATGCCTGGCTATTTGATAGCTGAAAGGGCGTAAAACAAAAGTTTTGGATTTTTGTAGCATTCTCCCTAGCAAATGGCATGGAATGGGTAAGAATTGAGAAGTATCAACAAATGTGGTTGTCAAGCTTAAAATCAAATTTCCTTAACCTTTATCAATTTCTCCCTGCTATGTGGTGGAGTTGGGGAATTCAAAAAAACTTTAAAGCAAATTGGAAAATCAGCAAATAAATGCCAATCTCCAGCATCTTGCATAATAAAAAAATTGCAAACAAATGCACATGGGCAGCATAGTGAATAGCAAATGCTTTTGGCATTTGAAGTGCCAACCATTTTCTCCTCCTCCCTATGTGATGGTTTATGAGAACCATTGAAAACTTCAACAAATGCCAAACATCCTCCCTGCTGTAGCACATGACTGGTGTTTGGTGAGGGCAATGAACATTCCAGTTTAAAAGCAAACACCAATTTGGCAGCCCTTACGTGGTTGAGGAGGCATGGATGTTTTCTGAAAATGGAGAAAGGGGCAATTACAATATTTCAAGCTAAATTCAAACCAACACTTGCCTCTCCCAATCTCTCCAATGCAACATGGTGTCTGTGGAGAGAGTAGCAAAAACTTGGAACAGCAAATGCATATTGGCACATGGAGAATGGCACAAAGCGTTGGAAACTTGGGCAAGCAAATGCATGTGTGGCAGTTTGAAGTCATATTGCCCCTCCACGCGGTATGCAAAACATATAAAACTCCTAGTCAATGCTAGAGCCATGCACCATTTAGTCCTTGTGTTTGGAGGAGGCATTCAAAACCTTTCAAATAAATGCAGATTGAGGTGCTGAACTCCCACAAACTACAAATTGGTTAATGGTGATCCAAAAGATAGATAAACTTGTGACATTTTCCTTGTTGTCTGGATTAGAGCTCTGAAGGTTTAAAAGCCCATTGCAAACAGCAGCCACGTGATGTTTGGGGAGTGAAGTTAACACTCATTGTCTTCTGCAAATGCATTAGCAGCTGCAAATCATTTTCTTCCCCTGTTGTGCGTTGGGCCTGCGTGGAATGAAGAAGGTTTTAGAAGTTTAAATGAATGCAAATTGGCATGCTTAAAGCCCAGCCTTTCCATGTGTTAGGGAATGCCTCAGAAACTTTCAACCAAATCTCATTGGCAAATGAAACTTCCAGGCAGTCACTCAAAGAACTCTTCAAAATGAATCTCCAGGCTTAATCGCATTATCCCACATTGGCTGGGAAGTGATTTTTTTAAATGTTTATAACCACATCCACACAGTAGTATAATGTCTAAGCTTTAAAGGCTTTTGACAGATGGTCCTTGATGGCACCCAAGATGGGCCCACACATGAGCACAGATCCCGAGGTGATAGAGGAGATGACTGAGTGGCGACTAGGTGGCTCCCATGAAGGCACGCTTCCCGAGGAATACAAACAAAATTTTGCAGAGGAAGGTCAGCTTAATGAGTGAGCAAGTTCGAGATGGATCAATAGTGCATGCTATTTTGCAAAAGGAAGATGCACGTGAGTCACACCCCGCGAAGTTGCGAAAGCCAGGTGGCGGGTACAGTCAACGGTCTAGCAGGCGGGTCCCGGTGAGGTGGTAGTGACATGGCACACAGTTGACGCACAGGTGGTAGTCCAGTGGTGATTACGTGGCGCTGAGGTGGTGTACATGTGGCAGCCAAGTGAGGGATGAGCAAGTGAACATGTGGCGGTGATGAGGTGTCATCCAGTCAACCCCATCAACCAATCGGAGGCCGCCACATGGCAAAGCGTCAGAGCACATCAGAGGCAAAAAATTAAAATTAAAATTGTAAATGATATAGTTTCAACTATATTAAATTTCGAAAAATTTAAATGATTGAGCACAAATGGGGATTAATTCGCCCAAGGTCTAAATTTTGGCCAAAATATAGAGTATTATATATCGTCGGAAAGCTCTTGGAGTGAGGAATCTGATTATGAAGTTAATTTTGACAAATGTGGGATATTTTGGAAGTAGTTTGGCTGGGAGTAAAATTTAGTTAGAGAGAAGATATTTGATATTTTCAGTTGCAGATTTGATTTTCTTCCCTCCTCTTTTTATTCCCAATTCTTTTCAGTTGTAAGGGTTCCAAAAATTTGGAGAATGGCTCCATTTTTTCATGGCTTCCAATTCTAAGTATTCTTCAAGATTGTACAGAGTAGGGCTATCCTTTCAATAATGGAGTTCAATTCCTTGCTATAAGTGTTCTTAGTTGCAGGTTCTTGTGTATGTAAGGCATGCACAAATTCACACAAAAGTTGTCTCTAGATTTGTATTTTCATTATATTCAAATCAGATCCTCAAGGAGGCTGAGATTTGTTATCTCAAGGAGGTAATTGTGATTGTTTGCAGGGATTCTTCAAGGAAGAATTTAAATTCTGTAATAGATCATGAATAATGGAATATAGTTTCTGGATTTGATATTTTCTGTGAATGAGTTGAGTAATGCATTTATGCAAGGCATTAAATGCATGAATATTTAGTAATGAAGATGGATTTGCAGTATAAGCTTTCATTTATAGTTTAATGAGTGACTCTGTTGCCCTTCGATAAGGCACTGGTCTTGCAAGTTTGGGGATGTTTCTGAGATATACATTTTAAAAGACAAATCTATTTCCCTTTATGTTTAGGGGTGTGTTCTTCTCATTCCAAGCTCTATTTTCATTTATGATTTATATAGATCTAGCCAATCTGTAGTGTGTTCCTAATTTGGTGAGCTTGTGGAATGGTTTGTTTGCTTATTGTTGATGCAGTCTTATGTTTGTGATTGTTGTATTTAATGCATCAAAAGGGTGTCCCCTCCTAGGTCTAGTAGAACCTGAAGTGCAGGAGGATCATTAGGATCCTATGTTATGTTGTCCAAGCCCTGAGGTGTTTCATTGATTGAGATTGGCTATCTCATAGATAGATTTGCAGGTGTCTTGGGTTATCACTTTTGGTGAACAACACTACGTTGGGTATCTCTTTGGTAAAGTATAGCATTAAGCATATTAGTAGATTCTCAAAATGAAAAGTACCTTTCTTATCTCCCTTAATCTTCTTCAAATTGTCAATAAGTTCATCTTTAAGCCATTCACAAACATCTATCTTAGTATTATTGTTCACCATCTCATATGCACTGTGAATACAAAGGCTAAAAACTAAATTCAGTCTATTGGCATGTGTTTCTTTATATCCAAGTATCATACTAACATATCTCACATTTATATCCTTGACATCATTGACTCTAAGTGACCTTCTATTAGATGTGGCTCTGGTTAATCTTGTCACATTCTTGTTAGGTATTTTCTTGGTTTTATCAGGCCTACTACTGGTTGAAGGTAAACCATTAATTGCCTTAATTGCTTCCTTGGTTATCTTGCAAACTAACTCTAACCACATGAACTCTCCATGGACTCTTCTCAATACAAGTCTTACAACTTCCTTTGGAAATTTGGGAATGTCCAGTATTTCTACAAAACCTAAGTCTTCCACAATCTTATGTTCAGGTTTAATCACACCTTATTCATTGGTAATAACTTCATTAAACATTTTCTTCAAATCCTCAGTCCCTAGGTTTTCTATGTTTCAATGTATGTAGATTCTAGGGTTTTCAGCAAATGCTACACCCTTCAGAATTTTTGAAAAAGCTCCAACAGAATCATCCTACTTTGCAATATTGGGGATAATCTTAAACATGGGTCTAGGGCATTTGATGCTTTCAACAATGATAGGTTTTGCAATAAACTCAGGAATAGAAGATGAGGTTTCCATTTTGATAAATACCTCTTACTTGAAGTTCTCTGAATGCCTGAAAAATCACTTCGCATCTTTACCTTAGGATGCCCTTGCTTAGTTTCACACTCTTTGATTGTTTGAGTGCTTGGTGAGTTGAAATGAGGGTTTTTCGGTGCTTTATAGCCATAAAGGTTCTTTAAAACCACATTAAATGCTCACCAGTTAAGTGAAAACTTAACACATCTTCTGGTAAAGAAATGTATCTTCTCACCATCAACCTAGGGTAAAATGCATGATTTTCAATTTGTTGCAATACCCCTAAGGATTATTCCTTAGTTAGATGAAGAATCTCCTATTGGTGGAGGGTTACTTTTTTCTACTAGTGCAGAGATAGATTTATCAACTTTTTGATCTGCCTTCTTAACCCATTGCTTTAAAAAATCTTTCTTTATTTCATTTACCTTTTCTTTTCCCTTCATGCTAGATCCTTTATTGTTTTCCGATATAGTCTTGCTTCTACAAAATTTTGCAATATGTCCAATCTTGTTACATGCATAACAAGTTACATTATTCCTCTGAATATCTTTTCCATATTCTTGACCGGTTTGTGATCTGCATTGATTAGATAAATGACCAAATCTACCACAAACATAACATTTCACATTCATTCTACAACTTTTTGAATTATGACCAACTTTGTTGCATTTGGAACATGGATCAGTGGGTGAGTTTGTATTCAGATTATTTCTAAATCTACATTGATTTTCTCTATGACCATATTTGTTGCAATTGAAACATTTCCCATTAAATTTATAAGCATTAGGTTGTCTTACCGGTTTGTTTTGATCTTGATTATTTGCAATACCGGAACTTTCTCCAATTTCAAATCCAAGTCCAATTGTATCTCCATCAGGTTTCTGTCTTTTCAACATGTCATCAAGCCTTTCTGAACTTTTCTTGAATTTTTATTTGTGTTCACTTGCAGTGATCAACTCATTTTCCATAGTTCCATCTTGTCTCACAAGCTCATCTTTATCATGTTGCATGTGAATCAGATTTGTCTTTAGCATATCAATTTCATGACTGAGTCTCAAATTTTCATTTCTTGCATCATTAATTCTCCTAGTCAAGTCTTCTTCATTCTTCTTCCTATCTTTAATATCCTTACATAACCTCATATTCATATCTTGCATTTCATTCTTCATATTACTATTCTCTTGTCTTAACTTATTTGCAACATCTCTAAGAGTTTCCTTTTCATCACCATCATTCTACATTTTCTCATGAAGTTCCTTTCTCTTATTTTGTGCTATAACTAGGTTCTCCTGAAGTCCTTTAATGAATTCCTTAGCAATCCTCAGATAATCTTTAAGTTTGATATTCTTCAATTTTTCTGTATCAAAATCTTCAAGAGCTCCTTCCAACTGTTTTTCTAAGTTTTCCATCTATACTAGTTTCAGAATCTTCCTCAAGCTATTAGGCTTTTGCAAATAGAGGACCAGGATCTGATACCAATTGTTAGATTCAATGATAGTCCCGAAGACACTAAGAGTGGGGGTGAATCAGTGTCTAACCAGTTGAATGAATATTTAAACTCGTTTATAACTTTGCAACCTAGAACAGTGTACTGGTAAACAAGAATTAATGCAGTAAACATAAATAACAGAGACAACATAGAAACACACCATAACACAAGATATTTAATGAGGAAACCCAGTGTGGGAAAAACCTCAGTGGGATTTGTGACCCACAATAATTACTCACTGGCCAATGAATAAATACTACTTACAATAGGGGCCTGCACATGCAGGGAGGCCAACAACCTAGAGCTCACTGCTCAATGAAGAGTCTCACTAACTACAAAATGGATAATTAAATCCAATAAAATGTACTACTCAAAACAACATCTCTAATGCCAAGTTTGGTACTAGTTTAAGATCAGATAGATACCTTAACCAAAAACCTTCGCTACCACTAAACAATTATCTTCTACCATACATATCATTCCAAAATGATCTATAAGATCTCATACATATATGAGTATTTTACAATATACCAAGTTGACTTACAAAAGATAATTATATTACAATAAACAAAAGTTCATCCCATGTTGGCCTGAGTGCCGGTATGCTTTGTTGTCGATGTAATCTGAATGCCAGTGTAAGCGCCTGCTGGTGTCGGTGTCTGCCGGTGCATGTAAAAACCTATTGATGGTTTGTTGCCAATTGGTTGCCATCAATGACAACATCAACTATTCTCATATGAGTGTAGAATGCCAACAATAAATTCACCATGAACCTTGCTAAGAACATAGCGGATGGTTGCATCTGAGAATTTTGGCATATGGAGGATATCAATGAAACCTAAATCCTCAACTACCTTGTGTTCTGGTTTTACTACCTCATTCTTGTCAGTGATTACATTCATGTACATGTTCATCAAATCTTTTGACCTTAAAATTTTTGTGTAACAATGTATGTATGCCCTAGGGTCTTTAGCAAACGTGACTCCCTTTGGGATTCTAGAAAATGTGCCAATAGAGTCATCCAGTTTTGCTATCTTAGGAATGATCTTGAAAATGGGTCTAGGTCATTTTATGTTCTCCACAATAGTAGGGTTTGCTACGAATTCAGGAACAGAAAATGAAGATACCATTGCAAAATATAAATACCTTTTAACTGAGAAATCATTGAATGATTTGAAAAGACCTTTGCTGCTTCATCTTTAGAATGCCTTTGCTCAATTTTGCTCTCTTCAAATTCTTGGATGCTTGGTGAATTGAAATGAGAAGTTACCAAACATTTATTACCAAAAATTAACTTACAACTCCAATAAATGCTTCATCGGTGAAGTGAAAACTCCAAATATCCACTAGTAAAGAAGAAATATAACTTCTTACCACCAATTGAGGGTAAATGCATTATTTTTCAATTTGTTGCCTTACCCCTAAGGATTATTCCTTAGTTAAATAAGGAATCTCCTACTAGTGTAGGATTACCCTGTTCTGCTGGTGCAGAGACAGATTCATCACTTCTATGATCTCTCTTCCTAATCCATTGCTTAGAAAATTCTTGCTTGATTTTAGTCACCTTTTCTTTGCCTTTGTTATTGGATCCTTTATTGTTCGCCAGTACGGTCTTACTTCTACAAAATTTTGCAATACGCCCAATCTTGTTACATGCATAACAAGTTACATTGTTTCTCTGAATAGCCTTTCCATAACTTTGATCAGTTTGAGTTCTGCATTGATTAGATAAATGTCCAAATCTACCACAAACATAGCATTTCACATTCATTCTGCAATTGTCTGAGCTACGACCAATTTTAGTGCATTTGGAACATTGACCGATGGGTAAGTTTGTATTATGATTATTCCTAAATTTGCACTAATTTTCTCTATGACCAAATTTGTTACAATTAAAACATTTCCCATTAAATTTATAAGCATTAGGTTTCCTTATCGGTTTGTTGTGATCATGATTGTTTGTAGTCCCAAAACTCTCTCCATGTTCAAATCCAAGTCCAATTGTTTCTCCATCAGGTTTCAAACTTTTTAGCATATCATCAAGATTATCTGAACTCTTCTTGAATTTGTCTTTGTATTCATTTGCAATGACCAACTCACTTTCCAAAGTGCTAACTTGTCTCAAAAGTTCCTCTTTGTCATGTTGCATGTGAATCAAATCAATTTTAAGCATATCATTTTTATAACTAAGCCTTAGAGATTCATCTTATCTTTCATTAAGTCTTCTAGCCAAATCTTCTTCATTCCTCTTTCTATCTTCAATATCATTGCATAGTCTCATGGTTAAATCTTGCATCTCATTCTTCATGTTACTATTCTTTTGTCTCAATTTCTCTATAATATCTCTGAGAGTTTCCTTTTCTTCATCATCTTGATTTTGCAATTGCACATGTAATTCTTTTCTCTTATTCTTTGTTATAACCAAGTTATCTTGAAGTGCTTTGATGAATTCCCGAGTAGTTCTGAGTTCATCTTCCAGTTTGATATTCTTCAATTTTTCTGCATCAAAATATTTAAGAGATCCTTCCAACTATTGTCTCAAACTTTACATCAATACCAGTTTCAGAATCGTCCTCAAGCTATTAGGCTTCTGCAAATAGAGGACTAGGCTCTGATACCAATTGTTAGATACTTGATCAGTCCAAAAGACACTAAGAGTGGGGGGTGAATCAGTGTCTAACCGGTAGACAAAATATTTAAACTTGTTTGCAACTTTATAACCCAAATTAATATACCGGTAAGCCAACAATAATGTAGTAAAGAGAAATAAAAGTATAACCATCAATGCACACCATAACATAGATATTTTTAATCAAGAGAGCATTTCTGGATTCGATTGTGTGAAAGATTTTTGCATCAATGTTTTGGATCACACTCTGTGATCCATCATTAGGATGAAGAGAGTCAAAAATCTTTCACACAATCAAATCTAGAAATGCTCTCTTGATTATATGATGGACTGTGGAAATCTGTTAGAACTGACAGATATTTTTGGTGAGGAAACCCGGTAGGGGAAAAACCTCAGTGGGATTTGTGACCCACAATATTTACTCACTGGCCAATATGAATAAATATTACTTATACAATAGGGTCCTCCACATGCAGGAAGGCCAACAGCCTAGAGCTCATTGCTCAACAACAAAAATGGAGTCCCACTGATTACAATTGGATGGTTAAATCCAATGACAATGTACTGCTCAAAATAGCATCTGCAATGTTGGATTCAGTACCGGTTTAAGCTCTGTTAGATACCTCTGCCATAAACCTTTCTTCACTCTGCTCTACTCTTATTTTCTCATAAAATAATTACATCATAATGCATATACAGTTATTCTCTCTCATATACCACTTGCATTCATTACCTAATTACATTTCAAAATGATCTACAAGTTCTCATACATATATGAATCTTTACAATACATCATGTTGGCTATACAAATAATATTACAATATAAAACAATATAATTTCCATGTCGGCTAGGAGTGCTGGTAAGATCTTCTATCGATGTAGGCTGGATGCCAGTGAGAATAGACTTGTAGTGCCTGCTAGTGCCGGTAGATGATGTCTGTTGCCAGTGTAACCCGTGAACCATGTTACCAATTAGTTGCCATCAATGAAAACATCAACTATTCTCATCTGAGTGAATAATGCCAACATATTGTTGGGTTCAATTTTAAGGACGTGGTACATGTGTTATTTTGCCTTTGTGTGTTCTACTTTTGGTTTCAACAATTTATTGTTATGTTTAGTATTTAATAAAAAATGACCTTGATTGTTATGTTTCCAAAGTGAATACCTAGATCTACAAATTTGAAAACAATCCAAATGCATGCTTATGGTTAGGAAAATGGTGTCTCGACCATGTAATTGCATAAGTTTACTATTTATAGTAAGTTTACATTTGAGCATGGATTGGTCCTATTGAACTTAATTTAGGACTGACAAGGAGGTGAATTAGTTCTAGACCAAATACTTACACTTTATTTCGTAGTCCATGGTCAATTTAGCCTTATTCTTAGCACCAACAATGAAAGATAAAATAATTAATAGTGGACAAACCAAATAGGGAAAACCCATGATGAGAGTCAACTCAATATATATGAAAAGATTACAATATTTTTTAGGATCCTTGCAAAGGAAGACCACTACTCCCTAAATAATTTACAAGCTAAGATGTACTATCCTAGGGAGAGATACAAAGGAATTGCAAGTTAAGATGCAATGCCTTCAGAAAATATACAAAAAATTGCAAATAAGTCTCACTAACCTTAAACAAGGAGTTGGCATGATTGGCATAATTGATGCAGATGAGTTGATGACTATATCGATAGGAGAATGATGATGACATGATCAGTTATTTGTGTTATCATTGATGGCAAACTATGACAATTAATGTTTGATGATGGTTATAGATGAACTTTGATTTCTAATAAGTAATTTGTTCTACTAGATTTATAATTTGTAAGTATGACAAGGTTTATTGGTAGGATAGAGGATTAAGACTTCAATTGGTAAAAGAAACAATTTTGATGGAATCAGTAAATTGGTGATGGTTGTAGAATTGTGTTTTGAGACATAATATTTTATGATTGATTTGTGTATTTGACCAGAACCACATTCAATGTTGATTACTAGAAGGCATGTTTTGAATTTCTGATGGAGTTGTGCTAGGGTTTTAGTAAGGTTTTAGGATTGGTGATGAATTCACTCAACTGGTACTAATTTTTTATATGACGGTGATTGGTGGTAAATATACATTAAGGAGATAACATGACACAACCTGCGTTAAAAATTTGAATTTTGTTTTGGCGTGGAAGATGGTAGAATTTCTCGAGAATGTGTAAAGTGCTTAGCAGAATGTTCTAAGGGTTTGACTTCTGTACAGATTAGATTTTTGTGATGGGTTATGAATAATCAATAGTTGATATTGCATTGTAAATTGTTGTAATGATCTGGATATTGATCTGATATGATCTGTATTGTAAATTCAAGATGTAATTAGGTTTTATGGCCGACTTAGTTGTTATGGCTATTTAGGGCAACACAATTGATGTTTCATGCGTCGGTGACATTAGGAGAATGAGTTTAGTTGTCCCAGAGAAGATGGAGATATGTCTGAATGTTGCATACTGTGAAGCATAACTAGATCTGATTTAGCAAGTTGAAAGTGCAAAGTAACAGATCATTTTTTCACTGTTGTTCCCTAATAGTTACAACAACATAAATCCCTTAACCAGGTAGGTCCTAACAGGCCTTTTCCATCTAAGTCCCCTAACAGGGAAGCTCACAAAAGAGTGTTTAAATCCTCTAACTAGGTTGATCCTAACAGATCATTAAGCTCCTAGCTGGAGTGATAGGCAAATCCCTTAACTAGGTGACTCCTAATAGGGTTTGCTCCTAACTAGGCATATTGTAAGCTCCTAACCGGGCTAAGCACCTAACAAAGTGTACTTTGAAAGAGTACAAATTATTGTGGGTACCAATCCCCACTCTGGTTTTTCCCCTTTGGGTTTCCACGTCAAACAATCTTGGTGTTCATGTGTGGAATGTCTTTTCATAATGTTTATGTTTTCATGTATTATTTGTGATTACCGGTTATGATAAGTTTACTGTTGTTTATCAGAGATCTATAAGTGGTTACCAGTAATATTAATGAATTGATAGATGAAGTATTCTAATCTGATAATAAGTCAATATTAGTATGTGTTGATCACATATCTAGTGTTGAACACAGAGTCCCACTGAGAGGGGGGTGAATCAGTGGTTCCTAAAAATTTTCCTTCTTAAAGGAACTTCAGAATATTGGTTATTATCTTAAACACCAAACAATCAAACCAGTAAAGTAAAAAGGAAAACCAAAGAGAACAATTGCATAAATGCAAACCACAACACTAGATATATGAGTAAAACCCAATATGGGAAAAACCTCGGTGAGAAATGTTGCTAGAGACTACTACTCCAATCCAACCTCACAAGTAAAACACTAGATTATCAACCCAAGGAGCACCAACCCCTGCACCAAGCTCCAACTTGGTGATGTATATATTGAAATACAATTTAGATACAGTTAAGTCTTCTTGTTGCAAATGAATTTTGTAACTCTTGATCAAATGGCTTACTGTCGGTTGATAGTCTTTTCTTCTCCACTGGATCTCACACTACCAATTATGAGATCACTCTCTCTGATTCTTACTGTGTCACGCTTGGACGTTGTCTTTCTCTAACACACCTCACCAGTTTTCTTAACTCTTGGACCTGGTATAGTTATACCAATACTCAATCACTGTCGGTTAAACCCTCTCACCGGTTTGCTTGCTCACTCACTCTGCAACTTTCTTAGAATAAATTCTAAGGAAAAAATGATCCTTCTCTGCACTTAAGCTCTCTTTTCTCTTTTTATTCTCTACAAGCATCAACCTTCTCTGTTTTGAGCTCATGTATATATATTCATGGTTTTCACCAAAAATGCATTCAAACACTGTCGTGTTAGGTTTTCCTTTTCCAACTCAATCTAAATCCCCTCTGATATGATCTTCTTTTCAGGGATATGATCTTTATGAAAACGTTAAATCATCAACTAAAATTCACATTCCAATGTGCGTTTTCTAAATCTGGAGTTCTGGACCATGCTTTTCTACTTTCCTTTGTCACTTGCCATTAATGGATTTGTTGTTTCTTTCACCTAACAGATACAAAAATCAAATCTTCTTGAAATATTAGAGCATTTTCTTTTCCAGCTTACCTTCCTCAAGTCATAATCTTCTGGCATCCTCTATGACTTGTAGGTTTCTCATAAATACTGACCTACCTGTAGATTTGTTACCTCAATGCACACCCCACCGACCTGTGCAATACCTCCACCTGGCATCCAGCTATCATGCTTGTCGACATCCACCTTTTCTTGAATTCCCATGTCGCTTTGACATACTTTGTCGACCCAGGTTGATTATCGGTTTAGCTTATCTCATCGATATGACCATCAACCATCCTTCTAGTTCTATTCACTAGTTGTTTTTCCTTCATAACACACAAATAGTCTTCATTCCATTTTATGTCTTACCAGTAAGCCTTCTTTACTGGTAGATGACCCGAGTCATGTGTATCGGTAGCCTTCCTTCTGTCTTCTCACTCTTGTGTGTATCACCATAATATCGGTCCCCACTTCTAACTTACTGGTGACCTTGCCAAGCCGGTTGACATCAATGGCAACTTAGTACCAAATCGCCAACATGTAGTTGGTGAATATTCTGATTAATAATATTGCATAAGTGGGTAAAAAGTGTATGAGATCTGCTAAAGGGATAGATTTATGTATTAAATAATTTTAGATCTATTGTAAATGGTATTTTGATTTGAAGTTATAGATTGTACTAATATCGATTCACCCCCTCCCTCAGTGTTAATTGAATCCTCATAGGATTAACAATTGGTATCAGAGTTGTGGTCCTCTATGTGCAGAAAATCTTAAGCACTTGAGGAAAATATTCTAAGGAAGACAAGATGATGAAGAAAGAGGGTCTAGAATTCAACAAGGATAACTATAAGATCTAGAAAGATAGAAGGAATATATATCGCGAAGGTCTTGGTGCTCAATACTGGAAACATGTTGAAACAACATATGTGGCTCCTACTACTGCTCCCTTGACACTAGATGAACTTAAAGATCAACAGGTTAACATGCAAGCCCTTGAAGCTATTGTAAGTACTTTATATAATTCTGAATATATTGATATTGAAGGATTGGAAAGTACACATGAGGTTTGGGAAAAATTAGAAAAAATTCATGGAGGAGATGAGCATGTATAGAGAGAAAAAGAGGAAAGCTTGAGAGTAAAATTTGATGATATGAAAATGCAAGAAGGAGAAAACATTTTACAGTATGATCAGAGAATTAAAGAAGTTGTTGGCAGTATAAAAGGTGTTGGTGGAAAAATTGATGATAATGTGGTGGTAAGTAAAATTCTCAGAAATCTTCAACCTCAATATTCTATTAGAGTATCAAAAATCAAAGAATTGAGATCCATTTCAAAGGATAAGGTAACTATTGACTCTTTGCTTGGTAAGCTTACAACCTTTGAGTTAAATAGTTTTGACAATAATGTGGCAAAATCTACTAAATCTTCTTTTAAAGCTTCTTTTACTGGTTCATCTTATAGAAAAGGAAAGAATGCATGTCAAAGTCATGAGTGCAAATCTAGTCATGGAGGTAACCAGGAAAGTGAAGACAATGAAGATCAAGTAATGGAACTTGAAGCACTTCTAGCTAAGAGATTTCCAAGAGACACTGGTAAGTATAAAGGAAAAATACCTTTAAAGTGTTTCTCTTGTAGTAAGATTGGTCATATTGCTGCTAACTTCCCTTACACCAATAAGAAATATAAGTTCAAGAAATTCAAAGGGAAAGGCAGAAAACACTGTTATGTTGCAATGGATGAAGGTGTGACCGATGAAGAATTTGAAGATGAAGATGGCAATGAAGAGATTGTGTTTGTAGCTATAAAGGAGGAATTTTCTGATGAGAAGGCACTGATTTCTCATGTAGAAAATAGTAATAAATGGATTATAGATAGTGGTTGTTCACACCATATGACTGGAGATAAGAGTAAGTCCTTAACTCTTAACAAATTTGATGGAAGTGTTGTTAGATTTGGAAATGACTCTCTTTGCATGGTGAAAGGTAAAGGTTCTATTTATTTGAATGTGAAAAATAATATTGATGATGTATTTTGGGTTGATGGTCTGAAACTTAATCTATTAAGTGTTGGACAACTCAATGATAAAGGTTATTTGCTTGAGTTTAATGGTGGAATCTACAGAACCCTTGGAGGAAATGGTGAACTGATTGCTACCGAAAAACAAGCAAGAGGTAACTTATTTTATTTAAATGCTAATGTCAATAGTTGTCTAGTTGCAAAAATGGAAGATAGCTGGTTCTAGCACAAGAGATGTTGTCATATGAATTTTGATATCTTGGTGAAGGTAAGCAAGTCTAGTGTTGTGACAGGACTACCACAAATTGTTAAATTGGATAAAGTGATATGTAAAGATTGTCAAATTGGTAAGATGGCCTCTATTTCATTTAAGAGAAAGAAGTGTACATATAAAAATATTTTGGATTTGGTTCATACTAATCTTTGTAGTCATATGAGAACAAAAAGCTATTTTGGTGATAGATATTTCATGCTTTTTATCGAGGACTATTCTAAGATGATGTGGGTTACATTCCTAAAGGAGAAATATGAAGCCTTTAGTAAATTTAAAGCATTTAAAGCTCTAGTTGAGAATGAGACCAGTAAAAACTTTAAATGCTCAAGATTTGATCGAGGAGGAGAATTCACATCCGATGAGTTTGTAAAGTATTGTGATGAACAGAGTATCAAGAGACATATGTCTGATCCAAAGACACCACAACAAAATGGTGTAGCAAAAAGGATGAACAGAACAATTGTTGACATTGCTAGAACAATGTTATTACAAGGTAATATGCCTAAGATGTTTTGGAGAGAAGCGGTAAGTACTGTAGTCTACACATTAAACTAAATACTTGTAAAGAAAGACAACAATAAGAAACCTTATGAGCTATGGTATGGTAAAACTCCTTGTGTTAGTTATTTCAAAATCTTTGGAAGTCGATGTTTTATTAAAAAGGATAACTACATTGAAAAGTTTGATGCAAAATCTAATGAAGGAATATTTATTGGTTATTCTTCTAAGAGAAAATAATATAAATGCTATAATAAGAGAACTAAGAAAATAGTTGAAAGTGATAATGTGAAGGTGAATGATTTGTCAAATAAATCTAAAGGATCAAGCATGTCTGAACCTAAAAAAGATGATAATGAAGAAAGATTGGTGATCTTTGAACCAGAAGAATAGAATAATGATCAACCAAAAAATGCAGTATTAGGTGCTCAACCGATAAGCGAGTACAATGAAAAAGAAAGTAGTGAATCAACTGGTGAATCAGATGAGGAAGATGCAAAACCAACACAGACTTTACCTACATATGTGAGATTAAATCACTCTTAGGACTAGATAATTGGTGATAAGAATGCAGGTGTGTAGACCAAGAGGAAGATTAGAGAAAATTCTTGTTTGATCTCTACAATGAAACCTAAGACAATTAAGGAAGCACTCAAAGATGATGACTGGGTGAAAGCAATGAATGAGGAATTGGATCAAATAGAGAAGAAGCATACATGGTCACTTGTTTCTAGACTGGAGGACAAGAATGTGATTGGAACTAAATGGGTATTTAGGAATATGTTAAATGAAGATGGAAAAGTGGTAATAAATAAGGAAAGGTTAGTTTGCAAAGGATATGCACCGGAAGAAGGTGAAGACTATGGTGAAACTTTTGCATCGGTTGCAAGATTGGAATGAGTAAGGATGCTACTAGAATTTGTTGCATATAAGGGATTCAAAGTCTACCAAATGGATGTCAAGTCAGCCTTTTTGAATGGAATTCTTGAAGAGGAATTATACATTGAATAACCAAATGGTTTTTCCTTGACCGATGATAAGGACATGGTATGTATAAATTGCATAAATATTTATATGGTCTAAAGAAGGCATCATGAGAATGGTATGAGAGATTACATGCACATTTGATCAAGATTGGAATCCAGCGTACTAGTGAGGACAATAATATTTATCTAAAAACTAATGGAGACAAGATGCTAATAGCTAAAGTATTTGTAGATGACATAATTTTTGGTAGAGATGAGAACTTGAGTATGGACTTTTTTGATGAGATGAAAAAGAATTTGAGAAGTCTTTGATCGATAAAATTAAGTATTTTATTGGATTACAGATCCAACAACTAGATGGCGGTATTTTTATCTGCCAAAGCAAATATATTAAAGAGGTGCTAAAGAATTTTGGCATGGAAGACTATAAACTGGTAGGTACACCGATGGCAATAGGCTGCAAGTTGACAAAGAAAGATGATTCACCTAATATTAGTGAAAAAAAATGCAGGCCTATGATTGGTAAACTACATTATGTTGTACATAGTAGACCAAACATTGTTCATGTTGTTGGGTTAGTTGCAAGATTCCAAAAAGAGCCCAAAGAAAGTCACATGGTGGTTGTTAAGAGGATTTTTTGATATCTTAAAGGAGAAATAGACTATGGATTATGGTATCCTTGCAAAGGAAATTTCACTTTAGATGTTTTTATTGATGAAGATTGGGCAGGCAATATGGATGATAGGAAAAGCACAATCAGTGGATATTTTCTACTTGGAGGAAGACTTGTAGCATGGAAAAGCAAGAAACAAACTTGTGTTTCTCAATCTACAGCTGAAGTTGAGTATGTTGCTTCATCCATGTATTGCACGCATGCCATATGGATGAGACATGTGCTAGAAGGATTCAAGATAGATATGTGTGAATCATTGACTATCTATTGTGATAATATGATTGCAATAAATATTTCCAAGAATCCTATACTTCATGCAAGAACCAGGCATATAGAATTGAAGTATCATTTCTTAAGGGAAAGAGTTCAAGAGAAGTGGGAAAAGATGGAGTATGTGAAGAGTAAAGATCAGTTAGTTGATATCTTTACTAAACCATTGCCAAAGACTACTTTTGAGTTTCTCAAAAGTAAATTAGGGGTTAGACCCCTACACTAGAAGAACTAAGATGCTAGAGCTGCATCAATCTTGTGGATTTCATGTTTATTCTTCACTAAGGATTGATGAAGATGTGAGATACTCTATAGGGGGAGCGCTCTAATGCAGTATGATATGGTTTACAGTTCTGATCAAATTGAAGTCAAAGGGGGAGAAGAAAAATAAATCAGCTCATCAGTTATGGGAGAAGAAAAAGAAATCTCATGATCAGGCTTGAGGAGAGTAAAAGACAGTGAAGATCGGTAGATGTAGAGATGGACAGTTAATATGCTAAGATGCATATGATTGTATATTGATTGTATAACTTATTGGTGTTGCCATTAATGTGAAAGGGGGAGATCATTAGCATGATTTCCATAACTGATGCAGATGAGTTGATGACTGTATCAGTAGGAGAATGACGATGACATGATCAGTTATTTGTGTTGGCATTGATGGAAACCTATGTGAATTAATGTTTGATGATGGTTACAAATGAACTTTGATGTCTGATAAGTAATTTGGTCTACCAGATTTAGTATTTGTAAGTATGACAGGGTTTACCAACCAGACTGAGAATTAGGACTTCAACTAGTAAAAGAAAAGATTTTGATGGAATCAGTAAATCGGTGATGGTTGGAGACTTGTGGTTTGAGACATAAGCTTTTATGATGGATTTGTGTGTGATCAGAATTGCATTCTATGTTGATTACCGGAAAGCATGTTTTGAATTTCTGATGGAGTTGTGCTAGGGTTTTAGTAGGGTTTTAGGACCAGTGATGAATTCACTCAATTGGTAATGATTTTTGATATGACGGTGACTGGTGGTGAATCTACATGAAGGAGATAACATGAAACAACCCGCATAAATAATTTGAATTGTGTTTTGGTGTGAAAGATGGTAAAATTTCTCAGGAATGTGCAAAGTGCTTAGTGGAATGTTCTAAGGGTTTAACTTCTATACAGATCAGATTTTTGTGATGGGTTATGAATAATCAATGGTTGTATTGCATTGTAAATTGTTGTAATGATCTAGATATTGATATGATATGATCTGTATTGCAAATTTAAGATGTAATTAGGTTTTATGGCCGACTTAGTTGTTATGGCTATTTAGGGTGACCCAATTGATGTTTCATGTGTTGGTGGCATTAGGAGAATGAGTTAAGTAATCCTAGAGAAGATAGATATCTTCCTGAGTGTTGCAAATTGTGAAGCACAACTGGATCTGATTTAGCAAGTTGAAAGTGCAAAGTAATAGATCATTTTTTCACTATTGTTCCCTAAAAATTACAACAACATAAATCCCTTAACCAGGTAGGTCCTAATAGGACTTTTCCATATAAGTCCTCTAATAGGGTATCTCACAAAAGAGTGCTTAAATATTCTAACCAGGTTAATCCTAATAGATTATTAAGCTCCTAGTTTGAATGATAAGCAAATTCCTTAATCGGGTGACTCCTAACGGGGTCTACTACTAACCGGGTGTATTGTAAGCTCCTAATAGGGCATACTTTGAAAGAGTACAAATTATTGTGGGTACAAATCCCCACCATGGTTTTTCCCATTTGGGTTTCCATGTCAAAAAATCTTGGTGTTCATGTTTGTAATGCCTTTTCATAGTGTTCATGTTTTCATGCATTATTTTTTATTACTGGTTATGATAAGTTAACTATTGTTTATCAGAGATCTGTAAGTGGTTACTAGTAATGTTAATGAATTTATAGATTAATTATTTTGATCTAATAATAAGTCAGTATGAGTATGTGTTGATCAAATATCTAGTTGGTGAATATTCTGATTAATAAGATTGCATTAGTGGGTAACAAGTGTATGAGATCTGCTAAAGGGATAGATTCATGTATTAAATGATTTCAGATTTTTTGTAAATGGTATTTTTATTTGAAGTTATAGATTGTGTTAATACTGATTCACCCCCCCTCTCAATATTAACCGGATCCTTATAGGATTAATACAAGGTACATGAATATATGAATCAAGAATTAAAAGGCCTTCGACAATACCACCTCTAGCAATCTCCAAGCATGAAGCTATCCTAAAAATCTCTATCTCAAGTGACCAACTTCACAACAATCACCATACACTCTTTGTGACAAATTCACATCGATGAATTTTTTTGAATTATATAGTCATGTAAGTGTAGCACACATATTGATCCATACACTCATCTACAACATTAACATCAATTTTCCATTCTATATATACTAATATTCTTCATTATAAACTTCAATTAGGCTGGTCATATTGGAAACTTGAGTTGTTGTTTTGTGTTATAATTATTAACAACCTATCTTGTTTTGTCATTGATATCACTATGTGTTGTAGATGGTCTTAAAATGTATTTTCTAATGCAGTCTGGTAGTGTTATTGAGTAAGTTTGAGGTGCTTCCAAAAGGTTGGTGTGGTGTCAGTCTTTCTCTTTCACTCTCTCTCCCAACAAGAATATATACTTGAAAAATAACATTTAAGTATAAGAAAGGAAAAATACTCATGTATATATTAGGAGGATGTTTGAGATTAGTTTCAAATCTCTATAAGTTATAATATTGATTCTAAGTTTTAGATGATCATTTAAATTTTTAGATAGTCAAATTACATTGATCGACATGCTTCTATCAACATTCTCTCTCTCTCTATTTCACTTCCTTTTTTCCCCCACAAATCTAAACCTATAGATCTCTCTCTCTATCACTCTTCCTCTATCCATTTCTACCTCTCTCTATCTCACTCTTTTCTCTCAACCCTAAGATCTAACACTACCTATTTACCTCTCTTTCCTACCCTTCACTCTCCACTATATATTTTCTCCCTCTTTACAAACCTCCCCCTCACTATCTTTAGTTCTCTAGGTTTCTCCCCCTTCTCTCCCTTTGTATCTCACCTTCATTCCTTACCCCCATCTCTATCCCTTCCTCCCTCTATCTCTCTCTTCTTCTCTCTCCCTCTCTTATTGTTTATCTACCCTCTCTTGATCACTACTTCTCCCTCCCTCCTTGTGTGTCTCTCCATCCCTAAGTCTCTCCTTCCCTCTATCTCTATCTCTCCATCCATGTCTCATTACCCACCTCTCTCCCCACCTATCTCTCACATAATTATCTTTCCATGCGGGTCTCTCACCCCTATCTCCTTAGGATTTAGGTCTCTTCCCTCTTTATTTATTTACCTTCATCTCCCTCTCTTTCCCTATCTCCTTTCCCCTCATTATCTCTATGTGGAAAACTATCTTTACCTCACCTCTCTACATCTCCCCTCTCTAGGTCTCTCCCTACCTCTCTCCTTCTCTACCTTACATTCCGTCCTTAACCCATATCTATTCTTACCTCCCTTCCTCTCTCTTCCCTCTTTCTCTCTCTTCCCTTCACTATGTATCTCCCTCCCTCCTTATATACCTCTCTCTACCTCTCCCTCCCTATCTCATTACCCACCTCTATCCCCCTATATCTCTCTAATCTCTATCTATCTCCCTAGGTCTCTCAGCTATTGATAGACAAAACTCATGTAAGAAAGAGATAGGGATAGATAGGGAGAGATGAGAGATAAAGAGTGGGAAAGGGAGGATTTGAGGGAAAGAGATGTGGGGTTTGTTGGTATTTTGGTATGGTTTTGTCATTGATGTCAACACCTATCAACACATATCAATTGTGGCACTTTGGATAATTTGTTATGTTCACCAACAAGAAAGTGACTTATGCACAGTCACCAGTATCTAGTACACCGGTAGGATATATTGTTCACTGGCACTTGGAATGGCATGGAAAACATCTAGTTATGATAAAGACATTGTTTGGACACCTTGTCTTGGAGATATGTTCATTTCTATATTCATATTTGCATATTTGTTGTTACCGACAAATAGGTCCAGGATAAGCACTGACAGGCTTATCTATTCTAGATCAGGACGACACACTTTGGAGATGATTTATTGTTATTGTAAATGCATTAAGCTGACATGTTGCATTGGTTATTGTTTTATTTGTAAAATGATTTTATTGTAATATCTTTTAGAGCCGACCTACTAAAATTGGTCTTAGGGTATGGTATATATGTAAGATCTTATTTGTAAGATCAATATGCAATAAGGAAAAGGAATTGTAAGAAGGTATATGCAAGAATAAGCAGAGCTATAGATGCAGACATCATTCGAAGGTGAAGTAAGGTTTTTGTGAAGACAATCAGAACTACACCAGTACTGAATCTAGCATAGAAAGATTCTATTTTGTGCAGTACATTCTTATTGGATTTAACCAGCCAATTGTAGTCAGTGTGACTCCTATTTGTGTTTGAGGAGTGAGCTCTAGGCGCTTGGCCTTTCTGCATGTGCAGACCCCATTTGTATACACATACTATCTGCAGTAGTATCATCTAATTGTGGATAAGGTTTCCCACCGTGGTTTTTCCCCTTATAGGGTTTCCATGTACAAATATTGGTGTTATGTGTTGTGGATGTTATTGTATTTCTATTTCATGCATTAATCTTTACCTGTACTACAATTAACTGTTAAATTTTCTACCAGCATAAAAGTCAGGTTTACCGGTATTAAGCATTAAAGTTGGTTAAGTTTTTTTGGTTTGAATTTATTTGACAAATGATTCACCCCCCCCCTCTCAGCTATCTCTGAGACCTAACAATTGGTATCAGAGCTTAGTCCTCTTTTTGCAGAATTTTAACAGCTTGAGGAGATCTAATGTCTTCTAACTATTTCAAGAAGGACAGTCCTAAACTTGATGAAACCAACTATGGAATATGGAAGATCAAGATGGAGAGACATCTGAATTGTATTGGAAAGGACATCTGGGATGTTACAAAGAATGGCTACATTGCTCCTACTCCTGGTCAACCTAATCCACCTAATCTAACTAAAGATGAGGAAAATGATTGCAAAGCAAGAGAAGCACCTTTGAGCACATTATCAGATCAGAAAATCATGGGACTATCAAATAGATCTACTGCTAAAGCTATTTGGGATCAAATAGAACAACTGCTAAAGCTATTGAGGAAATTGGAAAACTTGAAAGCTTCTGGGTTAGGTATGAAAATCTGAAAATGGAAGAAGATGAAAGGATTTCTGCTTTTATGGAAAGAGTTAATGAAATTGTTTGGGTATTAAATGTTGTGGAGGAACCTTAAGTGAAGATGAAATTGTTTCAAAAGAATTAAGAGGATTCCCATCGGCATACAAAATGAAGGTTACTGCTATAAATGAGTTGAGAACAATGCCTAATACATCAGTAACTAGGGATGCATTGATTGGAAAACTTTCAGCTTTTGAAATTGAGGAATTTGGTCTTGTTGCCACTATAAAGATAGATTTAGCTTTTAAGGCATCAACATTATCTGCACCACCTTTTGACAAATCTGATTGGAAAGCCTTTTATGCAAGAGAACTTGAGGAAAGCAGGAGAGAAAATGAAGAACTTGAAGAGCTTGAACCACTATTTGCAAGGAAAATGCCTAAAGGTCCAGTTGGAAGTAAGTATGAAGGTAAAGCACCCTTTAAATGTTTTAACTGTAATAAGATTGGTCATATGGCTTTGCGATACCCTGATAGACATGCTAGACTAAGAGAAGAAGCTAGAAGAACATACAAGCCTAACCCTCAATATCAAAGATACAGATTTAGGAAGAATACAGATAAATCTTGTTATCTTGATGATGAAGGAGTCACTGATGATTCTGATGAGGATCTGACAGACAATGGATGGGTTTTTGTTGCTATAACAGAAGATCAACTGGCACCTACTGTTCAACTGGTAGAGAAGGCCCTGGCAACTAAAGTTGAAGTTAAGGATGAATGGATCATTGATTCAGGATGTTCACATCACATGACTGGTGATAAAGGTAAATTCTTGAACTTTCAGGAATATAATTGAGGCCTAGTAAGATTTGGAGATGATAAAGCTTGTTTAATCAAAGGAAAAGGTACAATATCTCTTGATGGTAAGCATAATTCTGACAATGTTTACTATGTAGAAGGTCAATTACTTGAGAAAGGATTTCAGTTACAATTCAAGAATGGTAAATGCAAAATTATGAGCAGAACTAGTTTGAAAATTGCAACCGGTAATCAAACTAGAGGTAACATCTTTCATTTGAATAACAATGAAATGACATGCTTGATTGCACACATTGATGAAAGTTGTCTATGGCATAAGAGACTCTCTCATGTAAATTTTGATTGCATGGTAAAAATCAATACTACTAAGGCAGCTAGAGATTTACCTAAGATTGTTAAACCCCACAATCTGGTATGTAAGGAATGTCAATTTGGAAAACAAGTTAGAGCATCTTTTAAAAGTATTCCAGAAAAATCCAATAATGCTTTTGAGTTAATTCATACTGATTTATGTGGTCAAGCTAGAACTAAAAGTTTACAAGGTGATAGATATTTCATGCTAATCATTGATGACTATTCTAGAATGTGTTGGGTTACTTTTCTCAGAGAAAAATCAAAAGCACTTGGGAAGTTCAAACTATTCAAAGAAATGGTAGATAACAAAACTGGTAAAAAAATCAAATGTCTGAGATCATATCAAGGAGGTGAATTTACATCTAAGGAATTAATGAATTCTGTGAAGTGAATGGAATCATTAGACAATTATTAGCACCCCAGACACCACAGCAGAATGGAGTTGTAGAAAGGAAAAAGATAACTATCTTGGATACAGCTAGAAGTATGTTATCAGAAGCAAATCTACCACATGTATATTGGAGAGAGGCAGTAAGTATAGCGGTCTATACATTCAACAGATTTCACATCAAAGGTGAAACCAGTAAGACCCCTTATGAACTATGGTTTGGTATTACTCCTACTCTTAAATATTTCAGAATATTTGGAAGTAAATGCTATATTAGAAGAGATGAATATATTGGAAAATTTGATCCTAGAAGTGATGAAGAAATATTTCTTGGTTATTCATCTAAGAGTAAGGCATATAGATGTTTTAACAAGAGATTGCAGAAAATTGTTGAGAGTACAAATGTGAACATGGATGAACAATTTAGAGGAATTTCAAGGTATATAGACTGTGAACTAGCAATTAAAATACTAACAAATGAACCTACATTGAACCCACTTGTATAGAATGAAGATCTAGTTACACCGGTATCATTTGAAAATTCCACTGTAACTGAGGAACAACAACAAACAAAGACACCTCGGTATGTAAGATTGAATCACTCTGAAAATCAGATAATTGGGAATACGTATCAAGGAGTTATGACAAGAGGAAGACTGGAAAATGAAGAGGTATGTCTTATTTCTCAAATTGAACCATCATCAATTAATGAGGCATGTGAAGATAAGCACTGGATTAAAGCTATGGAAGAAGAATTAAAGCAAATTGAGAAGAATAATGCATGGACATTAGTTCCCCGACCTAAAGACAAAAATGTGATTGGAACTAAATGGGTATTCAGAAATAAACTTAACGAAGATGGTAAGGTAATCAAAAATAAAGAAAGACTAGTGTGTAAGGGATATTCTCAGAAAGAAGGAATTGATTACAATGAAACCTTTGCACCGGTAGCTAGAATTGAGTCAGTCAAATTATTCTTGGCTTTCGAAGCACATAAGAACTACAAAGTATATCAAATGGATATTAAATGTGCATTTCTGAATGGAGATCTTGAAGAAGAAGTTTACATTGAACAACCTGATGGATTTTCTTTCACAGATAACAAAGATATGGTTCACAGGTTAAGGAAAGCTTTGTATGGGTTGAAGCAAGCTCCAAGAGCTTGGTATGCAAGATTGGATAAATATCTTTTGAAAATAGGATTTTCTAAAGGTAATGCTGATAGCATCTTATACTATAAAGTGACTAATGATGACATCTTGGTTATAGAAGTTTTTGTTGATGATATAATCTTTGGAGGAGAAGATGGATTATGTAAAGACTTTTCTATTGAGATGCAGCAAGAATTTGAAATGTCTATGATTGGAGAAATAAAATTATTTTTAGGATTACAGATTTCACAGATTGATAAAGATATATTCTTGAGTCAATCCAAGTACTTGAGGGAGTTACTAAAGAAATTTGGGATGGAAAACTCTAAACCGGTAAGCACACCTATGACTACAAATGACAAATTATCACTAAGAGATGAATCTACACCTGTTATGTTAGGATTCCCACAGATACTGAGAGGGCGGGGTGAATCAGTATCTAACTGGTGAATAGAATTTCTTAACTTAAAACATGTAGAGCATATTATAATAGTGTACCAGTATGCAAGAAATAATGCAATAAACAAAAATGAAAGCAACCACATAAGAATCACACCATAACATAATGATTTAACGAGGAAATCCGGTGTGGGAAAAACCTCGGTGGGATTTATGACCCACAATATTTTCTTACTGGCCAATAAGAGAATATTACTTACAAAAGGGGGCTTGCACATATAGGAAGGCCAAGTGCCTAGAGCTCACTGCTCAATGGGAAGTCTCATAGACTTACAATGTGGATTATACAAATCCAATAAATTGTACTGCTTTACAATAGCATCTTCAATGCCAGATTCAGTACCAGTTTCTGCTCTGTTCTTTACATATACCCCTTAACCTATATTTCACATAATAGGTCTACCTAATTTCACCTTTTTTACCTTCTCGCCTTCTTACAAAATGCCCTGTAATGACTTCTTATATATAAGTCATTTTTCAATGATATCAAGTCAGCTTACAAAAATTTTCAATAATAAACAAAATATAATATATCAAAAATCCTATCGACCTCTATGCTAGTATGCTTCCATTCTTTGTGTCGGTGCCGGTGTTCTGAGTGCTGGTGTAGAGTATGTTCTGCTGATGTTGGTGTAATGCCTTGCTGGTGCCATATGATTGTAAGGTTTCCATCAATGACAAAACCTTCAATCACCTTCAATGTCTCATTGGAGTGTGCATATGCCAACAATCTCCCCCTTTGGCATTGATGGCAACACTCAAGAAATTTCAAAAATGTGTTATCCAAAAATGTGTGTCCAAAAAATATTACCAAAAATGTGTGCTCCCCCTGAGCATATGATTCTTGTGATTTTGAATTTTTCTCATACCACTACTCCCCCTTTGACATCAATGACAAAGGTTGTCAAGATGTTAGTAGAGTTTGTAGTTTCAACCTTGTAACTGGGTAGTTACAATTTGAAATAGTTCTACCAAAATTAAGTTTATACTCTACATAAACTTTTTACTATCTCTGATAGTTGTCTCTATCCTTTGGACTATATCGGTGAGGTGCTGCATATGCTTTGTCGGTGTCCTCTGTCCCTGTACAAGTGCCTCAGATATCTCCTTCCGCATGAATGCTAGATAGTCCAATCTTGGACTTAGTTTTAGCCTTAAACTTTTTTCCTTATTCACTATTTTCTCCTTTTCTCTTCCCAACATTAGTAATTCATCCTCAAAATTTGTTATCTGTTGTTCAAAAACTGATAGTGTATCTAGTGAGTTAACAAAATTGTCTGCAAGTTTATTGATTTCATCCTATATCTTGCTCATCTTCTTGTCTATGTCTACTATCAAAAAGTTTTTCTTGCAAGTATCTTTGTACATAGTTTTTAATTCCTTTAAAGATTTGCAAAGTTCCAGTAGAAGTGTGTCAAATTCTCTGGTACACTTCTTTATTTGATCTTCAAAGAATTTTTGTTTTTCTATTTCCATTTTATCCTTCAATGCCTCTTGCTCAATTGCCACTATATTTTCATTGATGTACCTAGACAAAATTTCAATTTGACTTAATGAATCCTTATTGTCTATGTTACAGTTAGGAGCTAATCTCTTCAAAATTGGTATGGTTTCATCTATAACTTTATAAGCTTGTGAGCTACAATCTGTTATCCTCTTAATTGAATCTAAGAGTACGTCAGTCACATTAGTTGATTTAAAGCCTGCTGATGAGGAACCTATATTTTGAATACTGTCGGTGGTGGAAGTAACCAAGCTTGTATTGACCTTGGTAGGTCTATTTGTGTTTTCATTTCCTTAAGCAATGGTTTATCTACTTCTCCAGTTGTCGGTTTCCTTGTTTCCACATGAATCTATTCCTGTTTCTATTACGGAGCCTGTTGCTCTGTCTGTTTCTCTGATTGTTGCTTTGTCTTAGTCTGAGTCTATGTCACTACCTGTTCTCCTATGTTATCATCTGTCAATTTCTTTTGTGTGTTATCAGTTTGCTCAGCTACCAGTGGCTCACTAGCCATTTCAGTCTTACCAGTTGTATCTTTGTCTACCATAATGTTGATCTTTTGTGTATCAACATCCATTGTATATAAGACTTCAAGATTAGGATTGACATCCTCTACATCCATACTTTCAACTACCACTTGATCTTTTGTAGTTTTTGTTGTTATCGATGGAGTAATCAAAGGAGGTGGGGGTAATTTGTCTTTAACTTTGATACTAGGTCGTCCACCAACTATACCTTTACCCTTGTCCCTTTCCTTCTGATATACCTTTATTGGTTTGGGGCTTATGTATTCTTCCCATTTTTCCTTTTCAACTAAGAATATGTCCCATGCATTTTCTGTGTCCTCATTTACCTCATTGATTCTTCCAACCATTAATGCAATGTGTTGGTGTGCAATAGAAAATACTGACCAATTGGCTTCAGCAATTAAATCATTAATTTCTCTAGGTGAGTTCACTGGGTACACAACAAGTAGCTTTTCTATCTTGATTTTCTTGTCAAGTTCTCTTACTGCTTGTCTCCTTGCTTCTAACCTTTTCAACAATTCTTCAGGTAATTCATCTACTACTTCCAACAAAAACTTCTTATACATGTCCATGTGCAGTATAGCACTATTTTCTATTTGTTCTTTTTCATCTGCAGTAAAAGTATTATACAGTTTCTTTACATTCTTTAATTTTCCTTCCTCTATAATTTCATTTAGCAATTTGTCAAGAGGGGCCATGTCTTGTTGAGTCCTCTTCTTCTTCTTAGGTGTCAGCTTTTTCTTAGGTGTAGTCTTCTTAACCGAAGATCTCACTGCTTGTTTTTTTTGTCTTGTCCTCCTAGGTGAGGGTGTGGTTGCCGACGAGGGATCTCTTTTCCTTACAACTCTTTTGAAAGTTGCAGGCATGTCATTTTTTGAAGATGTGCCTACCGGTGATAGGTGAGTTTCAGGTTGTTGAGCTACTAACTCATCCTTAGTGATGCCAATTTTCTTAAGTACATCTTCTTTTATTCCCTTTGTCTGTCTAGATCCTCTTCTCATGACTGCCTCAACCTTTTTCACTCTCTTCTTAGATTGAATTTGACTCTCGATTATCTCAACATTACCAAAGACTTCTTCCTCTAGTTCCTTGGGTGCTTCCAGAAGTGCTTTAGCATATGTTTCAATGATAAGGTCATCTGTCTCATAACCCATCTCTGTTACCTAAACAGTCCTAGGGATAACTGCTTCCATCCAGATCTCATCCTTTTTAATCACAAAATATATATCCTTTTTGTATTTGTCAACAATCTTTTGTGATAATCTAATTCTCTTCTTCATTTTGGCCTTAAGTGCTTGAAAATGGTCTTGGATATTCTATTCCTTATCTTCTCCCATATTGTTGAATAGTTCTGTTAGCTGTTTACCTACTGGTATATGAAATCCAAGTTCTTTGTAGCCTATACCAGGAACCTATTTGGTTATATGTAGCATCAAGCATACTAGCAAATTTCCAAACCTAAATGTTCCTTTCTTATCCTTCTTAATCTTGCCTAGGTTGTCAATTAACTCATCCTTCAACCACTCACATAAATCAATCTTTACATTATCTGTGATCATGTCATAAGCACTCTTAATGCATAAACTTGAAACTAAGTTAAGTCTATTTGCATGAGTTGCCTTATACCCTAATATCATGCTGATAAACCTCACATTGGTGTCGGTTACATCATTGACTCTTAAGGACCTTTTATCAGATGTAGCACCAGTTAGCTTAGTAACTAGGTCATTTGAGACCTTCTTGGTTTTGTCTGGTATTTTACCGGTTGAGGGTAACCCTATCATTTCTTTGATAGCTTCCTTGGTAATTTTATGAATTGCATCTAACCAGAAAAATTCTCCATGAACCCTGCTTAAAACTATCCTAATCACATCCTTAGGAAATTTAGGAATGCTAAGGATCTTTGTAAATCCTAGGGTTTCAACAATTTTATGTTCATCTTTTACATTACCAGATTCATCACATATGACAGATTTAAATATGGTTTTAATCTCTTCATCTCCTAATTCTTCTATGTTGCAATGGATGTAAATTATGGGGTCTTCAACATAAACAACTCCTTAAAGAATTTGGGAAAAATCACCTATAGTATCATCTTTCTTTGCTACTTCAGGAACTAGTTGAAATACAGACCTAGGGCATTTTATAACCTCGACTATAGTAGGGTTTGCTATATATTCAAGTGCAGAGGTGGATGCCATGATGATGAATACCTTTTTCTACCTTTAGGATGGATAAATGCTGAAATCCTTTGCTTCTTCGCTTTAAAATGCCTTTGCTCTGGAGATTTCACACTCTTCGGGTGTTTGAATTCACAGTGAAGTGAAATGGAGCCAAAACCACTAATTTATAATATTTATTTTGCCATCTACCACATTTAATGCATGTCGGTTAAGTAATTACTTAACATGTCTGCTGGTATAGAAGTATCTTTCAACTTCTCATTTTTAACCAAGGGAATAATAGCACATGTGTCATTAGATTGCCAAACCCTCTAAGAAACTTTCTTCAATTCAATGAAGAACTTCCTATCGGTGGAGCACTACTTTGTCCTACTGGTGGAGTAATACTCTATTCTGCCGGTGGGGTGTTGATTGGTTGTATCGGTGGAGGAGTATTCCCAATAGTTAGATCTACTTTTCTAATCCATTGTTTTGAGAATTCTTGCTTTACCTCTTCAACTTTTTCTTTCCCTTTCAAGCTAGCACTTTTTTTGTCTGTCGGTGATCCTTTACTTCTGCAAAATTTTGCAATATGCCCAATCTTGTTACATGCATAACAAGTTACATTATTCTTCTGAATAGCTTTGCCATAGCCTATGTTGGTTTGAGTTCTGCATTGATTAGATAAGTGTCCATATCTTCCACAGACATAACATCTTACATTCATTCTGTAATTTTCAGAGTTATGACCAACTTTGTTGCATTTTGAACATTGACGGGTGGATGTGTTGATGTTCCGATAATTTTTAGATCCACATTGATTTGCTCTATGACCATATTTATTACAGTTAAAGAATTTGCCATTGAATTTATAAGCATTAGGTTGTCTTACCAGTTTGCTATGATCCTGAATGTTTGCAGTACCAGATCTTTCACCAACTTCAAAGCCAATTCCATTAGTGTCACCATTAGGTTTCTGAATTTTCAACAAGTCACCAAGTTCTTCTGAGATTTTCTTGAATTTATCTTTGTGCTTATTTGCAGTATCCAATTCTCTTTCCAAGAATTCTTTCTGTCTCATGAGTTCATTTGAATCATTCTGAGTATGCATCAAATCTGTCTTTAACAAATCATTTTCATAGCTAAGTCTAGTATTCTCATTTGCTGCATCACTTAGTCTTCTAGTCAAATCTTCTTCATTCTTCTTTCTATCTTCAATTTCTTTGCAAAAATCTCATAGTCATATCCTGCATTTCATTCTTTGTTGTCATGTTCTCTTGCTTCAGCTTTCCTATCATATCATCAAGAGTTTCCTTTTCATCATTCTCAAATTGCATCTTTTCATAAAGTTCTCTTCTCATGTTTCTTGCAATCGTGAGATTTTCTTGAAGTGCCTGAATGATATCCTGAGTTGCCTTTAGATCATCTTCAAGTTTGATGTTTTTCAATTTCTCTGCATCATAGTCTGAGAGAGCTGCTTCAATTTGCTTCGTCAAATTTTCCATCTCTATCGATGTCAAGATCTTCCTCAAGCTATTAGACTTCTGAAAATAGAGGACCAGGCTCTGATACCTATTGTTAGGATTCCCACAGATACTGAGAGGGGGGGGGTGAATCAGTATCTAATCGGTGAATAGAGTTTCCTAACTTAAAACATGTAGAGAATATTATAACAGTGTACCAGTATGCAAGAAATAATGCAATAAGTAGAAATGAAAGCAACCACATAAGAATCACACCATAACACAATGATTTAACAAGGAAACCCGGTGTGGGAAAAAGCTTGGTGGGATTTGTGACCCACAATATTTTCTTACTGGCCAATAAGAGAATATTACTTACAAAAGGGGGCCTGCACATGCTGGAAGGCCAAGTGCCTAGAGCTCACTACTCAATGGGAAGTCTCAGTGACTTACAATGTGGATTATACAAATCCAATAACTTGTACTACTTTACAATAGCATCTTCAATGCTAGATTCAGTACCAGTTTCTGCTCTATTCTTTACATATACCCCTTAACCTATATTTCGCATAATAGGTCTACCTAATTTCACCTTTTTTTACCTTCTTTCCTTCTTACAAAATGTCCTACAATGACTTCTTATATATAAGTCATTTTACAATGATATCAAGTCATCTTACAAAGTTTTTCAATAATAAACAAAATATAATATATCAAAAATCTTGTCAGCCTCTATGCCGGTATGCTTCCTTTCTTTATGCCAATGCCAGTGTTCTTAGTGCCGGTGTAGAGTGTGTTCTACTGATGCCAGTGTAATGCCTTTCTGGTGCCATAGGATTGTAAGGTTGCCATCAATGACAAAATATTCAATCACCTTCAATGTCTCATTGGAGTGTGCATATGCCAACATGTTAATCTGACTAGGTACAAATCTATGATAGGAGGGCTACTGTATTTGACACAAACAAGACCTGATATTATGAATGTGGTATGTATAATTTCAATATTTTAGAGTAATCCTCGAGAAAATTATGAATCAACAGTAAAAAGGATTTTTTGATACTTACAGGGCACTACAAATCTTGTCTTATGGTATCCTAGAGATGAAAACTTTGAATTATGTGCATAGACAAATGCAAATTGGGCAAGAGATGTGGATGACAGAAAAAGTACCACCGGCGGAGCATTTTTTCTTGGAAGAAGATTAATTTCTTGGTTGAGTAAGAAACAAAGTTGTACATCTTTATCAACTGCAAAAACAGAATATGTTGCAACAGCAACTAACTGTACACAGGTATTATGGCTTAAGGAAATGTTGAAGGGCATAAAGGTAAAATGCAAGGAACCTATAACTATCTATTGTGATAATACTGTAGCAATTGATATATCTAAGAATCTGGTATTACGCTCTAAAACCAAACATGTTTCTATCAAACTGAATTTTCTAAAAGAAAATGTTGAAGGAAAAGAAGTAAAACTAGTTTATGTGAATACTAAAGAGCAGATTGCAAATATTTTCACTAATCCTTTGCCTAAGGAGACCTTTGAATATCTCAGATATCATCTTGGGGTCATACCCCCACTAGTAGAGACTTAGATAGTTGATGTTTGTCATCAACCGGTAGAATTAATGGAGAAATATTTTACTCTAGCTTTGATGAGAGCTACTTCTCAGGGGGAGTAGTTGATATACTAAATTGGTTGGTATTTTGTATTTAAATCTGGTTTTTGTATTAGTTTTGGTATTTGATGTCAAAGGGGGAGAGATTGATACTTTCAGATGATTGATTACTCTTTGTATCTGAATTTTGATTTCTCATTATGATCTCTTTTGGGAAATGTTGGTTTTTGGTATTTGGCATTTTTGTTTTGGTACTTTGATGGTTTTTCCATCCTGTGTTGCCATCAATGCCAAAGGGGGAGATTGTTGGTATTTTGGTATGGTTTTGTCATTGATGTCAACACCTATCAACACTTATCAACTCTGGCACTTTAGAGAATTTGTTATGTTCACCGGCAAGCAAGTGACTTATGCACAGTCACCGGTATCTAGTACACCAACATGATATATTGTTCACTGGCACTTGGAATGGCATGGAAAACATCTGGTTATGACAAAGACATCATTTGGACACCTTGTCTTGGAGATATGTTCATTGGTATATTCGTATTTGCATATTTGTTGTTACCGGCAAATAGGTTCAGGATAAGCACCAGCAAGATTATCTATTCCAGATCAGTATGGCATGCTTTGGAGATGATTGATTGTTATTGTAAATGCATTATGCTAACATGTTGCATCAGTTATTGCATCGGTTATTGGTTTATTTGTAAAATGATTTTATTGTAATATCTTTTAGAGCCAACCTACTAGAATTGGTCTTAGGTTATGGTATATATGTAAGATCTTATTTGTAAGATCGATATGCGATAAGGAAAAGGAATTGTAAGAAGGTATCTGTGAGAATAAGCAGAGCTATACATGCATACATCATTGAAGGTGAAGCAAGGTTTTTGTGAAGACAATCAAAACTACACCGGTATTGAATCCAGCATAGAAAGATGCTATTTCGTGTAGTACATTCTTATTGGATTTAACCATCCAATTGTAGTCACTGTGACTCCTATTTGTGTTTGAGGAGTGAGCTCTAGGCGCTTGGCCTTTTTGCATGCGCAGATCCCATTTTTATACACATACTATCTACATTAGTATAAACTAATTATGGGTAAGGTTTCCCACCGTGGTTTTTCCCCTTATAGGGTTTCCACATACAAATATTGGTGTTATGTGTTGTGGATGTTATTGTCTTTCTGTTTCATGCATTAATCTTTACCGGTACTGCAATTAACTGTTAAACTGTTTATCGGCATAAAAGTTTGGTTCACCGGTATTAAGCATTAAAGTTGGTTAAGTTGTTTTGGTTTGAATTTATTTGAGAACTGATTCACCCCCCCTCTTAGTTGTCTCCAGGTCCTAACAGGGTTGATGGAAGAGAGGGAGAGACTAGAGAGAGAGGAAGGGATGGAAAGAGAGAGAGAGAGAGACTAAAGAGATCAAGTGAGAGAGATGGAGGGAGGAAGGTAGGGGTTGATGGAAAGAAATGGAAATATCAAGGGGAGAGAGAGATCCAAAGTGAGAGGGGGAGGGAGGAAGGAATGGGTTGAGGGAGAGATATAGAGTGGGGCTTAATGGAAAGAGAGTGAGAGACCTAAGAGAGAGATCAAGTGAGAGAGATGGAGGGAGAAAGGCAGGGGTTGATGGAATGAAAGGTAGACATAAAGGAGAGAGAGAGAGAGAGAAAGAGAGAGAGAGAGAGAGAGAGAGAGAGAGAGAGAGAGAGAGAGAGAGAGAGAGAGATAGAGTGTGTGTGAGAGAGAGAGAGGGGGGGAGAGGCTGAGAGTTTGAGACTGATACTGAGATAAAGACAAAGACAAAGACAAAAATAGAGACAGAGACAAAGACAAAGATAGAGACATACACAGGGACAAAGATAGAGACTGAGATAAAGATGGAGATAGAGATAAATATTGAGATAGAGACAAAGACATAAAGAAAAAGATATATATATATATATATATATATAGAGAGAGAGAGAGAGAGAGAGATACAAAGAGTGATAGAGAGAGAGAGGATTGATGGAAAGAGAGGGAGAGACCTGGGAGAGAAAGATGGAGGGAGGAAGGGGTTCAGTGGAAGAGAGGGATAGACCTAAGAGAGAGAGGAAGGTAGAGGTTGAGGGAAAGAGAGGGAGTGGCATGAGAGAGAGAGATAACCCTACCTTCATCCCTCCCTCTCTCTCACTTGTGCTTTCTCTCTTCCTTAACCCCTCCTTTCCTCCCTCCCTCTCTCTCACATCAGCTCTCTCTCTGGTCTCCTACTCTCTTTCAATCAATGCCCTTCTCTCTCTCTCAACCCCTTGTTCTCTCTCACTTGGGATCTCTCTCTGGTCTCTAACTCTCTTTCCATCTTTTCCTCCCTCTCAAGTAGGCTCTCTCTCAACATTTATCTCTCTTAGGTCTAGCTCTTTCCCTCTATCCTTCTCTGTATCTTTGGCACTCTCTCTCTCTCTCATCTCTCCTTACCTCTATGAAGGGTTTAAGTGGGAGAGAGAGTGCACAAGTGAAAGAGAGGGTGGGAGGGAAAGAGAGAGATATATTGTGTCATGCCCAAAATTTAGGGCAAAAACGGAACAATTTTTTTTTTTAAAACATACTAAATTAATTAACAAGTTCACTCTCACGACAAGCGTTAATGAAATTTCCATTATTAAATTCGAGCTAATTCTGATACGAACTAAGCATCGATAAATTGTTTAATTTTAATTGCAGAAAACTAACCGTTTTAATTTTATCTCCAAGAGATACTCAGTCATTAAGTTTATTAAATTAATCAAGCTAAAGGAAATAGGAGAGGAAAAATTAATTAAATCTCCAATATGACTATATAGTCTAATCAACCTTTTTAAATTTCTCTTTATTATTTATTCCAAATAAAAACCAGGATTATATAAATATATATATATATATATATATATATATATATATTTGTATACATATATATATATATATATATATATTTATAATTTAAATACTTACCCAAAATTCTGATCAAAATTCATATATATACATATATATATACCCATATATATATATGGATACATATATAAATATATATTTTACATAAATGACAAATATTTTAATTCTAATTCAAAAGCCATTTTAACTTCCTAAATTCTATTCTATATTTTTTTCCCAACCCTAATTAGGGTTCTAATTTCTCACATATATATTATCTAAACTAATTAACATATTTATTTTTAAAACCAAAATTGCCCTAGCCCCATCCGGGCTAGGGTTTAACCCATATTTTTTTTAACAGTCAATATTCTTGCTGGGCTGAGAACCCCAAAGTCGGCCACGTTTTTTTTTTGTTGCAGGCTGTGGAGGAAAGGGAGGCGGGTTGGCCGCGCGCCACTATGTGAGCGCACAGTGGGCGTCGCGGCTCCACTGTGTGGCCACACAGTGGGCGCCTCTAGCGGCTCCCCACTGTGTGGCCACACAGTGGGCGCCGCTAGCGGCTCCCCACTGTGTGGCCACACAGTGGCGGCCGTGGCCGTCCACTGTGTGCCCACACAGTGGGAGCCGAAAGCGGCTCCACTGTGTGTGCACACAGTGGGCGCCGCGTGGCCCTCCACTGTGCGTACACACAGTGGGGTCCGCGAGGACCCAAATACATCCCCCTTTTTTTTTAATTTATTTTTTTTTAAAAAATATATATATATATAAATATAAATTTATATATATATATATATATATTTATAATTATATAAATTTGTATCCACAGTTTAAAATGGTGAAAATTTTTCAATATGAAATTATATTTTTTTTTTAAAAAGGTTTACATGCAATTTTTTTTAAACTATTATATTAAAGGGAAAAACATTAAGTTTAATCAGAAATATAATATATATATATATATATATATATATATATATATATATATATATATATATATATATATACATATATTTATATTTATATACATATATAAGCTTTTTAAATCAATGCTAACTGAAAAACAATTTAGAATACTTTTTCAAGGATACAATATACTTTTTTGGAATAAAAAGAATTTCATTGATTTTTTTTTTTCTAATAAAATATTTACATATAACATCTTTTCCCATTTAATTAATTAAAATCTTTTTGCATAAATAAACTTCTATTTTACCTCAAGTAAAAATACAGATAAAATTTAATTGAAATCTATTCTTTTATTTCTTTCCATAATACAAGAAGCTTTTGCATGCAATACAAATTAACTTTTCTTTTTTCTAAAACCAGAAGTAGAAATAACAAGCTTTTCTATTTTTTTTTTAAAACAATTCTAAGATATTCTACCAATTTACAGGATGTTTCTTTGAATAGTCACAACAATAAAACTTCAAATCTACTTTCACAAATTACAACTTGCTTCTCTTTACTATGAATGAGGCATATTTCTATAACAACTTTAAACACACATCTGCAACTGAATTTAAGTATCTTCCATAATAATCTTCAGTGTCTTTTCATGGTTCCTATTCTCTTTCCTCTGATTTTCCTGCATAATTGAAAACACAAATATGACCACGGAGTGCTCACCTCCCAGCCTAGGCTAACTGGTAGCCACCCCCGAGCTCAGAGAACCAATTCCTAGACGGGTAACAAACAGGCAAACACATAGAAAGCATTGCATACAGATTCTTTTCAGACACATTCCCAACTTGGCTTTCACAGCACCACACTCTGGTGATGAACATTTTCAAAGGGTGGTAGTGGACCAATACCCTAAGGAGAACTGCAAGTATGAAATAAACAAGAAGCCACCTCATGGCACAATAAAATTATCAAGAATCTCAACCCCTTATTCCTTATGCCCCCCAAAGGCATTCTAGCCTTATATCCCTCCTTATGACCCTCATTGCACAAACAGGCCATGCAGCAAGGGTCACACAAAGATCCCTTGTGATCGCTCTCAAAAGAGAGTCTCTCACTCGAGGGCTATCACTGCTACCACCCTCAAGATCCTCTTCTCTCCCAAGAGTAAGAGATCTTGAGAAAACTCCCAAAACACAACATTTTCATAAGGCAAAAATACCAAGAGATTTTCAAACATAAACTTTCAAGAACACAAATTTCTTATACAAACAACTTCCATACATAAACAAGAAGAAGACATTACAAATAATAATTGAAACCAACCTTAATCTGCCCAAAGGTTAATATGATATCTGATGAAGAGCTGCCCAACCCACAAATCTTTTTTTTCCTTCTACCCTTATTCAATTTCTCTATTCCATAACATTATTTTCTTTCCAAGTTTTCTTCTGTCTCCAAAAATGGAGAGTGGGTGATTACCCTGCTATTCCCAAAAATCTTCATTAAGAAGCTCACTCTCTGAGTTCTCACAGGATTCTAAAAAAACCAAAAAGAAGAAAGAAAGCAAAAATGCAAAAAGACTCTCATTCCAAAAGGAAAAATCTTGATTAGATTTAACTTCTAATTTTCAATTTTCGCTCAACTCAAAAAAACCAATTTTTAAAGCGTTAAAAAGATCATTATAAAGTAGAAACTTGCCTAAAATTACCCCTAACCCCTAGGTATACCTTATGGGCTTTAGGAAACCCTATTAAACTACCCCTAGGTGTTCATTTAACTCATTTTAAACCCCTCTGAAGTTTATTTTCGGGTCAAACATAAGTTGACCACTCCAAATATTATATTTCCAAAGTATTTATGACAACACATTAATTTATTAAGAAAACTATAATTAAACACTTTCCCACCAAGAGACAAAATAAAACATTTAAATTAAATACACACGTGTCAAGTGACACAAATAAAACACTTTTACAAAAAATAAAACATGAAATTGTCTCTTGAGGTTTTTACACATTAAATTTAATTAACACTTAACACTCATGCAGCATATACTGATACGAATAAAATACAACACAAACGGGGTGTTGTCTCTCCAAATAGACAAACCCTGGCTTACGAACATACATAAGTCTAGGTTTGATTCTCCGTAATTTTCCATGGTCACATGGTAAATTTCCTGAGCATCTCAATTTACACATTAGTACTTCCAAATATCCAAATATAATATAATTCAATAATATAACAATACACATCATTACTTGCATACAATTTTCATCTGCACAGATTGAATACATCTTTATCAAGCAAATTCACATAAGCAAATTTCATCCCAATTCACAAAAACTAAACATACATCATAGTTCTATATTCAGAGTAAAGTCCTGCAAATTCAATAATGACATCTATCATTGCAATATCATTCTATCTAATAATCATGTAGTGTTCTATCTCATAAAGCATGTAAGTAAATCATCAAATCATAGCAATGTTATCCAAATCCTGAAATCATATAAGTTCTAAGTCTCAAAATGCATCAAAATAAAGTATCCATAATAGTCTAAAATATGAAATCCACTGAATGTCAGATTGAGTCGAGGTGAGGCCTCACATATTGAGTTAGAGGGAGGAATAGATGGAAAGAGAGGGAAGGATTGGAGAGAGAAGATCTTGAGAGAGGAAGAGACCAAAGGGAGAGAGACCAAGTGAGAGAGAGGGAGGAAACTATTAGACAATTCAAATAACTGGAAGACAACTGAGAGGGGGGTGAATCAATTGTTAGATTACTAAAACTATTAGTAATTTAAAAATTTAATGCTCAAACTCAAAACATTAATACTAGAATAGCAGTTAAAGAAATTAAGCATAAATAATAATCATAGAATTATAACCATCTGTAGACGTATAAAAATGACCACATTCCTAAATGAATATTTTATGTTTGATTAAATCCAATTTAATTAAATTATCCACATTCTTCTATTTTATTAAATAAATTATTCAATTTATTTAAATAAAATTCACTATACCCATTTAATGAATAAATCATTTTATTCAATTAAATCCCCCTAGCCACTTTTAATTAAATTCAAATTTAATTAAATAGTTATCCTAAATTGAATAAATCAAATTTATTTAATTACAACCAAATTGAATGAAAATCAAATAATTCAATTAAATCCTATTATCCTCCCCATCCACTTGCAAAATCCCAAACCCCTACCTAACCCCTTCTAGAATATTCTAACCAATTCTAATTAACCTAAACCCCCTCTAAACTTTGTCACATCCCTAAGCAAAAGGAGGTCACTTCTCAAATGGCCCAAAGTCTTGGATAACCATTGAAGGTTTTCAACCTTCAACCACTAAAACCCTAAAGTCTTTGAAAACCATTGAAGGCTTCCAACCTTCAACCACTTAATCCCCAAAGTCTCAAATAACCATTAATGGTTATTTCAAACCCTCCCACATGGTTAAAACATTTGTTTTGACTCAACCTCTATCCAACCCAAGGGTCTCATCAGGTTATTAATGCTTTGACCATGATTATCTCTTAATCATTTGCACAAAGGTTTATCCTTGGATTAACTCTTAATCCAGTGGGTAATCTTAACTTAGACTTGACCCTTAGCCTTTAGATAACCATGAGGTCTCCTCAGGCCTTTAATGCCTCCAACCTCTTCTCTCAACCCAATCCTATGTTGACACTTGTCACCATGTCATTGGTGCCAATTGTGCACATGGATCCCCAACTTTCAAACCTGGCCCTTGATTAAACCTTTTAATCCTGACCATCCATTGCCCTGTTTGTGCTATAAATAGAGCTCTCATTCCTCCATTCTAAACAATCATCTTTCAAATTTTAAGCATCACACTTATGCTCAAATTGTTTCAAGCTTTCATTTTATATATGCTCTTCATTTAGCCTCTTTTAGATTAGAATTAATCATGAATATGCATGCTAGAGTAATTTATTTATCATTTTAGTTCCATCATAGAGTAAATATAGTATGCTAGGATAATCTTCATACTAATCTCGTCATCTTATCATTTAGTTTATTGCATTTCTAGCATCTCATCTAGCTTATAACACATCTCATACTAAGATCAATTAAAAATCTCTCTCGTTCTCATATTTGCCATCCCTAAGCCATTTTGCTCAGTAATCTGAGAGCAAAACATTGGTTTGAGGGACATTGTGAGATAGAGAACCATGGGACCCTCCTTGGGAAGCTGAGTAACGCATCGTTACTCCATAGCTTGCATCAAGAAGTCCTGTGTGTGTGTGTGGACTGGTATTTTATGTATTTTTCACATTTTAAAATCTAACAACCCATTTTTCCCACATACACCATCCACATGACACCAAGATTTATACATGGAAAACCTGGTAAAGGGAAAAACCAAGGTCGGGAGCCTACCTATAGTCAGATTATACTTTTGTAACAACTATGTGAATTACAATTGAGGGGCCTGCACTTGTAGGAAGGCCAACAACCTAGAGTGCATTGCTCATCACAAAAGGAGCCTCACTGACTACATATAAATCCAGCCTACAATTCAGAGAGGTGTTGAACTGCAAAAGATAGCATCTCCTCTGTCTGAGTACAATTATGGTTAAGCTTAATACCAAAGGACAAAATCCTCTTACATAAACCTAATTTGATCTCCAATGATTGACCAAATCCTCTGCCTGAATGATATCACATTATTCATACATTACATTCCTTCACCATGACCTTTTTCATAACCATGATGATCTAAAATGAGATCATACATATATATATACAAACCCTTGACCGTAAACAATTAGGTCAGCCACTAGATAATAAACCAATTACATAATTATAAACCATGTTAGCCTTAGACCAAACAAATAATATCCAACACATAAGACATCGTGAAGACACATCGAGAGGTCTAATCCACATGTTACATTAAAGCATGTCCATAGCGTAGATCAACTAGGACCCAGTATAGGTCCACATGCTATAGCAATGATCTCCATCCGCCAAGTCTCGAACATGATCACCAACATCATCCTGAAACTTTAGCAAAAGCTGCACCGATACCACTTATGCAATTCATCAAAGATCTTCATCAAAAGATCTACTGGTGAAACTCTCGTTGGAACCAGAAACTGAGCTTCAAAGCAAATAGGATAGCATCCAATCTCCAAACTACAACTAACTAACCGAATATAAGCATGATTATCATGAACAAGACAATTCCATAACCAAATCATAACGGATCATGCCAAATCCAAATCAATGAGAAACCACGCAACCTGTCGGGACCAGAAGAGTGTTGGTAAAGCATCCAAACATTTAGTGTTGGCATCAATGACAAAACATCAATGAAAGACATAATCAATTCCACCAAATGGTCAACAATCTCCTCCTTTGTCATTAATGGCAAAACTAGATGTGAAAAACATCTAAGTACCAAGAAATGTCAAACAAGTCTTCCCCAATGGAGGACAACCAACAATATCCCACATACAGCTCTAAATGTCAATATCTCTCCCCTTTACTTTTCTTATTGATATCTCTCACCCTTTGACTTTTTCTTTTTCTTTCTTTGTCTTTTTCACATCAATATCTCTCCCCCTTTGACATCAATGCTGAAAATCTGACAAAAATATCAAAGCAAAAACATAAACCACTAAATGACAAAGATGACTACTCCCCCTGAGTAGTAGCATCCGACATCAGTGTCAGAATGAATAGTATCTCTAATAATGCATGACGGACTGATGCTAGACTGCATCAATCAAGTCTCTAGTGGAGGGATTGTTGGCTCGATGATGATTGTAATGTATTCATCACTTGTTATCATTGATGAAACACTCTCACACACACATGTGATTACATTGACTACCAGTGTAACTTCATTGATTTACACTATCAACCGGTATGTTTAAGGTCTATCTCTAACCAGTACTCTGTGTCAACCGGTATGTTCCTAAGAGATAACTTGTGGTTACATTAAGTCAGCATCAAAATAAAGATGAAGATGAAGATGAAGATCAAGTAGAAGATTCCAGGACAACGGTTCACATATTTTGTTCCAACACGTATTGACTATTCTAACCAGTATCCATTTTTGTGATGAGTTACTAGCACCGTTTGTTTGGCGGTCATTTTTATGATGAGTTATGTTTAATTGTCTAGATACACTGCACCTAGGAAATTATGTTCCTATGGCCGACATAATATTTGTATGTCTATTTAAAGACATCTTATTGAATCGTTTAAAGAGAGAAAACTGATATAGAAGAGGAGATTTTATGCGAATACTGATATGCATAAAGAGTGAAATATTTTGTTGAAGAGTGATAAGTGTTTAGATGAAGAGTAGTGTTGAATGTACTTAGAATGATCTAATCAAGCAAGTCTTGTGCTACTCAGAAAAGATCAAACCTTTCTTGTTGTTTTCTAATCATTACAATAGAATCAAATCCCCTAACCTGGTAAGCTCTAACAAACTTCACTGTACAAATCCTCTAACAAGGTGATCCATTAGTTTAGATTCTCAAATCCTCCAGATCCTCCAGCAAGGTTACTCTTAACAAGGTATAAGCCTCTAATCAAGCTTGGTATCTCTAACAAGATTCACTCCTAGCAGAGCACTTTGTAAGACCTTAACCGGTCAGTTATCTATTACTGCAAATAGTTAACTTGTGAGTTCCATCTCACCATGGTTTTTACCTATTTGGGTTTTCCAGGTATAAACACTTGTGTTATGGTGGATGTTCTACTTTTTGTGGATGTTTTTATTTCATTTTGGATAGCATGTATCTTGTTTAAATGCTTGGTTAGGTTCATCTATCGGTTAGTGTTTGAAGTTGTGTTTGTTTTGGTGTCACTGATTCACCCCCCCTCTCAGTGCTTTTCAAGACCATCAATTGGTATCAGAGCCTAACTTCTTTGAATCCTAACTACTTAGAAGGAAATCTTGAAACTACCATGGGGAGAGGAGATACTTTGAGATGGTTAGAGAGCTAGAAGCTAGCAGAAATGAAATTGAATCCCTTAGGGGCAAACTAAAAGTTTATCAAGTCAAAAGGAGGGAACTATCTAAAAAACTACTAGAAATATCTGATAATAGTTCTTCAGATGAAGCCAACATTGAAGCTTTAGCTGATGAAGTTGAAAAGGTGAACGGTGAAAAACTAAATCTAAGGAGAGAGCTAGAAGGTCTCACTATCCGCATGAGTCAAGAGCTGGAAGCTAGAAGAGCTGCTCAAGATCTTATCAAGGTAAGAGATCAAGAGATCATAAAGATCAAATGGGAAAAAGATACTATACATGAGGACTTGATTGATGAAATAGAAGAAAAGGAGAACCTAAAGCTAGATCTTGAGTTGGCATCGTCTCTAAAAGAGAACCTGTCTAAGCATAATGAAGATCTTGTCAAAAAACTTACTAAAGCCAATGAGAAATTGGAGAAGTTCGTCAAAAGTTCTACCATTCTAGAAGAACAAATTCAATCATAGAGAATGAAGGGCAATATCTTTGGACTTGGTTTTCATACAAATGAAAAAGGTGAATCCTCTGGTATAAAGAACAAAACTGCTTCTAAAGTCAATAAGACTATCGGTAAGAAGGTTTTTAAACCTATCTTCTTTGTTTGTCACAAGCCTAGTCATACTGCAAATGTTTGTAGAAACAAACCTAATAGAAATGCAAATTACAATACTAATTCTAGGTATGTGTCTAGAAAGTTTGAAGGTCATTGCTACACATGTGGAAGTATGGGCATAGACATATTGAGTGCAGATATGGATCAAACAATCCTATACCACACATGCATCCTAGACCAAATGGTGACTGGATAAGGAATTTTGATAACTGGGTAAATCAGAACTAGCAAATATCCTATGGCAACCAGTTTAGTCCATTCGAAATGGAAAAGGAAACAAATATTGTTCGCACCTTTTGTAATAACCTTGGTCTTGTGGCTATGAACTACAGAAGAAGAACAAGAAGAGGAAATGCAGGACCCTGGAGATCATTTGGTATGGTCTGTTACCACTGCAAAAAACTAGGGCACTTAGCAAAGTTTTGCAGATCAAGAAATAACAGAATGGTCAACTCCTTTAAGGATCAGAAAGGCAAACAAAAAGTTAATATCGAGGAAACCAGAGAAGATATGAATCAAATTTGGAAAAAGAAAGGTGATGACTCACCTAGAGAAGAAACTATTCCTTCACCCAATGAAGAGAACCCAGCACTGGTGACTTAAGCCTGTCTAACACAGCTAAGGGGAGCTTAACGGTAAAACATCTCCGGACCCCTTGTAAAATGAGTAGGAAAGAATTTTTGAATTATAAATTTTTGATGACTTTTTGTTAATGTGTTTTCAATCGGTATTTTACTTGAGTGGTAAATAAAATTAGGGTTTATAACCTAAAGTGGGAGAATTTATTATAGTTGCTAAAGAGGATATAAATAAGTTTTACTTTATCATTTTTACCCTAACTCTTTCGAAAAAGAAATTTGAAGCAATTGCAGAGAAAAATAAGATTGTCTTATTGTCAATTGGAAAGTTGTTTTGCAAAATCAAGCTAAATCGAAAGTTGCAGAGAGGTGAACAAGTGTGCATTTGAACATTTCAACTGGGAAACGGAGCGACGTGCAAGATACAAAGTATTTCTTTGTATATCACTTTGAAACTTGTTTACCTAGAATGGCATCTACTTCTAAGCCTGTAGAGAGGTTGATGATCACTGTTGAGCCTGCGGAAGCTCTAAAGGCAGACAAAATTATGTCTTATAATGCATTATCACAAGTCTTGAGTGGTGTTGTGGTCAAAGGTGACTTGTCCAGCTATATAGATTGCAAAATAGAAGATTTAGGAACTCTACACATCTATACGTAGCTGAAATCACTTTGTGATAAGAGTGGAAAGATTCAAACCAAATATGCTATGGTTTTTGAAAAAGGGTTTCATAATGCCATATATTTTTTTGAAGATTTTGAGGATGAACACATAAGAATCATCTTGAGGTGAGTCCATGGAGAGAATATGTATTTGGAAAGGACCCATACAATAACCAAGGAGGCTATTAGGGTTGTAACGGGTTATTGTTCACCCAACGAAATTCCTGTGTTAAGAAGAATTAGAAAAGATATTGTCTTCAAGTTAATCATTTCTACATCTGATAAGTGTGCCTTCTCTATCAACACTATTAGAGACCCTGCAGTGAAACTTGCAGCAATGATGATAGGCTATTGGGTATTCTACTCCAATAGAATTAGCAATGTTCCATCTGTAGAAATTCACATAGCACATAGAATGATTGTTGATAATGGAGACTATGATATTTGTGAAGCTATCAGAGACCAATTATTTCAAAATTTGAAATCCATTAAGAAGGACAACACACAAAAGTTCAAATATGGTCAGCTATTAGCCAGGGTATTTTTCTATTTTCAGAACTTCCTACCAAGTATTGGAGATATTGAATGGTCCAAGGAATAACCAGTCAATGCATAGATCAAGAACAACATTAAGGCTATGAAGAATACTTTTTCAGTTGTTGTGAACAAGTATTTTAATGAATTTAAAAAAAATATGAGCATGAGAATGTGGTTACCTGAAGATGTGGTAAATCACTTTGCAAAGGACATAATCTTCATAGTTACCACTGACTTTTGCTTGATGCAAGCAATTGAACCCAGAGAGGAAGAGATGGAAGATATGAGCTATGAGGTTAATCATGATTTACTGGTTGCCTATGCTAATACCCTGTTAGCATCACCTAAAGACAAAAAGAAGGCAAAATTGGACATTGTGGCAGTCCAAGTTGCACCAACTGAAACCAACATTGCACTTGTAGCTAAAATGAAAGGAAACCAAAAGAAGTTTGATGAAAAATCTCTTGTGAAAAAGACCACAAGGGTGAGTCAGAGTGTCCTAACCAAGAAGGAAACTATTAGGTCCTGGAGACAACTGAGAGGGGGGGTGAATCAGTTGTCAAATAAATTCAAACCAAAAATCACTTAACCAACCTTAATGCTTAATACCAGTAAACCAAACTTTATGTCGGTAGACAGTTTATAAGTTAATTGCACTGCCGGTAAATATTAATGCATGAAACAAAAGGACAATAACATCCACAACACATAACACCAATATTTGTATGTGAAAATCCTTTAAGGAGAAAAACCATGATGGGAAACCTTACCCACAATCAGATGGTACTACTATAGATAGTATGTGTATACAAATGGGGTCTGCACATGTAGAAAGGCCAAGCACCTAGAGCTCACTACTCAAACACAAATGGGAGTCACACTGACTACAATTGGATGGTTAAATCCAATAATGATGTACTCCTTAAAATAGCATCTTCATATGCTGGATTTAGTACCAGTGTAGTTCTGATATGCCTTCACAAAACCTTCCTTCAACCTTGAAATGATGTCTATGTGTATATCTCTGCTTATTCTCGCATATATCGAATTAAAATCCTTCTCACATTTGCATATCAATCTTACAAATAAGATCTTACATTTATACCATAACCTAGGACCAATTTTAGTAGGTCGGCTCTAAAAGATATTACAATAAAACATTTTACAAGTAAAATAATAACCGATGCAATATCTGATTCAACATGTTGGCTTAATGCATTTATAATAAAAACAAAATCATCTCCATAGCGTGTCGTGTTGATCTAGAATAGATAAACCTTTTGGTGCTTATCTTGGACCTATTTACCGGTAATAACAAATATGCAAACATGAATATACCAATGAAAAAATCTTCAAGACAAAGTGTCCAAATGATGTCTTCTTCATAACCAAGTGTTTTCCATATCATTCCAAGTGCCAGTGAATAATATCTCCTGTCAGTGTACTAGATACCGGTGACTGTGCATAAGTCACTTGCTTGCTGGTGAACATAACCAATTCTCCAAGTGCTAGAGTTAATAGGTGTTGACATCAATGACAAAACCATATCAAAATATCCAATATACCAACTATCTCCACCTTTGGCATTGATGGCAACACAAGATGGAAAAACCATCAAAGTGCCAAAATAGATATGCCAAATACCAAAAACCAACAATCTCCCAAAAGAGATCATAACCAGAAATAAAAAATTCAGATACAAAGAGCAATCAATCTCTCCCAAAATAACAATCTCTCCCCCTAGGAGTAACATGTGTTATTCCATATCAATCTCTCCCTCTTTGACATCAAATGCCAAAGCAATACAGAAACCAGGTTCAAATACAAAATACCAACTTATTCAGTATACCAACTAATCCCCCTGAGAAGTAGCTCTCCTCATCAAAGGTTAGAGTAAAAGATTCCTCTGTTAAATCTATCTGTTGATGACAAACATCAACTATCAAAGTCTCTACCGGTGGGGGTATGACCCCAAGCTGATCTCTGAGATATTCAAAAGTTTCCTTAGGAAAAGGCTTAGTGAAAATATCTGCAATCTACTCTTTAGTATTTACATAAACCAGTTTTACTTCTTTTGCTTCAACATTCTCTTTCAGAAAATTCAATTTGATAGAAACATGTTTAGTTTTAGAATGTAGTACTGGATTCTTTGATATATCAATTGTTGTTGTATTATCACTGTAGTCACATAAATCTGTCCATTTTAATTAAATGAATATTTCGTATTTATTTGATTAAAAATCCACTAGCCATCAGTTAATTAAATTAATATTTAATTAATTTATCCCCAAACATTCTTCTATTAATTAAATAAATTATTCAATTTATTTTAATTAATTCATTAAACCAAATACAAATCAATTAAATAAATAAAATCAATTTATTTAATTAAATCCCCCTTTTCCTCTTTTAAATAAATTAAATAAAACATTTATTTAAATCATTATCCCCACCCCACTTGCATTTTCCTACAAATGCAACTTGCACATATTTTGAAATAAATGAATTTTTATTTTAAATTAAATCCTATTTTCCCTCACCCACCAAATCCACTTGCAAAATCTAATCCCCTTCTAGATTCTTCTAACCCCTTCCTAATTAGCCTAATCCATTCCCTAATTATTGTCACATTCATAAGCAAAAGGGAGTCACTTCTCAAATGGCCCAAAGTCTTGGATAACCATTGAAGGTTTTCAACCTTCAACCACCAAAAACCCCAAAATCTTTGAAAACCATTAAAGGCTTCCAACTTTCAACCACTTAATCCCCAAAGTCTCCAATAACCATTAATGGTTAACTCAAACCCTTCCACATGGTTAAAACATTTGTTTTGACTCAACCTCTACCCAACCCAAGGGTCTCATCAAGCATTTATTGCTTTGACCATGATTATCTCTTAATCATTTGCACAAAGGTTTATCCTTGGATTAACTCCTAATCCAGTGGGTAATCCTAACTTAGGCTTGACCCTTAGCCTTTAGATAACCATGAGGTCTTCTCAGGCCTTTAATGCCTCCAACCTCTTCTCTCAACCCAATCCTGTGTTGACACTTGTCACTATTTTATTGGTGCCAATTGTGCACATGGATCCCCAACTTTCAAGCTTGACCCTTGATTAAACCTTTCAATCCTGGCCATCCATTGCTCCATTTTTCCTATAAATAGAGCCCATTCCTTCATAATCCAGATCCTGAAAACTTGTAAGCATTTAGACTATAGCCATTTTAGAGAGCATTTAGCATAGCATAACTAAATCTTGTCTTTTTGGTTAAAATACATCATTTTAGCATTAAAAATAGCTTCTCATTTCATGTTTGGAGCTATACTACAATCTCAATCCTCCATAAGCATCCATAGTGCAAAAAGCTGCTGAGAGCTACACTATTTTGGAACTTGGAGAGGAGAGGAACAAGGGAGAAGGAGCTAATATCATGTTAAGAGATAGTTGGAGATATCTCATTGTCTTACTTCTTTAGTTAGATTCATTAGCATGTTTTTAGTGTCTCTCTTGGAATGCCTTCATATGTTTTAGTTTTTGATTGACTAACTCTAACGTCTTGTGTGTTTTTGTGTTGTTTGATCATAAACTAACCTTGTGCCATTTAGGAAGGCGTCATTTGGTGAACCCGACGTGAATCGAACACGCAACCTTCTGATCATTTTTTTTGAAATTAACATTTTGCTTGTTGAAATTGCCACACAGGCCGCACTTCGGCACTATTGAACGCGTTTTAGCGCTATTGACCCTAAAATAGCGTTATTGAAAATGTTTCAGCGCTATTGACAACATTCCAGTGCTATTGTCACAGTTTCAGCGCTATTGACACACTTCCAGCGCCTTTGTCTTCTCGGATTTTTCACTTCTTTCAGCGCTACCGTTTAAATTAGCACTTCTGCTCACGCAGAATAGCGCTATTGTATGAATCAGCGCTTCTGCAAAAACACAGAATAGCGCTATTGTGACAGAGTGTCGCCCAAATTGACTTGTAACCAAAAAATCAGAATTTAGGCTTGTGGAAGCCCCCCCCTTTGAGCATTGATTTTATTAACTTGTTTCTTTTCTTTGTGCAGGTTAACAACCCAACAAAAATCACAAAAATTTTCATTTAAGTGCTTAAAAAGAACTTAAAAACACAAAAATAGTTTTTCATTGTTTTCTAGTTAGGCCTCATTTTCTTTGGTGCTTAAAATTAACAAACACAAAATTTGATTTCATTGCATCAATTGGGACCTAAAATTTACAATCCACATTTCAAAAAATTTGGTGCAAATAAAACTGACAAACCACTTGTTTTTGATTGATTTTTGCAAACAAAATTTCCTTCAAGCAAAACGTGTCTTTCACTAAGTTGACCAGGATTTCCAAATTCTAGATTACAAAACACATTGCCTTTGAAGTTAAAAAGAACACCATGGTTGTTCGAGCAACATCTCCAAATAGTTAGATCATCTTTGCAAATGTTGGATTAAAAAGAACAAGTGAATTTCGTGTTTGGCACGCTTGTGCACAAAAGTCAGTCGAGTGGACCTACTTCTAACACACACTATCCTCTCCCTTGGCTCTCGTGGTCCTAGGTGCAAGAGAAAAGTGTTAGTAACACTCAAAATTTTATTTTTTAAGAGAGGCCTGCCAAGGGATTGATACTCTTGGAAACGACCTCGAGCGGTAAATCCTTCGAGCCGCTATAGAAATCAGGTGAGAGCGAAAGCTGTAGCCTTGGGTATAGCTGTTCCTACAGTGTAACTGGCTGAAAGGACAAATGGGCCCCACCACCAGTTACAAGGCTCTTAAGTGAGTCACTGCAGAATGAACTTATGTCCAAAAACATCGAACATGACTAAACACCTTTAAGTAGTAGCCCACCTGTTCTATTGATTGAGGATATTTGAGGTATAATTTAGTGCAAGAGCATAGATGGTTTTGCTCCCAAGATACTCACCATACATATTTCCTTGAGTAGAAACATAGCTTTTTGAAAGGTCACTTGTGGCTTGATAAAAGTGGTGACTCCCCCATCATAGGGATCATCTATTTGTTATGCTCGTGCAAGACTTAGTATATCAAATCCTTACCTACCACAACGAGATTCATAAGGTATGTAGTACCAAAGTCGAAGAAATATCAAGATGTGGGCTAAATTTATCACAACTGGCCATTTGACCTTAGGGATAAAGAGTGTTTGAAGTGTGTTCGTTTTATAGACCTAGTACTAATTGAGCCGACTTCAGGCTTTGGAAATACACCTTAAAATACATCTAAAGGAAGGGTCAAAAACAAGTCCAAGGATTGGGTTGATCTAGACCCATACTCATTTGTGCCTTTGAGGCTACAATTTTGTGTCTGTGTGCTTGCTTTGTTTTCTTGTCAAAGAAAAATCAGAAAATCAATCCCAAAAACATAGTATTCATCCAACATTTCTCAAAAACAAACAAAAATACCAAAAACAAAGTGCAAACAACAAAGAGTCACAACTTTTATGACCATTCTTCACATCTTGCGAAAGAAGAAGTGTCATCAGAATATCACCTTGAAAAGGAGACCACTAAGCTCAAAGGCTTTAATCAAAAGGAGGAAATTCTTCTATCTAAATAGACAAATCTTTGTCTCACATAGAATCTTTCTACATCGCATGCGTCTATACCTTCAAGGAAAAACAAACGAATTTGACTCTGAATCATTGAACCGCAGAGCTTTTATGCAATATAGAGCTCTGAGTTATCACAAAAATCAAGGAGGAAAGATTAATCCCAACTTCTTCCCAAACATCTGTATCACCTACAACACAGCTCGAGAAGTGCCACCAACACCCGAAAGGGAAGAGATAGAGTTTGTCCCATTTTTGACACAAAGTTTTTATTGAAGTTGAAAACATTTTCATCCATCATCTCATTCATACATCATCACTTCATCATCAATCCATCCCAAAACTCTCAAAACATTAAGAGGTTATTGTCCCAAGATTCCTTTTTAGATATTGCTTGAAATCAAAACACATCAGATCACTTTTTAGATTGTTTCTACATCTAGGATAAGCTCATCCTAAGAGACACATCTACGCAGGTTAAAACTAGTTCATGAGTGAATCCTCTCATTGCTAGGTAGTCAAAATCTGTAACACATCTCAGATTTCTCTACACCTTATCACATCCAAACTCCTCAAACAAAACAAGCAATTCAAAGAAGGAATTTCGGTTACATCTACGTTAAAGTGCTAGAGATCCCCATACAACACAAAACACTAAATCATCCATCTTTCATCGAACAACTCATCATCATCTTCAATCAACTTCAAAACCAAACTTGTAAACAAAATGGCTCAAACCCGATCGCGATCAAGGCAACGAGAAATAGAAATTGAGGAAGAAGAGGACAACCTCAATGAATTTCAAGAAGCACTTGGAGGAAATGGGAATGATGAAAACCCAGGTACACCCACTCCTTCAACAATCGAAAGGGTTCACCATAATCCTCATTTTAACAGGTTATTTGATGAAATACTAAGGAGCAACGCAGATGCTCACTTCTTAAAACTCGCTCAAGAAGGAGCCAAACGCCCCTCAGACTTTGATCTTGCCCAATTAAGACAAGCATCAGAAAGACAAAGTCGCCATGAGGAGGAAAGGCGTAGAGATCCCTTCAGATATAACATCCCTCGAGGTAACCCACCACCTCCTCCTCCTAATGAAATGGAAATGTTGTGGCAACAAGTCGAGAATCTCGCCCAACAACTTCATAGTGGTGTTAAGACCAATCAATTTTCACTTAACGACATCTGTCCCTATCCGTTTGATAGGAATCTTTATATGCCACCCTTTCCACGCGGGTTTGAAACACCCAAATTTGAAAAATATAGAGGAAAGGGAGATCCCCGCGATCATGTCTGAGAATTTCATTCTGCTTGTCTTGAAGTAGCTTATGAGGACACATACCTAATGCGCCTTTTTCCCCAAAGCTTGGGAGGAACAACCACATCATGGTTTTCCCGACTACCAGGTGGCATAAGAACATTTGAGGAACTCATCCAGAAGTTCCTATCTCATTACTCTTATAATATTGAACGCGACATCACCATGGCTGATCTATGCAATACCAAACAAAAACCAGGTGAACTATTCTCAGTATTCCTGCAACGATGGTGCCAAATGTCTAGCAGACGTTCTCTTCAGTTACCTGAACGAGAACTAGTGGAAATTTTCATTTCCAACTTAAACGAAGAAATGGAATTTCACCTGGATGTCAAAGATACAGATTCTTTTAACGATATGATCACCAAGGGTATAAAATGTGAATGGGCACTCATCAAAAAAGGACTCATCAAAATCTTTAATGAACCCAAAGATGGTCCTCGCCCGCGCTTCAATAGCGATAAACCGAACTTCTGGAACAAGAATAAGAATATCCTCAACGATGGAGTTGTGGATGCTCGGACTGTCCAAAATGCACAACCAATGGTTTGATTTGCAGGACAAAATCCTCCACCTCAAAATAACACAAATGTTCCTCTTAATCAAGGTCGCATCACATCTCATGATGAACCAAGACCTCGTCCACAAAAACAAAAACGCACTTACACTCCCTTAGGGGAACCCATTGAAACAGTGATGCGACAACTCATTTCTCAGAATTTGATCACTCTACCTAAGTTATCAAATTATGAGCCTCAAGTCAAACTAGCATGGTGGAGAGATACTGAACATTGTGAGTTCCATCAAGGAAGAGGACACAAGACAAGTAATTGTCACCGATTGAAAGATCTCATTCAGGATCTTATTGACCGAGGAGAAATTGAAATTGAAGGGCATGACCCAAAAATGACCAATAATGATCATCAAATGTTCAAGAATCCACTTCCATCGCAAGATCAAAGGGGTCCTTCCACTTCCAGACGAGGTCCTGATACCACTGATTATACGCAGGCTGCGTATAATTACACTGTCAATCACCTGTATGATGCCAGTGAACAAATTGCAACTATCACCTTCAAAAATCCCACCTCAAATTGCAATGTTGTTACACGTCATGGCAAGGTCACCATAAAGGTAGCTCCACAAGGCACCACCTCCATCCCAAGGCAATACAATCTTGTGGAACAATTAGACAAAACCCCTGCGCTTATATCCATTTTGGAGCTTTTGCGTCTGTCACCCTCTCATAAGACTATCTTGGATCAAGCACTCCAAGAGGCGTCAGTCCCTGCAAACCTGAATATAGACCAATTTCAAGCCATGGTTGGAAATCTAAAGTCATCACCTTGTCTCACTTTTTCTGAAAGTGACAACTCTTCGTTCCAACAACCTCATAACGCCTCACTCCACATTGAAGGCTTTGTCAACCAACACAGGATCAAGCGAGTCTTGATAGATAATGGAGCAGGCCTAAACATTTGCACACTAAAGTTGGTCACAGCATTGGGATATGCAGTAGAATCAGTGGATCCTCGCAAGAAGATCACCATCAAGGCCTATGATGATGCAGAGCATTCATCCAAAGGAGCCGTGGTACTACCAATCCAAGTGGGCCCTGTGGTAAAGCACATCATTTGTCAGGTTCTGGACCTTCCTCTGCCATATAATCTATTATTAGGGAGACCTTGGATACATGCCATGCAAGCCGTTCCATCTACCTACCATCAATGTATCAAGTTCCCACATAATGGTGCAGAGATCACAATCCTGGGCGATGCAAATCCCTTTGCATTTTGCCATAATATCAGCCATCAACCAGAGATTACTGTTCCTAATAATAGGGAAGCCATTTCCTCCACATCATATGTAAATCCTGCCTCTCTTGCTAGTTCAAACACCCCTATACCCAAGCAAGAAAAGCTTAAGATGAAAGTCGCAGAGGAAGGTCCTAGAGAATACAACTTGAGTCAGCTCTTTTGTGTGGGACAAATGCCCACTTCTCCTAGAACACATGGTAAACCACAACAGTTACTCCAACAACCACTAATCACGCCTACATGTGCCTTGACACCTTTCATCCTTGGAAAGAGTCAAGAGGAAGAGACACAAGATGAGGACCTAACGGAATGGATCTATAAAGATCCCATCACCACTGATAAACCGCAAGTTACACTTCCTACAGAACAGTATGGCAAAGGCCTCCTCATTATGCAAAGAATGGGATATGATGGTCAGAGTGCTTTGGGATACTGTAAACAAGGACGACATGAACCTCTGCTACCAGAATTCAAGCCCAAAGGTAATACAGGCCTAGGCTTTGAAAAAGAAGTCCTTCCTAAACTCAGATTCAAAGGAAAACCCAGCAAACCATTTTGCCCACCTACTGCAAAGAGGACACCTTTCATAATCAAAGCACCATCAAACATTATCCTCACTACCCCATCGAGGCTCACAACCCCACCACAACCATCTACAATACCAATCATCCCACCAAACGAACCAGTAATCCCATCAATAACACCAATAGCAGCAACAACTATATTGGAACCCGCAGCAGCATCTATGGCCCCAGCCATTCCAACAGAAGTCACTAAATCAATACTGTCGATACTTCCAATGACAAATCCATTAAACCCCATCACGATTCCTGCAGCACCGATCACTACAAAGATACATAAACCAATCACGCCTGCCGTGTTTAACTCCAAAGACATCCCAGTATGGTATAGCAATCGGATGCTGGAGAGTGATTCAGAGACCGACTCACATGAGTGGGAATTCGATTCAGTGCAACTTAATACTTCAGATGAGGAAGACACATCACCATCTCCACCACGCAAAGACATCCCTGTTTACGGAGAAGCATAGATAAAGACTACTTGGGTACCTGAGCTGGAAACATCCTCCACAGACCCTATGTCTCATCCTACGCCTGATTCTGACAAGGAGAGTACCATTAACGACCTTCACCATAACGTCTTAACCCTCACTGATACATCTCCCACACTTAACCTAATCGATGATGTAATTCCCATTGTCCACCCTAAACTCATCGAATGGAACCAACCAAATCCCCCATGTCTTGACCTCTTCCAAAATGATGAGGCTATCATTAACTTTTTGGAATTAAGGGATAATCTACCAAGCGGGGATCACAAAGCTGGATTCGCCATTCAACTTAATAGCACAACATACTTTGGGGCGGATGCCAAACCTTTCAGCTGCAAAAACATAACAATAAAACATGGATCTTCCAGTGAAAACCACACTGTGGCACTGTTTGATCCCACAAAAGTAAAAAGAAAGAGCGTATCCAACGGTGAAAACCTCTCTGAGGCACCTGAGGATGAATGGTTTGACATTCTCCCTGCTAGTACACAACAGGAACGATCAACGATTCTTATCGAGGAAACCAAAGAATACAATGTGGGGACTCCTGAAAACCCTCATATCATACATCTGGCATCTCTTCTCACTCCAGAGGAACAACCTCAATTCATAGAGTTCTTCCAGCAGTGTCAGATCAACTTTGCATGGTCATATGCAGACATGCCTGGGCTTGATCCTGATTTAGTTATGCATCACCTCACTGTCGCAGAAGGAGCCAAACCTGTCAAGCAAAAGCTTCGTAAGATGCATCCCCAGATTGCAGTGCTAGTCAAAACAGAACTCAAGAAACTTCTAGATGTTGGTTTCATTAGACCAATTGATTATGCAGAATGGATCTCCAATATTGTGCCTATCGGCAAACCAAAAGGGGGCATCCGCATTTGTACAGACTTCAGAGATCTGAATAAAGCATGTCCTAAGGATGACTTCCCCTTACCAAATATCGACATCATAGTGGATTTGATAGCAGGACATGCCATGCTTTCACTCATGGATGGCTTTTCCGGCTACAATCAGATAAAAATCGCACCCGAAAATCAACATAAGACAACCTTCACATGTCCATGGGGCACCTACTGCTGGAGAGTAATGCCTTTTGGTCTAAAGAATGCAGGAGCGACCTATCAAAGAGCAATGACCACCATCTTCCATGACATGATGCATACCATGATGGAAGATTATGTTGATGACTTACTAGCAAAATCACTCACTAGAGAAGGACATCTCCACATCTTAGATCAAATCTTTGATAGACTGGAATAATATCATGTTTGACTCAACCCAAAGAAATGTGTCTTTGGAGTGACCTCCGGGAAGCTTCTAGGATAGATTGTCTCAAGCAAAGGTATTGAGATCGACCCAGGAAAGGTAAAAGCAATCATGGACATGCCACCTCCAAAGAATATCAGTCAGCTAAGAACACCACAAGGACGGCTTCAATCCATCCGCAGATTCATTGCACAATTGGCTGATAAATGTCACCCATTCACACACCTGCTACACAAGAACATCCGCTTTCAGTGGGATGACAGATGCTAGCAAGCATTTCAGACACTTAAAGACTATCTCATGAATCCACCATTGTTGATGCCACCAGATCCAAGTAGACCATTGTTACTTTATATCTCAGCAACAAGTACAGCATTGGGTGTACTACTCACACAACATAATGCAGAAGGAAAAGAGTGTGCTATATACTACATCTCTCGTACACTGGTTGGCTATGAACTCAATTACACACCTATTGAGCGAGCTTGCCTAGCAGTAATCTTAGCAGCCACTAAACTGAGGCACTATCTGTTGACACACAAGGTACAACTCATCGCAAAGATTGATCCACTCAAGTACTTACTCAGCAAAGCAGCATTGACAGGTCGCTTGGCCAAATGGGTGATGATTCTAAATGAATTTGACATCGAGTATGTGGACCGTAAAGCTATCAAAGGTCAAGTTATTGCAGATCAGTTGGCCAATGCGCCACTCATAGGCGATCATCCCCTCATTTCCAATTTTCCAGATGAAGAGATATTCATGATCACAACAGTACAACCATGGAAACTATATTTTGATGGTTCATACACTAGGCATGGCTCGGGGGCAGGCATTCTGTTTATCACACCTCAAGGTGATAGCATCCCGAAGTCTTACAGGCTCACATTTCCATGCACCAACAACATAGTAGAGTATGAGGCTTTGATCACAGGACTCAGGCTAGCCATACAATGGAAATTACAAGAACTACAAGTATATGGCGACTCACAACTAGTCATTCGACAAGCAACTAATGAATATCAGACCAAAGATGATAAACTCATGGCATACAAGCAAATGGTGGACACTCTAAAAACATCATTTACTACTATCACTTTTGAGCAGATACCAAGAGATCAGAATCGAGCTGCTAATGCTATGGCTACCATCGCATCTCTCTTAGATCTTCCACAGAATTCAACACGCTACGAGTTCTTGGTAGAACAACTTTGGATCCCCACTTATGATATCCCTGAATCTGAAATGATATGTCGCCTTGTTGGTTCCGAATCCCCATGGTATGGTGAGTTCTACACCTATCTCCGTGATCACACCCTTCCTCCTAACCAATCAAATAACCAACGTAAAACCTTCATTCGCCAAACTGCTCGATATACCATTATTGCCGAAACCCTATACCGACGCAGTCTTGATGGTACTCTCCTTCGGTGTCTGGAACAAGATGAGATAACAAAGGCTTTGGAAGAGGTACATGAAGGAATTTGCAGGACTCACTCAAGTGGTCCATCACTAGCCAAGAAACTCATGCGAGCTGGATACTATTGGCCATTTATGGAAAAGGATTCCTACTACTTTGTCAGGAAATGCAAGAAATGTCAAGTTCACGGTGACCTGATACATGCACTAGCACAGGAATTGCAACCAATCACAACACCATGGCCTTTTTGTCAATGGGGCCTTGACCTTGTGGGTAAAATCCATCCATCTTCATCCAATGGCCATAAATTTATTATTACCACCACCGAATATTTCACAAAGTGGATCGAAGCTGTTCCACTTACCCAAGTCACCAGCAAGCAGATCGCCTCATTCATCCTCAACTACATCATCTACCGGTATGGTGTACCCATGTCCATCATCATAGATAATGGTCTTCCTTTCAAAAATCAGGATGTCCGTGAACTTTGTGAAAAATTTCATATCCAACATCGCTTTTCCACCCCCTATTACCCACAAGGCAATGGTCAGGCCGAAGCATCCAATAAAAACATATTAAGGATCCTAAAGAAGACAGTCAATGATGTCGGTCGTGATTGGCATGTTCAATTAAATCCAGTGCTATGGGCATATCGAACTAGCATTCGAACCCCTACAGGTGCAACTCCTTATTCATTGGTCTATGGTGCAGAAGCTATCTTGCCTATTGAGGTCGAGATACCATCATTACGAGTTTCCTTGCATAATCTCATCGATGATGAAGCATACAGAGTATCCCGTCTTCAGGACTTAGAGTTACTTGATGAGAAGCGACAAGCTGCATACAATCACCTCAAAGCCTATCAGCAGCGCATGAGTAGAAGTTACAATCACCGAGTTAGATCTCGTACATTTGAGGTAGGTGATCTTGTTCTTCGCGAAAATCCTCGCAACCAACCAAATAGAGAACATCAAGGCAAGTTTGAATCAAATTGGCTCGGCCCATATGTTGTCACTGCTGTATTCGGGTCCGAGGCATATCAGTTGGCTACATCAGAAGGAGAACTGCTTGCAGATCCAATCAACAGCATGCACCTCAAACAGTTTTATACCTAAGCTGTATAGAGCATCAGGCTCCCCTACATATCAGAAAAATACCAAAAACATTCAGAAAATGTCCTGAAGAAAATACAAAAACATTCAAAAAAGTAAAGAAAAATTATGCATCCAAATGGTGAACAACCACTCCGATGGCACCTTGGGTAAGTGCGATGGTGAAAACCTGGCAAACAGGCGCCACTCGTAAGGGCTATGGCTCCATTATCTTTTTAGACTCGTTGCGATCATATTCATGCACACACACATCCATCCATCCCAACCATGGCTTGTTATTTGATCTGTAATCCAAGAAAGTACTCCATGCGTCTAGCATCCCACCTTTTCATAGTCAAGTCTACAAACTGGGGGCAGTACCCTTACCCTAGTGATGGAAGTGGATTCTACATCGTCTTATATATCATTACGCTCTTCATTTAGGCAATCATCAGAAAATATCAAAAACATTCAAAAATGACTCTCAAAATACCAAAAACATTCAAAATTGTTTCACAAAATCCAAAAAACATCGGAAAACCCATCAAAAATCACACAAAAACATGGCAACACCTTGTACATATTTATCCAATCAGATACAAAATAAACATTGACAACTACTCACACAATGACCATTTACCAATCAAACCACACAATCGACATTAACAATCCAAACCTGTCTTTAAACAAGGATGCATCCTTCCTTATCAAAACAAAGACAAGAGGACATTTTCTTTGACAAGAAAATTATGTTAGGCTATCAAATACTTGGTTGATTTGTGAGTACAATCGTTTGTTTATCAGTATCGGGATCTTTTAGCATTGTTTTGTATCATTTGCACATTATTTCCGATGAAGTTCTGGGGCATGTACTAATGGTGTCTACGTGGGAAGTTCACTAAGCTACATGATCTTATGCAAAATGCAGTCATAGATCACTACGGCTTGCTAACTACAGCATATATCTCGACCATATGGGCATGAACCATTACCAAGGATCCATATTCTTTATTCTTTATGTATATATACTATTTGGTTGCAGGTACAACGCTCATTCTTTGGTTCCTCTTCCTCCAAATTGGATAAAGGTTCTATTTTCTTAGTACGGTATGAACTTGTCTCAGGATCTGATCAGCCTAAGATCAAGGAGGATGATCCAAGTCATGCACAAAAGGAGATAATCCTTGTCTATTTCGCAAGCAATACTCTGGTCGACTTGACCCTTATATCAAGTCGTTTGTATTAACTTGCTATATTAAAATCCATGAAAGAAATACTCAGGTCATCTTGAATCATTGTGTCAAGATGCTTGTATTCTCTTCCAACATTTTAAAGCTCAATGATGAAAATAGAGCACTATGGATCGTCATTTCACCTCATCTATTTATATCTTGCATTCCGTTGCATATCACCCATCCATTCATTCATTCATATGTAGGCTTTTACATGCAAAAATGACTAATAAAAGCTGGTCTTGGATACACATCACGACCGAGTACTTTGATACATCATCAATGCATCACACAAAGTCTTACAAAAACTTGCATTCCTCATGATCATATCATCCTGGCATTTAGGTACATCTTGCATTACGTCCATTCATGTCATTTTTTTTCAAACTTAAAACATTGCATATAGTTCGTTATTGACGTTCGTTTTCATTTAAAATCATTTTTCATCAATCATCAATAATTAGATTCATTCATGATCAAATTGTCTTTGATTATATTAAATCATTTAATAAACATTCATTTCATATCAATCATATCCATTATCATTTTATTCAACTTTTCATCATTTAACATTTGCATTCATTTCTTTATAGTTAAAAGATGCATTCATTCATTACTAAGTATCTTATAATGCTCATTTTAGGATTCATTTTCACATTGCATTCATTATCCTCTTTTTAATTGTATTAAGGTACAGTTATTATACCCATAGGTTATCATATCATCCCATTATCATTTGTACTTACAAACATATTTAAAAGCATTTAGAATCACAAAACACAAATTTGTTTACACAACATTAGTTCATACCATCTAATATATTCATTTATCCATCTGCATTCATTTAAACATCATCATATAAACATTTGTACTTTACATTTGTTTATCCATCTGCATTCATTTAAAAATCATCATATAAACATTTGCACTTAAACATTTGGTTTATCCATATTACATTCATCTAAACACATCTAGATGCATATTCATTATATAAAATCATTCATCTAACCATTGCATTAACATCGTCACATAAATCATCTTATCATTGCATCGCAATAGGAAATACCAAAAAATCCTGTTCATACATCAAGCATAAGCATACATCATCATCATGGCATTCCATACATAAAGCATTACATCACAAATCAAATACATCATACACATATAAACCTGCATTCATATGTCAGTATCCAACATCATAAATCATCATAAAAACATGCATAAAAGAAACATCTCATCAAATGCATACATGTACACATATACCTCTAAGCAATAAATCATAAACATGCATAAACATCCATACATCATCACATGCATAATCATCACAATATGGGATCTCCTCATATATATCAACTCATATATCAGAGTACAATGAAGTCTACAAAATCGGCTACCAAGAGGCATCCAAGATACAGTCCAAAAATAGACAATGATACAATACATGTATGCAAAAATGCTCTCTCAAATGCCACTCTGGCCAGATGTTGTACCTACCCCACCCCTACCTACTCCACCGTTGGTACCCGCACCACCTGATCCATCTCTCCGTGGAGGCCTCATCGAACCCCCACTCCCTCCTGCATCTCATGATCTATCCCGCCTCAAAGGACCCATCACTCCCCCACTACTCTGCATCCGCTGTGATCGCTCGGATCTCGTCTGCCGCATCTGGCTATAACTAAGAGCTCGCTGACTGAAGGGCACAACCTGCTCATATAAACCTCGCCAATACTCTATCTCAGCCTGCGCTCGCCCAAACTGCCTCATAGTCTCCCCTGACGGACCCTGTGCTCTCGCTCGGACTCTCTCCTGCAGCTCCGCCAATCTCTCCACTGCCGTATCTCTCTCCCACAGCACCACTGTCAGCTCTGCCTCGCGTGCAAATAGCTGCACATCTCTAGCTGCTACCTCCGCCTCTAATCTCTCTACCCAGGTCTGCAAATAACCTATCATGTGCTCCCGCAGATCCTCGGTAGCTCCCTCCCCCATATCCATGGCTGCTGCACCTGTATCACCCCCACCACTAGGTCCCTCCCCTGCACCACCCTCCCCTGCACCTGTATCCATCGGGATCTCTCTCTCCATCCCCCTCCCACTCAGCTGCACTCCTCCCTGCATCAAAGGTCCCTGTGATATCTGCAGAGGTAGTCCACCTCTCCCTCTCCATTGCCTCGGCATCCCCAAACCTCCTCCACCTCCTCCATCTCCTCCTCCTCGACCTCCTGCTCTCCATCCTCGTCCCCGTCCCCTCTCATCCTCAAAAGCTGGGATCGGCTCAGCTGGGTCTGATATCCGTAGGATCGGGTGCGCCGCCCGATACTGTGTATACTCTGCTGTAACCCCTGCATCCATGACCCTGGGTCGTAAGTCCCATGGCCTTGCCTGCAGTGTCCAAAACTCTGCCAGTGCCTGATCATACGGTAGCACTGGACCCCATGCATACCGCTCTCGGATCACTCATGCATACTCCCCTGATCCGCTAGGCAGTCCCTGCTGCCATCCAAACTGCCTCATCACCCATCCTGGCACCTGTCTCTCCACATGATAAGAGGTCCTCCCAATGAGGAATCGGGTCATGAAGCAATACGGTAGTGCCTCTGCATCATCCTCCCATGGCTCACACTCCAAGTATGGCCGCCAGATCACTACATCCAGGTCATCCAATGCTCGCCGCCACCACTCTAACTTCCCCAAGTGGGGCTGACTCATCATACCACTATACATAAACATATAGGGCTGGTCCACGGCTCGAAATCTGAGACTCACTGGTCGAGTCACTGGTAAGTGCTCCCATGCCCACACATGCAGCAGCGTCATGCCCACTGCTAGCGACCCCCGCCCTCTGTACACTACCTCGTGTAACTCCTAATACATGTGCGCTAACACGCACGGCCCCCAGGCATATCGGGTCCCCTCAGTCACCATCATCTCTATCACCTGTCCCCACTCGACCGCCAATCCATGTGACTGCCTATCTGGACATAGAAGTCCTCCCACGATCCCTGACAATACTGCTGGAAGGGGCTCATATAGTGCCGCTATATCCTCCCATGCGATCGAGCCATCATCAATATATACGTCCTCATCAAATATCCTCTGGCAAGACACCGTCCCCCAAGATCGATCATATGTCACCAGCTGCCCCCGAATTGGAATCCGAAGGATACACCACACGTCCTCTAAAGTCACCGTCATCTCGCCCTGGGCCAGATGGAACGTGCACGTCTCACTGTGCCATCGTTCTGCCAATGCTGTGATCAGGCCGTGATTCATCCGAATCACGGGCATATGCATCACCTCGTACAGGCCAGTAGCTGCAATACAATCTATCTCTATCTGTGTCAACTGATCTCCCAATCCCTGTGTCGCGGGGTGGCGCTCACGTAACTGCAACACGCGTAGATCCTCCTGCACATAGACATTCACCCAACCATCATCAGTTGTTTTGTTATCAAACTTTCTTAAGTTTAAACCTAGACTATCATCAGATACTTTGATCAAGTATCTTCAGGTCTCAACAGGTAAGCAATCATGGCCGCCTAGACTTCAACAGGCATTTATCCTAACAAATGACCTAAGTCTCATCGGGCTGCTATGGTTCAAAACAACTCCCACTTCACCTCGCCACCCATCAATCGTTAGGCATTAGGAGATTTATTTTGTCCGAAACTAGGGCATCTTGTTATACTAAGGCAAAAGTGCTATTTTATCTACAATAGAGCTAAATCTACACAATAGCGCTACAACCACATCAATAGCGCTCAAACCAGACTACAATAGCGCTACAAAACCAAAAGCGCTAAATCCACTATACAATAGCGCTATTACGGGTCAATAGCGCTCAATTAACCCTACGATAGCACTACTTAGACACAAGCGCTAAAACTTGCATACACTAGCGCTAATGAATACAAAAGCGCTCAAACTAGCTTACAAAAGTGCTATTGTGGCACAATAGCGCTCATTGATGGAGCAAAAACGCTAAAACCATAGTTCTAGCGCTCTTGCTCCGACTTGACTTGGACTCAGCTAAAAACGTATTAAAAATGCATGAAAAGTGAGTTTTCGAATTTGCGTACCGCTGGTCCATAGTCGGCTGGGCGCTGGAATCGTCGCACTCGCTCAAATCGGTGCTTGGTGATCGGAAACGGCATCGTTGCTCCTCCTTGCTCCTCCAAATGTCACTGTCAGAGCTCAAGTTTTCAACTGGTCGCGGTCACAAATAATCCTATTTTCACCCCTTTCACCCCATTTATACCCCCCGTCGTTACCGTAACTTTGCCCCGCTCATCGCCGTGGTCCCCGTGAACTTCCCGAGCCCCCCATTTCTCCATGTTTCCCCCGATTTTTTCTATTTTTCCTCAGTATACCTAACTTCTTCTCTTCTACCACCCTGCCAATTTTTATTCTTTTTCGAGAGATCGCCCGATTTTTTGAATTTTTTCGGCCTATCTCTCGAGGGGGCATACCACCCATTAAATTTACATTTTATGGGGCATTTCTTCACACTTTTTTTTCTTTCTTTGAAACGATGCGATAAACTGCACCGTCTCAAAGAGGGGCAAATGTAGTCACATAAATCTGTCCATTTTAATTAAATGAATATTTCGTATTTATTTGATTAAAAATCCACTAGCCATCAGTTAATTAAATTAATATTTAATTAATTTATCCCCAAACATTCTTCTATTAATTAAATAAATTATTCAATTTATTTTAATTAATTCATTAAACCAAATACAAATCAATTAAATAAATAAAATCAATTTATTTAATTAAATCCCCCTTTTCCTCTTTTAAATAAATTAAATAAAACATTTATTTAAATCATTATCCCCACCCCACTTGCATTTTCCTAAAAATGCAACTTGCACATATTTTGAAATAAATGAATTTTTATTTTAAATAAAATCCTATTTTCCCTCACCCACCAAATCCACTTGCAAAATCTAATCCCCTTCTAGATTCTTCTAACCCCTTCCTAATTAGCCTAATCCATTCCCTAATTATTGTCACATTCATAAGCAAAAGGGAGTCACTTCTCAAATGGCCCAAAGTCTTGGATAACCATTGAAGGTTTTCAACCTTCAACCACCAAAAACCCCAAAGTCTTTGAAAACCATTAAAGGCTTCCAACTTTCAACCACTTAATCCCCAAAGTCTCCAATAACCATTAATGGTTAACTCAAACCCTTCCACATGGTTAAAACATTTGTTTTGACTCAACCTCTACCCAACCCAAGGGTCTCATCAAGCATTTAATGCTTTGACCATGATTATCTCTTAATCATTTGCACAAAGGTTTATCCTTGGATTAACTCCTAATCCAGTGGGTAATCCTAACTTAGGCTTGACCCTTAGCCTTTAGATAACCATGAGGTCTTCTCAGGCCTTTAATGCCTCCAACCTCTTCTCTCAACCCAATCCTGTGTTGACACTTGTCACTATTTTATTGGTGCCAATTGTGCACATGGATCCCCAACTTTCAAGCTTGACCCTTGATTAAACCTTTCAATCCTGGCCATCCATTGCTCCATTTTTCCTATAAATAGAGCCCATTCCTTCATAATCCAGATCCTGAAAACTTGTAAGCATTTAGACTATAGCCATTTTAGAGAGCATTTAGCATAGCATAACTAAATCTTGTCTTTTTGGTTAAAATACATCATTTTAGCATTAAAAATAGCTTCTCATTTCATGTTTGGAGCTATACTACAATCTCAATCCTCCATAAGCATCCATAGTGCAAAAAGCTGCTGAGAGCTACACTATTTTGGAACTTGGAGAGGAGAGGAACAAGGGAGAAGGAGCTAATATCATGTTAAGAGATAGTTGGAGATATCTCATTGTCTTACTTCTTTAGTTAGATTCATTAGCATGTTTTTAGTGTCTCTCTTGGAATGCCTTCATATGTTTTAGTTTTTGATTGACTAACTCTAACGTCTTGTGTGTTTTTGTGTTGTTTGATCATAAACTAACCTTGTGCCATTTAGGAGGGCGTCATTTGGTGAACCCGACGTGAATCGAACACGCAACCTTCTGATCATTTTGTTTGAAATTAACATTTCGCTTGTTGAAATTGCCACACAGGTCGCACTTCGGCGCTATTGAACGCTTTTTAGCGCTATTGCAAAATTTCTTTTAGTGCTATTGACCCTAAAATAGCGCTATTGAAAATGTTTCAGCGCTATTGACAACACTCCAGCGCTATTGTCACAGTTTCAGCGCTATTGACACACTTCCAGCGCCTTTGTCTTCTCGGATTTTTCTCTTCTTTCAGCGCTACCGTTTAAATTAGCACTTCTGCTCACGCAAAATAGCGCTATTGTATGAATCAGCGCTTCTGCAAAAACACAGAATAGCACTATTGCGACAGAGTGTCGCCCAAATTGACTTGTAACCAAAAAATCAGAATTTAGGCTTGTGGAAGCCCCCCCCTTTGAGCATTGATTTTATTAACTTGTTTTTTTTCTTTGTGCAAGTTAACAACCCAACAAAAATCACAAAAATTTTCATTTAAGTGCTTAGAAAAGAACTTAAAAACACAAAAACAGTTTTTCATTGTTTTCTAGTTAGGCCTCATTTTCTTTGGTGCTTAAAATTAACAAATACAAAATTTGATTTCATTGCATCAATTGGGACCTAAAATTTACAATCCACATTTCAAAAAATTTGGTGCAAATAAAACTGACAAACCACTTGTTTTTGATTGATTTTTGCAAACAAAATTTCCTTCAAGCAAAACGTGTTTTTCATTAAGTTGACCAGGATTTCCAAATTCTAGATTACAAAACACATTGCCTTTGAAGTTAAAAAGAACACCATGGCTGTTGGAGCAACATCTCGAAATAGTTAGATCATCTTTGCAAATGTTGGATTAAAAAGAACAAGTGAATTTCGTGTTTGGCACGCTTGTGCACAAAACTCAGTTGAGTGGACCTACTTCTAACACACACTATCCTCTCCCTTGGCTCTCGTGGTCCTAGGTACAAGAGAAAAGTGTTAGTAACACTCAAAATTTTATTTTTTAAGAGAGGCCTGCCAAGGGATCAATACTCTTGGGAATGACCTCGAGTGGTAAATCCTTCGAGCCGCTATAGAAATCAGGTGAGAGCGAAAGCTGTAGCCTTGGGTATAGCTGTTCCTACAGTGTAACTGGCCGAAAGGACAAATGGGCCCCACCACCAGTTACAAGGCTCTTAAGTGAGTCACTGCAGAATGAACTTATGTCCAAAAACATCGAACATGACTAAACACCTTTAAGTAGTAGCCCACCTGTTCTATTGATTTAGGATATTTGAGGTATAATTTAGTGCAAGAGCATAGATGGTTTTGCTCCCAAGATACTCACCATACATATTTCCTTGAGTAGAAACATAGCTTTTTGAAAGGTCACTTGTGGCTTGATAAAAGTGGTGACTCCCCCATCATAGGGATCATCTATTTGTTATGCTCGTGCAAGACTTAGTATATCACATCCTTACCTGCCATGACGGGATTCATAAGGTATGTAGTACCAAAGTCGAAGAAATATCAAGATGTGGGCTAAATTTATCACAACTGGCCATTTGACCTTAGGGATAAAGAGTGTTTGAAGTGTGTTCGTTTTACAGACCTAGTACGAATTGAGCCGACTTCAGGCTTTGGAAATACACCTTAAAATACATCTAAAGGAAGGGTCAAAAACAAGTCCAAGGATTGGGTTGATCTAGACCCATACTCATTTGTGCGTTTGAGGCTACAATTTTGTGTTTGTGTGCTTGCTTTGTTTTCTTGTCAAAGAAAAATCAGAAAATCAATCCCAAAAACATAGTATTCATCCAACATTTCTCAAAAACAAACAAAAATACCAAAAACAAAGTGCAAACAACAAAGAGTCACAACTTTTATGACCATTCTTCACATCTTGCGAAAGAAGAAGTGTCATCAGAATATCACCTTGAAAAGGAGACCACTAAGCTCAAAGGCTTTAATCAAAAGGAGGAAATTCTTCTATCTAAATAGACAAATCTTTGTCTCACATAGAATCTTTCTACATCGCATGCGTCTATACCTTCAAGGAAAAACAAACGAATTTGATTCTGAATCATTGAACCGCAGAGCTTTTATGCAATATAGAGCTCTGAGTTATCACAAAAATCAAGGAGGAAAGATTAATCCCAACTTCTTCCCAAACATCTGTATCACCTACAACACAGCTCGAGAAGTGCCACCAACACCCGAAAGGGAAGAGATAGAGTTTGTCCCATTTGTGACACAAAGTTTTTATTGAAGTTGAAAACATTTTCATCCATCATCTCATTCATACATCATCACTTCATCATCAATCCATCCCAAAACTCTCAAAACATTAAGAGGTTATTGTCCTAAGATTCCTTTTTAGAAATTGCTTGAAATCAAAACACATCACATCACTTTTTAGATTGTTTCTACATCTAGGATAATCTCATCCTAAGAGACACATCTACGCAGGTTAAAACTAGTTCATGAGTGAATCCTCTCATTGCTAGGTAGTCAAAATCTGTAACACATCTCAGATTTCTCTACACCTTATCACATCCAAACTCCTCAAACAAAACAAGCAATTCAAAGAAGGAATTTCGGTTACATCTACCTTAAAGTGCTAGAGATCCCCATACAACACAAAACACTAAATCATCCATCTTTCATCGAACAACTCATCATCATCTTCAATCAACTTCAAAACCAAACTTGTAAACAAAATGGCTCAAACCCGATCGCGATTAAGGCAACGAGAAATAGAAATTGAGGAAGAAGAGGACAACCTCAATGAATTTCAAGAAGCACTTGGAGGAAATGGGAATGATGAAAACCCAGGTACACCCACTCCTTCAACAATCAAAAGGGTTCAGCATAATCCTCATTTTAACAGGTTATTTGATGAAATACTAAGGAGCAACGCAGATGCTCACTTCTTAAAACTCGCTCAAGAAGGAGCCAAACTCCCCTTAGACTTTGATCTTGCCCAATTAAGACAAGCATCAGAAAGACAAAGTCGCCATGAGGAGGAAAGGCGTAGAGATCCCATCAGATATAACAACCCTCGAGGTAATCCACCACCTCCTCCTCCTAATGAAATGGAAATGTTGCGGCAACAAGTCAAGAATCTCGCCCAACAACTTCATAGTGGTGTTAAGACCAATCAATTTTCACTTAACGACATCTGTCCCTATCCGTTTGATAGGAATCTTTATATGCCACCCTTTCCACGCGGGTTTGAAACACCCAAATTTGAAAAATATAGAGGAAAGGGAGATCCCCGCGATCATGTCTGAGAATTTCATTCTGCTTGTCTTGAAGTAGCTTATGAGGACACATACCTAATGCGCCTTTTTCCCCAAAGCTTGGGAGGAACAACCACATCATGGTTTTCCCGACTACCAGGTGGCATAAGAACATTTGAGGAACTCATCCAGAAGTTCCTATCTCATTACTCTTATAATATTGAACGCGACATCACCATGGCTGATCTATGCAATACCAAACAAAAACCAGGTGAACTATTCTCAGTATTCCTGCAACGATGGTGCCAAATGTCTAGCAGACGTTCTCTTCAATTACCTGAACGAGAACTAGTGGAAATTTTCATTTCCAACTTAAACGAAGAACTGGAATTTCACCTGGATGTCAAAGATACAGATTCTTTTAACGATATGATCACCAAGGGTATAAAATGTGAATGGGCGCTCATCAAAAAAGGACTCATCAAAATCTTTAATGAACCCAAAGATGGTCCTCGCCCGCGCTTCAATAGCGATAAACCGAACTTCTGGAACAAGAAGAAGAATATCGTCAACGATGGAGTTGTGGATGCTCGGACTGTCCAAAATGCACAACCTGTGGTTTGATTTGCAGGACAAAATCCTCCACCTCAAAATAACACAAATGTTCCTCTTAATCAAGGTCGCATCACATCTCATGATGAACCAAGACCTCGTCCACAAAAACAAAAACGCACTTACACTCCCTTAGGGGAACCCATTGAAACAGTGATGCGACAACTCATTTCTCAGAATTTGATCACTCTACCTAAGTTATCAAATTATGAGCCTCAAGTCAAACCAGCATGGTGGAGAGATACTGAACATTGTGAGTTCCATCAAGGAAGAGGACACAAGACAAGTAATTGTCACCGATTGAAAGATCTCATTCAGGATCTTATTGACCGAGGAGAAATTGAAATTGAAGGGCATGACCCAAAAATGACCAATAATGATCATCAGATGTTCAAGAATCCACTTCCATCGCAAGATCAAAGGGGTCCTTCCACTTCCAAACAAGGTCCTGATACCACTGATTATATGCAGGCTGCATATAATTACACTGTCAATCACCTGTATGATGCCAGTGAACAAATTACAACTATCACCTTCAAAAATCCCACCTCAAATTGCAATGTTGTTACACGTCGTGGCAAGGTCACCATAAAGGCAGCTCCACAAGGCACCACCTCCATCCCAAGGCAATACAATCTTGTGGAACAATTAGACAAAACCCTTGCGCTTATATCCATTTTGGAGCTTTTGCGTCTGTCACCCTCTCATAAGACTATCTTGGATCAAGCACTCCAAGAGGCGTCAGTCCCTGCAAACCTGAATATAGACCAATTTCAAGCCATGGTTGGAAATCTAAAGTCATCACCTTGTCTCACTTTTTCCGAAAGTGACAACTTAGGTAAGTCTCTAACTGCTTTAGTTGTACTGATTTTTACAATGCAATCAAAATTTACATGACAAAGACTCTTATGCCATAGCCAACTTTCATCAATATGTGCAATCAAGCATGCCTTTTCATTGTTGTTCAGATGAAAGATATTACCTCTAGTTTGACTACCGGTTGCAATTTCCAAATCCTTCAATTTCCAAAAATGGGTTGCAATGTTCATAATTTTGCATTTCCCATTTTTGAATTGTAACTGAAATCCTTTTTCAACTAATTGAGAAACACTCAAAAGATTATGCCTTAAACCTTCAACATAGCAATCATTGTCGGTATTATGCTTACCATTAAGAGATATAGTACATTTTCCTTTGATCAAACAAGCTTTATCATCTCCATATCTTACTAGACCTCCATTATATTCCTAGAAAGTCAAGAATTTACCTTTATCACCAGTCATATGATTTGAACATCTTGAATCAATGATCAATTCATCCTTAACTTCAACTTTAGCTGCCAGGGCCTGCTCTACCAGTTGAACAGTAGGTGTCAGTTGATCCTCTGTTATAGCAATAAAGACCCATCCATTGTCTACCTAATCCTCATCAGAATCATCAGTGACTCCATCAGTAAGATAACAAGATTTGTCTTTATTCTTCTTAAATCTGTATCTCTGATATTTAGGGTTAGGCTTGTATGTTCTTCTAGCTTCTTCTCTCAATATTGCATGTCTATTAGGGCATCTTGAAGCCATGTGACCAATCTTATTACAGTTAAAACATTTAAAGGGTGCTTTACCTTCATACTTACTTCCAACTGGACCTTTAGGCATTTTCCTTGCAAATAGTGCTTCAAGTTCTTCAAGTTCTCTTGCATAAAAGGCTTTCCAATCAGATTTGTCAAATGATGATGCAGATGATGTTGATGCCTTAAAAGCTAAATTTGTCTTTATAGTAGCAATAAGACCAAATTTCTCAATTTCAAAAGCTAAAAGTTTTCCAATCAATATATCCCTGGTTACTAATGTATTAGGCATTGTTCTTAACTCATTTATAGCAGTAACTTTCATTTTGTATGCCGGTGGCAATCCTCTTAAAACTTTTGAAACAATTTCATCTTCACTTAAGGTTCCTAAACAACATTTAATACCCAAAATAATTTCATTAACTCTTTCCATAAAAGCAGAAATCCTTTCATCTTCTTCCATTTTCAAATTTTCATACCTGACCCGGAAGCTTTCAAGTTTTGCAATTTTGACTGTGGAATCTCCTTCATTCAATGTTGCCAAATGGTCCCAAATAGCTTTAGCAATAGATCTATCTGATAATCCCATGATTTGTTGATCTGATAATGCGCTCAAAAGTGCTTCCCTTGCTTTGCAATCATTTTCCTCATCTTTTCCTAAGGTAGGTGGATTAGGCTGACCAGGAGTAGGAGCAGTATAGCCATTTTTTGTAACTTCCCAGATGTGTCTCCATCTTGATCTTCCATATGCCATAGTTGGTTCCATCAAGTTTAGGACTGTCCTTCCTGAAATAGTTAGAAGACATTAGATCTCCTCAAGCTGTTAAAATTCTGCAAAAAGAGGACTAGTCTCTGATATCAATTGTTAGGTCCTAGAGACAACTGATTCACCCCCCCTCTCAGTTGTCTCTGGGACCTAACAAAAAAAACACCTAAAGTATATGTAAAGAAGGAGAATGCACCAAAGAAGAGAAATCAGAAACTGATTTTGCAACCAGAGTCTGATGGTACAGATTCTGAAGAAGAACCAAAGAAGGAAAAGCAACCGAAAAAACACCTAAGAAGGTAAAAGTAGTGGCAAAGGCAACTACACCTATAGATATTGCTACCTACAAACCTGACACAGTCTTTGAGAGGGAAATTAAGTCACTAGGAAGAAATAGGTTTGATAATGTCAAAGAACATTTTGATTCTTTTACTAAGGATGAGGAGAAGCAAGTAATCCAATAGGTAATTATTTATTTGGGTCATTACAATAGATTTCTACATGATTTGGAGAAAGATATTTCAATCTCTTTGTATAATACTTTGTTAGATAAATGGGAGGAAGCAATTCAATTGGAAAAGAAGATTTTTGATGAAATATTTGTATAGTATTTTCCCAATCTATCATTAGATGGAATTAGTGCTCTAATTGAGCAATACAAAGCATATTTTGATTTTAAAGTGATAAGATTGAAGCTTCTTAATGCAAAAAGGTTAGTTGTTGATTTTGAGACACATCAACTAGCCTATGTAATTAAAAAGAGGGAAGAAGTCATCCACTCTAATAGTAAGGATGATACTACAGATGATGTTCCTTGACCAGAAATGGATGAAGAGGAAATTGTTCAAGTTGACGTAGTCTATCCAACCAAGAAGAAGAATGATTCCATTATTCTTGTTGATGAAGATGATTAGGACACAATAGACCTATCTAGAGACATTACTACACTAAATATGGATCCTCCTACAATCATTGAAGTACATGTTACATTAGTTGAACAATCGAGCATTCAACTCACAGTGGAAAATGAACCAACAACAGAACAATTGGAGAAACCCCAATCTCCACCGACGACTGAGACTACTCAGAAGAAGTCTACTGAGGAAGCTATTAATCAACAAACTGAAGATACCATAGAGAAGAACATAGAAAGAGCCATCATTAAGAGTGTATCCCCTAAACCGGCGAAGCATAAAATACTTGATGATGATGATGAAGATTCTTTAAGTATTTCAGGACATATTGACATGAACACCTCGAGTACATCAGAAATGATGCAGATTGCTAATGTTATGCAATCTCAAGCACACAACAAGTGACTAAAAGAGAAAAGGATTGAAGCAGAGACAATCCAAAATGTAGTAGAAATTTTGTCTGGTTTACTACTAAAAATAGTTGTTGTACATCTTCCTACCCCTATCAGCAAACTTGGTCAGTTAGTTGTAGATGCATCTAATCAAATCAAATCACTTGAAGATGCTTCTCAAATTTCTGCTGAGAAGAGCCACAAGAAGACATATGGAGATAAACTAGCTAAGAAAATTGAAAGTGGGAAAATGGCTTTATCTCATAATGGAAGTCTGTTGAAGAAAGCTATTGAATCTGGAGGGAAGTATCTTGCCTCTACCTCCAATGTTACTTTCTTTTAGTCTGATATTTCTAAGAGTCAAGTTGAAACCGAGCAGGAAATAGAAAGGTTCTGCAAGGCATATGTCCCACTCCAGGACTCCATTCATGCCTTTAACCAGTCTATAGATGATTTGCATGATAGATTAAATAGGAATGATAATGAGAAGGCTAAGAGATTTTGATCTCTAAGAGAGCTCAAGAGTCAGCTCACATCACCAATCGACATTCTTCAGAGAGTCTACTCTACTACAGAAGCTATTCTTGCTACTACTGAAACCTACACACTAGACTCAATGGAAGAATTCTATTCCTAGTTGATGTCTACTTCTGAGTATACAGATAACATACTGGAATCATGGGAAAATTCTTTATGTCAAATGGGGAGTAATAATATGTATGTGTGTTTTTGAAAATTTTGTATTTATGCATGCATTAAGGGGGAGTATTGCATTGAAAAGGGAATATGAGTACATATGTATATATGTTGTGTATGCACACTTAGCGGTATTCTATTACTTTGGATTTTTTTTTCTCTAAGTGTTGTCATCAATGCCAAAGGGGGAGATTGTTGGCTTGATGATGATTGTAATATATTCATCACTTGTTGTCATTGATGAAACACTCTCACACACACATGTGATTACATTGACTACCGATGTAACTTCATTGATTTACATTGTCAACCGATATGTTTAAGGTCTATCTCTAACTGGTACTCTGTGTCAATCGGTATGTGCCTAAGAGATAACCTGTGGTTACATTAAGTCAGCATCAAAATAAAGATGAAGATGAGGATGAAGATCAAGCAGAAGATTCTAGGACAATGGCTCACATATTTTGTTCCAACCAGTATCCATTTTTGTGATGAGTTACCAGCACCGTTTGTTTGGCGGTCATTTTTGTGATGAGTTATGTTTAATTTTTTAGATACACTGCACCTAGGAAATTGTATTCCTATGGCTGACATAAGATTTGTATGTCTATTTAAAGACATCTTAGTGAATCATTTAAAGGGAGAGAACTGATATAGAAGAGGAGATTTTATGCGAATACTGATATGCATAAAGAGTGAAATCTTTTGTTGAAGAGAGATAAGTGTTTAGATGAAGAGTAGTGTTGAATGTACTTAGAATGATCTGATCAAGCAAGTCTTGTGCTATTCATAACATATCAAACCTTTCTTATTGTTTTCTAATCATTACAATAGAATCAAATCCCCTAATTGGGTAAGCTCTAACAAGCGTCATTGTACAAATCCTCTAACAACGTGATCCATAGTTTGGATTCTCAAATCCTCCAACAAGGTTACTCTTACTAGGGTATAAGCTTCTAATCAAGCTTGGGATCTCTAACAAGATTCACTCCTAGCAGACCACTTTGTAAGACCTTAACTGGTCAATTATCTATTACTACAGATAGTTAAATTGTGATTTCCATCTCATCATGGTTTTTACCTATTTGGGTTTTCCACATATAAACACTTGTGTTATGGTGGATGTTGTACTTTTTGTGGATGATGTTATTTCATTTTGGATAGCATGTATCTTGTTTAAATGCTTGGTTAAGTTCATCTATCGGTTAGTGTTTGAAGTTGTGTTTGTTTTGGTGTCAATGATTCACCCCCCCCTCTCAGTGCTTTTCAAGACCATCAACGGAAACTCCCAATCTATCTCTTAGGTACTCAAATGATTCCTTGGGAAAAGGTTTAGTGAAAATATCTGTAATCTTCTCTTTAGTGTTCACATAAACCAGTCTAACTTCATTTGTTTCCACATTTTCCTTCAAAAAGTTATAGTTGATAGATATGTGCTTTGTTTTATAATGAAATACTAGATTCTTTGATATATCAATAGAAGAAAATTTATCATAGTGAATAACTACCAATGCATGACAATCCACCTTTATATCCTACAACATTTGCTTCATCCATAAAACTTGTGTGCAGTTAGTAGCAGCAACAACATACCCAGCTTCAGCAGTAGATAAAGAAGTACATGATTGTTTCTTGTTGATCCATGAAACCAACTTCTTTCCAAGAAAGAAAGCTCCACTGGAGGTTCTTTTATGGTCATCAATATCTCCAGCCCAATCAGCATCTATATATGCACATTAAGTAAAGTTATCATCCTTAGGGTACCACAAGCCATATTCTGATGTACCTTGCAAGTATCTAAAAATCCTTTTCACCACGATCTCATGATTTTCTCTAGGATCACTCTGAAATCTTGAAATAATACAAACAATATTCATAATGTCAAGCCTAGTTTGAGTCAAATAAAGAAGACCTCCAATCATAGATTTGTATCTTGTAGGATTTATCGGTGCAGAAACATCTTTTCTTGTCAATTTCTCACTTGTAACCATAGGAGTACTTACCGGTTTAGAATCTCCCATACAAAATTTCTTCATCAATTCCTTAGCATATTTTGTTTGACAGATGAAAATACCTTTGTCAGTTTGAGCAATCTACAAACCAAAGAAAAATTTCATCTCACCAATCATACACATCTCAAATTCTTTCCCCATATTCTTAGAAAATTCTATGCATAAGTTATCTTCACCTCTAAAAATAATTTCATCAACAAATACTTCAATAATCATTATATCATCATCATTGATCTTATAATATAAATTACTGTCAGTACTTCCCTTAGTAAAACCAAGCTTCAAAAGATATTTATCCAACCTTGCATACCAAGCTCTAGGTGCGTGTTTCAATCCATATAAAGATTTCCTTAAACTGCAAACAATATTTGTATCATCTGATAGTGAAAAACCATCAAGGTTTCTCAATATAAACTTCATCATCAAGATCCCCATTCAAAAATGCACATTTAATATCCATTTGATAAACCTTGTAGTTTTTATAAGCAGCATAGGCAAGAAATAATCTTATAGCTTCAATCCTAGCTATAGGTGCAAAAGTCTCTCCAGAATCAATTCCTTCCTTCTAAGAATATGTTTTACAAACCAATCTATCCTTATTCCTCATTACTTGACCATCCTCATTCAATTTACTATTAAAAACCTATTTAGTTCCTATAACATTTTTATTTTTAGGCCAGTGAACCAAGGTCCATGTGTTATTTTTCTCAATCTGATCTAATTCTTCTTCCATAGATTTCAACCAATATTCATCTTTACATGCCTCAATTACTGATACCAGTTCAACTTGTGAAATTAAACATACCTCATTAGTTCCAGTCTTCTTCTTGTCATCACTCCATTGCTCTTATCCCCAATGATCTGATCTTCTGAATGATTCAAACTCACATACCTAGGAGTCTTCTAACTTTTTTCCCTCTTCCCTATTCTTTAGTTACTGTAGAATTCTTTGATACTGTCAGAGTAACTGGTTCAACACTTTGTTCTGGTAAAGGTGCTATCGGTTCAGATATAATCATTTCTATTGCCAGTTTCTTCTCATAAACTCTGATTTGACTTTTGTTCAGCTCATCTACTTTGAAATTAGCACTCTAGGCAATTCTCTACAATCTCTTGTTATAACATCTATATGCTTTTCTTTCATTATAGTAACCAATAAATATGCCTTTATCACATCTAGGATCAAATTTTCCAATGATATCATCTCTCATGATATAACATTTACTACTAAAAATTCTAAAATACTTAACTGTAGGTGTATTGCCAAACCATAATTCATAAGGTGTCTTACCGGTTTCTTCTTTGATATGTACTATGTTGAATGTATAAACCATTATGCTCACTGCTTCTCTCCAGTAGATATGAGGTAGACTAGCTTCGATCATCATTGTTCTAACAACATCCAAGATAGTTTTGTTCTTCCTTTCCACAAATCCATTCTATTGAGGTGTCCGGGGAGCAGAAAATTGTCTTCTTATACCATGCTTCTCACAAAGTTATTAAACTCACCGGATGTGAATTCTCAACCATGATCTAACCTCAAACATTTAATCTTCAATCCTGTCCTAGTTTACACTTTAGCCTTAAAGATTTTAAACTTTTCAAATGCTCAAATTTCTTTTTTAGAGAAGTAACCCACATCATTCTAGAACAATCATCAATGATTAGCATGAAATATCTATCACCTTGAAAATTTTTAACTCTAGCAGGGCCACACAAATCAGTATGAAATAGATCAAGAACATCATTTGATTTATCTTCTATACTCCTAAAAGATGTTCTGACCTGTTTAACCATTTGACATTTTTTACATACTGGATTATAGGGCTTCATAATCTTAGGTATATCCCTAACTTCCTTAGTTGAACTGATCTTCACAATGCAATCAAAATTCACATGACACAACCTTTTATGTCATAGCCAACTCTCATCAATCTGTGTAATCAAACATGTCTTTTCACTGAAGTCCAAATGAAATATATTACCTTTTGTCTATGTACGAGTTGCAATCTCTAAACCAGATCTGTTAATGATTTTGTATTTTCCATCCTTGAATTGTAATTGAAATCCCTTATCTACCAATTATCCTACACTCAAAAGGTTATGCCTTAAATGTTCAACATAATAAACACTAGCAGTATTGTTTGTTTTTCTCCATTTTGAAAACTTTTGTTCTTCTCTTTAAAAGTGAAAATTACTGCCTCTATGCTACAATGGAAGAGAACCACAAAAGTTTAAAATAAAGACAAAAATATGAGGTTCCAGAATTAGAAAACCTCCTACACTTTAAGGTTATAAAAGCTTGGGTAGGTGAACTCTTTTAAAGACTATTTTCTCACAAAAATAGTAAATGGTTTTGCAAAAAACCCGTGTAAATTCCTGCAAAATTTCCTTATTGACCAGTACAACTAACCTAAAGGGAAAATTGATTTGACTTTTTAAAAGAGGATAACAAAATGCAAAAAAAAACAACAGATAAACCAGTGCCTTATCCAAGCAACAGTCATCTACAACAGACTACAACCTGGCAAGAGAAACTAGTACACAAATCATAAATTCTTGATCTATCAGCTCTGAATATGCCCAACATACACATAATCCTAATCTACACCAGATTTCATCATCAAATCCACACCAGAAATACTAATATCAATGACATTGTTCAAAGTATTTTATATTTTCCTCCTTAAGAAAAAGACTCAGAACAACTTCATTAGTTGCCTAAAAAATCATTCAAATAAGCAATCCCTGATTACTTAAGTGAAATAAACACCAGTATAGTGACATAGAGACAATGCAAATCTGGATTTAAATCCTCTAGACTGTATATTTCATTCCCCTGTCAGAAGGTTACAAGTACTTCATATTTGACTCAGAAATTGCAAAGATAAAGGCCTGTATTAATTTTGCCAGAGTTTAGCTACAAAAATTTGTGTCACCCTTTTCTAGGTAGCCTTGTTATCCTTTTATAGAAATCAAGATGCAACAAGCTTCGGGCTACCTGGAAGAATAATCTTACCCTAACAGTCATTTAATGCAAAAGTTATATTTTTGTGCCATTGCAGTTGAGGGAGAAACCTAACATTCTTTCTGGGATGTGTGCTTCATTAATTCATTGGGCATTCATTTGGAAGATGGTCAAAAGGGTAGGATCCTATTACCCAAAATTGGTTGTGACAACCGGTAGCTTCATAATGTCAGTGGATCTTCTTGTTCCAGAGCATTGATGAGTTCTTATCTAAGAAGACACAAAGTAGTGCACCAATATGTTCTTCGCATATCTTCCTGTAGATCTCCTAGATACCTCTCACCAACCCATTTTTCATCTTGAAGCAATGCCAGATGCAACTTGCATAGCTCTGCCAATATTTCTTTTGAATATTTAAAATTCTTTGGCGCCAACAGATCAAGAGGCCTTCTCTCTGAGCACTTTTCCTTTAGTCTCCAAGTTGTGGCCTTTAAAGTTTGGACAAATTTCCATCACGGTATAGCGATAGTCATTTGATCATGGGAAACTAACATGCCTTTTAACTTCCCTGAGTAATCCGCTTAGAAACAGGCCCCACCACTTGGTCTCTGGAAGTTAAAAACTTAACCGCTACCGCACTTGGCCTGTAGAAAATCCAATCTTTCTAATTGAAGAATGAACCCTAAGATCCCGAGGTTAGTGTCCCAAAAATACTTGTCATGGGTTGCACTTGATTGCAAAATCAGATTCCTCAGATCGAGAGCCATCCACTAATATTTGAAAAATCCATATCTGGGCAAAAATTAACCCTCGAAGATCTTGGCCACATGTCACCTCCTGGTTCGCTCGTTAGTCCCTCTGGACTCCACCTGTCTTGCCACTTCATCAGTCACCAAGTCGTGACCATTAACTTTTGAGCACCTCCATCTTGCGGTATGGCGACAACTGTAGATCTTCTTTGAACTTGCTTGTTCTTTACTTCCTCCAAACTATTTTTCCTATGGGTCCCACTGCTTAGACACCAAGTCACACCTCTTAGCCATCGAGCATCTTCGGTTGCAACATGATGACCATCGTCAAATCATTGATCCAACTGTTAGATCCCTCTTGAATTTCCCATCTATCAATTCACCTGGGCTACTCTCCTCTCTGGCGGATATCACTCTTTCGGACAAACATCCTCTTTGGCTAGACATTTTCCTATCTCATCAAAACCATAGTTTCATCGATGCCATTATTTTATTGATGGGATCAGTTGATATTTCTTTGATGTGCCCTTGTCGATGGAACCGATCTTTTGGTGAAATGATTTAGAGGTTCATCGTAGTGAAGGTCTGTCCGACATTCATCTTGATGACATACCACCTGCTCTACCATGTGGCAGACCACTAGACCTTCCACCTCATTAGCTACATGGCACCACGTGGCACATCATGATTTTCTCCTGAGATCCACTTAAGCATGACCCCATCCACCACATCAACACTACTAGACCCACCACTCTTTTTGGCTAAACCTCCTCTTCGGCTAGCCATTTTCATATTTTATCGGAACCCTAGTTTCATTGACACCCTTCATGTCGATGAAACTAATGCCTTCGATGAGTCCCTTCAATGATCCATCAAATCCATGGTCTTCTTGATATACACCTTGATGATATGCCATGTGGCACCCTTTGATTGGCTTTGGAGTTCACAATTAGGCACCACCTATTGCGAGGGTATTCATTCTGGGCTCTCCACTTTGACACCTTAGCACAGCCTCCACTAACCGCCAAAATGAACCGCTTTCCTTAACCACTTGCATTAACTATCAGCCATGGTTCATCACTACTGATTTGTCACCAAGTTGCAGGCGATATCTGGTGAGCATTTTTACGTTGCGACATAGTTACAACCCTTGGATCCATCTTGATCACCGTTGATCTTTCTTGATCTACTTGACCCTTAGCCCCTCTAAGTGGCTACATTCTATTCCACAGTGTCATGACATGTACGCCACTTGTCTACCACCTCATCAGTTGCCAAGTCACGAGCATTAATAATCGATCACCTTCACATGGTGGTATAGCAATGGTCGTGCATCTGCATTCAACCTACTGGTTGTTTAACTTGTCCTTTTACTACAAAATTTTGGGTTCTTTGAGATGTGCATGAGGGGCCCACCACTTCTGAGATGCCACTTGCCAAAAGATCAGAAGCTTTGACACTTAGGATATATGTGGCCTTGCACATAAATACTAAAATGCTCCTCCCTACGGCCAATGTGGGATAAAAGGTTCGCCTTAGCCTTTTCCATCGGGTCATCAAGATAGTTTGAAAACTTGACTTTTGATCTTCTTTGACTTTCTGTGCTTCGCACCTTTCTCATGGGTCCCACCACTTAGTCACCATATTGCAGTGAATAACCATCAAGCACTTTTGGGTTGCAGTATAGCAACCACTGCGAGATCAACACGAACTTGCTTGATCTTTAGGAAGCCCGACAGATAAATAGGAAAAGACATAAGACTTAGGCAAAATTAAAATTTATCAGAACCCACCCAGGCCTAGACTTAAAAGGGGCCCCTCTTGACGATGCACAGGCCCTTCCACTTAAGTGGAAAAAGGTAACAAGAAAAGACCTCTAATCAAAAGAAAGGGACATTTTGAACCTTGAACCTTCAACCAATTTGCAAATGGTTCAAAACAGACATAACGCATTCTCACTTGCTTATTAAAAAATATTACAAATCCATGACTCACACAAGAGAAATGGTTGAACCTTGAACCTTGAACCAATAGTTCAATATGATTTCAACAATGTGCTACAAAGGTTTAATTTTCTAAGGAAATTAACGGAAAAGCAAAAACCCTAAACCCTCAAAATTTTATAAGTCCCAACAGTGGCTCTGACTGGTGATGGTTAGATGCAAGACCAACATAAGAATCTAGCAAAAACTCTAGAACATAGACCAACAAGAACAAATGACTTCTCCTAAATTCAAAACAAGGGCTCCTTATTGAAAATCACACAACTGAAAGCAAATATATACAGCCTACAACTACTATGCATGGACTAAAATATATCAAGAGAAGTAATATTTCAGGAATTGTCCATGCACTGGAAATTCCTATACTTCACCATTCATTCTTTGCAAGAAGTATGAATCCTTTCCATTGATATCACAAACAATTAAAGGGCCTATCCATAGTGATTCAAATTTCTTATGCTTTCCCTTATCTTGGTCTTTTGCATTCCATTGCAACACCATGTCATTAGTCTAAAACTTTCTTGTACTAGTCCTTTTATCAAAAAGGTACTTTGACTGCAATTGAAGTTTCATATTTCTTTTATGGGTTGCAGTCCTCATTACCTCCAACTCTACCAACTGAATCTTTCTTTCTTCCATGGGTTCAGACATTTCTAGTTCTTCAATCTACAAAAATTGGTAAACTGGAAGCAAATTATTCACAGGCAACCTAGATTTCACTCCATAAACTAGCTCAAAAGGGGATATACCAATGGCCCTCTTTACAGTCCCTTGTTAGCCCATAAAGCTAATCTGAGCTTTTGATCCTAGGACCTTTTATTTTCCTCTAGGATCTTCTTGATGATATTGAGGAGACTTTTATTACTTGATTATGTCTGGTTGTTTCCCTGTGGGTGGTAGGGTGAAGAGTATGCCATAATAATCCCATAATTAGCACAAAATTCTACAAACTCTTCAAACCTGAAGCACATAGCATTATCCATGACTATTTTTGCTGGCACACCAAACTTTGTCACTATATTATCCATCAAGAAATTAATGACTACCTTACTAGTGGCCTATTCGCTAGGTATGGCTTCAATCCACTTGGTGAAATAGTCTATAGCCACTAGAATCCATCTGTGACCTCTACTTGATTTTTCTATTATCTCTCCAATAAAATCAATGCCCTATTGAAGAAAAGGGGCTTCAACTATAACAAAATTCAAAGGCAAAGCACCAACAAACTTTAGTTTAGAAGAAAACCTTTGACAATGATCAAATTTTTGAACATATTTATGAGCATCTTTGAACAAAGTTGGCCAATAGTGCATCTTTTTTAGAACCTTCCCAACTGGAATTCATCCAGGCAAAGTAGTAGCATCCCATCACTGTTCCTCCAATACAAGTCTCCCTGAATAAGAACATACTTCTATGATTTTAATCTTAATGTTCTCCTCTGATTGTATGTCATACTTTCTAGGCATGAGGCATTCTTCAAAAAATACACCACATCTGAATACCACGGTTGCCTCTCTATACTAGTTACAAAAGCTTGTTCAATCTCAACATTATTTATGTCAATATTCTTAATGTTTGTCTCAGTCATTAACTTGGCTAAGCCTAGACCTCTTACTAGATTTGTGATTTTGATCTCAAGATCAAATTCTTGTATTCTTCTTATCCATCTACATCTTTTTCCAGTTACTTTAGACTGGGATAGAATATCCTTGACCGCTGCATGTGGTACATAGGCCACAATTTGGGCACTTACCAGATAAGGTTGAAATACTTTAACAACCTTGACTAGAGAATATGCCTATTTTTCCATGATTTCATACTTTAACTCAGCAGCCTGTAAATATTTTCTATAGAAAGCAATTGGATGTTCATATCCTTTATCATCCTTCCGTAGTAGAACTACGGCTACTCTATGATAACAAGCAAGAGAAAGTAAAGATAAAGTCTTACTATAATCAGGTGATTTTAGCACCGGTGCTTCCTGAACAACCTTCTTAATTTTGCCAAAAGCCTATGCAGCTTCTTCATCCCAAGAAAACTTTGCATCTTTCTTCAAAAGCTTCACAATGGGCTTGACAATTTCAGCAAAATTTGCAATAAATCTTCTGACAAAATTCACCTTTCCCAAGAAGGACTAAATCCCTTTAACATTCTTTGGCCGAGGTACATTACTTATAGCTTCAATCCTTTTAGGGTTTATCCTAACCCCTTCCTTGGAGACAATTTTCTCTAATAATTTTCCTTTAGTCACTAGAAAATGACATTTTTGGGGGTTCAAGGATACACCAAACTCCAGAGCCTTGCAAAAAACCTTTTCCAAGTGACCATTGTGATCAAATGTCTTCTTTGAGAAACACGTCAAATCATCCTAGTAAACAACCATTATTATGTTGATAAAATCCTTAAAATCTACATCCATTGCTCTCTAAAAAGTAGCTCCAACATTCTTTAGACCAAATGGCAATCTCAAATACACATAAGTCCCCCAAGGGATAGTAAAAGAAGTCTTAAATTTCTTAGACTCCTTTAGTAATACCTAATTATAACCTGAGAACCCATCCATCATTGACAATAAATCACAACCAGTTACCCTTTGTAACATGGCTTCCATATTTGGGGAAGAATAATTGTCTTTTAGAGAAGAAACATTCAAATTTCTGAAATCCACACAAAGCCTTATATCCCCATTCTTCTTTCTGATAGGGACCAAGTTGGATACCCATGAAGAATGTCTTATAGGTTTTATAATCCCACCTTCACTTAACTTGGTTAATTATTGTTGTGTTTTGGTCTCCAAAAGGGGGTTAATAGGTCTTTGCTTCTGTCGAAAAGGCTTAACATCAGCATGCAGAGGAATTTCATGTTGGGATAAGTCTTGTCTATATGCCTTTAGGTCCTCATAGGACCAAGAAAACACATGTTTATACCCTTTTAATAAGTTAATGAGGTTGGTCCTAATATGGGGAGATAGGGTCTTCCCACTATACACCAACTTAGGGGATTCTTCTGTCCCTAAGTTCATCTCATCCAATTCCTCCAACTTCATAGATGATGCTTGATGTAAGTGACCATCACTATAATTGAACATACCCTCTAATTCAACTAGTCTCCTAGGTATTTCATTTGTCTCTAATTGCACTATGTCACTTCCAAAAATTGTTTCCTGTCCATCTAGTACCTCCACCAATGCATTACAATCAATCTTTTGACCTTCATAGTCATCTATGCATTGTACAAATCTAGTGATGTCTTCATCATCCTCAAAAACTTGTCAATTGTACAAATTATCTTGGATGGGTGGTCTGGGTTTTGTCTCAATTATTGAAACTCCATTCAATATTACATCATTATTTTTTAATGCAACATTAGCTAAAAAAACTACCATAATGTTCTTAGACCTTTAAATCCAATCAATGGAAAATGCATCAAAATGTTCAATGACATCCCAAACAGCATGCTTGTACCTTTTTAACTTGTCATTTTTAGATGCATATCTTGACCTTATCTGAGACACTACAAGTTCAAAGTCTCCATAAACCCTTAACAACTTGATCCCATGCCTTTTAGCAATTTCTAAGCCTAATAACAAAGCTTCATACTCAACTGTGTTGTTTGTACATTGGAATGCTAATAGAAAAGAATACTTGAAGGTAATACCTAATGGGGAAAAAAATAGCACTCCTCCTCAAGACCCTTCCTTAGAGAAAGCTCCATCAAAGTACATCTTCCACAGGCCTTCCTGTTGTGATTTTTTCTCATCAACAATAGGATCAGTATTCTTCAACTAAGGCTAAATGGGTTCAATCCTGAAGTTATCAAGATCCACATCAATCATGCAATTAAGCATGTTAGGGTCTATTTTTTCAATAACCACTGGGGCACATGGTTCTTTGTACAATTTTATAGAATTCCCATTCATTAGGATAGTTGCATATGATAAATCTAGCTGAAGGTATCCTCCAACAGTAGTAGTCCACTGTCTAGACAGAAGCATGCCATAATGTGGCTTGGTGTCTGTAACAATTACATCCATTTTATAAGTATCTTCAAGGAAAGCTGTTATTTTTACTTGTACATCTGTCATAGTACCCACAACAGGAACTTCTCTATTATCCATACCATAACACCTCCCATATGAAGTGTGTACTGACAAACCTAGCTCTTTCATAACCCCATAAGGCATCACATTAGTAGCTGCACCAGAATCTATCATGCAATTTTTTATCAATCTATTATTTACTAACATTGTGACATAAAAGGGATCTATCTGAGATGGTTCCTGATTAATAGTGGTGCCCACATAAACTTCTGGGATCCCTTGTTCTTGATCCTTCTCATCTTTTTCACTTCCCCTTTTAGAAGAAGCATCTCCATTTGATATATTTGAAATCAAAGAAAAGGCAGCCTCAATATGTTCTTTTATTTTTAGTAGCTCTAGTAAAGGTACCAAAACATTCATATGTGTTCAAGCTTGAGTCATATCAAAATTAGTATTAACATTAGGCTCAACATGAGTTTTAACCTTTTCTTCCTTCTGGTGACTTGTTCTCTTGTCACGAGTGATTTCTACCTTACATCCAGTTGTATCAACAATACCAGGTTTTGCTAAACTACTTGACCGATCACCTTCAGCCTAACTATCTTTGACGGAATTTTTGCTCTTAGTGGACCTCTTAGAAGAAGTTTCTTTAAAAAATAGAGAACTAGGCATACCTTGACTTCCATCATCTTTGCTGCTTCTTAGATTATAATTATGCTTAGCTTTAGCTATTGTAGCCTTAGTGATATTCTTGACTTCCTCCTCACTAGGCCTTCTAAGGTGAATCTCTTGATCTTCTATTATGACTACATTCAAAGTGGGATGCCAATCAATTGTCAATCGCTCTTGGCAATTTACATTGCTTCTTGAGACATTATATTCACTTGCTTTATCCTTTGAAGACTCATAGTCAGTTTCCATAGTATACTCAAACATATTAACTAAAGGTTCATCCTCACTTCTCATGGATTCATTTAGAGCTTGAGACATAGAACACTTATAGGGGGAATGTGGCCCATCACATGCCATACACCATAGGGTATTTTCCACATTATGTACATTTCCTCTCTTCAAAGAATCAGGGGTATTCTGATTTTGTGTTCCTTTTGATCTATCTTTCACAGGTTTTTCATCTTTCCATGCAGTGTTATATGGCATGTCATGAAATCTAGTAGGTCTTTCTTGCCAGTTGTAGTGAGGCGTCTCAGGTTTACTTACTTTAGGAGTAAGATCCTTGACATAAGTCATTAATTTCTCTATCTTATCCTCTTCTTTAGAGGATTTATTTTGTTATGGTTTTGTTCCTACCACAATCTTCCATGAGTCCTTCTTCCCACTTTAACCGATGCTTTTCTATTACTCTCTACATTGATTGCAATTTTGAAAGCATCCCTCAAGCTATGTGGGTTCTTATCTCTAAGAATGTAAGCCATTTTGGGGTCGAATGCATTGTAATAGGTAGTCAGACACACATTTTCATCTAACCTCATTACTTGAAAAAGTCTATGCATTGCCTTTTGAAACCTTGCATTAATATCTGTGATGGCTTCATTATCAAATTTCCTGATATTGTTTAATTTATTGAGCATGAAGATCACATTTGTCTTATCTCCATATTGCTCTTGAAAGCAAATTTTGAATTCCTCCCAAGAACCTATATTGCCCACAGGTAGCCCTTTGTACCAATCTCTAGCTTCCTCAATCAAAGATTGCACAAACAACTTCATGATGACATCCTCATGTGCAATTTCATAGTCATTAATCATGTCACCAAAAGATTTGAGATGTTCTTCAGCTTCAACAACATTGTTCCCAACAAACATCTGGAGTTTATCCCTCATTTCAATAGGGACATGGTTTGGATATCCAGGAATTCCATCAAAATACAATGACCGATATAGGTCAACATTTATCGGACTCCTTTTAAACTGATTTCAAATAAAGTTGTTCCCAATATTCACCCTTGGGCCTGACCCGCCAACTCTAGGATTTTGATGGCTTTGATTATGGGGTAATCCGTGACTGGCTTGATTTGCTGGAATTGTACCTGGAGGGATAGCAGAATTATTTGGGGCAGCATTATTAGATTGGTTAATGGGTGAGATAGCATTCATTTGCATCATTGGTTGAGTGTTCAACAAAGAGGCAAAAGTATGTTGGGACATAGGATTACTATGATCTACAGGTGGGAAGGTTATAGGAGGAGTTTTCAACCATCGTATCTTTCTCTTGAACTCGACATTAAGTGCTTCTATTTCAGCCTTTTTTAACTCCCTTTGCAGGTCTTTGTTTTCTTTCCTTATTCTTTCTACCTCAATCTCATGCGACATCATTCCCTAGGGTCCTTTTGTACTTCCTGACACTAGACCCACAGATCTATTCTCCGCTACTTTCTTCTTTCCTTTGTCAACAATGGGTCTGGCAGGTTGAGGATCACTATGAACCTCCCTACTAGTTTGTACTACAACCTTAGGTGTAGAAACAATTTTAGGATCAAGGATTTCTCTAATAACAGGACCTTTCTCTTTACTTCGAGGTTCTTCTTGAGCAAACAACTCAAGCTCTACACTCTGTCTTAATAACCTATCTCTTTCAATGAGTTTGGCTTTGGTTTCATTCTCCTTTTCCTTGTCTTTCTTTTTTCTTATGGCAATCAATTGATGTAGTCTCTAATTTAGAACCTCAATCTATTGAGACACTTCATCTTAGTCTAGCAAGGTTTCCTTTGAATCAGACACATTTAACTGGTCCATATCAATCAGGCTGATATTAACTTCCATAGATTTGGGAACAGAACTAGCTCTATTACTTGTACTATGCCTATCTCTCCCAAAAACGCTAGCATTAGACAATATTTGGTGAAAGGTTTGGATATCATCATTTGTGCCAAATAGGCCAACATGAAAACCCATAATATCATGGTCAGAGTCATGAGAAGAGGCATTAGACCTTGTGTATACAGAACGCTCAGAAGACTTACTCGTTTGATTACTCTTTTGTTTCCATGACTGATTTGACTACTTAGGAATAAGATTTACTCTCTAGTCCTTCTTACTTGGTTTTGGTAACCCTTCATGCAACTTCTCTTGAGGGTTTTTCTTCATATAGGACATACTATTCCTTCTCCTACTCATCTTTCTAATCTTGTGAAGTGACTGTGACTTTTTCAAAAAGAATATTGGTTTTTTTTTACTTCAGAGTCACCACCCAATATCTTGGGAATAAAATGTATAGTTTAACATAATGAATCACATACAAGACACTTAAAAATAAAACTGTTGATCTTTAGAAAAGAACTTAATGGTATTATAAGATGCTATGAGATAGATCAAGGAGAAAACTCACTTTCAATCTGATTCAACAATCCAAACTAGAGATCTTTAGATCACTCCCCAATAGAGTTGCCAATTTTGTTGTTCTCCATTTTGAAAACTTTTGTTTCTTCTCTTTAAAAGTGAAAATTACTACCTTTGTGCTGCAATGGAAGAGAACCATAAAAGTTTGAAATAAAGACAACAATATGAGGTTCCATAATTAGAAAACCTCCTACACTTTAAGCTTATAAAAGATTGGGCAAGTGAACCCTTTTAAAGACTATTTTCTCACAAAAATAGTAAATGGTTTTGCAGAAAACCAGTGTAAATTCCTGCAAACTTTCCTTACTGGCCAGTACAACTAACCTAAATGGAAAATTGATTTGACTTTTTAAAAGAGGATCACAAAATGCAACAAAAACCAATAGATAAACCAGTGCCTTATCTGACCAATAAATTCATCTACAACAGACTGCAACTTGATAAGAGAAACTAGTACACAAATCACAAATTCCTTATCTATCAACTCTAAATATGCCTGACATACACAGAGTCCTAATCTACACCAAATTTCATCATCAAATCCACACTAGAAATACTGATATCAATGACTTTGTTCAAAGTATTTTATATTTTCCTCCTTAAGAAAAAGACTCAGAACAACTTCATTAGATGCCTAACAAATAATTCAAATAAGCAATCCTTGATTACTTAAGTGAAATAAACACCAGTATAGTGGCATAGAGACAATGCAAAACTCAATTTAAATCCTCTGGACTGTATATTCCATTTCCCTATCAGAAGGTTACAAGTACTTCATATTTGACTCAGAAATTGCTAAGATCAAGGCCTGTATTAATTTTGCCAGAGTTTAGCTACAAAAATTTATGTCTCCCTTTTCTAGGTAGCCTCAATATCCTTTTATAGAAATCAAGATGCAACAAGCTTCAGGCTACCTAGAAGAATAATCTTACCCTAATAGTCATTTAATTCAAAAGTTATATTTTTGTGCCATTGTAGTTGAGGGAGAAACCTAACATTCTTTCTAGGATGCATGCTTCATTAATTCACTGGGCATTGATTTGGAAGATGGCCAAAAGGGTAGGCTCCTATTATGCAAAATTTGTTGCAACAACTAGTAGCTTCATAATGTCAGTGGATCATCTTGTGCTAGAGCATTGATGAGTTCTTATCTAAGAATACATAGAGTGATGCACCATTATGTTCTTTGCATATCTCCTTCCAGATCTCCTAGATACCTCTCACTAACCCATTTTCATCTTGAAGCAATGTCAGATGCAACTTGCATATCTCTGCTGATATTTATTTTGAATATTTAAAATTCTTTGGTGCCAATAGATCAAGAGGACTTCTCTCTGAGCATGTTTCCTTTAGTCGCCAAGTCACGGCCTTTAAAGTTCAGATGAGTTTCCAATACGGTATAGCGACAGCCATTCGATCATGGGAAACTAACATGCCTTTTAACTTCCCTGAGTAATCCGCTTAGAAATAGGCCCCACCACCCGGTCTCTGGCTGTTCAAAAATTAACTGCTACCACACTTGGCCTATGGAAAATCCAATCTTTTTGACTGAAGAATGAACCCTAAGATCCCAAGGTCAGTGTCCCAAAAATACTTGTCGTGGGTTGCACTTGACTGCAAAATCAGATTCCTCGAATCAAGAGCTATCCACCAATATTTGACAAATCAATATCTGGGAAAAACTTAACCCTCGTAGATCTCGACCACATGTCACCTCCTGGTTTTCTTGTGAGTTTCTTTGGACTCCACCTATCTTGCCACTTCATCAGTCACCAAGTCATGCCAATTAACATTTGAGCACCTCCATCTTGCGGTATGGCGACAGCTGTAGATCTTCTTTGAACTTTCTTGTTCTTTACTTCCTCCAAACTGTTCTTCCTACGGGTCCCACTACTTAGTCACCAAGTCGTGCCTCTTAGGCATTGAACATATTTCAATTGCGACATGGTGACCACCATCAAATAATCGATGCAACTGTTAGATCCCTCTTGACTTTCCCATTGGCTAATTCACCCGGGCTACTCTCCTCTCTGGTGGATATCACTCTTTCGGCCAAACATCCTCTTTGGCTAGCCATTTTCCTATTTCATCAAAACTATAGTTTCATTGATGCTATTATTTTATTGAGTGGATCATTTAATATTTATTCGATGTGCCCTTGTCTATGAAACTGAGCTTTCGATGAAACCATTTAGAGGTTCATCACAGCCAAGGTCTACCCGACATTCATCTTGATGACATACCACCTGCTCTGCCACATGGCACACCAATAGACCTTCCACCTCATCAATTGCGTGGCACCACATGGTACCTCATGATTTTCTCTTGAGATCTACCTGAGCATGGCCCCATCCACTACCTTAGCACTAGCGGACCCATAAATCTTTTCGGCTAAACCTCCTCTTCGACTAGCCATTTTCATATTTTATCAAAACCCGAGTTTCATCGAAACCCTCATGTCGATGAAAATGATGCCTTCAGTGAGTCCCTTCAACGATCCATCGAAGCCATGGTCTACACAATATACACCTTGATGATATGCTACCTGTTTGCCATGCGGCACCCTTTGATTGGCTCCAAAGTTCACAACTAGGTGCCACCTTTTGCGAGGGTATTCATTTTGGGATCTCCACTCTGACACCTTAGCACAGCCTCCACTAATTGCTAGAATGAACCACCTTCCTTAACCGCTTGCATTAATGGCCATCCATGGTTTACCGCTAGTGATTTGTCAACAAGTCGCAGGTGATATCTGGCGAGCATTTTTACATCATGACATAGCAATAGTTGTTGGATCCATCTTGATCACCGTTGATCTTTCTTGATCTTCTCGACCCTTAGCCCCTCTAAGTGGCTACATCCTATGCCACGGTGTCACCATGTGTTCACCACTTATTTTCCACCTCATCAGTCACCAAGTCGTGGCCATTAATAGTTGATCACCTTCACATGGCGGTATAGCGATGGTCATGGATCTGCATTCAACCTGCTCGTTGTTTTACTTGCCCTTTTACTGCAAAATTTTGGGCGCTTTGAGATGCACGTGGGAGGCCCACCTCTTCTGAGCTGCCACTTGCCAAAAGCTCGTAAGATTTGACACTTAGGATATATGTGGCCTTGCACATAAATACTAAAATGCTCCTCCCTACGGCCAATGTTGGATAAAAGGTTCGCCTTAGCCTTTTCCATTGGGTCATCGGGATAGTTTGAAAACCTAACTTCTGATCTTATTGGACTTTCTGTGCTTCGTACCTTTCTCACGTGTCCCACCACTTAGTCACCATGTCATGGTGAATAACCATCAAACATTTTTGAGTTGTGGTATGGCGACGACCATGAGATCAATAGGAACCTACTCAATCTTTATGAAGCCCAATAGATACATAGGAAAAGACATAAGACTTAGACAAAATTAAAATTTATCAGAACCTGCCCAAGCCTAGACTTAAAAGGGGCCCCTCTTGATGACGCACAGACCCTTCTACTTAAGTGGAAAAAGGCATCGAGCAAAGACCTCTAATCAAAAGAAAGGGAAATTTTGAACCTTGAACCTTGAACCAATTTGCAAATGGTTCAAAACAGACATAACGCATTCTCACTTGCTCATTAAAAAATATTACAAAGCAATGAATCATGCAAGAGAAATGGTTGAACCTTGAACCAAAAAGGTTCAAGGGTTCAAGTTCAATATGAATTTCAAAAATGCGCTACAAACATTTAATTTTCTAAATGTTTTCATGGAAAAGCAAAAACCCTAAACCCTCATAATTTTATAGGTGCCAACATTGTTCTTACCATCTAATGATATAGTTCCTTTTCCTTTGATCTATTGGCATTGCACACTCTATGGTATTTAAAGGTGATTGAAGGTGTTGTCATTGATGGAAACCTTGCAATCTTATGCCACTGGCAAGCACCAGCACCAGTAGACTATACACCGATAGATAGTTCACTGGTAGTGACAATAATGTTTACTGGCATCCCAGCCGACAGGATTTTGATTATTGTATTTTGTATTTGATTCTAATATCTTTTTGTAAGCTGACATGGCATGTTGTAATTAGACTCATATATAAGTATGATATCTTGTAGATCATTTTGTGAAATACAACATAGAGGATAGATATGATGGATATGTAGAGCGAGTATTAACGCAGATTCGATAGAAGGGTTTATGGTTATTGTATGAGCTTAAACTGGTACTGAACCTGGCATAGCAGATGTTGTTTTGTAGTAGTACATTATATTGTATTTTCATAATCCATTTTGTAAGTCAGTGAGACTTCCTTTTGTAATTGAGCAGTGAGCTCTAGGCAGTTGGCCTTCCTACATGTGCAGGCACCTCTTGTAAGTAATATCCATTCATTGGCCAGTGAGTGAATATTGTGGGTCACAAATCCCACCAAGGTTTTTCCCACACCAGGTTTCCTCATTAAACATATTGTGTTATGGTGTGCTTTCAATGTTGTCTTTACTATTCATATTTACTGCATTAATTCTTGTTTACCGGTACACTATTTTGGAATGCAAAATACTTAATAAGGTCAAAAATTTTGTAAACCAGTTAGATACTGATTCACCCCCCCCTCTTGGTATCTTTGGGAATCCTAACAATTGGTATTAGAGCCTGGTCCTCTATTTTCAAAAGCCTAATAGCTTGAGGAAGATTTTGAAACCGATACAGATGGAAAACTTGAGAAAGCAATTAGAAGGAGCTCTTGCAGACTTTGATGCAGAAAAGTTGAAGAATATCAAACTTGAAGATAATCTAAGGATTGCACAAGAATTCATTCAAGGAATTCAAGAGAATCTCACTATTGCTAGAAATAAAAGAAGAGAACTTCGTGAGAAGATAAAGAATGATAATGATGAAAAGGAAACTCTTAATGATCTTTTAAGCAAGATGAGGCAAGAAAACATGATCTTGAGGATTGAGATGCAAGATATGACTATGAGGTTTTGTAAAGACACTGAAGACAGAAAGAAGAATGAAGATGACTTGAATAGGAGACTCAATGATGTTGGAACTGAAAATCTAAGACTCAATCATGAAAATGATATGTTAAAGACAAATCTGATTCACATGGAACATGATGAAATTGAACTTATGAGACAGAAGGAATTTTTGGAAAATGAGTTGGCTACTACAAATCAACATAAAGAGAAATTCAAGAAAAGTTCAGAAGAACTCAATGATATGCTGAAAAGTCAGAAACCTAATGGAGACACTAATGGACTTGGATTTGAAGTTGGTGAAAGCTCTGGTACTACAAACAATCATGATCACAGCAAACTGGTAAGACAACCTAATGCCTACAAATTTAATGGGAAATGCTTTAACTATAACAATTATGGTCATAGAGAAAATCAGTGTAGATTGAGAAACTATCAGAACACTAATGCACGCACCGGTCAATGTTCCAAATGCAACAAAATTGGTCACAATTCAGAAAATTGCAGAATGAATGTAAGATGTTATGTTTGTGGAAGACTTGGACACTTATCTAATCAATGCAGAATACAAACTAGCATAGGATATGGAAAGGCTATTCAGAAAAACAATGTGACTTGTTATTCTTGTAACCAGTTTGGACATATTACAAAATTTTGTAGAAGTAAGACTTCATCGAGAAATAACAAAGGACCCAATTTGAAAGGTAAAGAGAAGGTAGGTGAGGTAAAGCAAGAATTTTCAAAACAATGGATTAGAAAGAGAGATTGGAATGTTGATGAGACTATTCCTTCACTGGTAGAACATAGTATTACTCCACCGATAAGAGATTCTTCATACAACTAAAAAGTAACCCTTGGGGGTATTGCAACAAATTGAAAATCATGCAAGTTTACCCTCAGTTGATGGTGAGAAGGTGAACTTCTTCTCTACTGGCAGATGTGTTAAGTTTCACTTAATCAGTGGGCATTTATCATGGTAGTTGAAAGAAAAGACATTATAAATCAGTATTTTTCCCTCTTTTTCATTCACCAAGCATTCAAACTTTCAAAGAGTGTGAAAAACCTAAGCGAAGGCATCCATAGCAAGAAGTGAAGCAAGTTCTTTCAAGCATCCAAACCTATAAGGCAGATTAAGGTATTTATCAATGCATTCCTCCTTTGCTCCAAAATTCATTGCAAACCCTACTATTATAGAAGTAATTAAATGCCTTAGGCCCATTTTCAAGATTATCCCTGAAGTAGCGAAGAAGGACGATACCCTAGGTGCATTTTCAAAAATCCCTAAAGGAGTTCCATATGTAGAAGACCCTAGAATTTACATACATTGCCACATTGAGGAATTAGGTTCTGAAGAAATCATGAAAATGTATAAGAATGTTATCTATGATGAGAATGGAACTATAAAACCCAAGCATAAGGTTATAGAAACCCTAGGTTTTGTAGAAATCCTTGACATTCCAGAATTTCCTAAGGAAGTTGTAAGGATTGTACTCAGTAGAGTTCATGGAGAATTCTTTTGGCTTGAATCTATTCATAAAATCACTAGAGAAGCAGTTAGGGCAGTGACTAGCTTACCTTCCACTAGTAACAGGATAGATAAAACTAAGAAGGTTCCTAAAAACAATTTGATGACTTTAACTAGTGCAACCCATGACAGCAGATCCTTGAGAGTTAATGATGTCAAGGATGAAAATGTTAGATTCATTAGCATGATATTAGGATATAAAACCACACATGCTAACCGAGTGAATGCAGTTTCCAGTCTGTGTATCAAAAGTGCATATGATATGGTTAATAGTGATGCTAAGATAGATATATGTGAATGGTTGAAAGGTGAGTTGATTGACAATTTGAAGACTATAAAAGGAGATAAGAAAGGTACTTTCGGATTTGGTAATCTTCTTATATGCTTAATGCTATATCTTACAAAAGAGGTTCTTGGTATAGGCAAGAAAGACTTTGGTTATGATATACCGGTAGGGAAACAACTATTGGATATCTTCACCGACATGGGAAAAGATAAAGACAACAAAATAACTGAGTATTTCCAAGCATTTAAAGCAAAAATGAAGACTAGAGAAAGGTTACCACAAAGTATTGTCGACAAATATCAGAAAGAAATTTGTTTTGTGATTAAGAAGGATGAGATCTGGATGGAAGAAGTTCTTCCTAGAATTGTTTGGGTGATAGAAATGGGATATGAGGCTGATGTATAATTGAAACATATGCCAAAGCCCTACTTGAAGCCCCTAGAGAACTAGAAGAAAAGGTTTTTGGTAGTCCAGAGACAATAGAGAGTGGTGTGCAGACACTTAAACAAAAGAAGAGAAGAGAAAAATATATAAGGAGTGCATCTAAATAGGTGAAAGAGATAAAGAAGAACATAATGAATATCACTGGTATCAAGGAAAGTGATCTGGAAGGATTACAACTAGAGGCTCATCTCTCACCAGTTGGTACATCCTCTCACAGTGAAATTCCTGTAGAGTTCATAAGAGTTGATAGGAAGAGAAAACCCTCCCTAGTACCCTCTCCTCCTCCCAAGAAAACCAGGACAACAAGGCAGAAGCAACAAGCAGTGAGGCAACCAACTAAAAAGATGGCACCAAGAAAGAGAAAGGAAAAATAGGTTATTCCTCCACTTGACAACTTGTTAAATGAGATAACAGATGATGGTAACTTATCAAATGTTAGTAAATTGTATGATACATTTACCAATGAGGAGAAAGAAAGCATAGAGAACAGTATTATCTTACACATTGATGTTTATAAGAAATTTTTGATAGAGGTTGTAGATGATTTGCCTAGTGAATTGTATAGGCGGTTAGATGCTAAAAGGTTAGTCATTATGGAGCTAGACAAGAGAATCAAGATTGAGAAACTGCTAGCTGTTCGCCCTATGAAATCAATTGAAGAAATTGATGAATTAATCAGTGAAGATAATAGAACATTCTTTTCTAGTGGACACTGGCATGTAAGTCTAATGGTCGGTAGAGTAAATGAGATCTCAGAAGAGACAGTAGATAAATGGGACGTCTTCTATGTGGAGAAAGAAAAACAAGAAGAACTAAATAGACCAAAAATATTCAAGGTATACCAAAAGGATAAGGATAAAGGAAAAGGCAAGGTAGGTGGACTACCTAATATAAAAGTGACAGATAACCTTCCACCACCTTCTGATACTCCATCGATACTAACTGACAACACACCGGCTACTAAGAATGTGGAGACTTCACATGAGGATAGAAATCCTGAATCAGAAATCCTGTACACAATGAACATTGATACTCAGGAGGTCAATATTGTAGTTGATAAAGAAAGTACTGAGGAAAGGAAGAAAGATGTTACTACTGAGCAACCGGCTGACAATGTTGGAACACAAATTGAAAATGCTAATGTTGAAACACCAGCTGATAACATTGAGATTGGGGTTAGTGAAATGGCTACTGACAGTACTTTTGATGCAAACATTGAAAATCCAAAAGAGTCAAAGATACCAACAACTAAGAATACAGAGAAACCAATTGAGATAGCGGTAATGGACAATGCAGAGGTACAAACAAAGAAACTGACAGTGGATACAACTAAAAAACCATCAGAAAAACCGCCCGATAACACTAAAGAACAATCAGAAAAATCGACAGAAGAGAGCACAATGAAACAAACCAAGACACACACTAAGAAATAGGTTAACCTTCAAGATAGTTCCATCAGCAAATGCTGAGAAGCCTAAACCTTTCCTAGTTGAAATGCAAACACAAACTAACCTACCAGAGGTTGAGACAAGCAAAGTTGTTACTACCACCGACAACATGGAGATTGTTAAGGTAGTTGGATAGTCATCTCATACTTCCATGATAGAATTCAGACCCACAAATGTGACTGAAGTACTTTTGGATTCGATTAAGAAAATTATAGATTGTAATGCATTGGCTTATAAAGCTATAGATGACACATTATCCATTCTTAAATTGATTGCACCCAAGTGTAATGTAGACAATAAAGATTCTTTGAGTCAATTAGACACATTGTCTAAGTATATCACCAGCAATATATTGACTATTGATCAAATAAATGAAGAGACATTTAAGGAGAAAATGGACAAGGAAAAACATAAATTCTTTGGAGAGACAATAAAGAAGTGCACGAAACACATTGACACTCTTTTACTGGCACTAAATAACACAATCATGGAGTTCAAAGAACTGTACAAAGACACTTTTAAGACTAATCTTTTGACAGTGGATATTGATAAGGAAATCAGCAAACTGCAAAAAGAAATTGATGATATAGCTGACAATATCATTGGTTCATCTGAGCCAATATCAGTTATTGAGCAAGAAATTGTTGGATTTGAAGAGAAACTTGAGAAGTTAGAGAAAGAGAAGGAAAGAATAAAAGGCAAGGCAAAAGATCTTAAATGTAGACTCAGTCCTAAATTAGATAACCTCATCTCTTTGAGGAAAGAGATATCAAAGGCATTTATCCAAGGACAGAAGACACCGAAAGAGAAAATGAATCACCTTAGTGGTACCATTCAGAGAACAGAGGCAACATTAAAGGATAGCAACAGGTTCACTCAGAGACTGAATTTGGTATTAGCAGACCTATTCCAAATTGTAACCAACTGGTTACAAGGTTCTAGCTGAGCACTGCACTCATTGACATTTTGACAACCTTTTTCATTGATGTCAAAGGGGGAGTAGTAGAACTGAGAAAAATGACTTTCAGAAGAGATCATCTACTTAGGGGGAGCACATAGTTTTGGTAAGATTTTTGGACTTCAATTTTGGGGACACTTTTTGGATTTTTCTCATGAGTGTTGCCATCAATGCCAAAGGGGGAGATTGTTGGCATTGCATACTCTATGGTAGTTAAAGGTGATTGAAGGTGTTGTCATTGATGGAAACCTTGCAATTATATGGCATCGGCAGGCACTGGCACTAGTAGATACTTCACCAATAGTGACAATAATGTTTACCGGCATCCCAGCCGACAGGATTTTGATTATTCTTTTTTGTATTTAATTGTAATATCTTTTTGTAAGCCGACATGGCATGTTGTAATTAGACTCATATATAAGTATGATATCTTGTAGATCACTTTGTGCGATACAACATAGAGGATAGATATGGTGGATATGTAGACCGAATATTAAGGCAAATTCTATAGAAGGGTTTATGGATATTGTATGAGCTTAAACCAGTACTGAACCTGGCATAGCAGATGTTGTTTTGTAGCAGTACATTATATTGGAGTTTCATAATTCATGTTGTAAGTCAATGAGACTTCCTTTTGTAATTGAGATATGAGCTATAGGCAGTTGGCCTTCCTACATGTGTAGGCACCTCTTGTAAGTAATATCCATTCATTGGCTAGTGAGTGAATATTGTGGGTCACAAATCCCACCGGGGTTTTTCCCACACCGAGTTTCCTCGTTAAACATCTTGTTTTATGGTGTGATTTCTATGTTGTCTTTACTGTTCATATTTATTGCATTAATTATTTTTTTCTGGTACGTTGTTTTGGAATGCAAAATACTTAATAAGGTCAAAAATTTTGTAAACCGGTTAGATACTTCTCCAACCCCCCTCTTATTAGTATCTTTGGGAATCCTAACATGATCATACATGCTTTGTCATCTCCAAATATAACTAGACCACCATCAAATTATTGTAAAGATAGAAACTTCCATTTATTTCCAATCATATGTTATGTAGAGGATGGAGGATCTGGTTGCAATCTTGCAAACTAAAGTATAATATGGACCCAAACCCCAACACTCCTATGGTGTTTCAAATGCTCAAAGTGCCTCAATAGGCTCAAAACTTGTCTTCACTTTAATAAAGTGTTTCCTCCACCTCCACATACATAAAATAACTTCAAATAACATGTCTCTAATTTTTTCAAACCCTCAACTCATCAACTAATACAAAAACCCAGTTTTAGCCCTTCACTAGGCCTAGTTTCCTAGTAGCCGGCTGGACTGTTTTTGGCTTTTTTCACACACATTTCCCAAAACACCAACCACTGTTATGAATTATTTAGATACCCAATATCAACCTCTATCAACACCCAAAATATTGCCTATGATTGTTTTGGAACAAAGTCTTCAAAAAACGGTTGTCCCTAGTCACCGTGAGGGCTAATTAGGTCACTTTTGTGAAGGAAGTACCCTCCAAACTCACTTCTAGACTTAACCCTTCTATAAAGTCTCTTTTTATGGTCTCAATCCAAGGATTTTCAATGTTTTAAGTTTTGGTTGCACTCCTAGATATCCAAACTCCAAAAACCTCACTAAATCAACCATACAACTAGGGCTTTCTCAAAATCCCACCTCCAATCACTTTTGAGGCTCAAAAAAAGTTAAAAAAACTTCAAAATTGTGTGTATAGACACTTAAATTCATAAAATACCCCCCTTTTTCAATTAGATTCTTTGGTGCTACACTCTAGCCATCATTTTCACACATTTTCAGTCATTTTTCTTCAACTTTCATGCAACTTTCATGATGTACACCTGCACTCTTCACTCCTTCCTATCAATAAAAGGTTAGGAAAATATTTTACATGTTATTAGGCATCCACCCTATGAGAATCAGACATTTACATTCATAGGATGGATCCACATATGCTTGGAAACTCACAAAATTAGTGAGAAATCACTGGTTTTCCTGGGACAGTTAGCAACAAAACAAAAATGCTATCAGAACATGTAAATAATGTAATTAACATTCAATTGAGTCCCTAAAACATAGTAATATCAATCCCTTTACTTAGCAATGCAAGAAAGCATGAAAAAACAAGATTTTGACAGCAAATAAAGAGGTTTTTAATTGATTTTCTGGAACAGTCCGTACAAATCCATAATAGCATCATCCAACCACACAAAAATGACTTTAGAGACCTTATAATACCTTCCCTAACCAACTCCAACCAATCCCCAACTGATTAGAATGATTAAAGTGCTTAAACAAGTCATAATCTACTTTCCCTCCAAAACTAGAACTAACCGTTGGAAGTCCAATTTTTAAATTTAAACTTCATTTTTAATGCATTCAATCAACTAAACCTATCAAATCAATGGGTTTTAATCATGATATGATCATTTAAAGAATATTAGATCCTTATTCAACCTATCTAGACTCCTAGGCATCATTAACCCAATTACAAAGCATTTTGATCCTTAGGCCTTTATCAGGACCTTTAGGACTTTTACACATTACATATGATTTATTTCTTTCAAAAGCCATGATTGGCTCCAAAACTCTCCAATCAACTTGATTTTCTTCATAAAGTCTTCCTTGTATCTTCATTGTCTTCTTAGTTTTGTAGGTTGGCCTAGGTGCTCTTGCACCATACTCCCCACCAATTAAAATACTCTTGTCCCAAGAGTGATGTGGCTGCTTCCAAACATCAAATTGTTGTTGGCTCCTTACAAATCCTGATTGAGGGATGAAATAATCCCCAAAAGTCACCTTCTTTCTACTTCTCAAACCTTTAGTCACATCACACATTAGATTATAAACAAAACATGTATTTGGCTACTCTTGTTTAGGACATTGCTGCTCATAACCAATCTGTACATCTGCTCTTCTCTAATCCACTTGCTATACTTGCAACTTCTCTTTCACACTCACATATCCCTGCTCAACAATAGGACATTTGACTGAACCAATTTTCACAAAAGATAAATCCCATAAATCATCATGAAGAGGACTATTCTTCCTCATAGTCTACTGCAAATTAACATCTTCCTTCCAACTAGTATCTTCTTGGTTTTCAACCTGCCTTATCATTGGTAAATGCTCCCCAAAACATATTATAGGATTCTCTTTCAAGACACCCAAAGGTAAAGGATTCAACTTATATTTTTGACCATCTTTATGAACTATATATGTGTTATCAAATCCATCATGTATTGTTCTTCTACTATGTTGCCAAGGTCTTCCTAATATCAAATGTGCACAAGTCATAGGAACCACATCACATAATACCTTATCTTGATATGGACCAATAGAAAAATTCACATAAGCCTTCAAACTAACCTCTACATGCTGTTGTTGGGTAACCCAAGTGGCCTTATAGGGATTAGGATGGTCAAATGGTACAATTCCTAACTTGGTTATCATATCAAGAGACATAAGATTACTATGTGATCCTGAATCAATGATTACCTTACATATCTTTCCTTTGCATAAACAAGTAGTTCTAAAGATTGTTACCTTTGGTTCTTGCTGAAGTTTCTCACCTTGCCTTACCATCAAGAAGTCACCTTCAAGGACAGGTTCTGCTCTCTTTGATTCTTCTTTCTTCTCATCTTCTTGTACCATATTCACTCTTCTATCTCTGCCCTGATCTGATTCAATCCACTTAGGACATCTGAATGATTGGTGCACAATCTCATTGCAATGAAAACACTTACCCGTAAAGATTCCACTTCCTCTTCCAAATCTGCCACCTCTATGGTTGTATCCTCCTCTTGGTTCTGAAAAAATTTCTTTGACTTTCTCATTTCTACCTTGCCCTTGATCTCTATTACCTCTTCCTCTATTAGAAATGCCTCCTCTTCCACCATTACTTGATCTTTCTTGTTTTCTTTTCACCATCTCTTCTGCTCTAATTGCCATTTGATAACATTCACCTATTGTTTTTGGTAGTTGTAGACCAATCTCATCTTGCAAATTAAATCTTAAGCCATTTATATACTTGGCTACCTTCTCATCTTCTTCCTCATATCCTCCTCTGATACTAAGCTTGTGAAATTGCTCAGTGTAAGCCATTACATCCATCTCTTTTTGCTTCAGATTCTGTCTCATCCTCTTCACATGAATGGTATAATCAGATGGTATGAACTGCTCTTTCATCAAACTTTTCATTCTTGACCATGTATACACCTTTGTTAATCCTCTTTCCATCCTATCATTCTAAAAACTAGTCCACCATGTCAATGTTGTACCTCTCAACTTATCACTTTCTTCTCCTCTTCCATTTCTTCAAACTCAAAATAATTATCTAAGGCATCAAGCCATCCCAACACCTCTTCACTATCCATCTTTCCTTGATAGATAGGAAAATAAATATGACTCTTACCTCCACTACCTTTTACTACCTTCAACAATCTAACAAATCTCTTTTCTTCAGGGTCCTCTATGTCATTTGTTCGCTGCTCTTGGTCTGCTATCTCATTCACTTCTTCTTCATCATTGCCTTCTAGGTTGTCTTTCTCTTCTCTTCTCCTATTTCTCTCAAGGTTATCTATCCTTGATTGCATAGCTTCTCTCTCCCTTCTCCATTGTCTTTCTTCCCTTACCTTAGCCTGCTCTGTTGCTACATCTTGTTCCCTTCTTTCCCTTCTTTCCCTTTCTAGGATTTCCTTCAATTCTTCTAATTCTCTTGCCAGCTAATTCTTTGGTGCCATAAATAAATTTAACAAACCTACACTATATCTTTTACTAATTATTTTATACCACTTGATGTAGAGGATGGAGGATCTGGTTGCAATCTTGCAAACTAAAGTATAATATGGACCCAAACCCCAACACTCCTATGGTGTTTCAAATGCTCAAAGTCCCTCAATAAGCTCAAAAATTGTCTTCACCTTAATCAGGTGTTTCCTCCACCTCCACATACATCAAACAACTTCAACTAACATGTCTCTAAGGTTTTCAAACCCTCAACTCATCAACTAATACAAAACCCCAATTTTAGCCCTTCACTAGGCCTAGTTTCCTAGTAGCCGGCTGGACTATTTTTGGCTCTTTTCACACACATTTCCCAAAACACCAACCAATGTTATGACTGGTTTAGATACCCAATATCAACCTCTATCAACACCCAAAATATTTCCTATGATTGTTTTGGAACAAAGTCTTCAAAAAACTGTTGTCCCTAGTCACCGTGAGGGCTAATTAGGTCACTTTTGTGAAGGAAGTACCCTCCAAGCTCACTTCCAGACTTAACCCTTCTGTACAGTATCTTTTTATGGTGTCAATCCAAGGATTTTCAAGGTTTTAACTTCTGGTTGCACTCCTAGATACCCAAACTCCAAAAACCTCACTAAATCAACCATACAACTAGGGCTTTCTCAAAATACCACCTCGAGTCACTTTTGAGGCTCAAAAAAAGTTCAAAAACCTTCACAATGGTGTGTCTAGACACTTAAATGCATAAAATACCCCCCTTGTTCAATTAGATTCTTTGCTGCTACACTCTAGCCTTCATTTTCACACATTTTTTAGTAATTTTTCTTCAACTTTCATGCAACTTTCATGGTGTACACCTGCAGTCTTCACTCCTTCCTATTAGTAAAAGGTTAGGAAAATATTTTATATGTTATTAGGCATCCACCCTATGAGAATAATACATTTACCTTCATAGGATGGATCCACACATGCTTGCAAACTCACAAAATTAGTGAGAAATCACTGGTTTTCCTGGGACAGTCAGCAACAAAACAAAAATGCTATCTTTAAAAGAACTTTAGAATGTGTAAATAATGTAACTAATAGTCAATGGAGTCCCTAAAACATAGTAATATCAATCCCTTCACTTAGCAATGCAAGAAAGCATGAAAAAACAAGATTTTGACAACAAATAAAGAGGTTTTTTATTGATTTTCTGGAACAGTCCATACAAATCCATACCAGCATCATCCAACCACACAAAAATGACTTTAGAGACCTTATAGGACCTTCCCTAACCAACTCCAACCAATCCCCAACTGATTAGAATGATTAAAGTTCTTAAACAAGTCATAATCTACTTTCCCTCCAAAACTGGAACTAACCGTTGGAAGTCCAATTTTTGAATTTAAACTTCATTTTTAATGCATTCAATCAACTAAACCTATCAAATCAATGGGTTTTAATCATGATATGATCATTTAAAGCATATTAGACCCTTATTCAACCTATCTAGACTCCTAGGCATCATTAACCCAATTACAAAGCATTTTGATCCTTAGGCCTTTATCAGGACCTTTAGGACTTTTACACATTACATATGATTTATTGCTTTCAAAAGCCATGATTGGCTCCAAAAATATAAAATCAACTTGATTTTCTTCATAAAATCTTCCTGGTATCTTCATTGTCTTCTTAATTTTGTAGGTTGGCCTGGGTGCTCCTACACCAATATGATGTGAACAACCGCTGTCAATTACCCCTTCATCCTTGTCTTTAATTTTAGCAGCAAGTGCATTGTCTTTAGGTACATTGACTTCTAGTGTCAGATGATCTTCCTTGATAGCTAGGAACACCCATTCCTTCCCATTGTCAGAACCTCTAGCAGAGTCTTCTATCAATTCATCATCAGAATCAGTAATGCCTTCCTCATCCGTTGTGTAGCATGATTTGTCTCTGTTTTTCTTGTATTTGTACTTGTTCTGATATCTAGGGTTAGGCTTGATTGATCTTCTCTCTCTTTCTTCAAATCTTGAAATCATTTCAAGACATCTTGATGCAAAGTGACCAATCTTATTACATGCAAAATATTTAAAAGGTGCTTTTCCTTCATACTTACTTCCTACTGGTCCTTTAGGTAGTCTTCTAGAAAATAGTGCTTCATGTTTCTCAAACTCATCATCTTCTCTCTTCATATCTTATAATTCCTTTGCATACAAAGATTTCCGGTCTTTCTTACCAGTTGTAGATGTAGATGAATGAAAAGAAAGTTCAGAATTCATAGCTCCAAAAGATCCAAATTCTTCAATCTCAAAAGCAGATAGTTTCCCAACCAAAGTATCTCTGTTGATAGATGTATTAGCCATTGTTCTCAACTCATTAATAGCAGTAGCCTTCATTTTGTAAGACAGTGGTAGAGCTCTCAGGACTTTAGAAACAATTTCATCTTCACTCAGACTTCCACCACAACATTTAATTCCCATAACAATCTCATTTACCCTTTCCATGAATGCAGTAATCCTTTCATCTTCTTCCATCTTCAGATTTTTATATCTCACCCAGTAACCATCAATTTTAGCAATCTTCACTATAGGATCACCTTCATTAAGAGTCTCTAACTTATCCCATATAGCCTTTCCAGATGATTTATCAGTTAATCCCATTATTTGTTGAGTAGAAAGTGCACACAAGAGGGCTTCTCTTGCTCTACAATCATTCTCAAGCTCCTTGTCTAGGTTTGTCAGAGGAGGATTGCCAGATCCAAAATTATAAGGTGTGATACCATTCTATGTGATCTCCCAAATCTCCTTATCAAGACATCTTAGATGAGTCTCCATCTAAATCTTCCATACTGTGTAATTTATTCCATCAATCCTCAGGATAACCCTCAGAAAAGATAGCTCTAGAAGAACTGGATGAACTTGAACTATTAGTCACCATAGGATCTTTCTCAAGTGGATAAGATTTCTGCAGAGAGGACCAAATCTCCAATACCAATGGTTAGACAGTTCAAATAATCAGAAGACAACTAAGAGGGGGGGGTGAATCGGTTGTCTTAGATTACCGAAACTATTAGAAATTTAAAACTGTAATACCAAAACCCAAAACATTAATACCGAAATAGTAGTTAAACCAATTAATCATAAACAATAATCAAAGAATAAAAAACATTCACATGACACCAAGATTTATACATGGAAAACCCGGTAAAGGGAAAAACCACAGTGGGAAGCCTACCCACAGTCAGATAATACTTCTACAGTAAGTATGTGAATTACAATTGAGGGGCTTGCACTTGCAGAAAGGCCAATATCCTAGAGCGCACTACTCATCACAAAAGGAGCCTCACTGACTACATATAAATCCAGACTACAATTTAGAGAGGTGTTGAACTACAAAAGATAGCATCTCCTATGCCTGAGTACAATTCCAGTAAAGCTTAATACTGAAGGACAAAATCCTCTTACATAAACCCAATTTGATCTCCAATGATTGACCAAATCCTCTCCCTAAATGATATCACATTATTCACACATTACAATCCTTCACCATGACCTTTTTCATAACCATGATGATCTACAATAAGATCATATATATATATACAAACCCTCGACCATAAACAATTAGGTCGGCCACCAGATAATAAACCAATTACATAATTAAAAACCATGTCGGTCTTAGAACAAACAAACAATATCCAACACATAAGACATCCCATAAACACATCAAGAGGTCCAATCCACATGTTACATTAAACCTAGTCCATACCTAGATCAACCGGGACCCAGTATAGGTCCACATGCTATATAAATGATCTCCATCTACCAAGTCTCAAATATGATCCCCAACATCATCCTGAAACTACACCAGAAGCTGCACCAGTACCACTTATGCAATTCATTAAAGATCTTCATCAAAATATCTACTGGTGAAACTCTCACCGTAACTAGAAACTGAGCTTCTAAGCAAATAGGATAGCATCTGATCTCTGGACCACAACCAACTGACTGAATATGAGCATGATTATCATGAATAAGACAATTTGATAACCAAATCATACCGGAGCCTATTGGATCATGGAAGATCCAAATCAACCAGAAACCACTCAACCTATCAGGACCAGAAGGGTGTCAGTAAAGAATCCAAATAGCTAGTGTTGGCATCAATGATAAAACATCAATGCAACACATAATCAATTCCACCAAATGGCCAATAGGAACAAGGGATTAATTGAGACAAAGAGAGAGAGAGAGAACCTTAAGAGAGAGATGGAGGGATGAAGGTCCTAAGTTGAGAAAAAGAGAGGTAGAGAACTAAGAGAGAGTGAGAGAGAGAGAGGTTTATGAAAAGAAAGGGAAAGACCAAGGAGAGAGGGTGAGGTCTGATTCAAGGAGAGGGAGAGCCTAGAAAGAGAGCCCATGTCTGAGAAAGGGAGGGAGGGGTTGAGAGAGATAGAGACAAAGTGAGAGAGAGAGGAAGGAAGGGAGGGAGTGGTAGTTGGAAATTGACACTCATTTGATTGGTTTCAATATGTTTTCATTGATGTCAACATGTTCTGGCTTTCACATTTTGGTTTGGTTGTTTACCGGCAAACACTTCATTGGCACCAACACTGGTAGGTATCTTCACCAGTAGGAGGAATTATTTGTGTACTTGCATTGCAGGCCGACATTTCTTCATCAAAATACTAGTACAAGTGGTTGACATAATTTTGGGAGATTCGGCAAGGGAATTGATTTTGATATTTATTTTTATTTATAATTGGGCCGACTTGTATATTCATTTTGTAATTATCTATGTAAGCCAACATAAGGCATGAGGATGTAAAGGGTATATAGGTCATTTGATTAGATCATTTTGTATATGATATGTAATGAGGGATATGATGGTAGGATATGGTTATAATGTGAAGATTATGTAGGAGGCTATTCTAGTAAGGGTTTAGGGTTTCATAATTGTAATAGACAAAGCTTAAACCAGAACTATACTCGGGCATTGGAAATGCTATCTATGCAGTTCATTCTCTTTTCCGCATTGTAGTCTAAACTTTTATATAGTTAGTGAGACTCTTTTTGTGTTCAGCAGTGTGCTCTAAGCAGAAAGCCTTCCTGCAAGTGCAGGCCCCCATATTTTGTAATATCTTTTCATATGGCTAGTCAATTGATATTGTGGGTCACAAATCCCACCGTGGTTTTTACTCTTTGAGGTTTTCCATGTATAATTCTCTATGTTATGGTATTCATTTGTGTGATTGGCTTATTGATTGCTTCACTTATTTCAATTCTATATGTACCGGTATATCGGCTGGTGAATGCATGGTTTAATAAGGTTAAAATTGATCATTCAAGTAGAACACTGATTCACCCCCCCCCCTCTCAGTGTTCTTGGACTCCAACAATTGGTATCAGAGCCTTGTGCCTCGAAGGAATTTTAACAGCTTGAGGGATATCCTAAATCCAGAATCCATGGATATGAGTTTGAAAGGACACTTGAGGTAGCACTTGAAGATTATGATGTTGAAAGGATGAAGAACTTGAAGTTACAAGATGAATTGAAATCTGTTCAAGAATTCATTCTTATCCTACAAGAGAGGTTGTCATCTGTTAAAGCTAGGAGGAAGGAACTTTTGCAGAATTAGGATAATGAAGAGAAAGATTCCCTTAATGAGAGATCTCAAAGGCTAAGTCAGAAGAACATGGTTATGAGGAATGAAATGAAAGCCTTAACTATGAGAATGTCAAAAGAGATTGAGGATCAAAAAATGAATGAATAAAATCTTGGAAGATCCTTGAAAGATAGGTTTGAAGAATGCATCTGGTTGGTTCATAAAAATCATATGTTGAGAACTAATTTAGTGCAATCCCAAAGTAATGAACAATAACTTGAAAGACAAATGATAATTTTGAGAGATGATCTGGCTATTACAAGTGAGTATAAGGACAAATTCAAGGTTAGTTCAACATAACTTGATGAGTTATTGAAAATTCAAAGACAGAATGGAGATTCCAATGGACTTAGATTTGAACAAGGTCAGAGTTCTGGTACTACAAATGAAGATCAAAATCAGAAGGCCCTAGTAAGGAAGATTAATTCTTAAAAATTTAATGGTATATTCTTTGTTTATAATAAATTTGGTCACATGGCTAGGCAATGTAGAAATATAGAAAATTAGAACCATAATTCTGCTCCCGGTCAATGTTCTAAATGCAATAAGTATAGTCATAAGACAGAAGATTGTTGAATGAATGTTAAGTGTTATGCATGTGGAAAATTTGGACATATGGCTAATCAATGCAAGTCAAGCAATTCTACCGGTTTTAGCAAAGCAATTCAAAAGAACAATGTTACATGTTATGCATGCAACAAGCTTGGACACATTTCTAAGTTTTGTAGAAGCATAAATCCATTGGTTGATAATGATGGATCGAATGATAAAGGGAAAGAAAATGTCAATGAAATCTAGCAAGATCATATCAAGAAATGGGTCAAGAAGTTAGAAGATCAATCAGCAAATGGGAATGCTCTGGTTACTCAAATGGTAGAGGAGGTTGCTCCTACACCGGTAGGAAGCTCATTTGGTAACTAAGGTAGATGCCTTAGGGGTAGTTAAAATTCATGAAATATAGTGCATATTCCCCGGGAAGAGGTTCTGGAAGATGTTTCAGACATTGGAAATGCTTATCCAGCATGGAGATGTTTGACCAAGATCCGGTATCATTCCTTGAAAGTCATTCATATAAATGATAGATTAGGGTTTTCTTGGAGGATAAAAGGTTCAATCCACTTAATTTTTGATCACCTTGCATTTAGAGTAATTAAGAGTGATTCAGAGCGAGTCTAAGGTGATTTAGTGTGATTGATATCTTCTTAAGCAATTTCACCAGTGATTGGAAGACTACTTTAGGGTTTCACCGGCAACTATTTCAAGTACTTATTGATATTATCTTTCATCATGGAAGTAGGATCATCCTTTGGACCAACTTTTATCACAAATCTTATTGTTGTTAAGGTTAAGGATCATCCTAGGCCAATTTTCAAACCATGTCCGCATATTGCCACCTTGGATGATTCGGTTGACACATTTTCCTGTGTCTCAGAAGGAGTTGTATATGTTGAAGATGTCAGAGCATACATTCATTGTCTTTTTGAGGATTTGGCTACTGGTGATATTAAGAGCATGTATATGAGCAAGTTGATGGGAGATTATGGAAAGATTAAGCCCGAGTACAAGAAAACTGAGGATCTAGGGTTTACCGACATCCTGGATATTCCCGAATTTGAAGATGAAATTGTCAGATATGTTCTAAGTAGAGTGCATGAATAATTCATCTAGTTGGACAAGTCGTATAAGATCTCAAAGAAGGCCATCATGGCCATCACCAATTTTCCGTAGGTTGGTTAGCATCTAGAAAGAAAAATTTCTAATGACTAGGTTAACAAGGTCATCAGCACAACATCAGACCAACAATCAATGAGGGTTCGTACTATCACCGATAGAGATATTAGTTTCAGAAGCATGATTATTGGTTACAAGGTAACTTAATCCAATTGTCTGAATTTTGTTTCTAGATCCTGCATTTATGCAGCACACAAGATGATGAGGGATAATGAGATGTTAGATCTTTGTAGATGGATGTTAGATGAATTATTGATTAACCTAGGGAAGATCAAAAGAGAGAAGAAGGGAACATTCTAGTATGAAAATGTTATTGTCTATTTGATGTCATTTTTCATTAATGAAGCTCCTAGTTTTGGGAAGAGGCAGTGGGCATTTGATATCTTGGTAGGAAGACAATTGAAACAATCTATTGCTACTCTAGGTAGTCAGCGTGCTGATAAAGTTTGGGGTTTCTTCAAGGCATTCTAGAAGGCTATGAAATCTAGAGAGAGGGTTCCAAAGAAATTTGTTGAGAAATACTCAACCGAGATATGCTCATGGTAAAAAAGGATGAAAAATTAATGGAAGAGGTCAAGCCTTGAAAGATATGGATTGAATAAATGGGTTATGAAGTTGATGCTTAGATTCTAGATACTTATGCAAAGATGTTAACTGATGCACCTATAGATGAAGTGGAGAAGTCATTTGGTACCGCAGAGTAGAAAAAGAAAGAGGTTCAAACTGAGTTTAACATGAAGAAGAGTGAGAAGAAATAGAGAAAGGAAAGCAAATTTGTGGAACATGTATCTCAAGACATCAAGGAATTAATAGATGTTGTTCTAAAAAAAGGAAGGAAGAGGAAAGAGCCTAAATTTTTTATTGAACCTATTCCATCAGACTTTGGAACTGAGGATGACACACCCTTAGCATTCAAGAGGGTATTGAGGAAGAAAAGTGAAGAGTCAAAGGAGGAAACAAGGAAGCAATTGGTTAGGAAGGTTACAATCAAGGTACCGGCAAAGAAGAAAGCTCCAAAGGAAACACCTACTACTCCATCCAGTACTGGAAGAAGAAATAATGCGGATGACACCAATATTGCATGACACTGATCTTGCACTTGTTTTTGGTAATGTAACTATTAATCCACCTAAGACTTGTGTAGAATTGGTTGATGAAATAACTAAGGATGGTATGTTGAAGAATGTACAATTGTATTATGAGCATTTGGATGATGAACATAGAGAAGTTGAGGAAGCAGTTTTATTGTATTTGGATATATATAAGAAAGCCTTGTTAGAAATTGAGAATCAAATTCTAGAATAGTTATATAATAATTTAGATGGTAGAAGACTATCAGCAATGGAGGAGGATAAGCGGATAAAAATTTGAGAGTTGTTAACTACCTGTGTGTCCATTACTCCTAAGGAGTTGGATATGACACTTGAGAATGCAGACAGAAAAATCTTTCAAAGTAAGCACAGGATAGTCAGTCTTATGTTAGATAGGGTTAATGAGATTATCAATGAGACCCATAAGGAATGGGTTCAATTCTTTGCTAAAAACCCTAGTTTTTATATTTCATCGAAGCCTAAAATAGAAACTACAAACATCCTAGTTGAAGGGAAAGGTAAAGGTATAGTAGCTACTTCATGTATAATTTTAAAAGATATTAAGATATTAGATATAGAGCCCTCAATAGAATCTAATGTACAAGACACAAAGGTGTTACCAGAAAATGTAGATATATTGGCAGATACTCAGAGTGTACAGGTTGAGGTCATAGTTCATAAGGAGGAACTGACAGTAACTAATACTGCACCAAGTGGTGAAGCCATTGATGCAAGAGAGGATTCTATAAAAGTTATTAAACCATTAGAGGAGAAGGGAATGGAATCAGACAAGGAACCGGTAGCATGCACATCATTGTTGTCAATTGACACCTCGCAGTTTGAACTAAAAAGCATAACTGAGATGAGTTCTACTAAACTCATGATGATGGTTGCATAGAAAATGATGAAGGAAGGATCTATGGACAAAGGAGTTATTGATCAGTATATCCCATTTTTGCATAGAATTGTCCCAGAGTGCAAATTTGATAAAGGAGCAAGCCTATCCAACAAGCTTAAAATAATCACAGATCAAATTTCTAAAGAATTTCAATCTTTACATTAGATATCAAACCGGTAAGCACTGGAGAGGTTTACATAGATTAAGAGAGCTACATTTGATCCAATAATTGAGTCAGATAAAAAGGAGATTAATGATAAGCTGAAATTGATTGATAATGCATTGAGGTAGTGTACAAATATTTATAGAGTATGTTGTAACACAACTTTACTTACAATTGATTTGGATAAGACGATTAAGGAATCTCAGGAGAATATTGTAGGTGTAGTCAATTATTTTGATGGATCAAATTATTTAACTACTTCTATTGATGGTCAGATTTTGGTATTACAAGCTCAAATTTCATCTCTGGAAATAGATAAGGACAAAATCATCAGGAGATCTAGAGGCCTCTGACGTTTGGTGAGTCCCTGGTTGGACTCATTAAGTGTATATAAGAAAGAGTGTATTTATTTGGTTGGTAAGCCCACACCAAAAGAGCTTAAAGATAAAGAGTCATATGGTTGGGATACCTATCTAGAGCATTTGGAGAAAGCCTATCCAGAAATTTTCAAGTATATTCAACTCTAGTAAGGTACTTTGGGACATTATTTGTATAGACTTTCATTCTTCATCCCATTTTTTGGCATTTTTTTGGCATTGATGTCAAAGGGGGAGGTATAGGTTTTGGTTACCAGTAGATGATATTGTGTTAATGGTAAGGGTTTAAGATTTTACCAGTAGAGCTTTCACTAAGAATCTTTGACAGGATGCACAAGTGGTGTTGGTGCGGCTTCAAGATGGAATTCTAGATGCAGAAGGTGATCCTTGATCATGGTTCGATTGATTGGAGGCATCACTTTGCCATGGCGGACCCAGATTAGGTCTGGTACCTATCTAGGTTATGGACCGGTACCATGTTAACGTGTTCTCTACATGTTGTCAGGATGTTTTTATGGATTGGTTCTTGTTGTTTTGGTCTTAAGTCGACATGGAATATCATTTTAATATGGATGTATGTAATGATCTTATTGTAATATCTTTTAGGCGGCCGACCTAATTGGTTTAGGCCTTATGGTTTATATAAATTGATGTAAGATCTCATTGTAGATTGTGTGTCGTGGTCATGGAATGAAATATCATATGCAAAGGAGATTTGGTCGATTATAGGTGATCGATTTGGGTTTATGTAAGAGGTCAAAGGCCTCTGGTATTGAGCTTAACTGGGACTGTAATTAGGCATGGTAGATGCTATCTCTAGCAATTCTTTCTTTTGGATTGTTGTCCAATTATCTTGAGGTGGTTATAACCTCTCTATAGTCAGTGAGACCCCTTTGTAATGAGTAGTATGCTCTAGACAATGTGACTTCCTACATGTGCAAGCCCCTTATTATATCACATACTTTCTACATAAGTATCATCTAACTGTGGGTAGGCTTCCCACCGTGGTTTTTCCCTTTACTAGGTTTTCCACATATAAATCATGGTGCTATGTGGTATGGTTGCATTGAGTTAATTCTCTATTTCATTCTTAAGTTTTATTGCTTACTAGTATATGTTTCTCCTATTCCGATATTCAATGTTTCTGTGCTATGTTTAAAGGTTATAAAGTGGTTTGATTAATAAAATATGTTGACAACTGATTCACCCCCCCCCTCTCAGTTGTCTATTGGTTATCCTAACAATTGGTATTGGAGCTTTGGTCCTCCTTTGCAGAAGCATAACCGCTTTAGGTAGATCCTATGGCAACTAATACTTCAAATCCACTGACAATGATTTTCAGAAGATAAATCCCTAAGCTTGATGGAACAAATTATGGGATATGGAAAATCTAAATGGAGACTCATCTTAGATGTCTTGGCAAGGATATTTGGGAGATCATTGGGAAAGGATATACAGCTTGTGATCCAGCATCTAGCAATCCTACTCCAGTAGACCTAGACACGAATTTTGAAAATGATTGCAGAGCTAGAGAAACCCTCTTGTGTGCACTCATTAATCATCAAATCATGGGATTGACTGATAAATCATCGGCAAAGGTTATGTGGGATAAATTGAAAACTCTGAATGAAGGTTATCCTACTATCAAAATTTCTAAACTTGATGGTTACTAAGTAAGGTATGAGAACTTGAAGATGGAAGATAATGAAAGAATTGCTACATTTATGGAAAGAGTAAATGAGATTGTTATGGGAATTCAATGTTGTCGAGGATCTTTGAGTGAAGATGAAATAGTTTCCAAATTCTTGAGAGCCCTTCCATTGGCTTACAAAATGAAGGCGACTATAATTAATGAATTGAGAAAAATGGAAAACACTTCAGTTAAAAAAGACATTCTAATTAGGAAATTATCTGCTTTTGAGCTTGAAGAATTTGGACCTTTTGGAGTTGCAAATTTTGAACCTACTTTTCATGCATCATCATCTACTAGCAAAAGTGATTGGAAAGCCTTATATGCAAATGAATTGGAAGATATGAGGAAAGACGATGAAGAATTTGAGAACCTTGAAGCCTTATTTGCTAGAAGAGTACCTAAAGGACCGATAGGAAATAAGTATGAATGAAAAGCGCCTTTTAAATGTTTTGCATGTAATAAGATTGGTCATTTTGCATCTAGATGTCCTGAAAGGAATGCAATATTTGAAGAAAGAGTTAAGAATTCATTTAAGACTAATCAAAATGAATATAGATTCAAGAAAAGAAAACAATGCTATAGAGCGGATGAGGAAGGAGTAAGTGATAACTCTAAGGATGAACCAATAGCAGATTCTGCTAGTGGATCCGACAATGGAAAGGAATGGAAGTTCTCTGCTTTAAAATAATATGAACCAGAACTACCTATCAAGAATGAAGAAAAGGCCCTGGCAGTAAAATTTGAAGACAAGGATGAATGGGTAATTGATAGTGGATGATCACATCATATGACTATAGATAAAAGAAAATGTTTGTCCCTACAAGAATACAATGATGGTCAAGTTAGATTTGGGGATGACAAAGCATGTATGATAAAAGGTAGAGGTATTATTTCTCTAGATGGAAAGCATAATATTGATAATATCTATTATTTAGAAGGTTTAAAGAATAATCATTTAAGTGTTGGTCAATTGGTGGACAAGGGATTCCAACTTCAGTTCAAATATAGAAAATGTAAAATCATTAACAAAACTAGTTTGGAGATTGCAATCAGTACTCAGACTGGAGGTAATATCTTTCACTTGAACACTGGTAATAAGACATGTTTGATTGCTCATATTGATGATAGTTGGTTATGGCATAAGAGGTTGTGTCATGTTAATTTTGATTGTATTGATAAGATTGGTTCAACAAAGGTAGTTAGAGGTATACCTAAGATTATATAGCCTCATAATCAGATATTTAAGGAATGCCAATTGGGAAAGCAAGTTAGAACTTATTTTAAGAGCATACTTGGTAAATCTAATGATGTGCTTGATTTGATTCATATTGACTTATGTGGTCCAGCAAGGACTAGAAGCTTTCAAGGTGATAGCTACTTCATGCTATAATTGATGATTATTCTAGAATGATGTGGGTGACTTTTCTAAGGGATAAGTCTAAAGCCTTTTAGAAATTCAAGATCTTTAAAGAAAAGGTGGAAATAGAAACTGGATTGAAAATAAAATGTCTGAGATCAGATCAAGGTGGTGAGTTCACTTCTCATGAATTTAATAGTTATTGTGAGACAAATGGAATTAGGGACTCCTCAGCAAAATGGAGTAGTGAAAAGGAAGAATAGAACCATTTTGGATGCAGCAAGAACTATGATGATGGAAGCCAAATTGCCTCACATCTACTGGAGAGAAGTGGTGAGTACAACAATCTACACATTCAATAGATTTCACATCAAAGGTGAAATTGGTAAGACCCCTTATGAATTATAGTTTGGACATACACCTATTGTTAAATATTTTAGAATTTTTGGAAGTAAATATTATATCAAAAGGGATGATTCAATTCAAAGAAAATCATATAGAAGTTATAACAAAAGAATGTAGAAAATTGTGGAGAGCGCTAATGTGAAAGTGGATTAGAAATACAAAAAATAATCTATATCATATGACAAGGAAGCTGTGGAAATGACCATAATTGAACCGATAATGCCTCAACCGGTACAAGACACTGAGACAGTTACACTAGTACAATAAGAAAATTCAACTATGACTAATGATCAGAATAGTGAACCTGAAGTTCAAAAGACACCAAGGTATGTAAGGCTAAATCATTCTGAAGATCAAATCATTGGAGATAGGAACAAGGGAGCTATGACAAGAAGAAGACTAGAAAATGAAGAGGTGTGTCTTATTTCTCAAATTGAACTGACATCTCTTATTGAAGCTTGTAAAGATAAACATTCATTAAAGGCTATGGAAGATGAATTAGACTAGATAGAGAAGAATGAGACTTGGACTTTAGTTCCCCGGCCTAAAAATAAGAATGTTATTGGAACTAAATGGGTTTTTAGAAATAAATTAAATCAGGATGGTCAAGTTGTAAGAAACAAGGCTAGATTGGTTTGTAAAGGATATTCTCAAATGCAAGGAATTGATTATGGTGAGACATTTGCACCTATAGCTACAATTGAAGTTGTTAGACTATTTCTTGCCTATGAAACTTACAAGAACTATAAGGTCTATCAAATGGATGTTAAATGTGCATTTTTTAATGGTGAACTTGAGGAAGAGGTATTCATTGCGCAGCCTGATGGATTTTCATTGACAGATGATAAAGATATGGTTTATAGGTTAAGGAAAGCTTTATATGGATTGAAACAAGCTCCTAGAGCTTGGTATGGAAGGTTGGATAAATATCTTTTGAAGCTTGGTTTTACTAAAGGTAGTGCTGACACTAATTTATATTACAAGATCACTGATGATGATATTCTGATTATTGAAGTATTTGTTGATGATATCATTTTTGGAGGTGAAGATAAATTATGCATGGAATTCTCTAATAATATGAAGAATGAATTTGAAATGTCCATGATTGGTGAGATGAGATTTTTCTTAGGTTTGCAGATTACTCAAACTAACAAAGGCATCTTTATATGCCAAACTAAGTATCTAAGGGAATTGTTGAAGAAGTTTGGTATTGATAATTTCAAACTGGTAAGTACTCCTATGGTGACAAGTGAGAAATTATCTATCAAAGACACATCTTCAACGGTAAATTCAACAAGGTATAAGTCTATGGTTGGTGGCTTGTTATATCTAACTCGGACTAGACCAAATATTATGAATGTAGTAAGTATTGTTTTAATATATCAAAGTAAGCCTATATAAAATCATGAATGTGCAATAAAGAGGATATTCTGGTATTTGCAAGGAATAATAGAATATGGATTATGGTATTCCAGAGATGATAACTTCAGTTTATGTGCATATATAGATTCAGATTGAGTAGGAGATACTGATGATAGGAATGGTGGAGCTTTCTTTCTTGGAAATAAATTGGTTTCATGGATCAGCAAAAAATAGTCATGCATTTCTTTATCTACTGCAGAAGCTAAATATGTTGCAGCAGCAACTAATTGCACTCAAGTATTGTGGATGAAGCAAATGTTCAAGGATATCAAGGTAAATTATAGTGAACCGATAGTTATCTATTGTGATAACTCTACAACTATTGACATGTCTAAGAATCTGGTATTTCACTCTAAGACTAAGCACATATCAATAAAATATAACTTTTTGAAGGACAAGGTGGAAGAAAAGGAAGTCAAATTGGTTTATGTGAACACTAAAGAGAAGATTGTAGATATATTCACTAGACCATTGTCTTAAGGAATCATTTGAGTATTTGAGAGACAAGTTAGGGGTATCTACCCCTCCCACAAAAACTTAATTGATGGAGCAACCATTATTCTAGTATGCATCATCAACTTTATCCTTTGCTTCAGGTTGTCGCAGTGGTCCTACTACTCAGGCAGAGCAGTCAGCTTTGAGATTCATAGAATTTTGATATATATGTCATATCTTTGGCATTGATGTCAAAGGGGGAGACTTATGTGTGAAAAATTCAGATCAGTTTCAGATTGGACTGCACTCCTCAGGGGGAGTTGCTGGGATTTTTTAGTTTTTCATTGTTGTATCTTCTATGAGAAATGTTTGGCACTTCTTGGCACTTAGATGTTTTCTTTTTCACATTTAGTGTTGCCATCAATGTCAAAGGGGAAGATTGTTGGCTATATGGAGGAATCAATTATGTGTTGCATTGATGTTTTGTCATTGATGCGAACACTAGCTATTATGGTTGGTTGTTTATAGAAGATATTATGTTACCAATAAGGGTTTAAGGTTTTATCGGTAGAGCTTTCACTGAGAATCTTTGACAGGATGCACAAGTGGTGTTGGTGTGGCTTCAAGATGGAATTCATGATGTAGAAGGTGATCCTTGATCATGGCTCGACTGATTGGAGACATCACTTTGGCATGGTGGACCCAGATTAGATCCAATACCTATCTAGGTTATGGACTAGTATCATGTTAACGTGTTCTCTACACGTTACTAGGATGCTTTATGGATTAGTTATTGTTGTTTTGGTCTTAAGATGACATGACATATCATTGTAATATGGATGTATGTAATGATCTTATTGTAATATCTTTTAGGTGGCTAACCTAATTGGTTTACGCCTTAGGGTTTGTATAAATTGATGCAAGATCTCATTGTAGATCGTGTGTCATGGTCATGGAATGAAATATCATATACGAAGGAGATTGGGTCGATCATAGGTGATCGAATTGGGTTTAAGGAAGAGGTCAAAGGCCTCTAGTATTGAGCTTAACCAGGACTATAATCAAGCATGGTAGATGCTATCTCTGGCAGTTCATTCTTCTGGATTATTTTCCAATTATCTTGAGGTGGTTGTAACCTCTCTGTAGTCAGTGAGACTCCTTTGTAATGAGTAGTATGCTCTAGGAAGTGTGCCTTCCTGCATGTGCAAGCCCCTTATTGTATCACATACTTTCTACAGAAGTATCATCTGATTGTGGGTAGGCTTCCCACTGTGGTTTTTCCCTTTACCGTTCTTTCCATGTACAAATCATGGTGTTATGTGGTATGGTTGCATTGTGTTAATTTTTTATTTTATTATTAAGTTTTATTGCTTATCGGTATCTATTTCTGCTATTCTGGTATTCAATGTTTATGTGCTCCAGTTAAAGGTTATAAAGTGGTTTGATTAATATAATCCACTGACAACTGATTCACCCCCCCCTGTCACTCTTAGTTGTCCACCGGTTATCCTAACATATATTGCACTAATGAATAGAGAAAGGGAGAGATAGATAGATTAAAAAATTGTTGATGCAATACATTTGGCATGCACCATATTTGGTGAGTGCCAAATATGGTGCTTACCAAACTTGAAAATGCATTTACTGAATTTTGTGCATGCCATATTTCGCATGCGCCAAAGTAATTTTCTTAAGAAGCACCAATCCTTAGGCTTGGATAAACCTTGGGCATCCAACCTAATGGCTTCAATATCCTTAAGTCTAAGATGCATTTTTCTACAAACATGCAAAATTTTCTCACATTTTTGTTCATGCTCTCCGCCAAGTTTGCATGTGTTTTCATGCAAACAAAACTAAACACAATGACAATGTTAAGATCTCTCTTAGATATCGAGCCATATAATTATTTTCACATTTTGACTATGCTAAGATCTTCATCTCTAATTTATTTTGTTAGTGTGTGTTTTTTGGTCAAAAACCAACATGTTGTATTTTGGGCATAGGTTTTCACTCGTTCATTGAAGTTTGAAACAAATTACATTTTTAGCAACTAAACTTCATTCTATATAATTGGTAAAAAATTGATTTTCAATTTTCTTTCACAAATTTAATAGGAGAGCATGCTTAAATTTCTATTTTTCAAGACGTGTCCACTTCAAATATATATATAAAAATTCATATATTCATCAAAAAGTTAGCCAAAAAAATAGCATAAACTGCATTGTGTTAGTTTCTCACTAGAGTGATTTTCAAAATTCAAAAACAAAGTCAACATTTAAAGAGCACCACATTTGGTGCTATGTTATGCTTTTTTGATAGAAATATGACCAATAAATGTGGTGCCCCTTTTTGAAACCTTTAATCTCCACCATTTCCAAAACAAATTAGTAAATTAGAAAGTAGATATAGAGTACTTCAACTCTTGTTCTTTTTGCATCTTCAAATTTTGAGTGTAACTATCTTCAAATTCTTGTCGAAGTTCAAAGATTGTTAAATTTAGAAGAAAAAAAAAGTGACAAATTGAGACCCTATTTTGGTCCCCCATATTGGTGCACTTATCCTATCCCAGTGGAAGAATTATTTTTATTCCTCTTGTATGTGAAGATTATGGAGTGCAATTCTAGATATAATGTCAATGATCTATGTATGTTGTACTATCAAGTTTACAGGTCCTCTTCTTCTCAAATGGTTGAGTTAATTGTTGTTGTTTATGAAAATGAGGTGTCTATCAAAACTGGTTTAGAGAATTCTTGGCTATTCTCTAATATGTTGTTTTATGTTTTGCATTCTAGAGGATATGTTTATTTGGTTTGTGCATTTTTCCAGTTCAATTTTCTAGCAATGGTTTGATTGGTGAATGAAGTTATGGTGTTTTAATTTTAGCATTGTTAGTTGGATTGGTTTCATGTTGACTTAGGTGATGTATCCTATCTTGATCATTACTTTTTTATCTAAATATACTTTGGTTGTTTATTATTGATGTTGATATGGGTCTCTCCATGGCATGTGTAGATCCATATTAAGTTTGTTGCATTTGAGAATGGTTTTGGGCCAACTAGCTAGTGTGCTATATTGTTCATCTACACATTTGATGTGATGTTGACCTTAAAGGATGTTTTATAATGTGTGGTTCATTGGAAATTGTAATGGTCACCAAAATGTAATGGTGGGTGAAAAATGTGTGAATGAGAGATCAAGAGGAAAGATACTGTTTCCCTCCAAGGAGAGATGAGAGTCACACTATGGATTTCCCTTCAAAAAAATTTCACGCATTACATTAGAAGAGGGGGGGGGAATTGATTAGATTCAACCTCCAAAGAAGAAGATTGAATTCTGAATGAAATGAGAATGATAAGTTAATCCCCTCTTCTACTTGGCATGGAAAGAAAATGATTGAATTATGTATTAAGACTAAGTGAAAATAGACGAGGAACTGATAATAACTCAAGATCAGAGTGTGGGATGAAGTTGTGCACCTAGATTTGGTAGTAATATGTCGAGACGAAGCCACCATGTGAATTTGGGGAAAAGTTGTCCGGACCATGGCAAAAGTGTACACGGTCCTCCAAAAAATCTGCAAAACGAAAAGGGTTTTTCTGCCTCTACAAATGGAGTCCAAATACGAAAGTGCAGCCACATACCTGGAACCTACACATAGAAAAGAGAGGGAAATGGGTTGGGATTCGGGGTTTGGCAATGCAGAGGGCAAGGGAGATGCAGGTTTCAGGGGTTGAGCAGTCTCTGTTCTTCGATCAGGCCAAGGGATTCAATTTCTCATGTGTGAAGGCCCTAATGTGGTAAAAAATTTCTAGGGTCGCAATTTCATGACACTACATTTAGCCCCCACTTTAGTAGGAGTATGAGTGTATGCCAATACTATTGGTAAAGTAAAAGGAAACAAGATTGAAAAGACCTTTACTATGTCAAGGAGGCAAGATGCGCTAAGCCCCCAGTGGACTTAGGATCTTACAAATTTGATTGACAAAGTAAAAGGGAAGATCGAGAAGGGGAGAACCATGACTACAAGTAGAAAAGTTCCCCTCACTATGAGTTATGAAAGAAAGGATACCAAAGATTACAAAGCAAAACAAAGTTCACTAAGTAATTCTTAAGTATCAAGAAGGAGAATATGAACGGATTGTCTTCCCCCACATTAAAGCAATCACACATGCCTTATCAGGAGCAATTTCTTCAAGGTAGGATACACCCAAGAGGGAGAAGAGAGGGAGCACATTATCGCAAGGATTTAGCCCCCAATCGAGGAATAAACCCAAGGATAATGAACACAAAACATGAGGTAGTTTCTCTTTCCTCGGGGTCAACAAGTTGTATGATAAATCGTGTATATCATATATGTATGTGCATATGATAATTGTCATTCCCCAAATAAAGGAAACTTCCTTGGAAGAAAGGAAAGATAAGAGTCTTTTGAGTCAACATGAAAGAGAGAAAAAGAGATCTCAATGGTTTGCATCGTCCTCAAGTAGACATTAAGGGGATAATAGAAGAACATGGATACATATAGAATAATAGTCATAAAAGAGCAAGAGAGGAGAGGGAGAGAAAATCTACAGTGCTAATGTTCCTAATCTAGCACGACATCCACCTCTTGATCTTGTTGATCACTATTTTGGGAAGGTGAGCAATACGCTATAGGAGCGACATTGAGAACAACAAATGAATCTATCACAAGATCCAAACAAGGATTATACCCATGTGGTAAGCTAGGATTAGGGCTTTTCAAAATTAAGTTGATAAATTCTTGTCAACATCAACATATTCATAATCACTATTAGAAGCATTAGGAGTTGTATTTCCTTCATGAATATCATTTTCACTCCTTTCTTCATCAAGGTTTATAGAAAGAGGAGCTCGCACATGAATATAAGTGAAAACCATCAAATATTTTTTGCAACTTATGTATAGGATATTTAGGTTCAACAGCTTGCTTAGGAGAAAAGGGAATCATGTCAATTGTTGGAGTTCTAGGAGATTTAATAGTTTTAGGGACAGCTTCATGAGCTTGAACACGACGTCTTTGCCGGCGTTCTCTCAGACAACAATTTCATTGAGTCTTAGTGGAAGACTGAGAAGGAGGAGGAATATTTGGTGAAGGATGAATATTCTCTTCTTTGATAGTTGAAGGTTTAGGTTGAGGTCTTTTAGGTTGAATAAGGGGAGAAGCAAGCCTCTTCTCTCTATAAGAGGAAGGAGGCGAAATTGTGCCATACAAAGGAGGAATATTAGGTGTAGGAAGGAGACTAGGTCCATCATGAGGAGGAGGTATGAGTCTAAGCTTAGGAGGAATATTATTTTGTTTCTTAGGAGAAGGCATAGACACATCCATAGGAACTAGTTAAGGATCTTCCTTAGGAAGAAGATTAGTTCTATCCATTAGGGGGAGAACTTCATCTTCAAGAATGATAGGCATGTGAAGTGTTGGGGATCTAGGTTGACTTAAGTATAATATCATATCTTTCTTCTATTTTTAATAAGATTGAAAAAGAGCATCTCCTTGATGGAAGAGATTGAAATTGCTTAGGCCAAAAGAAATCAATAGGAACACTAGGGCTTATTTCAGCTGGTTTAAATAAGCTATAGTTCATAGTTATGATTTTTCCATTGTGAGGAAATTTAAAACACTTATGGATTGGAGAAGCAATAGCCTTCATGGAAGATAGCCAACAGTAGCCCAACTGTTATCAGTAATTTGGGTGGTGTTGTAATATTCCTGACATCTCTGAAAGTTTTTGCAAATTTTCAATGTTCCTAGTTTGCAAGGCAATGGCTTCTAAGGGTTTTGGGTTTAATAGTTTAAATCATTATTAAAAAAAGTTTATGTCTCTTATCCTAAGGGAAGGTCTTTTAAATCGTTTCCTTTTTGCCACTTAACCAGAAGGCTCATTGTGTCATTGAAAGGGGCCATTTAAGTCATAAGCCTAGGCGGGTTTTATTTTTACCTAGGTTGGAGCGCTTTATTTTTCCTAAAGTCCTAAGTAAGACCTTTAGGGAATGTATCAGGTTCTTAAAAGTCGAGTAGATCAAGGAGATCCAATTGTGGTCATAAGACTGAGATGGGAAGTTGCACGTTGAATATTCTTCATGACTCAGCAACAAGCAGTTAGAGGCAGGGTCAGGTGGAGATCTAGTGCTTGAAGCAGTGGCGGTTAAGCAGCAAAGGTTACCCTAAACCCTAAACCCTAAACCCTAAACCCTCAAATGAATTAATTGCAGAGCATGTGGCCTAGTTAATGAGATTTAATGTTGACTTTTGCCAAGGTTGCTTCATAAAATCTTGCTTTCTAATATTTTGTTTGTAAAAGGCTTTCACGAAGGGTTCAAAAAGACAAAGTTTGAAGCTTCTGTGAGTTTTCTGGTGACAAGTAAGTTGTTCTATGATTGCCATATTTGCATTTTCTGCTCTTGTGTGTTGGTATTGTCTAGTTATGGGAAATTCAAAGTTTTTATTGAATCAAAAGTTTAAAATAAGATAAACCCTAAACTGTCAAAATGGCACCACGACGGGAATTCAAAGGGAAAATAGATTATCAGGAAAGGGCTATCTGTGATGATTTTTTAGAATAGTTGGTTCAATCTAGGAATAGTTCTGCCAAAGAGAAAGAACTTGTACCCAAATCTCCTCGCTTAAAAATTGGTGATGGTTTGTTTGACAAAGGATATTGGTTAAGAGATCCTCAGATATGCATGTCTAGTCGAGGTCTGTTCAAGGTGGGGTTTGGTCAGCAAAATGCATATGCTCCTACAAACATATGGCAATTAGATTGTGGGAAATTGGTGGTCCCTAGAGTTTTTATGGATGTTGACTTGTTCACCCAAATTGCCAAGAATTATGACTCTATTACCAGAATTGTCAGGAATGTAAGTGGAAGCCCTTTGATTGAAGTTATAGCCAATGAGATTAGAAAGGTTTTTCGGCTAAATGAGTCTTCAAATCATCTAGAGCTGATTGATTTTGAAATGTTAAAGAAGGTCTATGATACTCAAAAAGACCATCTCAGAGGTGGACCAATGAGGGAATTCTTTGCAAAAATAGGAGGGCTAACATTGGTAGGGCCTAGTACAGTTGAACCTTTCCCTTTGAATATTTTCACTTTGAGGACTAAAGGAATATATTGATCTCTGTGTCAGATTTTTGGAGAGGATGTAGAAAATGCTATGCCAACTCATTATATACTCATGATGGCACAAATTCTCAATCCATTTATAGCAGTAGCTTATGACTTTGCACCTTATCTAGAAAATGTGATCCATGAGGGTTTGATTGGGATTAATAATACTAAGATGGAAATACCTTCTGGCTAGTATTCTTTGTTAATGCACATGTTCTTATTCAAGGGTGTAGATTATTTTGCAAAGGGTATGGACTTACTGAGAGTTAAAGATGGTGAAGACATGCCAGTGAAGTTATGGAGTGGAGATCTATCCTAGGATAGAGAAGATGGTAGTTACTTAAAATTTGATAGATGTTTTGCATCAAAGTTAAGAATTCTCTTGTGTCAAGAGAATCCTAGGATCCCAAATGTTCTTCTTGAATTTATCAGACCCAAGGAATTTGCAGAAGATATCAAAATTGTGCACAATTGGAGTGATATAAGTTTATATCCTAGTTCTACTATTTTTAGAGTGTATGGCTTTAGGGGAACTCCATATTTGCTCCCTTATCAGGTTCCCTTGAAAATAGGTATTGCTAAGATCATAAGGCAGATTGGGGGTCTGTAGGAAGCATAATTGACAAATAAGGGCAGAGGAACAATTTTTCCAAACATTACCATGGCACACCAATTTGTGATTACTAAAGGGGGTTGGCTGCATTTTGATGAGTTCTTCAAGCCCTATAGATTGGCAACAATAGTTGCAAGATTTGCTGACCCAAAGGATTTTTTCAATGGTATGTTCAGAAAGAAGGTTCAGTGTGGTGCAAAAGTTCATCAATTCCACTTCCCTTAGGATTTAATGAGGAATGAGTTTAATCTAGTAGACCAAGAGGTGAAGAAAGAAAAATGGTTTGTATGTAAGAAAACTCTTGACTTTGTCCAGTATTTTGATAAGAGTTATGATCCATTGAAGAGCTTCCATCCATTTGGGGAAAAGATTAAATTTTTAATAGAGTAATTTGAGGACACCATGCAAACTCTAAATGAGAAGAAAGATGCAGTGATAAAGGCAGACCCTAAGAAGGCCAAACTCATCCTGAACAAACCTATTTTTGCTAAGATCATTCATCCCAGTGAATATGTAATATATAAGAATTCAGGCTATAATGTGGTAATGCCTAGGAAGGATGAGCCTTCTACATCAAAGGGAAAAAGGCCAATGGAGGATGTTCCTGAGTCCCAGACTTCCCCAAAGAGGTAGAGATTGGAAGAAGAGGCACAACCAAGTGAAGCTATGTATTCACCTTCCCAGTCCCCATTACCTATAGGTGATGAGCAGGTCGTAGCTAAGCAACTAATCCAATTAGGAAGATTCAGACAAATTTCTTTCACTTATGGAGAATTGCAGGAGGGAGTGCCAGAGGAGCCATGAGGTTCTAAAATGGATCTAACTATTGATGAATTTGTTGGGAGAGAATTGGATCTTGTTATAAAATAGGCCTGTGATGAGTTTTTGGCCGATGACAATTTTGTGATGTCAGGAGCCTTTTTGCAATTTGTTTGGAGAAAGCATATGGATCAAATTTAAGGAGAGATGTGGAAAAAGGAAAGTTGAGAAACCAAGTAAAGATCCATCTGATATTGAAGCAGAAATCAAGCAAGAAATGATAAAGGAATTTGAGTTGATTACCTCAAAGGAGGGGAGAAAATTAGTTGAAAGTGCTAGAGTGCTAATTCTCCCAGAATGGGATATAGCCGATGCTGTGGTTTTTGATGCAGTAAGAAAAGAAACCAAACCCCTAGAGGGGATCACCTATAGTAATGACCATGCAGCTCTTGTAATAAGGTCATTAAAAAGAGAAGAGAACAAAAAAGGGGGTGAATCCTCGAGGTCTGATTATTTAGGGGGGATGATAGTGAAGAGGGTTAAAGATATAGGTGTAACAGAAGCTACTGGCATGACTTTGGAGTCTACTAAATTTAGTATGGCAGTGGCTAAGAAAGAGGCAAAGGAAAAGGTAGATCTTCAGGAAAAGTTAGAAGTAGTTCTCAAGGCCTACAATGATGCAAAGCTTGAAATCACTTCTAGGCACAAAACAATTGCAGAATTGAAAGCTAGATTGGAAGGACAATAGCAAAAGGGTGAGTCCTATCAATTGATGATTGCCTCTTCTCCTACCAGGCCCCCTCCTTCAAGTCCTCTAATTGAATTTCCTCCTTCCACCATGACTTTTGGCTTTCAGTCAATAGATAGTGCTCAAGATGAAATTGAAAGGTTAAAGTAGGCTCAGTCAATATTGGCAAAGAAGTATGAAGAAAAAGTCAGAGACACTATTCTGAAATTTTTTGATACTGTGCAGGTAGAAATTGTATATTTAAACATGAAAAGAATAATAAATCTCTTTGATTCTTTGAAGGAGGAAAAGGCTACTTTGGATCCAGTCTTAGACAAGTGGATTGCAAGAGAACCAGACTTAGAGTCAATATATTCATTGTCTCAAGAAGAAGTAGATGTTGATGATGTAATTAAGTCTACTTATGAATTGGTCAAAGACTTGTCTAGGTTTGCAGCTGAAAGAACAGAAATTGAAAGAAAGGTAGGTTTATTCGGGCAAGAATATGCCAAGGAAAAGTCTGAATTCTTTCCTGGAGGTTTCTTAGGTGCCAACAAGATGAAAGAAAAGGAAGTGTGGATTGAGGAGCTAGGTCACAAGTTGTCTCAAAGGATAAATAATATCATAAATATGGAAATACCTTTCTGTTTATTCAAACTATTGAGGAAATTAAGAAGGCAAAATAATAATTTGGCTTTTTAGAAAATGAAGTTAAACAATTAAGGATGAAATGGAAAAGTTTGAATAAACAAAGGCATAAGATTATCAACTTTCCTTGGCCCAATGATGAGACATTCAAAGTATGGGAAAGTAAGTACATTTTGAAAGAGACAGGAGAACAAGAAGGTCCCACTAATGCTCCAACATGTGACAGTTCATTGGCATCTAGAAGTAGTTTTCTTTTTGTAAAAGATTTTGGGTAATTGGAAGCTCGAAGAGTTCAAAATATCTTAAGACAGAGGCACCACGTGTTAGGAACCTACTCTTTTTGTCCTTTTCCAGTTCAATGACGAATCGGTTATAGAAGTATGGATTCCAAAAGCAATTATCCTTCTCCCTCAAGTGCAATCTTGTAATCAGTGTAACTTTTGGAGGGAATAGTTGTCAGGATAGGAATATTCTTCTAGGGAAGTCTAAAGCTTGTCGCATCCAAAATTCCATAAAAGGATACCAAGACTACCTAGAAATAGATCACATAAATTTTGTAGTGAAGCTCTGGAAAAATATATGCATTTGTTTTTGACATTCTGAGTCATTCTTATATCTCTGTAATCTTTGATGAGGGAATAATATACAATCAAAAATATTTCAAGCTCAGATTTGTGTTGTCTTTATGTTTGCATGTTGGTTTTTCATTTTTAATTAGATAATCAAGGATTGTTTAATTAGATGATTTGCAAGGCAATTGATGGGAATGTTTTAAGTTTTTTTCTTGAGGAAAATTAAATATACTTAATTCATCTTCATTGATATCAATATATTCACATGAATTTGATGACTAGGTCTAGTACAGATTGGAAATCTGCGTATGTCAGGCATATACAGATTTAATAGATCAAAATAGTGGTATGTATATGAATTTTGTTGTCAGATTTTAGTCTGGTTTTTTATGACTCTGATGTCCGGATAAGGCACTGGTTTAAATTGCTAGTATTTGTGACATCTTTGTGGTCCTATATAATCAAAACAAATGTTTAATTCATATTTGGTTGCACTAAATTGAAGGAGTTTGCAGAAATTTGCACTGGTTTTCTATAAACCATCTGCTAGGTTGTGAGAAAGTAGTCACAATTAGGTTCACTTGCCTAACCTTTGTACAGGTTGAAGTGTAGGAGGTTTTTCCTTCTAAACCTCGTTAATGTTGTCTTCTTTCCTATTCTTGTTGTTCTCTTCTTGTGTAAACAGAGGCATAATTTGTGAAGAAAAAACAAAGTAATCAGAAAACGAGACAAACACCAACTTCACACATAATTGCTCAGAAGAAGGAATGATAAAAAAGTTGGCATCCATAGATTTAGTATGAATTTTAATAGGAAGGGTGATAGAGCCAATGGTAAGATAAGAGAATCCACCAAATAACTTCACAACCACATTAGAAGCATCATATATTGGTTTATGCAATCGTAGAGTGAAAAAATACTTCTCAGTGATGGCATTAACCATGCAAGAGGGATTAATAAGGGCACCATGACAAGGTATATCCTTAACCTTCACAACTATGTATAAAGGGCCATCAGGTGCTCTAATTGTCTCACTAGGGTCAAATGCAATACAAGGATCCTTAGGCATATCTTGTTTTTCTACCATATTTACCAAGTTTGGAGCCATAGAAGTAAATTCTTCTGAGGAAAAAGAAGTATAATCAGTCTCAATCACGTTAGAGGTATGAGAAGGAAAGGGATCAGTGAAAATCTTAAGATTTTGATTAGGAGGAGATACTGATTTATTCCCTTTATCATTCGCACCTACCATAGATATAGTATTGTTATCAATAAAATCTTGAATCTTATTGTTCAATGCGGAACATTTCTCATTATCATGACCATGCTGATGATGAAATTGACAAAATGAATTGTTATCAAAATAAGAGGATGCTACCTTAGAAGGGTCAACTGGTTTTATAGGAGGAAATTCGATAACATTTCTTTGCAACAACTGAGACATAATACTATTCATTTAAAGGAGTAAATTATCTTTCTCTTTTGAAAAATTTAGGAATAGGAGGCACACTCGTTGTAGCATTCACATTGTTGTTGTTGATTGTATCATTAACCTTGATGAAGCTTTTTGTTGGTTTGAACTTCAAAAATGGTTGTTGAACACTCTCCCCCATATCACTCGGAGCCATAGGAGTGGATTGCTCCATTTGACTCATAGCTAGTTCATAATTGTTGAGTGTTGCGCACAACTATGGAAAGGAAGTAAACTCAAACAAAAGAAGCTTTTCCCTAATATCTTTGTGTAAATTAGAAATGAAAATTATTTGAATATCATTATCAGGTACAGGAAAATAAATTTGAGCACACAAATGCTTATATCTACCAATGAAATCAGTCACTTTTTCTTTAACACCTTGTTTACAATGCATTAAATTTGTCAAAGTAATTTTAGGACCAATATTGTTTTGAAATTGCTCGATGAAAGAATTTGCCAGTTGTTCAAAAGAAGTGATAGAATAAGAAGGAAAAGAGCAATACCATTGTAAAGCCTTATCTCTTAGTGTTCTTGTAAACAATTTTGCAAGCAATCTTTTCTCATAAGCAAAATCGGTACACAAGGTTTGAAATATTTTGACATGCGTAAGAGGATCACCTTTTCCATTATAGAGTTCTAATTGAGGGATATAAACATGTTTAGGTGGCACAACTTTAACAACATCAAGAGAAAGTGGGCTTGTAACATCAAAGATGGGCACACTAAACTTGGATTGACTCATAGAAGCAATTTCTTGTTGTAAGGAAGACACGGTTTGAGCAAGATTGTAAATTGTTGCTTTAATAGAAGAATTGATGTTAGCCATAGTTGATTGAGAAGGTGGTGTGATGTTATTGAAAGAAGGCATGGACTGAGAATAGGGTGGTGGGAAATTATGATAAGTAGGCATAGGTGATGATTAGGTAGGAAAAGGGACACTTAAAGGAGGAACAAAGTTTTTGAAGGAATTGCCCCCTTGTGTCACATTGATTGGTTGAGGAATAATAGGAACACTTATTGAAGACATAGATAAAGATGGAGGATTTAATGAAGAGGGATTTCCCTCATGACTAATTATTGTAGGGATGACATTTTGAGTAGAAGTAGCCATGATATTGGAGGTAAAATTTGGAATACTAGTCATAAGAGTAGTCAAAGGAACAGAAGGATTGACTTGTGTTGAAGGTTGTGAATAACCTAGGGTTTCAACACAACTCTTGATAGGCATGACATTAGAATCAAGAATATGTGAAATTCCATGGAATATATCAATTCCATTCTTATCACTTTGAATCATGCATTTAAGGCCTTCAATTAATGGACGAGCTTCACTATTAGGGTATTCTTGGGACATCCATTGTTGAAAGTTATCAAATTGATTGTCCAATTTGGAAAGTTGATCTATAGAGACTCTAGTTAAAGTTTATTCTTCATCATGGGATTAATAAATGGGGTAAATAGGCACATTATTAGGATGGGAAGAATTAGCATGATCCTCATTAAAGAAGTTGCCCAAATTAGGCTCCATCTCCTCAGTAATTAAACCTTGGGAGGCCTTAATTCCAATGCTTCGTCTAATAGGGATAGTATAGGTAGGACTAATAGTGGTAAAATTCATGCCCTAGAGGAAAAATTTGAATTTTGAATTTTGAATTATAAGAACAAAGCTTACAAAATTGAGCAATGCAAAATTTAAAAAATAATGATTAAACAATTTGAACTTTGTTGGAGAAAGAAAAAGACACAATTTCCAAAGATAATAAATCAAAGGACATTGAAATTTTAAAATTACAGCCAAGGGGATACCACTTAATTTTAAAATTAACAAAAAATTTTAAATTACGGCCAAGGGGAAACCACTTAATTTTAAAATTAGGGCAGACTATAAGTAACCTCTTAATTTTAAAAAAAATTCTTGAAATTTGAAATGTTGAATTTTGGAGGTATTTTCGATTCTAGAGGGATGAAAAATCGACAAAATCAGCCAATCTTCTAGATTTAGGCTATTAAATACAGTCATAACAGTCTCTCGAAATTTCAGGAAAAAAGTCGAGGACCGTGGTTGGAATACACATGGTCCGACCAACTTTTTTCAAAATTTTTCAGGGATGAATATTACGATGATTTTAAAGCTAACCCCAAAAAATTGGTGAATTTTACGATTTCTAGATGGGTGAAACTAAGGTTCAAATGTAAAAATAGAACCCTATTAGGGTTTAGAAGAAAAAGAGGAATTGAATTCAAAATTTGAAAAAGGTCAAACCTAATGGATAGGGACACCTTGGAAAATGTTTAGAAATCTGAATTTGAATGAAATTGATTGAAATTTGACCAAAATCCAATTCAATTTGAAAATTAGGGTTTTAAGACCTAACCACTTAATTTTGAAATTTGAATTTTGGGAAAAAGGAGGGAAATTAAAAATTTGAATTGTAGGAATGAAAACAAGTTTGAGAACAATCACAAATCTGAAAATTAAATGAAAATCCAATTTTGCACAAGTTCAAGATGATTTTTTAAAATTAGGGTTTTAAAAAGTAACCGCTTAATTTTGTAAATTTGATTTGCAAATTGAACAAGACAATGAGGAAATTGAATTTAACTAACAAAACAATTTTCAGATCTAAGATAACCACACAAGAAATTTCTACAAATCACAAGTTCAATTCTAATTTAAAAAATAAACTAGGGTTTTGAATGAATGAACCACTAAGTTTGTAGAATAATTAAACTTGTAAATGAAAAATATGCAATTTTGTTCAAAGGAAACCATGCTTCATGTCCGGTTCACCAAAATCTAATGGTTACCAAAATGTAATGGTGGCTAAAATATGTGTGAATGAGAGATCAAGAGGAAAGCTACCCTTTCCCTCCAAGGAGAGGTGAGAGTTTCACTATGGATTTCCCTTCAAACACTTTTCACGCATTACATTGGAAGAGGGGGGGGGGGGGGAGTTCAGATTCAACCTCCCAAGAAGAAGATTTAATTTTGAATGAAATGAAAATGATAAGTTAATCCCCTCTTCTACTCGGAATGGAAAGGAATTGATTGAATCATGTATTAAGACTAAGTGAACAAAGATGAGGAAATAATAATAACTCAAGATCAGAGCATGGAATGAAGTTGTGCACCTGGATTTGGTAGAAATATGTCGAGATGAAACCACCATGCGAATTTGAGAAAAAGTTGCCTAGACCGTGGTGAAAGTGTACACGGTCCTCCCAAAAATCCATGAAATGAAAAGGGTTTTTTTTCCTCTGCAAATGGAGTCCAAATCTGAAAGTACAGCCATGTACCTGTAACCTACACATAGAAAAGAGAGGGAAAGGGGTTGGGATTGGAGGTTTATCTTCAGATCAAACCCCAGTTTTGGAATTAACCAAATGATGAAAGAGAGTACTTGCAAGTAAATGTAAATGAAAGATTGAAATGTAAATCACCTCAAGGGAAGTTGTGGATAGAATGTTGATAGAAATGCTTGTATGAAGTTGAATGTAGGAATGGATCTCCTCTTCAATGATTGTTTTGTTCTCAAATTCTGATTTACTTATCCTCTCTGCAAGAATTCTCAAGCCTTTGCTGCTTATGGAGAGAAACAACAGGAAACATAAACAAAAGACAACATATAACAAGGTTTATACAGAAACCTTCTACACTTTAAGCTTCCACTTAGCTTAGGTGGGTATACCCTTTGTGATCATTCTTTCACAACTGCAATTAGAGACTTACAAAGAAAATCAATGCCAACCTCTGCAAACCCTATCACTTTGAACACAACTCAACATAAAAGAAAGACTTGTAATCCTTTTCATTGATCACCAAGAAGGTTATAGAACCTAGAAAACTATACCAGTGCCTTATCCTAGGCTTCAGAGTCACCTAAGCTATACAAGACTTCTGAATTTGGCCATTCACATACATCCTATCACTTCAACTTCATCAACTTAATATATGCCTGACATATATGTAATTTTTTCCTTTATGCTAAACCTGTTCATCAAATTCAAGAAAAAAACACTATTGATTCACTAATAGAGGGGTTTTACATATATTTAATTCCTCCCATTGAGAGAAAACCCTAAAACACATCTGTAAGCTTGCCTTGCAATCCCCATCCAATCAAATAACCCTTGATTATCTAAAAGAACATAGTAAATCAACAAATGCATGCAAGAAGACAACAAAAATATGAGCTCAAAATGATCTGGTCTATATATTAATATCCATCATCAAATTCTACATAACTCAGAGTAATCTTCTCAAAACCAGAAAAAAGCCCTAAATATATTCTGCCAGAGTTTTCTTACAAAATTCTTGTGATCCTTTACAAAATGAGAAGAATATAGGATAAGAAGGGGAGGGAAAACATTAGGTCTGCATCAGAAACTGCCAAGTGTCCCTTTTCCCAACTAAATTTCATTTCCTTTCTCCTTCTCATGGAAACTACTCTCAAAATATTTGAGACCTCTTGAAAATAATTGAAGAATTGAACTCCTCAATCTGAAAGCTTTCCAACGACATATAATACTTGCTATTTCGAGAAACAATAACCTCTTAGCCGAATTAAACTTGGAATGAAGACCATCATTTAAATTTTTGCATTTTATATTAAGTCTGCACTATATATTTAATTTTAATTTTTTGCCTGATTTTTGGCCTGACGCCTGCCATGTGTCAGCCTGTGATTCACTGATGGGGTCCACTAGGTGCCACCTCACTGATTCACCACATCATCTACTCCGTCACCACCACCTGTCCACCATGTCATCGACACGTCATTGCCATATCATCACCACGTCAACGGGACCCGCGAGCTCACCTGCCACTTGGCCCTGCCATGTCACCTTTCACCACTTCACAAAGGGTAATAGGCATGCATCTTTCCTTTGCGAGATCACGCGCACCGTCGAATCTTGATGAACCTGCACGATCTTTAATCCTTTGCTTTTCCACACGTGATTTTCACCATTTCGTGATGGTTATTCTTCGAGCATTTTCCCTTTGCGAGATTGTACACACCGTCAGATCTCTTGCAACCTACTCACCAGTTAAGTCACCCTTTCACTGCAAAATTTGCCTCGGGAACCATGCCCAAGTGGGGTCCACCTGGCCGCCACTTGATCTCCTTGGTCACCTTGTGAAATGCTCCCGTGTGCATGGGGTCCGCCTGGGCGCCCAACCAACACCTTGTGTCAAAAGCTCTTAAGGATTTGACACTATGAATGGGTGGAGATTTACATTTAAACATCAAATACTTCCATTCCCTAGTGAATGTGGGATAAATGTATTTTTCCTGGCAATGTGCATTTTGCCTGAGGGTTTCAACTTGGTCTATACCATGCCTGTAGAGGGAGGTCTTTGCCATTACACCTATGAGATTGCATTTACTTAAAGTCTAAACATGGCCTATAACATGCCTGGGAGGAGGGAGGCATGGCAGAGTTGTGGAGGCTGGGCTTTGCACCTACCACATTGTGTTGGCTTGGAAGTTTTAAACTTCCCAAACTCCACTCTCCACACAAGGGCTTCATTGGCATGCACCTCATGTAGGGGTGGTTAGGCAATTTAACCACTTTTTGCATTATGCTTGAGAGTTAAAATGGCATTCAACCATACCGCACTGCCTTCACTGGTTTCCATGTGGGGAGAGGATGTTGGAATGTTTGTAGAATCTGGGCTTTACACCAGCCAAAGGCATTTGCTGAAAAACGCTTCATGTTCTACTACCCAACCACAACACGTGAGGGAGGAGTATGCTGCACCTTGCCAATTGTATTTCACCTTGGAGTTTACTCATCCATGCTAAAGGAGGGGGTTTTACACTTCTGCACTTTACAATCACATTCACCAATGCTACTACAAATTGCATAATGTATGAGATTTGTTGCATTGATATGATAAAACCTGTCACATTCTTTCAAAAATGGAGGTAACAAAGATGCACTGCATCTACACCCAACTTGGTTTTAAGACTCTCCTCCAAGTTTTTAGAATCTCTCTGTGAATTATTTGAGGTTTACAACTAGCATGCAAGATATACATCCATTAATCCATAAATGACAAGTCAAATGAAGTCAGCTCTCACTGTCATATTGGCGAGTTGTAGTCGAGCTGACATTGACATACATTGCCATGAATTTAAGACCATTTCGCCATAAGATTAATGAATGGGCATGAGCCAGGTCGGGCCCCAAAGTGGGTCTGACTAAAAAAAAAATTGTTTTCATGCAACTGACCTTTGAAATGCCTCACGAACCTTAAACATACCTCTAGAATCAATCAACACCATTTTTAGATCATCAAACTGATTTTTGCAACTTTCAGGCGCCTGCACCACATTTTTGCATTTAATCGCAAAGACGTAATATTCAAACTGGTCAAAACACCTTTCTAGACCTTGTAAACTGATAGGCGTGTACTCTGATTACAAACATAAACTTTGCCAAGCAGTTTCTCAAGATGAATCCCAAGTGAAGAAATATTAATGGTCAAAGATGACCAACTGGCTTTGTCAACATTGTGGACCTGATGAAGTCAATGCACAGACAACTCATGATACCTTTCTTAAAAATATCAAACGATCTCTGCAGGCCCTCAAATCTAAGGCATAGGTACCTTGAAATACATATCCAAACTTAGAATGCTCAGTTTGATGAAAAGGCCGACTGGTTGCAAATGGTGTGCTCATGAAAATAGCCACATTAACTGATATAGCAATGAAAGTATGGAACATTGAATAAGGTGTCTCAAGAAACCCTTTTGCAAACTGATCAAATGGATTGGCAGGAGCTTAAAATTTGAAACATAGCTTGTCTTTTATACCAGCAATAGCCCGGAAAATTTTTTTTGACATGACATTTACTGGGGCATCTTTTACAAATGTGCAAAATAAGGCTCTGACTAGTTGTCGAAATAGGGACTTGTACAAACCATAAACTGCAAACGGATTGAACTTACCAAACTGAGCAAATGGATTCACAGGGACTTGAAATTTTGCATGTTCACTCACATTTATGCATAGAATTCAATACACCTTGAATTTCACCATGACAATCAACCAGTCAAAATTTATAGGTGCTCAAAGTAGGCTACTTAATAAAATCTGCATTTGCACCTAACATGCACTTTCAGCTCACCCCTTGAAATGGGTACCTGATAAATTGATCCAAACTCAATTATGAAAGTTGCAAAACACTTCATAGGACAAATGAAATGCATACAACAAGTTTCCAAAGCCTTACCCCTTGAAAATCAACTGAGTCCATTTTACCCTCTCTCTAACTAGGCCATTCAAACTGACTCATTTTATGATCATTTGGAAATGCAGAGCAAAATTTTGAAATGGGCCTCTCAAATTCACTCAAATTTAATGAGTCCCAATAGGTTGAATCCTTGACTTGAATACAACACCTAGCCTTGAAAGGAGACTTGAGATGCTCAGTGCTTGAAAGGGATGCTTGAATGCTCTTGAACGCTTGATTGCCAATTTTCACCTTATTGAACTTATCAAATGAGAGGGTAAATGCAACTTTTATACTTGTCAATTAGGGTTACTGAAACTAATTTTTGTCACAGGATGACATTGGGGAAGTTTTCCCGCTCACTGCACAACCTTCAATGCAGACTGAGGAAGGGTCCAACCCCAAAATAGGGCAGGTGACAAGGGATCCACACCCCTATCCTAGGAGGACAGGGGTGCCATGCCCCTGTCTTGCCCTTTTTTGCAAGACAAGATGCAGGTTAGGCTGTGTAGAGGGAAAGGGAGATGTAGTTTTTGGGGGTTGAGCAATTTTTGATCTTCAATCAAGATAGAGGATTCAATTTTGCATGCGTGAGGACCCTAATATGGTCTAAAATTGCTAGGTTCACAATTTTATGACACTACAGAAACATTTTGAAAGGATGTGTTGTGATGATTTTGGGTCCCCTCTATCTTCTAGAGTGGACCACATTTGATATTTTTGGTCTGAGCATCGTAATTTATGTAATTTTTTATATTGTTTATGACCGACCTAGTTGAGAGTTTCAATGAATTGCACTATTTATATAGGAGTGTATATGTATGAGTTGAGAGTGGGATGCATGGGAATTGTTGTGAGGTGGACATGAATGATACACAAGTAGATTTAGTATAGAAAAAGTATGAAAGGCGGTTCAAAAGTGGTTTGAGACAATGTTTGTTGTTAGATGTATTTTTCATGATATTGTTTTCTTGATACATTAGTTCAGGGAAAATTTAATGATTAGGAGATCTTGTTCATTTTAGGTCATTTCATCCTTTGCACCTATCAAAATAAGGTATGTTCCTTTTGGGAATTTGTGCACCTTTGTATCTTTCCCTACGCTTGTGCACCTTATTCTTCCATGTCATTTTGGGGGCAATGTGTTGAACACATTGAAGACTGGGAGGGAGGTTAATTAGTTCAAACCTAACAAAACTTTACTTTTGATCAATTAAACCTCAAACCACAATTAACTTATTACTACAATTATGGAACTTGAAAACAAAAAACACAACACACACATGAACACCATATTTGTGTGGAAAATCCTAAATAGGGAAAAACCATGGTGGGAATCACACACACAATATGCATAACTAATTATAATGTTTAGGTTGAAGGCCAAGGAGATGACAACCCATGAAAGATTTACAAGACTATGGCATACAACCTTGGCACAAGATACAATGACGCACAAACCACAAAAAGGAACAAGCCATCTTTAGAAAAATGAAGAGGATCAAATGAACTAAAATGAAAAAAGATCTCTTGATCATGAAATTATCCTTGAACCACTATGTCAAGTCACCAATATCATGGAAAACACATCTAACAACAATCATTGTCTCAAAGATCTTCACAAACAATCTCTATCACACTTCTATTATACCAAATCTGCTTATACATCATTCATATCCACTTCACATCAATTCACATACATCACATACTCAACTCACACATCCACACTCTGATATATACAAGATAATTAATTGAAACCATTAACTAGGTCAACCAAAAACATAACATATAAAATTACATAAATTAGGCCACTTGAACCAAAAAAATCAAATGTAATCCAATCCAAGAGATGGAGATGACCCAAACTTATCACAACACATTCTTTCCAAATTATTCCAATGAATCACACATGCTAACACATACTCCAAGGTCAACATCAAATGAAATGTGTAAATGAACAATATAGCACACAAACCAGTTGACCAACAACCATCCTCTAATGTACCAAACTTAATATAGATCTACACATGCCATAGTGAGACTCATATCACGATCAAAACTCAATTACCAAGGTATATCCAAACTAGAAAGGCATGATCTAGATAGGATACACCACCTTAGTCAACTAGAAACCAACCTAGTTGACAATACTAAACTTATAACACCATAACTTTACTTTCCAGTCAAACCATCAGTACAATATTGAACTAGGACATCAAACATACCAAATAAAAATGTCATTCAAGTTGCAACACTTAAAACCACATATCACGGAACTTCCAAGTATTCTTTGGACATGTTCTAACAGACAACCCACTATCAAAAATAGAAATAACTAACTCAATCATCTTAGCAACAAAGGACCTATATACTTGATAGTACAACATACATAGATCATAAAAATTATATCCATAATTGCACTCCATAACCTTCACACTAGAGGAATAAAAAATATTCTTCAACTAGGACATTAAAAACTTTTTCCTGCATAAATATTGATTCCTACATATTGAAACTTACACTACACCAACCTTCTAAAAACACCTCATTATCACTACTAGATGACACAACAACATCAAGCCATGCATTTCCAAACTATTTGCAATACATTGTGACATCAATGAAAACACAAGATAGGTTGGCATCAATAATATAAGACAATAACTCAAGTTTCTAACTTCCTCCCCCTTTATCATTGATGGCAACCTAACACCAACAACAAAGAAAATTGAACTCTCTCCCAATTTATATCTCTCTCCCCCTTAGATATCAAGGACAAAGGGAACTTGACTAGACTCTCTCTCTCTCTCTCTCTCTCTCTCTCTCTCTCTCTCTCTCTCTCTCTCTCTCTCTCTATAGATATATATATATATCTAATAACTACAACATTCATTTCTTCACTAAGAGTAGCCACCACACCAATCCAAGGGAAAAAGGTAAACTTTATAACTCCACTACATAGATGCACCATCTGAATGCATCTAGTTTAAATAAGGGACAATGAACCCAAAATTTTGTTAAAGATACTCAAGGGTATCCTTTGCCAAATCTTTAGTAAATATATCTGTTAGACAACTTAGATAACCAGAAGACAATTGAGAGGGGGGGGGGTTGAATTAGTTGTCAAAAAATTACAGAACATTAAGCATTCAAATCCTTATTATCGAGACACATAAACCCAATACCGGAATCATAAACCAAATACCAGAATAAATGATATATCAATTAAGTATAAACATAAATCAAATAATAGTTACCATCCATCTAGAACACATGACACCAATATTTGTACGTGGAAAACCCAGTAAACGGAAAAACCATAGTGGAGAGCCTACCCACAGTCTGATAATACTTTTGTAGTATGTATGTGATTACAAAATGAGGGGCTTGTGCATTTAAGAAGACCAATAACCTAGAGTGCACTACTCATCACAAAAGGAGCCTCACTGACTACAAAATAAATCCAAACTATAATCCGAAAAGAAAAGTGAACTACAAAGATAGCATCTCTTATGCCTAAGTATAGTTCCAGTTAAGCTCAATACCAGAGGTCTTAAACCTCTTACATAAACCCAATTCGATCACCTATGATTGACCAAAACTCTTGCATATGATTACATCATTATTTGCATATAGGTAATCATATTACCATCCCATAACTATAATCCCATATGCCCATTGTGAGATACTTGATCAATCCCAAAGACACTGAGAGGGGGGTGAATTAGTGTCTAACCGATAAATGAAATATTTAAACTTGTTTGCAACTTTACAACCCAAATTAATGTACTAGTAAACAAGCAATAAATCAATAAAGAGAATTAATAGTATAATCATCAATGCATACCATAACACATATTTTTGGCGAGGAAACCCGGTAGGGGAAAAACCTCGGTGGGATTTGTGACCCACAATATTTACTTGCTGACCAATATGAATAAATATTACTGATACAATAGGGGCTTGCACATTCAGGAAGACCAACAGCCTAGAGGTTGCTGCTCAATCACAAAAAAGAGTCACACTGACTACAAAATTGGATAGTTAAATCCAATGACAATGTACTGCTCAAAATAGCATCTACAATGCTAGATTCAGTACCTGTTTAAGCATTGTCAAATACCTCTACCATAAACCTTTCTTTTCTCTACTCTGCTTTTATTCGCTCATCAAAATTATTACATCAAAATGCATATATAGATATTCGCTCTAATATTCATTACCTAATTACATATCCTTGCTTCACTTACATACCATTCATATTTTTCACACTTACAAAATGACCTATAAGATCTCATACATATATGAGTCTTTACAATACATCATGTTGGTTATATAATATAATTATAATACAAGACAATATAATTTCCATGTCGACTAGGGTGTCGGTAAGATCTTTTGTCGATGTAGACTGGGTGCTAGTGAGAATAACCTATAGTGCCTGCTGGTGCCAGTAGATGATGTCTATTGTCAGTGTAATTTGTGAACCATATTACCAATTGGTTTCCATCAATGACAACATCAACTATTTTCATCTAAGTGTATAATGACAACTCGTGATCTACAAAGAGATCTTACATTATATTTATACCAACCTGGGACCTAAACAATTAGGTCGGCCACCTAAAAGATAATACAATAAATTCATAACATAAACCTGCAATCCAATGATCAACCAAGTCAGCTTAGGCTGAAAACAATGTAAATGAATCATTAAATCTTATCGGTAATGCATCAGGATCATCCACCAACACATTACATAAATTGGTCCATAATTTAGAGGACACCGGACCCAAAATAGGTCGCCTTAAACCAAGTCAAACACCATTGATCAATAGGAACACAAACAATTTAACCAAAAGCATCCCGAAAGCCATCTAGAAGTCATGCCAACACCACTTATCATGTGCATGAAAAGATCTTTAACAAAGCTCTATTGGTAAAACCCTTACCAGTGACCAAAAGGCTTACTAGAACAAATGATACTATCTGAGTCATCAAATCCTGAACCAACAGATCGTGATACACATCTAAATATAATTAATGATAGATCCAAATCAATCCCATGAACCAAAGCATACCAGAGCATACTGGATCAATATCATAATCCAACCACTCTATCGGAACTAATCAAAAATTGGTAAACAACCAAAACAATTTGTGCTACCATCAATGACAAAACATCAATGCAACACATAATCAATTCCTCCAAATTTCCAACAATCTCCCCCTTTGGCATTGATGGAAACACTAGATGTGAAAAACATCCAAGTGCCAAGAAATGCCAAACAAGTCTCCCCCTATGGAAGACAACCAAAAATCTCCCACAAAATGATATAGAAATGAAGCTCCAAACCAAACTTTCCTAATAAATATATCTCTACTTTATGTTTTTCACAAGAATAACTCTCCCTCTTTTACATTAATGCCAAAGCTCTAAAATAAATATAAAAGAAAAATCATAAATCCTCTAATTCTTACAGCTGACTACTCCCCCTAAGTAGTAGCACCACCACATCAATCTGGAATGAGTAATAGATCTAATAATGCATACTGGACTAATGCCAATCAACATCACTCAGGTCTCTACCAGAGGGGCAAAAACCCCCAATCTATCTCTGAAGTACTCAAATGATTCTTTAGGCAAAGGTTTAGTGAAGATGTCTGCAATCTACTCTTTAGTGTATAAACCAATTTGACTTCATTTGCTTCTACCTTCTCCTTCAAAAAGTTATACTTGATAGATATGTGCTTTGTCTTAGAATGAAATACCAAATTCTTTGATATATCAATAACATTAGAGTTATCATAGTGAATAACTACCGGTTCATTACAATCCACCTTTATATCCTTCAATATTTCCTTCATCCATAGAACTTGTGTATAGTTAGTAATAGCAACAACATACTCAGCTTCAAGAGTAGAGAAAGAGGTACATGACTACTTTTTGATGATCCATGAAACAAATTTATTTCCAAGAAAGAAGTCTCCACCATATGTGCTCTATCGGTCATCAACATCTCCAACCCAATCTGCATTTGTATATGCATATAATGTAAAGTCACCATTTTTAGGATACCACAAACCATATTCAGTTATTCCCTACAAATACCTGAAATTTTTTTTCACTGCACTCATGATTTTGTCTAGGATCACTATTGATATCTTGATACAATACAAACTGTATTCACTATATCCGGTCTAGTTTGAGTCAGATATAACAAACCTCCAAACATAGACTTGTACCTTGTATGATTTACAAGTGTAGATGCATCGTCCTTTATCAATTTCTCACTTGTAGCCATCAGAGTACCAACCGGTTTAGAATTTTCCAACCCAAATTTCTTCAACAGCTCTCTAACATACTTAGTTTGAAAGATGAAAATGCCTTTATCAATTTGAGTAATCTCCAAACCTAAGAAAAATTTCATCTCCCCAATCATAGACATCTCAAATTAATTCTTCATATTGTTATAGAATTCCATACACAACTTATCTTCACCTCCAAAAATGAGATCATCAACAAAGACTTCAATAATCAATATGTCATCATTAGTGATATTATAATATATATTACTATTAGCATTACCTTTTGTGAAACCAATCTTCAAAAGATATTTATCCAGTCTCACATACCAAACTCTAGGGGCTTGTTTCAATTCATATAAAGCTTTCTTTAACCTGCAAACCATGTTTTTGTCAACTAAAAGTGAAAATACATCAAGTTGCTCAATATAAACTTCCTCCTCAAGATCTCCATTCAGAAATGCACACTTAATATCCATCTAATAAACCTTGTAGTTCTTTGTTGGCATTGCATGAAGATTGCATTGATGAAGTATAGTGTTGTCATTGATGGCAATTGCAACCAGTAATGAAGCAATAAACTAACTGGTAATGTAGCAGTGAAGGCAACCGGTATTGAAGCAATAGAGATCAACCGATAACCCTAACCAGTTGAGAAGCAGGACCCTAACCAATGGAGCTTGGATATTAGTTGTGATGATCTATGACCGAATAATGATTAGTGATCAAGATGCCACACATGCATGTTGCATGTGATGAGTTTTGAAATAGATTTGGCACATAGACATTATTAGCATTTGCATGAATATTGCATTAATGACATGTTATGTTGTCATTGATGTCAATTAACCAGTAATTATATTATTGATATTGTTGTAATATTGTTTTGTAACCGGTTGGAATAATTTGTGGAGTGAACCGGTATTGCTATATATTGGAGAGTTAAACTGGTAACTGGTAAACCCTACTTGTAGTTTTTGATAAACAATAACCGATTAAGTTTGGTGAATTGGTTATATTGGTTTATGATCTGATGATGAGCGGAAATGATTATGACACATATGATTATTGTATGAAGACAATTTCAAATGATTATGGCAAACTGTTGTAACGGTTTTTGTCTAGGGAATGAGCAAATGTATTGCATATAATGCAAAGTGCGTGATGAGTTACTAAGTTCGATAAAGTGGTGATCAAGGAGCGATCAAGGTTTTCTTGATTGATATGCATATAATTCTATGTAATCTAATGGTCATAGTTGAACCAACTTGTTTGTAATCTCTATGAGAATTAGGTTTTTGTTGTGTTATCGACCTAATTGATTTGTTTATAAGGTCGATGAATTTGTTTAGTTTAATGAGTTGGCAAAGACTTGGAAAAGATCAATTGAGTGTGTAGTTTCTAAACTGGATGATGCATCTGCCATTTGAGTAAAGGTAGATAAGAGCATGAAATGTATTTTATCAAGCAAGTGTAGTGCTATTCAGACAGATCAACAAACTCCTGTTGATTTCTAACAACTACAACAAAATTGAAATCCCCTAACCGGGTAAGCTCTAACAAGCTTGGTGATATTCAAATCCTCTAACAAGGTGATCCATTAGCTTGGATTTTCAAATCCTCTACTGAGGTTACTCCTTACAGGGTATTTCTTCTAACAAGGCATTGTAGTCAATCCCTTAATCAGGTGATTCCTAATAGGACTTTTGTAAAGCTTTAACAGGCTAGGCTCCTAACAGGGCAAACTTTAGAAGAGTATAGATAGTTATCTTGTTGATGCAAAGCATCATGGAAAACCAACGAAGAACCTCAAATCATTCATGAAGTTCTATTATCAACACAAATCTTCCAACATGTTAGAGGCATTGTCATATATTTCCCAAAAAAATCATCAATCAAATAAACATTATCAAATCTTCTCCATAGATATCAGTCCATCATGATTATAGATCTATATATTATGAATTAAATATGAATCATTTAAACCCTTCATCTATTCATTTCTTTCAAATGAAAACCAAGAATTTTCCCAAACTATGAAATTTACTCTATTCTGGTCATGAAATTACAGTCATGAACAATCATTAATAACTCTTAAAATATTAATCATCAAACCATCTCTCCAAGCATATTCTATAAATGCTAGGTATATAAAATTTCTCCAAGTTATAGAAAGATCCAATGGTTAAATCCAAAGTTATGATGATTTTTCCAAAACTGGTCACCGTGAATCAGGGTTTTGGGTAGTTCCAAATGGCTTTCACCAAAAAACTCATAACTTTCTCAAAACTGAATGAAATCAACTCAAACCAAAAGAAATGAAAGTATGATTCAATATAATACACTATAATTGTATAAATACACTTGTTTCTAGGCTGTACATGGTCATACTAGGCCTAGAAACAAGAGGAAAAACTTTCAAGACCATAAAACAAGAGATTGAAAACAATGAAAATATGATACCAAAATGTTTTTATAAAGCGGAAAATCGTGATCGAACCCTAGTTGCTCTCCCCTCTTCCAACTCCAAGGAGAGAGAAGGGAGATTCACTAGGGTTAATGGTTTTCACTTAGGGGAGAGACTTTACATTCAAAAGAGGGGTTGAAACCCACAAGATCCAATCCCATGCAATGCAAGATTGGATGCTAAATGAGTTTCAAGGGTTATGACAGCAAGGCTACCCTCTTTTGTAAAGAATGTGCATAGAAGAATTGAGCTAGGAATGGATAGAAAGTGACAAAGATTCGCTTTATAAACTGAGATAGGGATATAGGATGAAGCTGCGGACTTGGAATTAGTAGTAAAATGTCGATACGGCACTGTCCTGCAAATTTGAGCAAAAGTTGTCGGGACGATGGCGCCCGGCACCATGGTCCTCCGAAAAATCTATGAAACGAAGGGGGATCTGTTCGTCTCTGCACAAGGATTCCAGATCTTCAATTTCAGCCACGTACCTACAACCTACATAGAGAAAAGCGAAGACGATTGGGGGGTTAGGGATTAGGGGTTTGCCTTTAGGTCAAACCCCGGTTTTGGAATTAACCAAGAAATGAGCAAGAGCTGTAAATGTAAATGACTGTAAAACAAGTACTAATACCTTGTTCTAAGGATGTTTGTATCCTTATGTGTGAAGGTTTAGATGTTGTATGTTGTAGTAGTATGTGATCTCCTCTTCAATGGTTGAATCCTTGTCTTGAATGCAACACTTAGCCTTGAATGGAGACTTGAAATGATCAATTGCTTGAAGGAATGCTTGAATGCTTGAATGCTTGGGTATAGTTTCCATGCCTTTTCCATCATATCGAATGAAAGAGGAAAATGTAGTTTATATACTTGTCAATTAGGGCTGATAGACTGATTTTCCCGACCTTAGGCCGACCAGGAAAGTTTATTTTCCAAATTGCAAACAAAAAGACCCGAAGTCCAAAGGAGACCAGGCCCAAAATAGGACCTAGGGACCAGGGCGTTGGGCGCCATGGTCCTGGGGACCAGGGCACTGGGCGCTCTGGTCCCACCTCCCGGGACAGCAGGGTGGAAGGAGGTTCAAGCTAGGGTGCTTGAAAAATGCAGTTTTTAGTGTCAAAATCAGGTTTCGGGGTCTCCATTCAGGTTGCGTGTTGCGTCGCCATCGTGAAGACCCAAATGCAGTCCAAATTGCAAGTGTCGCAATTTTAGGATGCTACATTTAGCCCCCACTTTAGCGGGAGTATGTATGCTCATACTTCCGGTAAAGTACAAGGAAACAACATTGAAAGACTTTCACCACATCAACGAGGCAAGACACACCAAGCCCCTAGTGGACTAAGGATCTTACGACTTCGATTGACAAAGTAAAAGGGAAGATCACGAGGGAGAACCATGACTGTCAGTAGTAAGGTTCCCTCACTATGAGTCATGCAAGAAAGATATCAAAAATTTTCAAGGCAAAGCTAATTTTGCCAAGAAATTCTCAAGTATCTTGAAAAGATATGAACGGGATGTATGCCCCCCTACGTTAAAGCGATCGCACACGCCTCACCGAGGGTGATTGTTTTAACGTAGTGATACACATAAGAATGACAAAGGAAAGGAGCACGTTATCGCAAGGATTTAGCCCCCAAGTGTGGGATAAGCCCAAGGATAATAGACACAAAACACAAAGCACGAGGTGACTTCGCTTTCCTTGGGGTCAGTATGCTGTATGATAAGTCATGTATATATCACATGTATGTATGCATAATTGTTCTTCATTCCAAAATCAAGGAAGGTCACCTAGAAGAAGGGAACACATGTGTCTTTTGAGTCAACATGAGAGAGATCAAGAGATCTCAATGCTTTGCATCGTCCTCAAGTAGACAACACTAAGGACAACAAATAGAAGAATGAGAATAACATATAGAAGAAGTAACACAAGAGAGGAGGAGAGAATCTGCTATGCTAATGTAACTAGTCTAGCACGTCATCTACCCCCCGATCTTGCTGGTCAATGTTTCGGGAAGGCAGGGAACACGCTAGAGGAGGAACATTCAACACAGCAGATGGAGCTATCACAAGATCCAAACAAGGGCTATGTTCATGTTCCGAGCCACATTGTTCTTGTCTAGGAGCTAGGATAAGTGCTTTAGAAAATTCATTAGATAAATGGTTATCAATATCAACAAGTTCATATTCACTATCAGAAGCAAGAGGAGTAACATTTTCATCATGAATAACATTTTCATCTATATCATCATCAAGATTTATAAAAATAGGATTTTTAACTCGCACAGGATCAAGACCATCATGCATCTTATGTTTAGGAGATTTAGGCTCAATGTCCGGCTGAGGAGAAAATGGAATAATGCTTGTTGAAGGTGTTTTTGGAGATTTCAAAGTTTGAGAAGCAGCTGCTTGAGCCCTAAGATGACACTTTCATCGGCGTTCACGTGCAGAATGATTTCGTCTAGTCTTAGTAGGAAGTGAAGAAGATTGAGGAGGAGGAATGTTCTCATCCCTATCACTTGGGTGTTTAGGTTGTGGTCTCTTAGGCTGGATAATAGGAGAAGAAGAAGGTCTCTTCTCTCTATAAAAGGAAGGAGGAGGAACTGCTCCATATAAGGGAGGAATATTTGGTTTAGGAAGGAGACCATGTCCATCATGACAAGGAGGGATAGGTCTACTTTTAGGAAGTTTATTAGATATAGACATAGTCACATCCATAGGGACGGGTTGGGAATCTTCTTGAGGAAAGACATTAGTTTTATCTTTCAAAGGAAGAACTTCCTTCTCAAGAATGATAGGAATGTCAAGTTTAGGTGTTCTAGGTTCACTTAGAGATAGGATCATATCTATTTTCCACTTTTGATAAGATTTGAAAAGATGATCACTTCGCGGAGGAAGAGATTGGAATTGTTTAGGCCAAAAGTAATCAAGAGGAACACTAGAAGTTCTTTCAGCTGGTTTAAAGAGACTATGATTGACAGTAACAACTTCACCATTATGGGGAAATTTCAAACACTTATGAATAGGGGAAGCAATAGCTTTCATGGAAGATAGCCAAGGATAGCCAAGCTTCACACGAAATTGTTTGGAAGATGGAATAATAGAAAAGTTCACATCAAGGGATTTGTTATGGACCTCAATAGGCAATGTAATAGAACCAATTGCGGGAAAAGAAAATGCATCAAATAGTTTCACAATCACATCTGTTTTGTCATATATCACTTGATTCAATTGCAAAGTAAAAAGAAATTCTTCAGTAATAACATTAACCATGCACGAAGGATCAATAAGCACTCCACGGCAAGGTGTATTCTTGACTTTTGCAACTATGTATAAAGGACCATCAGGTGCCCTAATGGTTTCACTAGAATCAAATGTGATGGAAGGTTCTTTAGGGTTTTCTTGCTGCTCTACAAAGTTAATCACATTTGGAGTCATAGACACAAGACCATCAGATGAAAGAGAGGAATCACTAGTCTCAATCGCATTAGAGGTATGAGAAGGTAATGGATCAGTGAAAATCTGAAGATTTTGATTAGGAGGAGCTATAGATGTATTGCCTTTATCATTCACTCCAGAAACAGAGATAGTATTATTATCAATCAAATCTTGAATTTTACCCTTTAAAGAAAAACATTTTTCAGTATCATGCCCAGGCTGACGATGAAATTGACAAAAGGCTTTGTTATCAAAATAAGGTGAAGTAATCTTTGCAGGATCAATTTACCATATAGGAGGAAGAGTAAGCACATTTTGTTCCAATAACTTATTCATAATACTATGCAATGATTCATTCAAAGGAGTATACTTTCTTTCTTTCTTGAAAAATTTAGAAATAGGAGGCACACCTGATGCTGCATTCACATTGTTGTTGATGATGTTTTCATTGAATTTGATGGAATCTCTATTTGGTTTAAACTTCCCAAATGGTTGTTGACTGCTATCACCCTTATCACTCAGAGCCATAGGATGTGATTGTTCCATTTGACTCACAGTCAGTTGATAATTGTGAAGAGTGGCACACAACTGTTGGAAAGAAGTAAACTCAGAAAATAGAAGTTTGTCTCGAATATCTCTTTGTAAATTAGAAATAAAGATTCTTTGAATATCATTGTCAGGCACTGGAAAAGAAATTTGAGCATACAAATGCTTATATCTACCAATGAAATCAGTCACTTTTTCTTTAACACCTTGTTTACAATGCATTAAATCAATCAAAGTAACTTTAGGACTTATATTGTTTTGAAATTGTTGAATGAAAGCATTTGCAAGTTGTTCGAAAGAAGTAATAGAATAGGAAGGCAACGAGCAATACCATTCTAGGGCTTTGTCTCTTAATGTTCTCGTAAACAATTTTGCAAGCAACCTTTGGTCATAAGCAAAATCAGTACATATTGTTTGAAAAGTCTTAACATGTGTTAGAGGATCACCTTTACCATTATAAAGTTCCAAATGCGGGATTTCAACATGTTTAGGGGGAATAGCTCGAACCATGTCAAGAGAAAGTGGGCTCGCAACATCAAATGTGGGCACACTAAACTTAGATTGATTCATAGAGGCAATTTGTTGCTGTAAAGAAGAGACAGTTTGTGCAAGATTGTTAATGGTCGCTTCAGTCGAAGAGTTCATATTAGATGTGTTAGATTGAGATGGAGGTGTTATGTTATTGAAAGAAGGCAAAGATTAAGGTGGTGGGACTCTATGATAATTAGTCATAGGAGATGATTGGATAGGAGGAACACTACAAGGAGGAATGGAATGGTTAAACGAATTGCCGCCTTGCGTCATGTTCATTTGTGAAGATGTAATAGGAACACTCATTGAAGGAGTGAATGAAGGAGTCGGATTGAATGAAGGAAGAGGGTTAATTGAAAAGGAAGGATTGCCCCCATGACTAGTGATCACAGGAGGAATGTCTTGTGTAGAAGTAGCCATTATGTTTGATGTAAAGGTAGGTATGCTAGCAATAGAAGTCATCAAAGGAATAGAATGATTGACTTGAGTAGGAGGTTGTGTATAACCTAAAGTTTCGGCACAACTCTTCATAGGCATCATGTTCGAATTCACAATGTGTGAAATACCACGCAAAATATCAATTCCATTCTTATCACTTTGAAGCATACGTTTTAGACCCTCAATTAAAGGAAGAGCTTGACTATCAGGGTATTCTTGAGACATCCATTGTTGAAAATCGTCAAATTGGTTATCCAATTTTGAAAGTTGTTCTTCAGAAACCTCATAGAGAGCTTCTTCATCATTAGGAGGATTAGAGGAATTACCCATGTCCTCATTAAAAAGGCTATTCAAATTAGGTTCCATCGCCTCAGTAGTTAAACCTCGGAAAGACTTAATTCTAAGGCTTCGTCTAACGGGAATAGTGTAAGTAGGGCTTATTGTTGTAAAACTCATGCACTAGAAAGAGAGAGAAGATTTTGAATTTAGAGGTAGCAATTTTTAGTAAAATCAGCCAATCTTCTGGATTTAAGCTGTTAAATGCAATCACAACAGTCTCCCGAAATTTCAGAAAAAATGTCCGGGACCGTGGCACTCGGAGTGCAACACGGTCCTTGCAACTTTTTTCGAAATTTGCAGGGATGAAAGGTATGATGATTTTAGAGCTAATCTGAAAAAATTGAGTGATTTTACGATCTGTAGATAGGCCAAATTAAAGTTGCAATCTCAAAATTGAACCCTACCAAGATTGTCGAAAAATGCAAAATTTGAATTGAAAAAGAGAGGGAAACTAAAATTTTGAATTTTATGATTTTAGAGGGAATGTCAAGAGCAATGCAAATTTTGAAATTTAAAAATTGACTCAATTTCACGCAAAATTCAATTTTGAAAGCGGAAATCAAAGTTGTTGTAATTAAGCATTTAATTTCAAAAGTCACAAAATGCAAGAATTTGAATAAAGCACTGAAATTTTTAATGAATGTTAACGCACTTTTCAGATTTAGGACAGTAAGAGCACAATTTTGACACAAAATTTCAGTTTCAATGATTTTTGAATGTTTAAAAGCCTTAATCCAAGCAATTACAAGACCAACTTTGACTGTAATTTTGAAGGTGTTAAAATTGATAAAAATCAGCCTAAATTCTGGATTTTAGCAGGAAAATACAGTAAGATCTAGCTCCCGAAATTTCGGAAAAAAAGTCGGGGACGATGGCACTCGGAGTGCACACGGTCCTCGCAACTTTTTTTCAAATTTTCAGGGATGAAAGATATTGTGATTTTATTGCGGAATCCAAAGTTACAGCTGATTTGGAGATGTTTTGATCAGTGAAATTATCAGTCAAAGGTTGAATCAAGAAGGTTTCAAAAATTAGGGTTTTGACACTTAACCACTTAATTTTCAAAATTAAAGCATAGATATGAATTGATAATTTGTAATAGAAGGATAGATCTGAAACAAGCATTAACATTTAGACATTTCACAAGCTTAATTACTAAAAAGAAATTTTAGGGTTTTTATGCAATCACCTCTAAAATTTTGCAAAAGATCAAACATGGAAATGTAATCAATTTTTTCAGATCTAAGCATGAAAAATCAGAAAGGATGTTCACGTCGAGTTCACCAAAATGTAAAGCGGAAAATCGCGATCGAACCCTAGTTGCTCTCCCCTCTTCCAACTCCAAGGAGAGAGAAGGGAGATTCACTAGGGTTGATGGTTTTCACTTAGGGGAGAGACTTTACATTCAAAAGAGGGGTTGAAACCCACAAGATCCAATCCCATGCAATGCAAGATTGGATGCTAAATGAGTTTCAAGGGTTATGACAGCAAGGCTACCCTCTTTTGTAAAGAATGTGCATAGAAGAATTGAGCTAGGAATGCATAGAAAGTGACAAAGATTCGCTTTATAAACTGAGATAGGGATATAGGATGAAGCTGCGGACCTGGAATTAGCAGTAAAATGTCGATACGGCACTGTCCTGCAAATTTGAGCAAAAGTTGTCGGGACGATGGCGTCCGGCGCCACGGTCCTCCGAAAAATCCGCGAAACGAAGGGGGATCTGTTCATCTCTGCACAAGGATTCCAGATCTTCAATTTCAGCCGCGTACCTGCAACCTACACACAGAAAAGCGAAGACAATTGGGGGGTTAGGGATTAGGGGTTTGCCTTTAGGTCAAACCCTAGTTTTGGAATTAACCAAGAAATGAGCAAGAGCTGTAAATGTAAATGACTGTAAAACAAGTACTAATACCTTGTTCTAAGGATGTTTGTATCCTTATGTGCGAAGGTTTAGATGTTGTATGTTGTAGTAGTATGTGATCTCCTCTTCAATGGTTGAATCCTTGTCTTGAATGCAACACTTAGCCTTGAATGGAGACTTGAAATGATCAATTGCTTGAAGGAATGCTTGAATGCTTGAATGCTTGAGTATAGTTTCCACGCCTTTTCCATCATATCGAATGAAAGAGGAAAATGTAGTTTATATACTTGTCAATTAGGGCTGATAGACTGATTTTCCCGACCTTAGGCTGACCAGGAAAGTTTATTTTCCAAATTGCAAAAAAATAGACCTGAAGTCCAAAGGAGACCAGGCCCAAAATAGGACCTAGGGACCAGGGCGCTAGGCGCCATGGTCCTGGGGCCCAGGGCGCCCTGGTCCTGAAGGACCAGGGCGCTGGGCACTCTGGTCCCACCTCCCGGGACAACAGGGTGCAAGGAGGTTCAGGCCAGGGTGCTTGAAAAATGCACTTTTCAGTGTCATAATTAGGTTTCGGGGTCTCCATTCAGGTTGCGTGTTGCGTCACCATCATGAAGACCGAAATGCAGTCGAAATTGCAAGTGTTGCAATTTTAGGACGCTACAGTTTCCAATGCTTTTCAATTCCTTCTGCAATTTTTTACATCCTCTTATGAATGACCATTACAAAGGTTTTATAGCCTTTTCATCTTCACATGGAAGTTACAACTACCCAACTTCCTCTTATGACCATACAACTTCCCATTTTGGTCTATTTACAACTATTGAAAAGTTCCATTTGACAACTTTTACAACTTTTGACTCAAATGACTTTAAACATTCAAAAGAACCTTCAAACCATATTAGGATGGAATAATAATGTATTTTTGTCACAATTTTACCCCTCCAAGTTTATTTTGTACAAATGTTACCAAATGACTAATTCAAGACCTTATTGGGACAATTTGGACAACTCATTACAATGGGCTCTTTTAGCCTTACATATTGATTCATATTGACTCAAAATGACATTAAAAATCAAAATGTAATTGAATATACTTATGAATTTATTTTTATCCTCTTATAGACTCCTTGTGTGCCTTTGTGTTAGGTGCTCCTGCACCATACTCCCGACTTTGAAAAGTTTCCAAGTCCCTTGGAAAGATGGATGAAAATAACCTGCAAGAAAATTTTGAGTGAGATCTTCACATTTGTCTTCATTAATTATTGTCTTTGCATTCCTCTTCATTATTTTTTTAATTATTGATATGATTCTGCAATCTTCCTTTAAGAAATCTTTTTGTGACTCCTTCCAATGGAGTGTATGTTGGCTGCTCCTCAAGATGCTGCTCCAAACATAAGTCCACCCTCAATGCTACACCAAAATCACCAACTACTTTGCCTCACCCAGAAGTCCTTTCCTTGCCTCTCTCCCTAGGTCTTTTAGCAACCCACTGGACCTCCTTCTTAGGCCCCTTGGACCATCTCCTATGGCCCCATGACAGACCTTCATGTCTGCCTACATGCAGCTAGTGGATATACATCTGCAACCACAACCATTAGCAAACCAAAATACCAATCACTTGCTCAGCGCAGACATTTTTCTGAGCTCTGATACCAATTTGATGTAGAGCATCATGGAAAACCAACCAAGAACCTCAAATCATTTGTGAAGTTCAATTATCAACACAAATCTTCCAACATGATAAAGACATTGTCATATATTTCCCAACAAAATCATCAATCAAATAACCATTATTAAATATTCTCCATAGATATCAGTCCATCATTATTGTAGATCCATATATTATGCATTAAATATGAATCATTTAAACCCTTCATCTATTCATTTCTTTCAAATAAAAAACCAAGAATTTTCCCAAACTATGAAATTTACTGTATTCTGGTCATGAAATTACAGTCATGAACAGCCATTAATAACTCTTAAAATATTAATCACCAGAACAATTTCTCTTTTCAAATTCTATTAATTCTATTTATATAAAATTACTCCAAGTTATAGAAATATCCAATGGTTAAATCCAAATTTATGATGATTTTTCCAAAACTGGTCACCGTGAATCAGGGTTTTGGGTAGTTCCAAACGGTTTTCACCAAAACACTCATAACTTTCTCAAAACTGAATGAAATCAACTCAAACAAAAAGAAATGGAAGTATGATTCAATATATTACATTATAATTGTATAAATATACTTGTTTCTAGGCTGTATATGGCCATACCAAGCCTGGAAACAAGAGGAAAAACTTTCAAGACCACAAAACAAGAGATTGAAAACAATGAAAATATGATACCAAATGATTCCAATGCTTTTCAATTCCTTCTGCAATTTTTTACATCCTCTTATGAACAACCATTACAAAGGTTTTATATGCTTTTCATCTTCACATGGAAGTTACAACTACCCAACTTCCTCTTATGACCATACAACTTCCCATTTTGGTCTTTTTACAACTTTTACAACTTTTGACTCAAATGACTTTAAACCTTCAAAAGAACCTTCAAAACATATTAGAATGGAATAATAATGTATTTTTGTCACCATTTTATCCCTCCAAGGTTATTTTATACAAATTTTACCAAATGACAAATTCAAGACCTTATTGGGACAATTTGGACAACTCATTACAATGGGCTCTTTTAGCCTTACATATTGATTCATATTGACTCAAAATGACATTACAAATGAAAATGTAATTGAATATAATTATAAATTGATTTTTATCCTCTTATAGACTCCTTTTGTGCCGTTGTGTTAGGTGCTCCTACACCACTTGTGAGTGTCATCTCACTGTGATTTTTCCCATTTGGGTTTCCATGTCAAAAATATTTGTGTCAAGTGGTGAATGTTTTTGAGGTTATGTTCTCATGGTTGATTTACTTAACTACTTTGATAAGTTTTGATAACCAGAAGCATTAAGAAATGAAGTCTATTGATATAATTAAAATCATTTGGATGTTTATGAGTTTGAAGTTGTTTACTATTAATTTTTTGTAATAGTCAACCAATTTATCTTATGAGTTTTTATCTTGATAGTGATATTACATTGATAGTTCTAAGTTTACTTTGAGAGATTGATTTTTGAGATTGGTGAAGTTTGTATCAGTTTTTCTATCTACTGATTCAACCCCCCCCCCTCTCAGTAGTTTACTAGATACTTATTCTTTCATCATACCATCAATTGGTATCAGATCTTGTTAGGTCCTCTAAGGTCTAAGCCTAATAGCTTGAGGAAAAGATCTTGCAGATCATGATGAAGAAGGAAGGTCTAAAGTTTAATAGAGGGAACTATAGGATATGGAGTGAAAGAATGAAAATTTATATCAAGAGTCTAGGAAGTCAGTATTGGGAACATGTCAATACTAAATATGTTGCACCTACTGGGATGTTGATAGATGATCAGAAGAAAGAGAAACCAAAAATCATCAAGCATTAGAGGCCATTATCAGTTCTTTATCTGATGCAGAGTATGTAGATGTTCATGGTCTAGAAACTGCATATGAGGTATGGAAAAAACTTGAAGAGATTTATAGCGGTGATGAACATGTTAAGATTGCTAAAGAAGAGAGTCTAAGAGGAAGTTTGATGACATGTGGATGGCTGAAAGTGAGAATATCCAGCACTATGGTCAAAGGATAAAGGAGATAGTCAGTGAAATTAAGAGTGCAGGAGGTAAAGTGGAAGATTCCATAGTGATCAGTAAGGTACTGAGAACCCTGCTACTAGTCTACGCTATCCGAGTTATAGCTATTTAGGAGATAAATTCCATTGACAAAACTAAGGTAACTATTGTTCTTATCATTGGCAAGCATACTATTTTTGAATTAAATGGTTATGATGGTAGTATACTAGTGCAGGAGCACCTAGGGCTTGGGCTAATAGTCCTTCTTCAATTTTGGCTTGTACTGACCTTAGCCAAGTTAGATTTCCAATAAGGACTCCAAGAGGGTTCAATGTGTGGGATTAGAGTCTAGGTTGAGTCAAGTGTATGCCTAGATTAGTTGGTTTCTTTCTAGGTTTGCACTTTGTTGGTTGTTCTTGGTTTGAGTAGTCAATGATGCCTTCTAGATGGTCAAAAGAGGCATAGGTTGATTAAAGTATTAGACGGGTTAAAAATAGCCTTATAAATGTTGAAAAAGAAGTTAGTAATGATTCGTAATAGGTTTCCTAAGTTAGAAAGGCAAGATGTTTAAAATTGTAAAAAGTGTCATGACAAGTTGGTCCTAAAAGGAGCTTAGCGGTGGAGTTAGGGTTCAAAAATTGACCTAAGAGGCCTCCACAAGTGGGGAAGACTATTTAAACCCTCTCTTGTATGGATACCTATTAGGTCCTGGGGACAACTGAGAAGGGGGGGGATGAATCAGTTATCAGATAAATTTATACCAAATGCAACTTAAAAAACTTTAATACCTTATACCAATAAACCAGTCTAATATGTTGGTACACAGTTTTAACAGTTAATAGCAATACCAGTAACAGTTAATGCATGAAACAAAAGATCAAAGTCATCCACAACACATAACACCAAAACTTATACATGGAAACCCTGTAAGGGGAAAAACCACGATGGGAAACCTTACCCACAATCAGATGATACTACTACAGATAGTAAGTGTATACAAATGAGGTCTGCACATGCAGAAAAGCCAAGTGCCTAGAGCTCACTGCTCAATGGGAGTCACACTGACTACAGTTGGATGGTTAAATCCAATAAGAATGTACTACTTAAAATAGCATCTTCATATGTTGGGTTCAGTACCAGTGTAGTTCTGATTGTCTTCACAAAAACCTAGCTTCACCTTCAAATGATGTATGTGTGTATAGCTTTGCTTAATCTCACATATACCTTCTTACAATTCCTTTTCGCATTCCATATTTGATCTTACAATTAAGATCTTACATTTATACCATAACCTAAGACCAATTTTAGTAGGTCGGCTCTACAAGATATTACAATAAAATATTTTACAAACAAAGAAATCTCCAATGCAATAACTGATTGAACATGTCGGCTTAATGCATTTACAATAATAATTAATCATCTCCAAAGCTTGCCATGCTGACCTGGAAAAGATAAACCTACCAGTGTATACCCTAGAACTGTTTGTTGGTAATAGAAAATATGCAAATGTGAATATACCAATAACCAATTCTCCAAGATAAGATGTCCAAACAATGTCTTTGACATTACCAAGTGTTTTCCATGCCATTCCAAGTGTCGATGATCATTATATCCTATCGATGTTCCATATACCAGTGACTGTGCAAAAGTCACTTGCTTGCCGGTGAATGTTGTTGGATCTCCAAAGTGCTAGAGTTTTAGTAGGTGTTGACATCAATGACAAAACCATACCAAAATACCAACAATACCAAGGTTAGAAGCATTGATTTTTGTGATTGACAATCTGAAACCACTCATTTTCAAACTATTATTACTGTTTTTGTCTTATTTTGCATTAAACAGTGAATACGAATGGACTAAATCCATTGGTCCAAAATTGGGTTATTGTTCTCTGGTGTGTTCTAGTGTCATACAATCTATTTCATTCTTTGCATATCACTGAAAAATGGTTGCCTCATAAAATCCCACTGCGTAATCATCATGGCCTCTTGGGACATGGTAGGCAACCTAATGTACATTGTAAATATGCAAGGAGGAGTTCTAGAAGTGAAGTTTAATACTTATGCCACCTTGCTCTAGGCGAGTCCTGTTGCAACCAGCTAGGAAAGACAAGGTGAAGAAAATGACAAAAGATTGCAAGGGTGAAACCAAAAACTTAACCTAAGAATTTTTCATTGTTCATTAGGTCCATACAGAGTTGCAGATGAAAGGAGAAGATTTGAAAAATCCACCTGATGTCCTTTTCACAAAGTTGAATAGTCACAACCCTAAAAGCCATTGAAACCCATGCAAAACCTCATTTTTGGGTTAGGGAACTGTATGAACACTTGGGGTTCAATGATTGATTGAAGAAACAGAAAACTCTTTGTAGGGTCTTTTGGATTGTATGACCAAAAATTCCTAAAAAAATGGATTAGGAGGCCTAATTGGGGCTTTTTCCTAGTAGCCCTCTTTTCAAGCACTTTCTTGAAATCGATAAGGATGATGAGTTTAGAAATAAAACATATGGACCTTTTTGACCAAATTCCATGTTGAATGAAAACCTCTACACCTTTGTAAAACAAATGACAACATTGGGGGTGAGAGTGACAAAATGTTAGTTTGAATGATTGAGAACTAGTGAAGAACATTGAATTGGTAGAGTTCCTAGTGAAGACACTTGTTGAATGTCACCTTAAGGTGGACAAAGTAGTAGACCTAGCAGAGTTTGAGAAGGACTAGGAGGTCTTGAAGCATAGCAGGGCCTAGTGGAGTTGGTGGATTGAGAAACACCAATAGGAGAAATGTGAGCAAGCTAGGTAAACCCTATCAAATTGGTATCAGAGCCTATAAGATTTGGGCTAGGTGAAGTTTTGATTGTCTTCACAAAAACCTAGCTTCACCTTCAAATGATTTCTATATGTATAGCTCTACTTAATCTCACATATACCTTCTTACAATTCCTTTTCGCATTGCATATTTGATCTTATAATTAAGATCTTACATTTATACCATAACCTAAGACCAATTTTAGTAGGTCGGCTCTACAAGATATTACAATAAAACATTTTACAAACAAAACAATCTCTGATGCAATAACCAATTGAACATGTTGTCTTAATGCATTTACAACAATAATTAATCATCTCCAAAGCATGTCATGCTGACTTGGAAAAGATAAACCTGTCGGTGTATACCCCGGACCTATTTGCCGGTAAAAGCAAATATGCAAATGTGAATATACCAATAACCAATTCTCCAAGACAAGATGTCCAAATGATGTCTTCGATATTACCAAGTGTTTTCCATGCCATTCCAAGTGCCGGTGATCATTATATCCTGTCGGTGTGCCATATACTGGTGACTATGCAAAAGTCACTTGCTTGTCGGTGAATGTTGTTGGATCTCCAAAGTGCTAGAGTTTTAGTAGGTGTTGACATCAATGAAAAAACCATACCAAAATACCAACAATCTCCCCCTTTGGCATTGATGGCAACACAAGATGGAAAAACCATCAAAGTGCCAAAACAAAAATGCCAAATACCAAAGTACCAACAATTACCAGAGTATAAGACAATCTCTCCCCCTGAGAGTAACATGTTTTTCATACCAATCTCTCCCAAAAGATAATGTGTTTTTCCATAGATATCACTCCCCCTTTGACATCAAATGCCAAAGTTACAACAAAACCAAGTTCATATACAAAATACCAACCAATTCAATATACCAACTACTCCCCCTAAGAAGTAGCTTCCTCATCAAAGCTAGAAATAAAAGATTTCTCTGTGAATTCTGTAGGTTGATGACAAATATCAACTGTCTAAGTCTCTACCAGTGAGAGTATAACCCCAAGCTGATCTCTGAGATATTCAAAAGTTGTCTTAGGTAGAGGTTTAGTAAAAATGTTTGCAATCTGCTCTTTTGTATTCACATAAACCAGTTTTATTTCTTTTGCTTCAACTTTTTCCCTTAGAAAATTCAGTTTTATAGAAACATGTTTGGTTTTAGAGTGTAATACAGGGTTCTTAGATATATCAATTGCTGCAGTATTATTACAATAGATAGTTATAGGTTCCTTGCATTTTACCTTTATGTCCTTCAACATTTGTTTGAGCCGTAATACCTATGTACAGTTTGTTGCTGCTATAATATATTCTGATTCAGCTATTGATAAAGATGTAGAACTTTGTTTCTTGCTTAACCAAGAAATTAGTTTGTTTCCAAGGAAAAAGGCTCCACCTGTGGTGCTCTTCCTATCATCCACATCTCTTGCCCAATTTGCATTTGTGTATGCATATAATTCAAAGTTTTCATCTCTAGGATACCATAATCCAAGATTTGTAGTGCCTTGTAAGTACCGAAAAATCCTTTTTACAACTGATTCATGATTTTCTCTAGGATTACTCTAAAATCTTGAAAATACATACTGCATTCATAATATTAGGTTTCGTTTGTGTTAAATACAGTAAACCTCCTATCATAGATTTGTAACTAGTCGGATTAACAGGTGTAGATTCATCTCTTAGTGATAATTTTTCATTTGTAGTCATAGGTGTGCTTACCGGTTTAGAGTTTTCCATTCCAAATTTCTTTAGTAACTCTTTTAAGTACCTAGATTGACTCAAGAATATACCTTTATCAGTCTGAGAAATTTGCAATCCTAAAAATAATTTTATTTCTCCAATCATAGACATTTCAAATTCTTGTTGCATTTCAATAGAAAAGTCCTTACATAATCCATCTTCTCCTCCAAAGATTATATCATCAACAAAAACTTCTATAACCAAGAGGTCATCATTGGTCACCTTATAATATAAATTGTTGTTTGCAATGCCTTTAGAAAAACCAATCTTCAAAAGATACTTATCTAACCTTGCATACCAAGCTCTTGGAGCTTGCTTCAATCCATACAAGGCTTTCCTTAACCTGCAAACCACATCTTTGTTTTTCGTTAAAGAAAATCCATCAGGTTGTTCAATGTAAACTTCTTCCTCAAGGTCTCCATTTAGAAATGCACATTTAATATCCATTTGATATACTTTGTAGTTCTTGTGTGCTACAAAAGCTAAAAATAATCTAACTGCCTCAATTCTAGCTACCAGTGCAAAGGTTTCATTATAATCAATTCCTTCTTTCTTAGAATATCCCTTACACACTAGTATTGCTTTATTTCTGATAACCTTACCATCTTCATTAAGTTTGTTTCTGAATACCCATTTGGTTCCAATCACATTTTTATCTTTAGGCCGGGGAACTAATGTCCAAGTGTTATTCTTCTCAATTTGTTCTAATTCTTCTTCCATAGCTTTAATCCAATGTTTATCTTCACATGCCTCATTAATAGATGATGGTTCTGATGCTCTGCAAAAAGGATTAGAAAATCTGTTTGATGGCAACACACACAAGAGCACAAGAAACAAACGTTAGTGTTAGCAACAAAAAATTATCCTAAACAGGCATATCAAGAGAGATATTAAGCATGAAATAGAAAGCATATAAACATAGAATGAAATAGCTAATCAAGATGCTCATAGTTGCTCCTCCCTTGTTCCTCTCCTCTCCAAGTCCCAAATGAGTGTAGCTCTTAGCTTTTAGCACTAGCCATGGATGCCATATGGAGATTCAAGATGGTTGAATATGATAAGCAAATACTATGCAAGAGTAGATAGTGATGCTATGAAAAAGCTCTATGCTAATGCCAATATAACAACAATACTCTAAATGCTTCCTTTTGCTTGAGGAGAAGGGTTCTATTTATAGAAGAAATGGGGAAATGAAGGGTTAAGATTGAATGGTTTAATCAAGGGCCAAGTTTGAAAGTTGGGGATCCATGTGCACAATTGGCACCAATAAAATGGTGACAAGTGTCAACATAGGATTGGGTTGAGAGAAGAGGTTGGAGGCATTAAAGGCCTGAGAAGACCTCATGGTTATCTAGAAGGTAAGGGTCAAGTCTAAATTAAGATTACCCACTGGATTAAGAGTTAATCCAAGGATAAACCTTTGTGCAAATGTTTAAGAGATAATCATGGTCAAAGCATTAAAGGCTTGATGAGACCTTTGGGTTGGGTAGAGGTTGAGTCAAAACAAATGTTTTAACCATGTGGGAGGGTTTGAGGTAACCATTAATGGTTATTGGAGACTTTGGGGATTAAGTGGTTGAAGGTTGAAAGCTTTCAATGGTTATCAAAGACTTTGAGGGTTAATTTGTTGAACACACAAAGCATTAATTGCTTTTCAAAGACTTTGGAGTCTTTGAGAAGTGACTCCAATTTGCTTAGGAATGTGACAATATTTAGGGGATGGATTAGGCTAATTAGGAAGGGTTTAGAAGAATCTAGAAGGGGTTTAGGCATACAAGTGGATTTTGTAGGAAAATGCAAGTGGGAGAAATTTTGGTATTTTCAATTAAAATAAAATCATTTATTTCAATTAAATGGTGTAATTTGCATTTGGATAAATATTCAAATAAATATTAATTTATTTAAATGAGAAAAATGAAGATAAATCATTAAAATGCTTGAAGACTTTGAGGGAAACCATTAAAGGCTTGAAGACTTTAAGGAAAACCATTAAAGTCTTTAAGAAGACTATAGAAGGAAGCCATCAAGTTTGAAGACTTTAAAGCCATCAAGTTTGAATACTTTAAGCGAAACCATTAAAGGTTTCAAGTGGGTGAGGATAAATAGGATTTTAAATAAATAATTTATTTAAAATAGTTGGTGCAACTTGCTTTTGTAGGAAAATAGAAGTGGGTGGAGGATAAAGGTGATTATTTATTTAAAATAATTATGCAACTTGCTTTTGTAGGAAAATACAAGTGGGTAGAGGATAAAGGTGATTTAAATAAATGTTAATTTATTTAAATGTGAGAGGTGGGATTTTGGGCGATTTAAATAAATATTAATTTATTTAAATGTGAGAGAATATTTTAATTAAATAAATATGATTTATTTATTTAATTAATGGTCTGAATTTGGTTAAGTGAATTAAATCAAATAAATTGAATAATTTATTTAATTAATAGGAGAAGAGGGTTAAGATGAATTAATTAAATATTAATTTAATTAATTATTAATTGATGGTTAAATAATCAAATAAATACTAAGTATTCATTTAATTAAGTGGATAGATTTATGTGACTACATTTGCCCCTCTTTGAGACGGTGCAGTTTATCGCGTCGTTTCAAAGAAAGAAAAATAGGTGTGAAGAAATGCCCCATAAAATGTAAATTTAATGGGTGGTATGCCCCCTCGAGAGATGGGCCAAATTTTTTTTGAAAAATCGGGCGATCTCTCGAAAAAGAATGAAAAGTGGAGGGGAGGTAGAATAGAAGAAATTAGAACTAATGATGAAAGAATGGGAGAAAATGGAGTGAATATGAAGAAACAACAAGCCAGTGAGTACCCTGAGGTCATGCAAGAGATACATAGCAGATGTAGTGTGGGGTTTGGATTGATGCTATACAATTGATCAAAATTGGTTGGACAATCTGGTGCAATCGGTTTAATTGCCCCGGTCAAGTCAAAGCGTGACAGTTGATGTCAGTTGGTCGCTTGAACATGATAAAGTCTGAGTAAGTGAATCAAAGTGACCTGATGGTGACTTAGACAATTGATGTAATTGTCCGATGAAGTCAAGGTATATGAAGCAAAATACTCGTTGAGACGTAGACAATTGATGTAATTGTCCGTTGGATTGTGTTTGATTGGTTGATCAATTGATAGTGTGTGCGTGTGATGGATGGTTGTGGGGAATCATGGCAACCCCGTTGAGACTAGGTCATTATGATAAATGCCTGATGTAGTCTAGGATTACCATAATCGATTACCTGTTGAGACCCGAAGATACGTGATCGGAGTATCTGTTGATAGTCTAGGTGTGTGGGAGTCGATGTATCTGTGTAGACAGAGTAACTGGCTTAATTTTGTGGATGAGTGAGGATGGGAAGCGATGAAGGGATTAGGATGATGTTGATGATCAAGATAGGGAGGGTGAGGGGGGACTTGATGTTAGATAGAAGAAATGGAGGACCTATTACATTCCTATGGAAGAAGAGGAAAATAGAGTATGCATTATTATGACTACGTATGCATGATATGCAGCTATTATGAATGTATGGATGGTTGGAATGCAACGAAATGCAGTATATATAGATGAGATGGAATGACGATCCATAGTGCTCTATTTTCATCATTGAGCTTTAAAATGTTGGAAGAGAATACAAGCATCTTGACATAATGATTCAAGATGACTAGAGTATTTCTTACATGGATTTAATATAGCAAGTTAATACAAGCAACTTGATATAATGGATCAAGTTGACCTGAGTATTGCTTGCGGAACAGACAAGGATTATCTCCATTCATGCATGACTTGGATCGTCCTCCTTGATCTTAGGCTAATCATATCCTGAGACAAGTGCATACCGTACTCAGAAATAAAAACCTTTATCCAAATTGGATGAGGAGGAACCAAAGAATGAGCATTGTACCTGTAAACAAATAGTATATACATAAAGAATAAAAGAATATGGATCCTTGGTAATGGTTCATGCTCATATGGTCGAGGTATACGCTGTAGTCAGCAAGCCGTAATGATCTATGACTATATTTGGCATAAGATTACGTAGCTTAGTGAACTTCCCACGTAGACACCATTAGTACATGCCCCAGAACTTCATCGGAAATAATGCGCAAACGATACAAAACAATGCTGAAAGATCCTGATACAGATAAACAAATGAATTACTCACGAATCAACCAAGCATTTGATAGCTTAACATAATTTTCTTGTCAAAGAAAATGTCATCTTGTCTTTGTTTTGATAAGGAAGGATGCATCCTTGTTTAAGACAGTTTGGATTGTTGATGTTGATTGTGTTGGTCGAGTGATAAGTGGTCATTTGTGTGAGTATTTTGTCAATGTTTGTTTTGTATCTGCTTGAATGAATATGTACAAGGTGTTGCCATGTTTTTGTGTGATTTTCGATGGGTTTTTCGATGTTTTTGGATTTTGTGTAATAGTTTTTGAATGTTTTTTGGATTTTGTGAGTCATTTTTGAATGTTTTTGCCAATGAATCACCAGTAATGTAGAATCCACTTCCATCATCTAGATTGTAAGGGCATTGCCCCCAAGTTGGACATGATTTATGAAAAAGTGGGATGCAGGATGCATGTAGTACTTTCTTAAATTTGTAGATTTATAACAAGCCATGGTTAGATGGATGGATGTGTGTATGTATGAATGGGATCGCAACGAGCCTGGAAGATACTGGAGCCATTGCCTTTACGAGTGGCGCCTGTTTGCCAGGTTTTCGCCATCGTACTTACCCAAGGTGCCACTGGAGTGGTTGTTCACCGTTTGGATGCATGATTTTTCTTTACTTTTTTGAATGTTTTTGTATTTTCTTTAGGACATTTTTCTGAATGTTTTTGGTATTTTCTTTAGGACATTTTTCTGAATGTTTTTGGTATTTTCTGATATGCAGGGGAGCCTGATGCCTTGTACACCTTAGGTATAAAACCGTTTGAGGTTCATGCTATTGATTGGATCTACGAGCGGTTCTCCGTCTGATGTAGCCAACTGATATGCCCCGGACCCGAATACAACAGTGACAACATATGGGCTGAGCCAGTTTGATTCAAACTTGCCCTGATGTTCTTGGTTTGGTTGGTTGCGAGGATTCTCTCATAGAACAAGATCACCTACCTCAAATGTACGAGGTCTAACTCGGTGATTGTAGCTTCTGCTCATGCGCTGCTGATAGGCTTTGAGATGGTTGTATGCAGCTTGTCGCTTCTCATCAAGTAACTCTAAGTCCTGAAGACGTGAGACTCTGTAAGCTTCATCATCAATGAGATTGTGCAAGGAAACCCATAGTGACGGTATCTCGACCTCAATAGGCAAGATAGCTTCTGCACCATAGACCAATGAATAAGGAGTTGCACCTGTAGGGGTCCGAATGCTACTTCGATATGCCCATAGCGCTGGATTCAATTGAACAAGCCAATCACGGCCGACATCATTGACTGTCTTCTTTAGGATCCTCAATATGTTTTTATTGGATGCTTCGGCCTGACCATTGCCTTGTGGGTAATAGGGAGTGGAAAAGCGGTGTTGGATATGAAATTTCTCACAAAGCTCACGGACATCCTGATTTTTGAAAGGAAGACCGTTATCTGTGACAATGGACATGGGCACACCATACCGGTAGATGATGTAATTGAGGATGAATGAGGCGATCTTCTTGCCGGTGACTTGGGTAAGTGGAACAGCTTTGATCCACTTGGTGAAATATTCGGTGGCGGTAATAATGAATTTATGGCCGTTGGATGAAGATGGATGAATCTTACCCACAAGGTCAAGGCCCCATTGACAAAAAGGCCATGGTGTTGTGATTGGTTGTAGTTCCTGGGCCGGTGCATGTATCAGGTCGCCATGAACTTGACATTTTTTGCACTTCCTGACAAAGTAGTAGGAATCCTTTTCCATAGATGGCCAATAGTATCCAGCTCGCATGATCTTCTTGGCTAGTGATGGACCACTTGAGTGAGTCCCGCAAATTCCTTCATGTACCTCTTCCAAAGCCTTTGTTATCTCACCTTGTTCCAGACATCAAAGGAGAGTACCATCAAGACCTCGTCGGTATAGGGTTTCGGCAATAATGGTATATCGAGCAGTTTGGCGAATGAAGGTTTTACGTTGGTTATTTGATTGGTTGGGAGGAAGGGTGTGATCGCAGAGATAGGTGTAGAACTCACCGTACCATGGGGATTCAGAACTGACAAGGTGACATATCATGTCGGATTCGGGGATATCATAAGTGGGAATCCAAAGCTGTTCTACCAAGAACTCGTAGCGTGTTGAATTCTGTGGAAGATCTAGTAGAGATGCGATGGTAGCCATAGCGTCAGCAGCTCGATTCTGATCTCTTGGTATCTGCTCAAAAGTGATAGTAGTAAATGATGTCTTTAGATTGTCCACCATTTGCTTGTATGGCATGAGTTTATCATCTTTGGTCTGATACTCATCTGTTGCTTGTCGAATGACTAGTTTGGAATCGCCATATACTTGCAATTCTTTTAATTTCCATTGTATGGCTAATCTGAGTCCTGTGATCAAGGCCTCATACTCTGCTATGTTGTTTGTGAATGGAAATGTGAGCCTGTAAGACTTCAGGATGCTATCACCCTGAGGTGTGATAAACAGAATGCCTGCCCCCGAGCCGTGCCTAGTGTATGAACCATCAAAATATAGTTTCCATGGTTGTGCTATTGTGATCATGAATATCTCTTCATCTGAAAAATTGGAAATGAGAGGATGATTGCCTATGAGTGGTGCATCAGCCAACTAATCTGCAATAACTTGACCTTTGATAGCTTTACGGTCCACGTACTCGATGTCAAATTCACTTAGAATCATCACCCATTTGGCTAAGCGACCTGTCAATGTTGCTTTGCTAAGTAAATACTTGAGTGGATCAGTCTTTGCAATGAGTTGCACCTTGTGTGTTAATAGATAGTGCCTCAGTTTAGTGGCTGCCAAGATTACTGCTAGGCAAGCTCGCTCAATAGGTGTGTAATTGAGTTCATAGCCCACCAGTGTGCGAGAGATGTAGTAAATAGCACACTCTTTGCCTTCTGCATTATGTTGTGCCAGTAATACACCTAATGCTGTACTTGTCACTGAGATATAAATTAACAACGGTCTACTTGGATCTGGTGGCATCAACAATGGTGGATTCATGAGATAGTCTTTAAGCGCCTGAAATGCTTGCTGGCATCGGGCATCCCACTGAAAGCGGATGTTCTTGTGTAGCAAGTGTGTGAATGGGTGACACTTATCAGCCAATTGTGCAATGAATCTGCGGATAGATTGAAGCCGTCCTTGTAGTGTTCTTAGCTGACTGATATTCTTTGGAGGTGGCATGTCCATGATTGCTTTAACCTTTGCTGGATCGACCTCAATGCCTTTGCTTGAGACAATGTATCCTAGAAGCTTCGCGGAGGTCACTCTGAAGACACATTTCTTTGGGTTGAGTTGAACATGGTATTGTTCCAGTCTATCAAAGATTTTATCTAAGATGTGAAGATGTCCTTCTCTAGTAAGTGATTTTGCTAGTAAATCATCCACATAATCTTCCATTATAGTATGCATCATGTCATGGAAGATGGTGGTCATTTCTCTTTGATAGGTCGCTCCTGCATTCTTTAGACCAAAAGGCATTACATTCTAGTAGTATGTGCCCCATGGACATGTGAAGGCTGTCTTATGTTGGTCCTCTGGTGCGATCTTTATTTGATTGTATCCTGAAAAGCCATCCATGAGTGAAAGCATGGCATGTCCTGCTGTCAAATCTACTATGATGTCGATATTTGGTAGAGGGAAGTCATCCTTAGGACATGCCTTATTCAGATCTCTAAAGTCTGTACAAATACGGATGCCCCCTTTTGGTTTGCCAACTGGTACAATGTTGGAGATCCATTTTGCATAATCAATTGGTCTAATGAAACCAACATCCAGGAGTTTCTTGAGTTCTGTTTTGACTAGCACGGCAATCTGAGGATGCATCTTACGAAGCTTCTGCTTGACAGGTTTGGCTCCTTTTGCTACTGTGAGATGATGCATGACTAAATCAGGATCAAGCCCAGGCATGTCTGCATATGACCATGCAAAGTTGATCTGACGCTGTTGGAAGAACTCTATAAATTGAGGCTGTTCCTCTGGAGTGAGAAGAGATGCTAGATGTATGATATGAGGATTTTCAGGAGTCCCCACATTGTATTCATTGGTTTCCTCGATAAGAATCGTGGATCGTTCCTATTGTGCATTAGCAGGGAGAATGTCAAACCCTTCATCCTCAGGTGCCTCAAAGAGGTTTTCACCTTTGGATACGCTCTTTCTTTTTACTTTTGTGGGATCAAACAGTGCCACAGTGTGGTTTTCACTGGAAGATCCATGTTTCATTGTTATATTTTTGCAGCTGAAAGGTTTGGCATCCGCCCCGAAGTATGCTGCGCTATTAAGTTCAATGGCGAATCCAGCTTTGTGATCCCCGCTTGGTAGATTATCCCGTAATTCCAAAAAGTCAATGATAGCCTCATCGTTTTGGAAGAGGTCAAGACATGGAGGATTTGATTGGTTCCATTCGATGAGTTCAGGGTGGATAATGGGCATTACTTCATCGATTAGGTTAAGTGCGGGAGATGTATCAGTGAGGGTTAAGACAGTGTGGTGAAGGTCGTTGATGGTACTCTCCCTGTCAGAATCAGGCGTAGGATGAGACGTAGGGTCTGTGGAAGATGTTTCCAGTTCAGGTACCCAAGTGGTCTTTATCTGTGCTTCTCCATAAATAGGGATGTCTTTGCATGGTGGAGGTGGTGATGTGTCTTCCTCATTTGAAGTATTAAGCTGTACAGAATCAAATTCCCACTCATGTGAGTCGGTCTCTGAATCACTTTCCAGCATCCAATTGCTATACCATACTGGGATGTCTTTGGAGTTAAACACGACAGGTGTGATTGGTTTATGTATCTTTGTAGTGATCGGTGCTGCAGGAACCGTGATGGGGTTTAAAGGATTTGTCACTGGAAGTATTGGTAATGGTGACTCAGTGGCTTCTGCTGGAACTACTGGTGCCATAGATGTCGCTGCGGGTTTGGAGATAGTTGCGGCTGCTATGGGTGCTGCTGATGGGATTACTGATTCGTTTGGTGGGATGATTGGTATTGTAGATGGTTGTGGTGGGGTTGTGAGCCTCGATGGGGCAGTGGGGATAGTTTTTGATGGTGCTTTGATTATGAAAGGTGTCCTCTTGGCAGTAGGTGGGCAAAATGGTTTGTTGGGTTTGCCTTTGAATCTGAGTTTAAGAAGGATCTCTTTTTCAAAGCCTAGGCCTGTATTACCTTTGGGCTTGAATTCTGGTAGCAGAGGTTCATGTCGTCCTTGTTCGCAGTATCCCAAAGCACTCTGACCATCATATCCCATTCTTTGCATAATGAGGAGGCCTTTGCCATACTATTCTGTAGGAAGTGTAACTCGCGGTTTGTCAGTGGTGATGGGATCTTTATAGATCCATTCCGCTAGGTCCTTATCTTGTGTCTCTTCCTCTTGACTCTTTCCAAGGATGAAAGGCGTTAAGGCACATGCAGGCGTGTTTAGTGGTTGCTGGAGTAACTGCTGTGGTTTACCATGTGTTCTAGGAGAAGTAGGCATTTGTCCCACACAAAAGAGCTGACTCAAGTTGTATTCTCCAGGACCTTCCTCTGCGATTTTCATCTGAAGCTTTTCTTGCTTGGGTATAGGAGTGTTTGAACTGGCAAGAGAGGCGGGATTTACATATGATGTGGAGGAAATGGCTTCCCTATTATTAGGAACAGTAATCTCTGGTTGATGGCTGATATTATGGCAAAAAGCAAAAGGATTTGCATCACCCAGGATTGTGATCTCTGCACCATTATGTGGGAACTTGATACATTGATGGTACGTAGATGGAACGGCTTGCATGGCATGTATCCAAGGTCTTCCTAATAATAGATTATATGGCAGAGGAAGGTCCAGAACCTGACAAATTATGTGTTTTACCACAGGGCCCACTCGGATTGGTAGCACCACCGCTCCTTTGGATGAACGCTCTGCATCATCATAGGCCTTGATGGTGATCTTCTTGCGAGGATCCACTGATTCTATTGCATATCCCAATGCTGTGACCAACTGTAGTGTACAAATGTTTAGGCCTGCTCCATTATCTATCAAGACTCGCTTGATCCTGTGTTGGTTGATAAAGCCTTCAATGTGTAGTGAAGCGTTATGAGGTTGTTGGAAGGAAGAGTTGTCACTTTCAGAAAAAGTGAGACAAGGTGATGACTTTAGATTTCCAACCATGGCTTGAAATTGGTCTGTGTTCAGGTTTGCAGGGACTGACGCTTCTTGGAGTGCTTGATCCAAGATTGTTTTATGAGATGGTGATAGGCGTAATAGCTCTAAAATGGAAATGAGTGCAGGCGTTTTATCTAATTGCTCCACAAGATTGTACTGCTTTGGGATGGAGGTGGTGCCTTGTGGAGCTGCCTTGATGGTAACTTTGTCGCGACGCGTAACAACATTGCAATTTGAGGTGGGATTTTTGAAGGTTATAGTTGCAATTTGTTCACTGGCATCATACAGGTGATTTACAGTGTAGTTATACGTAGCCTACGTATAATCAGTGGTATCAGTGCCTCGCCGGGAAGTGGAAGGACCCCTTTGATCTTGTGATGGAAGTGGATCCTTGAACATGAGATGATCATTATTGGTCGTTTTTGGGTCATGTCCTTCAATTTCAATTTCTCCTCGATCAATAAGATCCTGAATGAGATCCTTCAATCGGTGACAATTACTTGTCTTGTGTCCTCATCCTTGATGGAACTCACAGTGTTCAGTATCTCTCCACCATGTTGGTTTGACCTGAGGCTCATAGTTGGATAGTTTAGGTAGAGTGACCAAATTTTGAGAAAGGAGTTGTCGCAACACTGTTTCAATGGGTTCCCCTAAGGGAGTGTATGTGTGTTTTTGTTTTTGTGGACGAGGTCTTGGTTCATCATGAGATGTGATGCGACCTTGATTAGGAGGAACATTTGTGTTATTCTGAGGTGGAGGATTTTGTCTTGCAAACCGAACCACATGTTGTGCATTTTGGATAGTTCGAGCATCCACAACCCCATCGTTGATGATATTTTTATTCTTGTTCCAGAAGTTTGGTTTATCATTATTGAAGCACGGGCGAGGACCATCTTTTGGTTCATTAAAGATTTTGATGAGTCCTTTCTTGATGAGTGCCCTTTCACATTTTATACCCTTGGTGATCATATCATTAAAGGAGTCTGTGTCTTTGACATCCAGGTGAAATTCCATTTCTTCGTTTAAGTTGGAAATGAAAATTTCCACTAGTTCTTGTTCAGGTAACTGAAGAGAACGTCTGCTAGACATTTGGCGCCATTGTTGCAGGAATACTGAGAATAATTCACCTGGTTTTTGTTTGGTGTTGCATAGATCAGCCATGGTGATGTCACGTTCAATGTTATGAGAGTAATGAGATAGGAACTTCTGGATGAGTTCCTCAAATGTTCTAATGCCACCTGGTAGTCGGGAAAACCATGATGTGGTGGTTCCTCCCAAGCTTTGGGGAAAAAGGTGCATTAGGTATGTGTCCTCATAAGCCACTTCAAGACAAGCGGAATGAAATTCTCGGACATGATCACGGGGATCCCCCTTTCCTCTATATTTTTCAAATTTGGGTGTTTCGAACCCGCGTGGAAAGGGTGGCATATAAAGATTCCTATCAAAAGGATAGGGACAGATGTCGTTAAGTGAGAATTGATTGGTCTTAACACCAATATGAAGTTGTTGGGCGAGATTCTCGACTTGTTGCCGCAACATCTCTATTTCATTTGGAGGAGGAGGTGGTGGGTTACCTCGAGGAATGTTATATCTGATGTGATTTCTACCCCTTTCCTCCTCATGGCGACTTTGTCTTTCTGATGCTTGTCTTAATTGGGCAAGATCAAAGTCCGAGGGGAGTTTGGCTCCTTCTTGAGCGAGTTTTAAGAAGTGAGCATCCGCATTGCTCCTTAATATTTCATCAAATAATCTGTTGAAGTGAGGGTTATGCTGAGCCCTTTCGATTGTTGAAGGAGTGGGAGTACTTGGGTTTTCATCAGTTACAGTTCCTCCAAGTGCTTCTTGAAATTCATTGAGGTTGTCTTCTTCTTCCTCAATTTCTATTTCTCGTTGCCTTGATCGCGATCGGGTTTGAGCCATTTTGTTTGTAAGTTTGTGTTGAAGTTGATTGAAGATGATGATGAGTTATTGATGAAAGATTGATGATTGGTGATTTGTATTGTATGGGGATCTCTAGCACTCTAAAGGAAAATGTAACCAGAATTCTTTCTTTGAATTGCTTGTTTGTTTTGATGATTTTGGATGTGATAAGGTGTAGAGAAATCTGAGATGTGTTACAGATTTTGACTACCTAGTAATGAGAGGATTCGCTCATGAACTAGTTTTAACCTACGTAGATGTGTCTCTTAGGATGAGCTTATCCTAGATGTAGAAACAATCTAAAAGTGATGTGATGTGTTTGATTTCAAGCAATATCTAAAAAGGAATCGTGGGACAAGAACCTCTTAATGTTTTGAGAGTTGGGATGGATTGATGATGAAGTGATGATGTATGAGTGGGATGATGGATGAAAATGTTTTCAACTTTCAATAAAAACTTTGTGTCACAAATGGGACAAACTCTTCTTCTTCCCTTTCAGACGTTGGTGGCACTTCTCGAGCTGTGTTGTAGGTGATACAGATGTTTGGGAAGAAGTTGGGATTAATCTTTCCTCCTTGATTTTTGTGATAACTCAAAGCTCTATATTGCATAAAAGCTCTACGGTTCAATGATTCGGAATCAAATTTGTTTGTTTTACCTTGAAGATAGAGACGCATGCGATGTAGAAAGACTCTATGTGAGATAAAGATTTGTCTATTGAGATAGAAGAATTTCCTCCTTTTGATCAAAGCCTTTGAGCTTAATGGTCTCCTTCTTAAGTTGATATTCTGATGACACTTCTTCTTTCGCAAGATGTGAAGAATGGTCATAAAATTTGACTCTTTGTTGTTTGTACTTTGTTTTTGATGTGTTTGGTTGTTTTTGAGAAATGTTGGATGAGTACTTTGTTTTTGAAAGTGATTTGCTGATTTTTCTTTGACAAGAAAACAAAGCAAGCACACAAACACAAGATTGTAGCCTCAAAGGCACAAATGAGTATGGGTCTAGATCAACCCAATTCTTGGACTTGTTTTTGACCTTCCTTTAGATGTATTTTAAGGTGTATTTCCAAAGCCTGAAGTCGGCTCAATTCGCACTAGGTCTGTAAAATGAACACACTTCAAACACTTTTTATCCCTAAGGTCAAATGGCCAGTTGTGATAAATTTAGCCCACATCTTGATATTTCTTCGACTTTGGTACTACATACCTTATGAATCCCGCCGTGGCAGGTAAGGATGTGATATACTAAGTCTTGCATGAGCATAACAAATAGATGATCCCTATGATGGGGGAGTCACCACTTTTATCAAGCCACAAGTGACTTTTCAAAAAGCTATGTTTCTACTCAAGGAAATATGTATGGTGAGTATCTTGGGAGCAAAACCATCTATGCTCTTGCACTAAATTATACCTCAAATATCCTCAATCAATAGAACAGGTGGGCTACTACTTAAAGGTGTTTAGTCATGTTCGATGGCTTTGGACATAAGTTCATTCTGCAGTGACTCACTTAAGAGCCTTGTAACTGGTGGTGGGGCCCATTTGTCCTTTCGACCAGTTACACTGTAGGAACAGCTATACCCAAGGCTACAGCTTTCGCTCTCACCTGATTTCTATAGCGGCTCGAAGGATTTACCGCTCGAGGTCGTTCCCAAGAGTATCGATCCCTTGGCAGGCCTCTCTTAAAAAGATAAAATGTGAGCGTTACTAACACTTTTCTCTTGCACCTAGGACCACGAGAGCCAAGGGAGAGGATAGTGTGTGTTAGAAGTAGGTCCACTCGACTGACTTTTGTGCACAAGCGTGCCAAACACGTAAAACACTTGTTCTTTTTAATCCAGCATTTGCAAATGTGATCTAACTATTTGGAGATGTTGCTCCAACAGTCATGGTGTTCTTTTTAACTTCAAAAAGCAATGTGTTTTTGTATTCTAGAATTTGAAATCCTGGTCAACTTAATGGAAAACACGTTTGCATGAAGTAAAAATCGCTTGCAAAAATCAAAACAAGTGGATTGTGTATTTTATTTGCACCAAAATTTGAAGTGTGGTTTGTAAATTTTAGGTCCGAATTGATGCAAGGAAATCAAATTTGTGTTGTTGATTTTAAGCACCAAAAATAAAGATGAGTCCTAACTAGAAAACAATGAAACTTCTCTTTTTTTTTGTTTTGTAGTTTTAAGTTCTTTTTAAGCACTTAAAGGACAATTTTGTGATTCTTTTATAGTGAGTTGTTAACCTGTATCAACAAAAACAAATTAGTAAAAATCGGTGTTCAAGGGGGGCTTCCACAAGCCTAAGATACTCAATTTTTCGGTTACAAATTTTACAAATCCTGATTTTGAAATGCCCTGAAATTTGACTAAGTCTGAAATTTGGAGGATCTTCCAAAAACTAGATTTTGCATTACAACTCCTAGAGGTCTGAAACCCCTCTCAAACATCTTGAAAGTATATATGGAATATAACTTAAAGTATAAGAAAGAGAAAAGAGAAGAGGAAATGTCACTTATACTTAAATGTTATATTCCATATATATTCTGCCTCTCACAAACCTAAGAAAAATAATTTTATCAATTACAAGGCCTTTTTTACAACGTTCTGTTACAATAGCGCTAGTCTGTGTGAAAACAGAAGCGCTACTTTAACACAAACACGCTAAAATATTACAAAAGCGCTAAAAGAAAAGATTTTTACAACAATACAAAACCGCTAATATAAATACAAAAGCGCTAATTAATGAAAAAAAGTGCCAAAATACTGACAAAAGCGCTAATTCTTTGACAATAGCGCTATTGTAAGAACAAAAGCGCTAAAAGACAAAAAAACAATAGCGCTAAAATGCGACAAAAGCGCTAAAAGACAAAAAACAATAGCACTAAAATGCGACAAAAGCGCCAAAGCGCGACCTGTGTGTCAAGTTCAACATTCAAACATGTTAGGTAACAAAAAAATATCAGAAGGTTGCATGTTCGATTCACGTCGGGTTCACCAAATGATGCTCTGCAAAAAGGATTAGAAAATCTGTTTGATGGCAACACACACAAGAGCACAAGAAACAAACGTTAGTGTTAGCAACAAAAGATTATCCTAAACAGGCATATCAAGAGAGATATTAAGCATGAAATAGAAAGCATATAAACATAGAATGAAATAGCTAATCAAGATGCTCATAGTTGCTCCTCCCTTGTTCCTCTCCTCTCTAAGTCCCAAATGAGTGTAGCTCTCAGCTTTTAGCACTAGCCATGGATGCCATATGGAGATTCAAGATGGTTGAATATGATAAGCAAATACTATGCAAGAGTAGATAGTGATGCTATGAAAAAGCTCTATGCTAATGCCAGTATAACAACAATACTCTAAATGCTTCCTTTTGCTTGAGGAGAAGGGTTCTATTTATAGAAGAAATGGGGAAATGAAGGGTTAAGATTGAATGGTTTAATCAAGGGCCAAGTTTGAAAGTTGGGGATCCATGTGCACAATTGGCACCAATAAAATGGTGACAAGTGTCAACATAGGATTGGGTTGAGAGAAGAGGTTGGAGGCATTAAAGGCCTGAGAAGACCTCATGGTTATCTAGAAGGTAAGGGTCAAGTCTAAATTAAGATTACCCACTGGATTAAGAGTTAATCCAAGGATAAACCTTTGTGCAAATGTTTAAGAGATAATCATGGTCAAAGCATTAAAGGCTTGATGAGACCTTTGGGTTGGGTAGAGGTTGAGTCAAAATAAATGTTTTAACCATGTGGGAGGGTTTGAGGTAACCATTAATGGTTATTGGAGACTTTGGGGATTAAGTGGTTGAAGGTTGAAAGCCTTCAATGGTTATCAAAGACTTTGAGGGTTAATTTGTTGAACACACAAAGCATTAATTGCTTTTCAAAGACTTTGGAGTCTTTGAGAAGTGACTCCAATTTGCTTAGGAATGTGTCAATATTTAGGGGATGGATTAGGCTAATTAGGAAGGGTTTAGAAGAATCTAGAAGGGGTTTAGGCATACAAGTGGATTTTGTAGGAAAATGCAAGTGGGAGAAATTTTGGTATTTTCAATTAAAATAAAATCATTTATTTCAATTAAATGGTGTAATTTGCATTTGGATAAATATTCAAATAAATATTAATTTATTTAAATGAGAAAAATGAAGATAAATCATTAAAATGCTTGAAGACTTTGAGGGAAACCATTAAAGGCTTGAAGACTTTAAGGAAAACCATTAAAGTCTTTAAGAAGACTATAGAAGGAAGCCATCAAGTTTGAAGACTTTAAAGCCATCAAGTTTGAATACTTTAAGGGAAACCATTAAAGGTTTCAAGTGGGTGAGGATAAATAGGATTTTAAATAAATAATTTATTTAAAATAGTTGGTGCAACTTGCTTGTGTAGGAAAATAGAAGTGGGTGGAGGATAAAGGTGATTATTTATTTAAAATAATTATGCAACTTGCTTTTGTAGGAAAATACAAGTGGGTAGAGGATAAAGGTGATTTAAATAAATGTTAATTTATTTAAATGTGAGAGGTGGGATTTTGGGCGATTTAAATAAATATTAATTTATTTAAATGTGAGAGAATAATTAAATAAATATGATTTATTTATTTAATTAATGGTCTGAATTTGGTTAAGTGAATTAAATCAAATAAATTGAATAATTTATTTAATTAATAGGAGAAGAGGGTTAAGATGAATTAATTAAATATTAATTTAATTAATTATTAATTGATGGTTAAATAATCAAATAAATACTAAGTATTCATTTAATTAAGTGGACAGATTTATGTGACTACAGGTTCAATTTGAGAAATAAGACATACCTCTTCATTTGCCAATCTTCCTCTTGTCATAACTCCTTTATGCTTGTTTCCAATTATCTGATCTTCAGAATGATTCAGTCTTACATACCGGGGTGTCTTGGTTTTCTTATGTTCCTCAGTCACAGTGGAATTTTCAAATGATACCGGTGTACCTAGATCTTCATTCTATATCGGTGGATTTTGTACAAATTCATTTGTCAGTATTTTTGTTACCGGTTCAAAGTCTGTATACCATGGAGTTTTTCTGAATTGTTCATCAATCTTTACATTTGTACTCTCAACAATTTTCTGCAATCTTTTGTTAAAACATCTATATGCCTTACTTTTAGATGAATAACCAAAAAATATTCCTTCACCACTTCTAGGATCAATATTTCCAATATACTCATCTCTTCTAATATAACATTTATTCCCAAATATTCTAAAATATTTAAGAGTAGGAGTAATAAACCATAGTTCATGAGGTGTCTTACCGGTTTCACCTTTGATGTGAAATTTGTTGAATGTATAGACCATTGTACTTACTGCCTCTCTCCAATACACATGTGGTAGATTTTCTTTTGATAACATACTTCTGGCTACATCCAAGATAGTTCTATTTTTCCTTCCAACAACTCCATTCTATTGTGGTGTCTGAGGTACTGATAGTTGTCATCTAATTCCATTCACTTCACAAAATGCATTAAATTCCTTAGATGTAAATTCTCCTCCTTGATCTGATCTTAGACATTTGATTTTCTTACCGGTTTCATTTTCTACCATAGCTTTGAATAGTTTGAACTTTCCAAGTGCTTCTGATTTTTCTCTGAGAAAAGTAACCCAACACATTCTAGAATAGTCATCAATGATTAGCATAAAATATCTATCTCCTTGTAAGATTTTAGTTCTAGATGGACCACATAAATCAGTATGAATTAAGTCAAGAGCATTATTAGATTTTTCTAGAATGCTTTTGAAAGTAGCTCTAACTTGTTTTCCAAATTGACATTCCTTACATACTATATTGTGAGGTTTAACAATCTTAGGTAAGTCTCTAACTACCTTAGTAGTACTTATTTTCACCATGCAATCAAAATTTACATGACAGAGTCTCTTATGCCATAGCCAACTTTCATGAATGTGTGCAATCAAACATGTTTTTTCATTGTCATTCAGATGAAAGATGTTACCTCTAGTTTGATTACCAGTTGCAATTTCCAAACCAGTTATGTTCATAATTTTGCATTTACCATTTTTGAACTGTAACTGAAATCCTTTTTCAACTAATTGACCAACACTCAAAAGATTATGCTTTAAACCTTCTACATAGTAAACGTTGTCAGTATTATGTTTACCATCTAGAGATATTGAACCCTTACCTTTGATTGAACAAGCTTTATCATCTCCAAATCTTAGTAGACCTCCATTATACTCTTGAAAAGTTAGGAATTTGCTCTTATCACCAGTCATATGATGTGAGCATCCTGAATCAATGATCCATTCATCCTTCACTTCAATTTTAGTTGCCAAGGCCTGCTCTATCAATTGATCTTCTATTATGGCTACAAAAACACATCCATTATCTACTGGATCCTCATTAGAATCATCAATCACTCCTTCATCAGCAACATAACAAGATTTGTCCTTATTCTTATTGAATCTATATCTCTGATATCCAGGGTTAGGCTTGTATGTCCTTCTAGCTTCTTCTCTTAACCTAGCATGTCTATTAGGGCATCTTGAGGCCATATGACCAATCTTATTATAGTTGAAACATTTAAAGGGTTCTTTACCTTCACACTTACTTCCAATTGGACCTTTATGTTGGCATATGGACACTCCAATTAGACACTGTATGTGATTGAAGGTTTTGTCATTGATGGCAACCTTGCAATCCTATGGCACCAGCAAGACATCATACCGGCAAAGCATTACACAGGCAAGACAGTGCACCGGCATCAACAAGATTACTCTACACCGACACTAGCACCGACATAGAAGAAAAGATATATACCGGCATAAAGGCCAACAGGATTTTTGATATGTAATATTTTGTTTATTATTGTAAGCCGACTTGGCAAATTGTAAAATGACTCTTGTATATAAAGGAGATCAATGTAGACATTTAGAGAGTTAATGTAGCAAGCATAAAGAAAATTATTAGGTAGACCTAATGTGCAAATTATAGGTCAAGGGTATATGTAAAGAACATAGTTAGAACTGGTACTGAATCTAGCATTGGAGATGCTATTGTAAAGCAGTACAAGTCATTGGATTAGTATAATCCTCATTGTAAGTCAGTGTGACTTCTCATTGAGCAGTGAGCTCTAGGCAACTGGCCTTCCTGCATGTGCAGGCCCCTATTGTAAGTAATATTCTCTTATTGGCTAGTGAGTGAATATTGTAGGTCACAAATCCCACCGAGGTTTTTTCCACACTAGGTTTCCTTGTTAAACATCTTGTGTTATGTTGTTCTTTTCATGTGGATGTTTCTGATTCTATTTATTGCATTAATTCTTGCATACAGGTATACTGTTATTTTATGTTCTGCATGTTTTAACTTAAGAAATTCTTATCACTGGTTAGATACTGATTCACTCCCCCCTCTCAGTATTTGTGGGAATCCTAACAATTGGTATCAGAGCTTGGTCCTCTATTTTCAGAAGCCTAACAACTTGAGGAAGATCTTGACACCAGTAAAGATGGAAAATCTGATGAAGCAACTTGAAGGAGCTCTTACTGACTATGATGCATAGAAGTTGAAAAATATCAAATTAGAAGATGATTTAAGAGAAACTCAAGATATCATTCAGGCACTTCAAGAAAATCTTATTGTTGCAAGAAATAAGAGAAGAGAACTTTATGAAAAATTGAAAAATGAGAATGATGAAAAGGAATCCCTTAATGATATAATAAGCAAGCTGAAACAAGAGATCATGACAACAAAAAATGAAATACAGGATATGACTATGAGATTTTGCAATGAGATTGAGGATAGAAAGAAGAATGAAGAAGAATTGACCAGAAGACTAAGTGATGCAGCAAATGAGAACACAAGACTTAGCTATGAAAATGACAAGTTGAAGATAGATCTAATGCATACTCAAAATGACTCAAATGAACTAATGAGACAAATAGAAATCTTGGAAAGGGAATTGGAAATTGCAAATCAACATAAAGAAAAATTCAAGAAAATCTCAGAAGAACTTGGTACCTTATTGAAGAATCAAAAACCTAAAGGTGACACTTCTGGAATTGGCTTTGAAGTTGGTGAAAGCTCCAGTACTGCAAATACTCAAGATCACAACAAACTGGTAAGACCACCTAATGCTTATAAATTCAATGGAAAATGCTTTAACTATAATAAGTATGGTCATAGGGAAAACCAATGTAGATCTAGGAATTATCAGAATATCAATACACCCACCGGTCAATGTTCCAAATGCAACAAAGCTGGTCATAACTCTGAAAACTACAGAATGAATGTGAGATGTTATGTTTGTGGAAGATTTGGACATTTATCTAATCAATGTAGAACACAAACTAGTAGAGGTTATGGGAAAGCTATTCAAAAAAATAATGTAACTTGTTATGCATGTAACAAGATTGGGAATATTGCTAAATTTTGTAGAAGTAAAGGTACACCGGTAGACAACAAAGGTGCTAGCAAGAATTCTCAAAGCTGATCTAAATATTGGGAATACTCCTCCATCGATAGAACCAACAAATGCTTCACTGGCAGGATAGAGTGATGCTTCACTGACAGGACAAAGTGATGCTCCACCAGTAGGAAGTTCTTCATCTAATTGAAGAAAATTTCCTTGAGGTTTTGGCAATCTAATGACACATGTGCTATTATTCACTCGATTAGAGATAAGAAGCTGAAAATCACTTATTACCGGCAAACAGTGTTAAGTGAATACTTAACCAGCATGCAATTAATATGGTAGATAGTGAAAAAGACTTTATAAAATAAGGTTTTGGCTCCATTTCATTTCACTGTGATTTCAAACTTTCAAAGAGCGCGAAGATTTTGAGCTAAGGCATTTTGAGCAAGAAGCAAGCACACTCCAAGCAATCATCCATCCAAGATAGAAAAAGGTATTTAATCATGGCATCCACCTCTACAATTGAATACATAGTGAACCCAACTATTGTGGAAGTAATTAAAAGACCTAGGCCCGTATTTCAGTTAGTCCCCAAAATAGCAAAGAAGGATGATAGCTTAGGTGCATGTTCTCAAATTCCTAAAGGTGTTGTATATACTGAAGACCCTAGAATGTACATCCACTATAAAATTGAAGGGTTAGGAGATGAGGAAATCAAAACCTTGTATAAAACTGAGATATGTGATGATATCGGCAATGTTAAAACTGAACACAAGGTTATTGAAACCCTAGGATTCACAGAAATCCTTAGCATTCCTGAATTTCCTAAGGATGTGATTAGGATAGTGTTAAGCAGAGTTCATGGAGAATTTTTCTAGTTAGATGCAATTCATAAGATCACCAAGGAAGTGGTAAAGGTTGTCACAGGGTTACTGGCCACCGGTAAAAGACCAGACAAAAACAAGAAGGTTTCAAATGATTTAGTCATAGACCTAACAGGTGCAACATTTGATAAGAGATCTCTAAGGGTTAACGATGTAAAGGATACAAATGTGAGATTGATAAGTATGATATTAGGTTACAAAGCCACTCATGCTAATAGACTTAACTCAGTTTCAAGTTTATGCATTAAGAGTGCTTATGATATGGTAACAGACAATGCAAAAATTGACATCTGTGAATGGTTAAAGGATGAACTGATAGACAACCTTGGAAAGATAAAGAAGGATAAGAAAGGAACTTTCAAATTTGGAAATCTATTAGTATGTCTAATGCTTCATATAACAAAACAGGTTCCTGGTATAGGATATAAAGAACTAGGATATGACATACCGGTAGGAAAGAAATTGACAGAACTTTTCAATACCATGGGTGAGACCAAGGAAAATAACATTCATGACTTTTTCCAAGCATTGAAGACAAAAATGAAGAAAAAGATAAGATTATCTCAGAAAATTGTAGATAAATACAAAGATGATATATGCTTTGTTATTAAAAAGGATGAAATATGGATGGAAGCAATCATCCCAAGGACAATCTGGGTAACCGAAATGGGCTATGAGACAGATAAGCACATAGTTGAAACTTATGCTAAAGCACTTCTGGAAGCCCCCAAAGAACCTAAGGAAGAAGTATTTGGTAGTGCTAAAACCATAGAAAGCCAAATACAGTCTAAGAAAAGAGTAAAGAAGGTAGAGGAATTTGTGAGGAAAGGATCTAGACAAGAAAAGACCATTAAGGAAGATGTATTAAAGAAAACTGGCATAACAGAAGATGAGTTGGCAGCCCCATAATCTAAAGCTCATCTATCACCGGTAGGTACTTCTTTGGAAGGTGACATGCCAGCAACTTTTAAAAGAGTTGTTAGGAAAAGAGATCCCTCACCGACAACCACTCCTTCACCTAGAAGGACAAGGCAGAAGCAACAAGCTGTGAGATCTCCGGTCAGAAAGGTCACACCTAAAAAGAAGCTAACTCCTAAGAAAAAGAAAAAGACAAAAACTGACTTGGAACCTCTAGACATATTGCTAAATGAGATCACAGAGGAAGGAAAATTGAAAAACATAGGGAAAATTTATGACACTCTATCTATTGATGAGAAAGGGCAAGTTGAGGAAAGTGTAATACTACATATGGACATGTACAAAAAGTTTTTGATAGAAGTAATCAATGAAATTCCTGATGATTTGTACAAAAGACTTGAGGCCAGAAGGCAAGGGGTGATTGAATTAGACAAGAAAATAAAAATAGAAAAACTACTTGATGTATATCTGGTAAACTCTCCAAAGGAAATTGATGATCTGATTGCTTAGGCAAACCGGATAGTAAGAGTTACATAAGTTACAGAGGAAACAGAAGATGGGTGGGACATATTCCTAGTTGAAAAGGAAAAACAAGAAGAATACAGGAATCCAAAGCCTATTAAGGTATATCAAAAGGATAAGGACAAAGGGAAAGGAAAAGTTGGTGGACCTCCAAGCATAAAGGTTAAAGACAACCTACCTCCACTTGTGAAAATTACAACCATTGAAGACCAACCGACAGCAAAAACTATGGATGTAGAGGATAGCAATCTAAATCCTGAAGTCCTATACACTATAAATATTGATACCCAAAAGATCAACATAACAGTTGATAAAGATACAGAGCAACCAGTAGAGGATATAGGAAAAAAGATGGAATCTGAGGCACAAACAAAGAAACCAATAGAGCTAAAGGCTTCGAAATAGGCTCACAAGGAAACAATGCCATCGGTAAGAAATGAAGCAGGAAAACCAGTGCTAAAAGAAATGCAAACACAAACTGACCTGCCAGAGGTCAATAAAAGCATGGTCACTTCCACCAGCACTCAGACTCTTGGATCATCATCAACATTCAAGTCAACTAATGTGACTGAGGTATTACTTGAATCCATTAAGAAAATAACTGACTATAGTTCACAGGCTTATAAAGCAATAGATGATTCAATACCAATTTTGAAGATAATTGCTCTTGATTGTAATATAGATAATAAAGATTCTTTAGGACAATTGGATACATTATGTAAATACATTTTTGGAAATATTGAGAAAATAAAGGAAGAATCAGTAAAGGACATGGTAGAAAAGGAGAAACAAAAATTCTTTGATGAAGAAATAAAGAAGTGTAACAAAGACTTTGACACACTTCTACCGGAACTATGTAGTTTGTTGAAAGAGTATAAAAATTTGTATAAAGACACATGCAAAACAAACTTCTTGACTGTAGATATTGACAAGAAAATAAGCAAGACACGGGATAAGATAAATAAGCTTGCAGACAATTTTGTCAACTCACCGGATTCACTATCTGTTTTTGAAGACAAGTTAGAAAATTTTGAGGAAGAATTGTTTAAACAGGAAAGAGAGAAAGAGAGAATAATAAACAAGGCAAAACACTTGAGATTTAAACTGAGTCCAAGATTGGACTATCTAGCATCTCTGTGGAAGGAAATATCAGAGGCATTAGCATAGGGAAGTAAAACATCAGTAGAGCAATTGCAGCATATCACCGATATTGTGAAGAGGACTGAAACAACAATAAAAGATAGAAAAAATTTTATGGATAGTATTGTAAAGCGGAAAATTGCGGTCGAACCCTAGTTGGTCTCCCCTCTTCTAACTCCAAGGAGAGAGAAGGGAGGTTCGCTAGGATTCGATGGGTTTTCACTTAGGGGGAAGACTTTACATTCAAAAGAGGGGTTGAAACTCATAAGATTCAATCCCACACAATGTAAGATTGGATGCTAAATGAATTTCAAGGGTTAGGAAAGCAGGGCTACCCTCTTTTGTAAAGAATGTTGATTAAGGAAATTAAGCTAAGGATGCATAGAAAGTCATAAAGATTCGCTTATAAACTGAGTTCGGGTTATAGGATGAAGCTGCGGACCTGGAATTAGCAGTAAAATGTCGATACGACGCTGTCCTGCAAATTTGAGCAAAAGTTGTCAGGACGATGGCGCCCGGCGCCACAGTCCTCCGAAAAATCCGCGAAACGAAGGGGGATCTGTTCGTCTCTGCACAAGGATTCCAGATCTTCAATTTCAGCCGCGTACCTGCAACCTACACACAGAAAAGCGAAGACGATTGGGGGGTTAGGGATTAGGGGTTTGCCTTTAGGTCAAACCCCAGTTTTGGAATTAACCAAGAAATGAGCAAGAGCTGTAAATGTAAATGACTGTAAAACAAGTACTAATACCTTGTTCTAAGGATGTTTGTATCCTTATGTGCGAAGGTTTAGATGTTGTATGTTGTATGTTGTATGTGATCTCCTCTTCAATGGTTGAATCCTTGTCTTGAATGCAACACTTAGCCTTGAATGGAGACTTGGAATGATCAATTGCTTGAATGCTTGAATGCTTGAATGCTTGAGTATAATTTCCACGCTTTGTACACATATCCTCTTCCTCTCTATCACCAAATGAGAGAGAAAAATGTAGTTTATATACTTGTCAATTAGGGCTGATAGACTGATTTTCCCGACCTTAGGCCGACCAGGGAAGTATATTTCCAAATTGCAATAAAAAAGACCCAATATCACTTAGGAAACCGGGCCCAAAATAGGACCCAGGGACCAGGGCGCTGGGCACCCTGGTCCTGAGGGACCAAGGCACTGGGCGCTCTGGTCCCACCTCCCGGGACATCAGGGTGCAAGGAGGTTCAAGCCAGGGTGCTTGAAAAATGCAGTTTTCAGTGTCGTGAGCAAGTTTTGGGGTCTCCATTTAGGTTGCGTGTTGCGTCGCCATCGTGAAGACCGAAATGCAGTCGAAATTGCAAATGTCGCAATTTTAGGACGCTACATTTAGCCCTCACTTTAGCGGGAGTATGTATGCTCATACTTCCGGTAAAGTACAAGGAAACAACGTTGAAAGACTTTCACCACGTCAAGGAGGCAAGATACACCAAGCCCCCAGTGGACTAAGGATCTTACAACTTCGATTGACAAAGTAAAAGGGAAGATCACGAGGAAGAACCATGACTGTTAGTAGTAAGGTTCCCTCGCTATGAGTCATGCAAAAGAAATACCAAAAATCTTCAAGACAAAGCTAAGTTTGCCAAGAAATTTTCAAGTATCTTTGAAAGGATAGACAGGGTGTATGCCCCCCTACGTTAAAGCGATCGCACACGCCTCAACGGGGGTGATTGTTTTAACGTAGTGATACACATAAGAAATGAGAAAGGAAAAAGGAGCACGTTATCGCAAGGATTTAGCCCCCAAGTGTGAGATAAGCCCAAGGATAATAGACACAAAACACAAAGCACGAGGTGACTTCGCTTTCCTCAGGGTCAGTATGCTGTATGATAAGTCATGTATATATCATATGTATGTATGCATAATTGTTCTTCATTCCCCAATCAAGGAAGGTCACCTAGAAGAAGGGAACACATGTGTCTTTTGAGTCAACATGAGAGAGATCGAGAGATCTCAATGCTTTGCATCGTCCTCAAGTAGACAACACTAAGGACGACAAATAGAAGAATGAGAATAACATATAGAAGAAGTAACAAAAGAGAGGGGGAGAGAGTCTGCTATGCTAATGTAACTAGTCTAGCATGTCATCTACCCCCCGATCTTGCTGATCAATGTTTCGGGAAGGCAGGGAACACGCTAGAGGAGGAACATCCAACACAGCAGATGGAGCTATCACAAGATCCAAACAAGGGCTATGTTCATGTTCCAAGCCACATTGTTCTTGTCTAGGAGCTAGGATAAGTGCTTTAGAAAATTCATTAGATAAATGGTTATCAACATCAACAAGTTCATATTCACTATCAGAAGCAAGAGGAGTAATATTTTCATCTATATCATCATCAAGATTTATAAAAATAGGATCTTTAACTCGCACAGGATCAAGACCATCATGCATCTTATGTTTAGGAGATTTAGGCTCAATATCTGGCTGAGGAGAAAATGGAATAATGCTTGTTGAAGGTGTTTTTGGAGATTGTAAAGTTTGAGAAGCAGCTGCTTGAGCCCTAAGACGACGCTTTCGTCGACGTTCCCGTGCAGAACGATTATGTCTAGTCTTAGTAGGAAGTGTAGAAGATAGAGGAGGAGGAATGTTCTCATCCCTATCACTTGGGTGTTTAGGTTGTGGTCTCTTAGGCTGGATAATAGGAGAAGAAGAAGGTCTCTTCTCTCTATAGAAGGCAGGAGGAGGAACTGCTCCATATAAAGGAGGAGTTTTTGGTTTAGGAAGAAGACCAAGTCCATCATGACGAGGAGGTATAGGTCTATTTTTAGAAGATTTATTAGGCATAGCAATAGTCGCATCCATAGGGACGGGTTGGGAATCTTCTTGGGGAAAGACATTAGTTTTGTCTTTCAAAGGAAGAATTTCCTTCTCAAGAATGATAGGAATGTCAAGTTTAGGTGCTCTAGGTTCACTTAGAGATAGGATCATATCTGTTTTCCACTTTTGATAAGATTTGAAAAGATGATCACTTCGCGGAGGAAGAGATTGGAATTGTTTAGGCCAAAAGTAATCAATAGGAACACTAGAGGTTCTTTCAGCTGGTTTAAAGAGACTATGATTGACAGTAACAACTTCACCATTATGGGGAAATTTCAAACACTTATGAATAGGAGAAGCAATAGCTTTCATGGAAGATAGCCAAGGATAGCCAAGCTTCACACGAAATTGTTCGGAAGATGGAATAATAGCAAAGTTCACATCAAGAGATTTGTTATGGACCTCAATAGGCAATGTAATAGAACCAATTGCAGGAGAAGAAAATGCATCAAATAATTTCACAATCACATCTTTTTTGTCATAGATCACTTGATTCAATTGCAAAGTAAAAAGAAATTCTTCAGTAATAACATTAACCATGCACGAAGGATCAATAAGCACTCCACGACAAGGCATATTCTTGACTTTTGCAACTATGTATAAAGGACCATCAGGTGCCCTAATGGTTTCGCTAGAATCAAATGTGATGGAAGGTTCTTTAGGGTTTTCTTGCTGCTCTACAAAGTTAATCACATTCGGAGTCATAGACACAAGACCATCAGATGAGAAAGAGGAATCATTAGCCTCAATCACATTAGAAGTATGAGAAGTATGAGAAGGTAATGGATCAGTAAAAATCTGAAGATTTTGGTTAGGAGGAGCTACAGATGTGTTGCCTTTATCATTCACTCCAGAAATAGAAATAGTATTATTATCAATCAAATCTTGAATTTTACCCTTTAGAGAAAAACATTTTTCAGTATCATGCCTAGGCTGACGATGAAAGTGACAAAAAGCTTTGTGATCAAAATAAGGTGAAGTAATCTTTGCAGGATCAATTTGTCTTATAGGAGGAAGGGTAAGCACATTTTGTCCCAATAACTTATTCATAATATCATGCAATGATTCATTCAAATGAGTATACTTTCTTTCTTTCTTGAAAAATTTAGAAATAGGAGGCACACCTGATGCTGCATTCACATTGTTGTTGATGATGTTTTCATTGAATTTGATGGAATCTCTATTCAGTTTAAACTTCCCAAATGGTTGTTGACTGCTATCACCCTTAACACTCGGAGCCATAGGATGTGATTGTTCCATTTGACTCACAGTCAGTTGATAATTGTGAAGAGTGGCGCACAACTGTTGGAAAGAAGTAAACTCAGAAAATAGAAGTTTGTCTTGAATATCTTTTTGCAAATTAGAAATAAAGATTCTTTGAATATCATTATCAGGCACTGGAAAAGAAATTTGAGCATACAAATGCTTATATCTACCAATGAAATCAGTCACTTTTTCTTTAACACCTTGTTTACAATGCATTAAATCAATCAAAGTAACTTTAGGATTTATATTGTTTTGAAATTGTTGAATGAAAGCATTTGCAAGTTGTTCGAAAGAAGTAATAGAATAAGAAGGCAACGAGCAATACCATTGTAGGGCTTTGTCTCTTAATGTTCTGGTGAATAGTTTTGCAAGCAACCTTTGGTCATAAGCAAAATCAGTACATATTGTTTGAAAAGTCTTAACATGTGTTAGAGGATCTCCTTTACCATTATAAAGCTCCAAATGCGGGATTTCAACATGCTTAGGAGGAATAGCTCGAACAATGTCAAGAGAAAGTGGGCTCGCAACATCAAATGTGGGCACACTGAACTTAGATTGATTCATAGAGGCAATTTGTTGTTGTAAAGAAGAGACAGTTTGTGCAAGATTGTTAATGGTAGCTTCAGTCGAAGAGTTCATATTAGGTGTGTTAGATTGAGATGGAGGTGTGATGTTATTGAAAGATGGTAAAGAGTAAGGTGGTGGGACCCTATGATAGTCAACCATAGGGGATGATTGGATAGGAGGAACACTACAAGGAGGAATGGAATGGTTAAATGAATTGCACCCTTGTGTCATGTTCATTTGTGAAGATGTAATAGGAACACTTATTGAAGGAATGAATGAAGAAGTCGGATTAAATGAATGAATAGGGTTAATTGAAGAAGGAGGATTGCCCCCATGACTGGTAATCACAGGAGGAATGTCTTGTATAGAGGTAGCCATGATGTTTGATGTAAAGGTAGGTAAACTAGCAATAGAAGTGGTCAAAGGAATAGAATGATTGACTTGTGTAGGAGGTTGTGTATAACCTAAAGATTCAGCACAACTCTTCATAGGCATCACATTCGAATCCACAATGTGTGCGATACCACGTAAAACATCAATTCCATTCTTATCACTTTGAAGCATACGTTTTAGACCCTCAATTAAAGGAAGAGCTTGACTATCGGGATACTCATGAGACATCCATTGGTGAAAATCGTCAAATTGGTTATCCAATTTGGAAAGTTGTTCAACAGAAACTTCATGGGGAGCTTCTTCATCATTAGAAGGATTAGAGGAATTACCCATGTCCTCGTTAAAAAGACTACTCAAATTAGGTTCCATCTCCTCAGTAGTTAAACCTCAGAAAGACTTAATTCTACGGCTTCGTCTAACGGGAATAGTGTAAGTAGGGCTTATTGTTGTAAAACTCATGCACTAGAGAGAGAGAGAAGATTTTGATTTTAGAGGTAGCAATTTTCAGTAAAACCAGCCAATCTTCCAGATTTAAGTTGTTAAATGCAATCACAACAGTCTCCCGAAATTTCAGAAAAAATGTTCGGGACCGTGGCGCTCGAAGTGCAACACGGTCCTTGCAACTTTTTTCGAAATTTGCAGGGATGAAAGGTATGATGATTTTAGAGCTAATCTGAAAAAATTGAGGGATTTTACGATCTGTAGATAGGCCAAATTAAAGTTGCAAATTCAAAATTGAACCCTATCAAGATTGTCGAAAAATGCAAAATTTGAATTTTGAAAAAGAGAGGGAGACTAAAATTTTGAATTTTATGATTTTAGAGGGAATGTCAAGAGCAATGCAAATTTTGAAATTTGAAAATTGACTCAATTTCACGCAAAATTCAATTTTGAAAGCGGAAATCAAAGTTGTTGTAATTAGGCACTTAATTTCAAAAGTCACAAAATGCAAATATTTGAATAAAGCACTGAAATTTCGAATGAATGCAAATACAATTTTCAGATCTAAGACAGTAAGAACACACTTTTGACACAAAATTTCAGTTTCAATAATTTTTGAATGATTAGGAGCCTTAGACCAAGCAATCACAAGACCAACTTTGACTGTAATTTTGAAAGTGTTATAATTGACAAAATCAGCCAAAATTCTGGATTTTAGCAGGAAAATACAGCAAGATCTCGCTCCCGAAATTTTGGAAAAAATGTCGGGGACGATGGCGCTCGGAGTGCAACACGGTCCTCGCAACTTTTTTCCAAATTTTCAGGGATGAAAGATATTGTGATTTTATTGCGGAATCCAAAGTTACAGCTGATTTGGAGATGTTTTGATCGGTCAAATCATCGGACAAAGGTTGAATCAAGAGGGTTTCAAACATTAGGGTTTTGACTTTTAACCACTTAATCTTCAGAATTAAAGCACAAATATGAATTGATAATTTGTAATAGAAGGACAGATCTGAAACAAGCATTAACATTTAGACATTTCGCAAGTTTAATTACTAAAAAGAAATTTTAGGGTTTTAATGCAATCACCTCTAAAACTTTGCAAAAGATCAAACATGGAAATGTAATCAATTTTTTCAGATCTAAGCATGAAAAATCAGAAAGGATGTTCACGTCGGGTTCACCAAAATGTAAAGCGGAAAATCGTGGTCGAACCCTAGTTGGTCTCCCCTCTTCTAACTCCAAGGAGAGAGAAGGGAGGTTCGCTAGGATTCGATGGGTTTTCACTTAGGGGGAAGACTTTACATTCAAAAGAGGGGTTGAAACTCATAAGATTCAATCCCACACGATGTAAGATTGGATGCTAAATGAATTTCAAGGGTTAGGAAAGCAGGGCTACCCTCTTTTGTAAAGAATGTTGATTAAGGAAATTAAGCTAAGGATGCATAGAAAGTCATAAAGATTCGCTTATAAACTGAGTTCGGGTTATAGGATGAAGCTGCGGACCTGGAATTAGCAGTAAAATGTCGATACGACGCTGTCCTACAAATTTGAGCAAAAGTTGTCAGGACGATGGCGCCCGGCACCACGGTCCTCCAAAAAATCCGCGAAACGAAGGGGGATTTGTTCGTCTCTGCACAAGGATTCCAGATCTTCAATTTCAGCCGTGTACCTGCAACCTACACACAGAAAAGTGAAGACGATTGGGGGGTTAGGGATTAGGGGTTTGCCTTTAGGTCAAACCCCGGTTTTGGAATTAACCAAGAAATGAGCAAGAGCTGTAAATGTAAATGACTGTAAAACAAGTACTAATACCTTGTTCTAAGGATGTTTGTATCCTTATGTGCGAAGGTTTACATGTTGTATGTTGTATGTTGTATGTGATCTCCTCTTCAATGGTTGAATCCTTGTCTTGAATGCAACACTTAGCCTTGAATGGAGACTTGGAATGATCAATTGCTTGAATGCTTGAATGCTTGAATGCTTGAGTATAATTTCCACGCTTTGTACACATATCCTCTTCCTCTCTATCCCCAAATGAGAGAGAAAAATGTAGTTTATATACTTGTCAATTAGGGCTGATAGACTGATTTTCCCGACCTTAGGCCGACCAGGGAAGTATATTTCCAAATTGCAATCAAAAAGACCCAATATCACTTAGGAAACCGGGCCCAAAATAGGACCCAGGGACCAGGGCGCTGGGCGCCCTGGTCCTGAGGGACCAGGGCGCTGTGCGCTCTGGTCCCACCTCCCGGGACATCAGGGTGCAAGGAGGTTCAAGCCAGGGTGCTTGAAAAATGCAGTTTTCAGTGTCGTGAGCAAGTTTTGGGGTCTCCATTCAGGTTGCGTGTTGCGTCGCCATCGTGAAGACCGAAATGCAGTTGAAATTGCAAGTGTCACAATTTTAGGACGCTACAAGTATAAACTTAGTTTTGGGCGATCTTTTTCAGATAACAACTACCCAACTACAGGGTTGAGGATATGGACAGATGTAACTACAAACTCTACTAACATCTTGACAACCTTTGTCATTCATGCCAAAGGGGGAGTAGTAGGTTGAGAAAGTTCAAAGACAGGAATCATATGCTCAGGAGGAGCCCTTCATATTTTTGGTAAACATTCTTTTTGGTAAATTTTTTTGGACTACACATTTTGGACACTTTTTGAAATTTCTCATGAGTGTTGCCATCAATGCCAAAGGGGGAGATTGTTGGCATATAGACACTCCAATGAGACATTGTATGTGATTGAAGGTTTTTTCATTGATGGCAACCTTCAATCCTATGGCACCAGTAGGACATCATACCGGCAAAGCATTACACAGGTAAGATAGTACACCGGCATCAACAAGATCACTCTACACCGGCACTGGCACCGACATCGGCACAGAAGAAAAGATGTATACCGGCATAAAGGCCAACAGGATTTTTGATATGTAATATTTTGTTTATTATTGTAAGTCGACTTGGAAAATTGTAAAATGACTCTTGTATATAAAGGAGATCATTGTAGACATTTAGAGAGGTAATATAGCGAGCATAAAAAAAATTATTAGGCAGACCTAATGTGCGAATTATAGGTCAAGGGTATATGTAAAGAATAGAGTTAGAACCGATACTGAATCTGGCATTGGAGATGCTATTGTAAAGTAGTACAAGTCATTGGATTAGTATAATCCTCATTGTAAGTCAGTGTGACTTCTCATTGAGCAGTGAGCTCTAGGTAGTTGGCCTTCCTACATGTGCAGGCCCTTATTGTAAGTAATATTCTCTTATTGGCTAGTGAGTGAATATTGTGGGTCACAAATCCCACTAAGGTTATTCCCACATCGGGTTTCCTCGTTAAACATCTTGTGTTATGGTGTTCTTTTCATGTGGATGTTTCTAATTTTGTTTATTGCATTAATTCTTGCATACCCATATACTGCTATTTTATGTTCTACATGTTTTAACTTAAGAAATTCTTATCACCGGTTAGATACTGATTCACCCCCCCCTCTCAGTATTTGTGGGAATCCTAACACTTTAGGCATTTTTCTTCCAAATAGTGCTTCAAGTTCTTCATTTTCTTTCCTACTTTCTTCAAGTTCTCTTGCATAAAAGGCTTTCCAATCAGACTTGTCAAATGATTGTGTAGATGATGTTGATGCTTTAAAAGATAAGTTAGTTTTTATAGTGGCAACAGGACCAAATTCCTCAATTTCAAATGCAGAAAGTTTTCCAATCAATATATCCCTAGTTACTGATGTGTTAGGCATTGTTCTTAGTTCATTTATAGCATTAACTTTCAGTTTATATGCCGGTGGCAATCCTCTTAAAACTTTTGAAACAATTTCATCTTCACTCAAGGTTCCTCCACAACATTTAATACCCAAAACAATTTCATTTAATCTTTCCATAAAAGAAGAAATTCTTTCATCTTCTTCCATTTTCAGAATTTCATACCTGACTCGGAAGCTTTCAAGTTTTGCAATTTTGACTATGGAATCTCCTTCATTTAGTGTTTCCAAATGATCCCAAATAGCTTTAGCAATAGACCTATCTGATAGTCCCATGATTTGCTGATCTGATAATGTGGTCAAAAGTGCTTCTCTTGCCTTGCAATCATTTTCTTCATCTTTAGCTAGATTTGGTGGATTAGGCTGACTAGTAGTAGGAGTAGTATATCCATTCTTTGTAACCTCCCAAATATCTTTTCCAATACAGTTCAGATGTGTTTCCATCCTAATCTTCCATATCCCATAGTTGGTTCCATCAAGTTTAGGACTATCCTTCCTGAAATAGTTGCTAGACACTGGATCTCCTCAAGCTGTTAAACTTCTGCAAAAAGAGAACTTAGCTCTGATACCAATTTTTAGGTCCCGAGGACAACTGAGAGGGGGGGGTGAATCAGTTGTCAGATAAATTTATACCAAATGCAACTTAAACAACTTTAGTACCTTATATTACTAAACCAGTCTAATATGTCAGTAGATAGTTTTAACAGTTAATAGCAATACCAGTAAGAGTTAATGCATGAAACAAAAGATCAAAGTCATCCACAACACATAACACCAAAACTTATACGTGGAAACCCTGTAAGGGGGAAAACCACGGTGGGAAACCTTACCCACAATCAGATGATACTACTACATATAGTAAGTATATACAAATGGGGTCTGCACATGCAAAAAGGCCAAGCGCCTAGAGCTCATTGCTCAATGGGAGTCACACTGACTACAGTTGGATGGTTAAATCCAATAAGAATGTACTACTTAAAATAGCATCTTCATATGCTGGATTCAATATCGGTGTAGTTCTGATTGTCTTCACAAAAACCTAGCTTCACCTTCAAATGATGTCTGCATGTATAGCTCTGCTTAATCTCACATATACCTTCTTACAATTCCTTTTCACATTCCATATTTGATCTTACAATTAAGATCTTACATTTATACCATAACCTAAGACCAATTTTAGTAGGTCAACTCTACAAGATATTACAATAAAACATTTTACAAACAAAGCAATCTCCAATGCAATAACTGATTGAACATGTCGGCTTAATGCATTTACAATAATAATTAATCATCTCCAAATCGTGCCATGCTAACCTGGAAAAGATAAACCTGCCGGTGTATACCCTGGAACTGTTTGCCGGTAATAGAAAATATGCAAATGTGAATATACCAATAACCAATTCTCTAGGATAAGATGTCCAAATGATGTCTTTGACATTACCTGTAGTCACATAAATCTGTCCACTTAATTAAATGAATACTTAGTATTTATTTGATTATTTAACCATCAATTAATAATTAATTAAATTAATATTTAATTAATTCATCTTAACCCTATTCTCCTATTAATTAAATAAATTATTCAATTTATTTGATTTAATTCACTTAACCAAATTCAGACCATTAATTAAATAAATAAATCATATTTATTTAATTAAATCTTCTCTCACATTTAAATAAATTAATATTTATTTAAAACCCCCAAAATCCCACCTCTCACATTTAAATAAATAAATCATTTATTTAAAATCACCTTTATCCTCCACCCACTTGCATTTTCCTACAAATACAAGTTGCACAATTATTTTAAATAAATAATTTATTTAAATCACTTTTATCCTCCACCCACTTGTATTTTCCTACAAAAGCAAGTTGCACAACTATTTTAAATAAATTATTTATTTAAAATCCTATTTATCCTCACCCACTTGAAACCTTTAATGGTTTCCCTTAAAGTATTCAAACTTGATGGCTTTAAAGTCTTCAAACTTGATGGCTTCCTTCTATAATCTTCTTAAGACTTTAATGGTTTTCCTTAAAGTCTTCAAGCCTTTAATGGTTTCCCTCAAAGTCTTCAAGCATTTTAATGCTTTATCTTCATTTTTCTCATTTAAATAAATTAATATTTATTTGAATATTTATCCAAATGCAAATTACACCATTTAATTGAAATAAATGATTTTATTTTAATTGAAAATACCAAAATTTCTCCCACTTGCATTTTCCTACAAAATCCACTTGTATGCCTAAACCCCTTCTAGATTCTTCTAAACCCTTCCTAATTAGCCTAAATCCATCCCTTAAATATTGTCACATTCCTAAGCAAATTGGAGTCACTTCTCAAAGACTCCAAAGTCTTTGAAAAGCAATTAATGCTTTGTGTGTTCAACAAATTAACCCTCAAAGTCTTAGATAACCTTTGAAAGCTTCCAACCTTCAACCACTAAATGGCTCAAAGTCTTTGATAACCATTGAAGGCTTTCAACCTTCAACCACTTAATCCCCAAAGTCTCCAATAACCATTAATGGTTACCTCAAACCCTCCCACATGGTTAAAACATTTGTTTTGACTCAACCTCTACCCAACCCAAAGGTCTCATCAAGCCTTTAATGCTTTGACCATGATTATCTCTTAATCATTTGCACAAAGGTTTATCCTTGGATTAACTCTTAATCCAATGGGTAATCTTAATTTAGACTTGACCCTTACCTTCTAGATAACCATGAGGTCTTCTCAGGCCTTTAATGCCTCCAACCTCTTCTCTCAACCCAATCCTATGTTGACACTTGTCACCATTTTATTGGTGCCAATTGTGCACATGGATCCCCAACTTTCAAACTTGGCCCTTGATTAAACCATTCAATCTTAACCCTTCATTTCCCCATTTCTTCTATAAATAGAACCCTTCTCCTCAAGCAAAAGGAAGCATTTTAGAGTATTGTTGTTATACTGGCATTAGCATAGAGCTTTTTCATAGCATCACTATCTACTCTTGCATAGTATTTGCTTATCATATTCAACCATCTTGAATCTCCATATGGCATCCATGGCTAGTGCTAAAAGCTGAGAGCTACACTCATTTGGGACTTGGAGAGGAGAGAAACAAGGGAGAAGCATCAAAAGGCATCATGGAAGCATCTTAGGGAGGCTCTTCTCCTTTCTTTTATTTTGTTAAACTTCTTTCATGCTTTTTGAAATCTCTCTTGATATGTTTGGAATGGTTTTTAGTTCTTTGTTTTGTTTTTATGGTTGAAACTAACTTATTAACATTGAACTTTGTTGTTGCCTTGTCCCCATTTCCATGACATCATTACCAAGTGTTTTCCATGCCATTCCAAGTGTCGATGATCATTATATCCTGTCGGTGTGCCATATACCGGTGACTATGCAAAAGTCACTTGCTTGCCGATGAATATTGTTGGATCTCCAAAGTGCTAGAGTTTTAGTAGGTGTTGACATCAATGACAAAACCATACCAAAATACCAACAATACCAAGGTTAGAAGCATTGATTTTTGTGATTGACAATCTGAAACCACTCATTTTCAAGCTGTTATTACTATTTTTGTCTTGTTTTACATTAAACAGTGAATACAAATGGACTGAATCCATTGGTCCAAAATTGGGTTATTGTTCTCTGGTGTGTTCTAGTGTCATACAGTCTATTTCATTCTTTTCATATCACTGAAAAATGGTTGCCCCATAAAATCCCATTGTGTAATCATCATGGCCTCTTGGGACATGGTAAGCAACCCAATGTACATTGTAAATATGTAAGGAGGAGTTCTAGAAGTGAAGTTTACTACTTATGCCACCTTGCTCTAAGCGAGTCCTGTTGTAACCGGCTAGGAAAGACAAGGTGAAAAAAATGACAAAAGATTGCAGGGGTGAAACCAAAAACTTAACGTAAGAATTTGGCATTGTTCATTAGGTCCATACAGAGTTGCAAATGAAAGGAGAAGATTTGGAAAATCCACTTGATGGCCTTTTCACAAAGTTGAACAGTCACGACCCTAAAAGCCATTGAAACCCTTGCAAAACCTCATTTTTGGGTTCGGGAATTGTACGAACACTTGGGGTTCAATGAGTGATTGAAGAAACATAAAACTCTTTGTAGGGTCTTTTGGACTGTATGACGAAAAATTCCTAAAAAAATGGATTAGGAGGCCTAATTGGGGCTCTTTCCTAGTAGCCCTCTTTTCAAGCATTTTCTTGAAATCGGTAAGGATGATGAGTTTAGAAATAAAACATAGGGACCTTTTTGACCAAATTCCACGTTGAATGAAAACCTCCATACCTCTGTAAAACACACGACAACATTGGGGATGAGAGTGACAAGATGTTAGTTTGAATGATTGAGAACTAGTGAAGAACATTGAATCGATAGAGTTCCTAGTGAAGACACTTGTTGAATGTCACCTTCAGGTGGACAAAGTAGTAGACCTAGTAGAGTTTGAGAAGGACTAGGAGGTCTTGAAGCATAGTAGGGCCTAGTGGAGTTGGTGGATTGAGCAACACCAATAGGAGAAATGTGAGCAAGCTAGGTAAACCCTATCAAATTGGTATCAGAGCCTATAAGATTTAGGCTAGGTGAAGTAGATGTCCTTAGAATTGGAAGAGTCTGTTGGAGACAACATGGTGACCAATGGAAAGTTGGGAAAGAAAGTGAGTGATCAGGAGGAAGAGAATAGGTTCCTGAAGGAAAAATTGGCAGAATTGGAAGGTAAGCTTGGTGAAATTGAAACCAAGGCAGGTGAAGTGTTGGTAAAGGTTGAAGGCATAGAAGGGAAGGGTGAAGAGGTGTTAGAAGTAGACAAAGTGCCTGAACCTGATCCTATTTTGGAACAAGAACCTTTCCTAAAGGCATTGAAAGGCTTGAGTGGTAAATCACTGGAAGGATTGCCATTGTTCACTAGTAAGATGTGTTGGGAGTATTTAAAACAGAGTCAAGTTTATAGGCCCATTTCAAAATTTTGCCCTGCATTTCCAAATGATTAAAAGAAGTCAATTTGAATGGCCTAGTTTGCGAGAGTGTAAAATGGGACTAGTTGATTTTCAGAGGGTAAGGCTCGGGATTCATGTCCCACACCTTTCATTTGGCCTATTCAGTGATGTGCAACTTTCAAAATTCATTTTGGGTAAGTTTATGAGGTACCCATTTTGAGGGGTGAGCTGGAAGTGCATTTTAGGCACAAATGCAGATTTTATGGAGTAGCCTTCTTTGAGCGATTACATCTTTTGCCCTATTGATCATCATGAAAAAATTCAAAATGGATTCAATTGTATGCATTAATGTGAGTCACCCTGCAAAATTTCAGGTCTTGACGAATCCATTTGCTCAGTTTTCAAAACCAAATCCGTTTGCAGTTTGTGTGTTTTGGCAAGTCCCTCTTTCGACAGCTAGTCGGAGCCCTGTTTTGCACAATTGTAAAACTTGCCTCAGTAAGAATCATGCCAAAGTGTTTCTTCTAGGTTGATGTCAGTATAAATGGTGAGCTACGTTTCAAATTTCAAGTCCTTATGAATCCGTTTGCTCAGTTTTCAAAGCTCAATCCGTTTGTAGTTTGTGATGTTTGCACAAGTGTAAAAATGTCTCGGTGAGCATCATGTCAGAATGTTTGTTCCAGGATAATGTTGGTATAAATGGTGAGCTAAATTTCAAATTTAAATCTTTTATCAATCCGTTTGATCGGTTTTCAAAAGGACTCATTTTGCCATCAAATTCAGTTATCCACACTTCCAATGTTAGATCAGTTAATGTAGCTATTTTGGTGAGCGCGTCGTTTGCATCCTGTCAGTCTGGTGATCGAACTAAGAATTCAAAGATTTAATATGTACTTAAAGGTACCTATGTTCTGAATTTGAGAGCCTACGGAGGTCGTTTGATATTTTTGAAAAAGGCATCATGTGTTGCCAGAACATTGACTTCATCAGGTCCGCAGTGTTGACAAAGCCAGTTGGCCGTTTTCAAAAATTAATATCTCTTCGCTCGGGACTCGTCTTGAGAATCCGTTTCGTGGAATTAATCCTTGTATATCAAGGTACATGCCTGTCAGATGGCGAGCTCCAAAAAGATGTTTTGACAGGTTTGAAAATTACGTCTTCGCAATTAAATGCGAAAATTGTGGCGTAATTTCCTGAAAGATGTAAAATGCAATTTTATGATCCGAAAATGGTACCGATCGATTCCAGAGGTGTGTTTGAGGTTCCTAAAGCATTCCAAAGGTCAGTTGCATGAAAAAGAAAATTTTTTTAGTCGGACCCACTTTGGGGCTCGACCTGGCTCTTGCCTGTGCATTGTTATTTTATTGGCGACTTTGTTCACTGAGAGATTTTAGAATATTTAAATGTGGATTGTGATGCTTTTGGCATATTGAAATTTAGCAAGTTCCTCCTTCCTACATGGCTAACAAAGGAGCCATAAAAAACTTCAACAAATGGATTAGAAGACATTAAACTCATTTCAATGGTGTGGAGAATGCATTTTGATTTTTCTAGAAATGTAAATTGACAGCTGCGAAACTAATCTCCATTGATTTTGCTAGCATTTTCCCCTACCGTGAACTATGGTATGGGTGAAAAGGTTTTAAATTTTAATCAAATGCTATTGGTAGGTGTCACATTCAATATACTGCAGGTTTGAAAGATATTCAGCAGGTATCTCCAGCAGATGATTGAAGACCAGCATTCTCCCTCATGTGCAATATCCAAGAAATGGGACATGGAGTTGAAAGAGGCATGGAGAATGTTGTTGAAGAGCATTAATAAACTCAAACAAATGGCAAACTGCTACCATTAGCTTCTCCTCCCACGTGATTGGTGTTGGAGGCCATTGAAACATAAAAATGCAAATCAAACTTGCAGAAGACTCCAATGGCACGTAGAGTGGAGTTTTTTTAAGGGCATATGAAAGTATAAGTAAATCGCAATGTAGCAGGTGTATGCTATGAAGTACCAGGACCTCTGCCAACACTTTCCTTCTTTCATATGGCTGCAAATGAAGGAGATGCTTGGTCTGCGTGAGTGCTGGGCACTAAAAACCTCCAACAAATGCAATCAGCACCCCCCTTTCTCACAAGAAACCATCAAATAAACAAATTGCAACATGATGGCTGGAGGGGGCAAAAAATATGTTTTTAAATAAAAGCCATTGGCAAGTGCAAAGCTCAAACTCCACCACTGAGCCAAAATCCTCCTGCGTTGTGTCTTGAGGAAGGCACAGAACATTCTAACTAATGCCAATTAATCCCTCACGTGCCTCCCTCTTTTCTTTCTCTGCTGGCGTGGTGTTTGGAGTGTGGCGTGGGCCTCCAAGAGCATTCCTCATCTCCCTCCAGCCTCTACGTGGTAATGGAGCTGAATGTGATGGAAATGTTAAGTAAATGGTTTTAATCCTCTATGTAGCAGTGGAGATTGGGCGACGTGGTGTAGAAGGACCATAGAAAACTTCCAAGCAATGCAAATAATCTGGAAGTTGCCATTAAAACTCAGAGAAAAGCTCCAAAATCGCAGTCCCAGGCATAATTCATTATCCCACATTGGCTGGGCGAGAGCATTTTTTGGTATTTATATGCAAAAACGCACAGTAGTATAATGTCTAAGCCTTAAAGGCTTTTGACACAAGGAGCCCATGGGCGCCTAAGGCGGGCCCATGCGCGAGCACGCTTCCTGAGGCGATGGAGGAGTTGACTGGATGAAGATCAAGTGGACCCCACATGGGCATGCTTCCTGAGGCAAAGAGGCAAAATTTTGCAGATGAAGGCCAAGTTAACAAGCGAGCAAGTTCGAGAGAGATCAACGGCTCGCGCTATTTCGCGAAGGAAGATGCATGAAGTTTAAACCCCACGAAATAGCGAAAGTGAATGAGAGCCATCCACGTGGCATGTAGGTGGCGGGTACAGTCAGCGGGTCCAGCTGGCGGGTCTTAGTGAGGTGGCACCTAGTAGCGATGACGTGGCATACAAGAAAGCACCCAGTGGTGATGATGTGGCTGACAAGTGGCAAAAGATGAGGTGTCATCCTAGGTGGCGTCTGCTCAACCCCATCAGCCAATCAGAAGCCGCCACGTGGCAAGGCGTCAGAGCACAAATGGAGGCAAAAATCAAATTTAAAATGATTAAATGATATAGTTTAAACTATAGAGAAATTCGAAAAATTTAAATGATGGGTTCGTGTTGAGGATTAATTCGCCCAGGGCTCAATTTTTTGCCAAAGTATAAAGTGTTATATGTTTTCAGAAAGCTCTCGGAGTGAGGAATCTGAATATGAGGTTAATTTTGGAAAATGTGGGATATTTTGGATGCAGTTTTCATGGGAACGGAATTCAGTTAGAGAAGGGACACTTGGCAATTCAGTTACAGATTTGATTTGGTTCCCTCTCTCTTTTAATTCCGAATTCTTCTCAGTTGTAAGGGTTCTAGAATTCTGTGAGGAAGTGCTCCAGTTTTCATGGCTTCCATTTTCTGAAATTCTGGACCCAAACTTGTAAAGTTCTATGTATCTATTCAGGGTATAGAGGGTACATTGCAGGATGATAGATTGTTTTCTAGTTGCAGGTCTTACTTGTGTCAGGCATGAGTAAATTTCTCATGATATTGTCTCTGTGTATGCATTTAATTGTTACGAATTGAATCCTCAAGGAGGCTTATAATTTGTCATCTCAAGGAGATTGTATGACTATTTGTAGGTATTCTTTAATGAAGAGTTTAAATTCTATAATCAGTCATAAAACAATGGAATGTGTCCCAGATCTGATAATTTTATGAATGGATTGAGTAATGCATTAGTACAAGGTATTAATTGAGGGATATGTTGTAAGGAAAACCAATTTGCAGCTGTGATTAACATTTTGTAGTTTTGTGTGTGTGACTCAGTTGCCCAATGAACAAGGCACTGGTCTTTGACAGATTTGGGGATGGTTTCAGATCAACATTTTAAAAGACAAATCTATTTCCCTTTATGTTTAGGGGTGTGTGTTCCATTCTTTCCAAGCTCTATTTCATCCTATTGTTTATACAGATCTAACCAATCTGTAATGTTTCCTAACCTGTTGAGCTTGTGAAATGATCTATCTGCTTAATGTTGATGCAGTTATGTGTCTGTAATTGTTGTATTTAGTGCATCAAGAGGGTATCCCCCCCTAGGTCTAGCAGAACCTGAAGTGCAAGAGGATCAATTAGGGTCCTATGTTATGTTGTCAAAGCCCTAATGTGTTTTGTAGACTGAAATTGGCCATTTCATAGAAAGATTTGCAGGTGTTCTTGGGTTATCACTTTTGGTGAACAACAAGATGGAAGTAGAAGTGGTTATAGAATGGATAGAGGGCATGGAGAACCATTTTGAATGTGAAGGCATAACTGAAGCTCAAAGAGTCAAATTGGCTAGGTCTAGGATGAGGGGATCCACTCTCACATGGTGGAAATTTGTGCAGGATAAGAGGAAGAAAGTGGGTAAAACCCCCATCTCTTCTTGGAAAGGGATGTTAGTCAAAATAAAAGAACCTTATCTCCCTGATGACTATGAAGTGAAGATCCATAGGAAAAGACAAAACCTAAGACAAAAGGACCTTGATGTAAGTGGTTATACAGAGGAGTTTCACAAACTTAGTCTTAGGTCTCATGTTGTGGAAGAAGAAAGTCTTAAGGTAGCTAGATACCTAAATGGACTAAGATGGAATATCCAAGAGGAAATCAGTCTATTGAGCCCAAAGACAATACATCAAAGCTATCGACTTTCCCTTAAAGTAGAAGAAAAACTGAAAAGGAAACATGATTTAAGTAGTAGCAGAGGCAAAGGTAGAGGAAAAGAAAATAGAGGCCATAGGGGAGGCTTTGGAGGAATAAATTCAGACCAAAGAACACAAGGTGAGTCTAAACTCACTGAGCAGCAAGAAGTTGGTTCAAGAAGAAGAGGATCTAGTAGAGGAAGGGGGTCAAACTGTGGTTTTAGAGGAAGAGCTAGTGGACAAGATAGGGGTTCATCATATTTTACCTCAATGAAATGTTACCATTGCAATCAACTTGGTCATCTAGCATATAGATATCCAAAGAAGGGATCTTCATCACAGAGTGGTGAGAGAAGGGTAAACTACCTTCAAGAAGAGTCTTCAAGTAGTAAGACCTCAGAAGTGGCTTTAGAATCAGAGGTAGGTGACAACCTAATGATAAGAAGAACTTTGATCAAAGAACCTGTCAAGGAAGAGCCTAGCCAAAGGAGATCACTATTTAGAATCAAATACAAGATTATGGGCAAAGTTTGTAAGGTGATAAGTGACTTAGGGTCAACAGACAATATTGTGTTAGAAGAGGTAGTGAGTAAGCTCAAGTTGCAAAGGATTCCTCATAACAACCCATATAGGGTAACTTGGTTGAACAAAAGCCAACATGTCCAGGTAAATGAGAAAGAATGGGTGGATTTCACCATTGGGAGGTATAAGGACAAAGTGCTATGTGATGTCCTACCCATGGATGCATTCCATCTCCTATTAGGAAGACCATGGCAATTTGATAGACAATCTATTCATGATGGAGCCAAGAATGCATATTCATTCATGAAAGATGGAGTCACATTCAAGATACAATCTATCCTTGAGGAAGGTGAAAAGAGAGCAGTGGATCCTAATGTCCTTTTGGTGAATGGAAAATAGTTCTTGAAGACACTTGAGGAAGGTGAAGGAATAGGGTTTGCATTAGTGATGAAACCTAAAGAGGAAGATAAGAAGGAAAAACCAGATTTGCCAATAGAGGTTCAAGACCTATTGAAACAATTCAAAGAGATAGTGAATGAGGGACAACCAGCCACCTTACCTCCTAAAAGAGCCATAAGACATCAAATTGAATTCATACCTGGGGCATCCCTACCTAACAAAGCGGCCTACAAAATGACTCCCCAACAAAATATTGAAATTGCTAAACAAATTCAAGATCTTTTAGACCAAGGCCTAATTAGGAAAAGCATTAGCCCTTGTCCTATAACTACTATCTTAGCCCCAAAGAAAGGTGGTACTTGGAGATTGTGCATTGACTCTAGGGCTATAAATATGATCATCATTAGATATAGGTTTCCAATTCCTAGAATAGAGGACCTAATGGATTATTTAGGGGAAGCCAAATACTTTACCAGGGTTTCCACGTATATAGGTATCTTTAGATTTTTCTTGTATACTCTTAAAAGAAATTCTAACTTTCTTTCCCATTTGACATTCCTTACATACCGAATTATAGGGCTTTACAATCTTAGGTATATCTCTAACTGCCTTAGTAGAACTAGTATTCACAATGCAATCAAAATTCACATGACACGACCTCTTATTCCATAGCCAACTCACATCAATTTATGCAATCAAACATGTCTTCTCACCATAGTTCAAATGAAAGATTTTACCTTTAGTCTGTGTACCAGTTGCAATCTCCCATCCAGATCTATTGATAATCTTGCATTTTCCATCCTTGAATTGTAACTGAAATCCCTTATCCACCAACTATCCTACACTCAAAATATTATGCCTTAAACCTTCAACATAATAGACATTATCAGTGATAGCTTACCATCCAATGATATTGTTCCTCCTCCCTTGATGATGCATTCTTTTTCATCTCTGAATCTAACTAGACCACCATCAAATTCTTGCAAAGATAAGAAATTCCTTTTATCTCTGATCATATGATGTGAACATCCACTTTCAATCACCTATTCATCATTGTCTTCAATTTTAGCAACAAGGGCCTTCTCTTAAGATACCAGATCATCTTCCTTGATAGCCAAAAATACCCATTCCTTTCCATTGTTGGATCCACTAGCTGAATCTTGTGTCAGTTCATCATCAGAATCTTCACACCTTCTTCATCAACAAAGTAACATGATTTGTCTTTGTTTCTCCTATACTTATGCTTGATCTAATAATCAAGGTTAGGCCTAAAAGTTCTTTTAGCTCTTTCTTCAAATCTTTAATTACTTTCAAGACATCTAGATGCAAAATGACCTATCTTATTACATGAACAGCTTTTAAAAGGTGATTTTCCTTCATACTTACTTCCTATTGGTCCTTTATGTACTCTTCTAGCAAATAAGGCTTCAAGTTGCTCAAACTCTTCATCTTATTTCTTCATATCCTCTAATTCCTTCACATATAAATCTTTCCATTCAATATTGCCTGTAGATGATATAGATGCATGATAAGAAGATTCAAATTTTATAGCTCTAGAAGGTCCAAATTCCTAAAGTTCAAAAGAAGATAACTTCCAAACCAAGGTACCCCTATTAACAGAGGTGTTTCCCATAGTTCTCAGCTTATTAATTGCAGTATCCTCCATCTTATAAGCTGGTGGAAAATCTCTTAGTAATTTGGAACTATTTTATCTTTTCTTAGAGATCCACAACAACATTGAATTCCCATTACAATCTCATTAACTCTCTCCATAAACGAAATAATCCTTTCATCTTCTTCCATCTTCAGGGTTCTCATATACCTCACCTAGTAACCATCAAATTTAGAAATTTTAACAGTAGGTTCAACCTCATTAAGAGTCTCCAATTCATCCCATATAGCCTTTGCAGTTGATTTATGTGTTGATCCCATTATTTGCTAATCTGAAAGTGCACACAAAAGGGCTTCTCTAGTTCTACAGTCATTCTCAAGCTACTTATCTAGGCTTGCCAGAGAAGGATTTCCAGATGATAGATTAAAAGGGGCAACACCTTTCTTAGTAATCTCCCAAATTTCCTTTCCAAGACATCTCAGATGAGTCTCCATCCCAATCTTCCATACCCTGTAATTTATTCCATTAAGCCTAGGAATTTCTCTTTAGAAAACAGTTGCAGATGTACTTGAACTATTAGATGCCATAGGATCTTCCTCAAGCGGTTAAGCTTCTATAGAGAGGACCAAGATCTGATACCAATTGTTAGACAACTCAAATAACTAGAACACAACTGAGAGGGGGGGAGGGGGTGAATCCGTTGTCAACAGATTACAGAACATTAAGCATTCAAATCCTTATTATCAAAACACATAAACCCAATACTGGAATGCATAAACCAAATATTGAAATAACTGGTATAGAAATTAAGCATAAACATAAATTATAGAATAGTTACCATCTACCCAGCACACATGAAACCAAGATTTGTACGTGGAAAACTCGGTAAAGGGAAAAACCATGGTGGGAAGCCTACCCACAAACAGATAGTACTTTTGCAGTAAGTATGTGATCACAAAATGAGGGGCCTACACATACAAGAAGGGCAACAACCTAGAGAATACTTCTCATTACAAAAGGAGCCTCATTGAGTACAAAATAAATCTAGACTACAATCTAGAAAGAAGAGTGAGATGCAAAGATAGCATATCCTATGCTTGAGTACAGTTCCAGTTAAGCTCAATACCGAAGGTCTTAAACCTCTTACATAAACCCAATTCAATCACCTATGATTGACTAGAACTCCTGCATATGATTACATCATTATTCACACATAGTTAATTGCATTACCATCCCATAACCATAATCCCATATGCCCATGATCTACAAAGAGACCTTACATCATATTTATACTAACCTAGGACCTAAATAATTAGGTCGGCCACCTAAAAGATAATACAGTAAATTCATAACATAAACCCGCAATCCAATGATTAACCAAGTCGTCTTAGGCCAAAAATAATGTAAACCACTCATTAAATCTCATTGATAACACATAGAGATCATCCACTAACACGTTACATAAACCAGTCCATAACCCAGAAAACACCAGACCCAAAATAGTTCGCCATAAATCAAATCCAACACGACCAATCAATAGGAACATGAACAAGATAACCAACAAAATCCTGAAAGCCATCTAGAAGCTACACCAACACCACTTATCACGTGCATCAAAAGATATTCAACAAAGCTCTACCGGTAAAACCCTTATCGGTGACAAAAAGGCTTACTAGAACAAATGATAGTATCTGAGTCATTAAATCCCAAAAAAAATGATTGTGATATGCATTTGAATAACATGAATGACATATCCAAAACAATCCCACAAACCAAAGCATACCAGAGCATATCAGATCAATATCATAATCCAACCACTCTACCAGAACCAACTACAAAGTGGTAAACAACCAAAACATATGGTGTTTCCATCAATGACAAAGCATCAATGCAACACATAATCAATTCCTACAAATTGCCAACAATGTCTACAACCAGTTCCATTGTAGGTACATACTCTAATATAACTTCCTTCTCTGCAAACTTCTCTATTAAGAAATGATACTAGATTAAAATGTGTTTAGTCCTTGAATGCATTACAAATTCTTTGAAATATTAATAACACTTGTATTATTACATAATAAGAATTGGCTCATCATACTTCACCCTAATATCACTAAGATTTTTCTTCATCCATATAACTTGAGTAAAACTAGATGCTACTACATAGTATTCTCCTTTCGCAATAGATAATGATATTGAATCATGTTTTAGAGTGAAATCATCATCCTTCTTATACCAAAATCTATAATCTAGAGTTCCTTTCAAATACCTAAATTTCCACTTAACTACTTGATCATGAGATTTATTAGGATTAGTTTGATATCTTGCAACCAAATAGATGGCCTACACAATATTTAGTCCTCAAGCAGTCAATTAAAACAATCCCCCAGTCATAGATCTATGCTTTTTTTTATCAACATCTAGAGATCCATCATCCTTTCTTAACTTACAACCAATAGCCATAGGGATCACAACCAATTTAGAATTGTCCATCACAAAATCATTTAACATCTCATTGATATACTTGGTCTTAGAAATTAAATATGCCCTTTTCTTAATAACTTGAAGATCAAGGAAAAATGACTTCTCACCTATTATAGACATCTCACATTCCTTCTGCATCTCTTCTAAAAACATCCTACATACATCATCATCTCATCCAATTATGATATCATCAACATACACAACAATAATCAATATTTTATCATCTTCAACTTTGAAATAAATATTACTAACTGTAGCACCTTTTCTAAAGCTTTGTTGTAACAAGTACGTATCCAACCTTGACTACCAAGATCTACGAACTTTCTCAATTCCATAAAATTCTTTCTTGAGTCTAAAAACTATATCTAGATCTTCTAACAACTTGTATCCATCAAATTGTTCAATGTATACTTTTTCTTCAACTTCCCCATTCAAGAATGCTAGCTTGATAGATCTATTTGATATACTTTAGAGTTCTTTGTAAGTAGAAAATGCAAGAGACATACTTATAGCTTCAATTATTGCAATTAGAACAATAGCCTCTTTAATGTCTATGCCTTCAACTTGTGAATAAGCCTTACATGCTAATATTTCCTTGTTCCTTATAACTTTTCCTTCATTCAGGTTGTTTCAAAAACCCACTTAGTTCCTATCATATTTTAATCTACCAGTCTAGGCACCAATTCATATGATTGATTCTTCTCTATATAATCCAATTCCTCTTCCATTTACTTAATCCAAATTTCATTATTTCTAGCTTCTGCATAGGTCATTGGTTCCACCTGATATAAGAAACAATAATTTTCTTGATCATTGGTTTCTGCAAGTCTTCTTCTTGTCTAAACTCCTTTATTCTTATCTCCAATAATTTGTTCCTTTCAATGATTATTCATCACAACTTTGTTGATGTTTTAGGAGTCTTCTTAGGTTTATTTTCTTCTCCACTTTCTATTCTTTATTTTCTAGAGCATCCTTGTCTTCTGTAACATCTAGAACAAGCTCTATCTTAGTCTTAGATTTAGGTACTATCTCAATCTAATTCTATTTTTCACTAACTCTGACATTTGAACTCTCCACAATGCTATTTATAATTTTGATGTAATAGTATGACTTACTCCTTGTATAATATCCCAAAAATAGGCCATCTAACCTTGCATCAAACTTCCCTAGATCTTCTTCATCTCTCCTTATGTAGCACTTCCAAAGATTCTGAAGTACTTAACTATAAGTGGCCTTCCATTCTATAGATCATAAGGTGTCTTTGTGTGATTCACTCTTATTTGACCCTTGTTAAGAATATAAATAGTAGTATTTATAGTCCCTTTCAAATACACATTAGGCAAATTAGCATCCTTCATCATAGGTCTAGCCATTTCAACAATAATCCTATTCTTTTAGTCAACAACTCCATTTTGTCAAGGGTCCTAGGAGCAAAAAAAATTTCTTCCAATAACATGCACCTCACATGGTCTATCAAATTCATTTGAAGTAAACTCCCTTCCTCTATCAAACCTTAAACATTTGATCTTAGCATCAACTTGATTCTCAATCATAAACTTGAATATTTTAAAATTTTCTAAAGATTCATATTTTTCTCTCAAGAAAGTAACCCATGTCATTCTAGTATAATCATCAATAAGAAATATAAATTACCTTTCACTATTCAATCCTCTTGTCCTTGTAGGTCTGTATAGATATGTATGCACCAACTCCAAAATTTTTGAAGTTGAATGCTCCTTGTTCTTCAATCTTATTTTTGTTTTCTTTCCCAATTGAGATTCACAATAAATAGTATCAATAGGTTTGGCAATCTTTGGTAATTCCCTTATAACATGTGTAAAAATAATCTTAATCATATTTTCAAAGTTGGTGTGTCCCATCCTTTTGTGTCATAACCAAAATTCACTAATCCACACCAATATACAATTGCTTCCTCTATTAGCCTTCACATAGTAGACATTTCCATCAGTCCTTATAACTTTAGCAAATATTCTTCCAACACTTCCTTTTTTGATCTCACATTTAGACCCATGAAATATAATATAATAGCCCTTACTACACATATGACTCACACTAAAGAAATTGTGCCTCAAACCCTTAACATAATAAACATCACTAGTCTTATGCTTACCATCAATTGAAATAGTACCTTTATCAAAAATAGGTGTAGCTTCCTCACCTACAAATTTTAGTGATCCAATATAATATTTGCGAAAATAAATGAAATTTCCTTTATCACCTATCATATGATTTCAACATTCGGAGTCAATTTTCCATGCCTTAGATTCTACTTTCCCATGGAGTGCATTCACCTCATTCTCTGGTTTTTCACCATTCTTCACATCTTCCAGACTACTGAACCTTTCATTACTCTTCTCCTCTATAGATAGAAATAATTATTTTTAATTTGAGTCATTTCCTTCTTCATCTTCATGCAAAAATATCTCCACTGAGGAAAAATTCTTCTTAGGTTTTCATTTGTCATCTATTCCCTTATTTATATTATTTCATTTGTGATTATCTCTTCCCTTATTATCATCATCAGATCTTCTACCATAATCTTTCCTATAAGTACATCTAGAAGCATAATGACCAATTCTTCCAAAATTAAAACATTAGTCTACTTACAAAGTTTTATTTTATCTCATCCATGTCATTGTTTAGTTCAAATTCATCTTCAATCTTCTTGATAGCTTTGAATGTAGCATTTTTCTTCTCTTTTAGCAAATCATCTAACTCAACAATCTCAAAGTTAGAGAGTGAGCCATATAGCTTATCCAAAGTGTATTTGGCCATATTATGGCTTTCTTCAATGGAATACTTCTTAGGATTATAGCATTTAGGCTATTAGAAATATATGAAGAAATTGATTATGTGTTGCATTTATGTTTTGTCATTGATATCAATACTAGTTGTTATGGTTGTTTACCAACTTCTAGTAGAAGGATTGGATTGGAAATATTATCAGGTGATTGTTACCGGTATGATATGAATGATGGAATAAGTTTGTATGAATGGTTCTTATGCTTCTGATGTATGTTTCAGTCAGTTGGTATTGACTTGATGATCAAATGCTATCTTATGTTCTAGTAAGCATGCTTTGAAGGTCCAGTAAGGGTTTCACTGATAGAGCTTTATTAAAGATATTTGATATAATGCATAAGTGGTGTTGGTGCAGCTTCTAGAAGGGATTTAGGATGCTGATGATGATTATGTTTGTTCCTTGACTATTTGGTGTCATTGCTTGGGCATGTGTGGACCTAATTTAGGTCCAATACTATCTAGGTTATAGACCAATTTCATTAAACATATTGATGAATCCTTTTGATGCACTTTCGAGATGTTTTATTGATTGGATGATATTTGTTTGGCCTAAGGCCGACATGTTTTATGATTTTATTTTAGGATTATGTAATGGATCTATTGAATTATCATTTGGATGGCCAGCCTAATTGTTTAGGTCTAGGGTTTGTATAAATATATAAGATCTCATTGTAGATCATATACAAAGAGAGAATAATGTAATAATCATTTGAGCAAAGGATTTGGTGGATCATAGGTGATCGAGTTGGGTTTATGCAAGAGGTTTTAGACCTTCAATATTGAGCTTAACCGGAACTGTAATCTGGCATGTTTGATGCTATCATAGACAATTCTTCTTTTTGGATTGTTGTCCAAATATTTTGAGGTGGTTAACCTCTTTTGTAGTCAGTGAGACTCCATTGTGATGAGTAGTGTGCTCTAGGAAGTATGCCTTCCTGCATGTGCAGGCCCCTTATTGTAATATTTATTCATCTAATCAGTGGATAGATATTGTGGGTCTCCAATCCCGCCATGGTTTTTCCTCTTTGAGGTTTTCCATGAATAGATCTATGGTGTTATGGTGTTCATCTTTGTGGTTGCATTGTCTCTTATTGTTATATGCTTTTTATGTTTACCGATTGTTGATTTGTTGTATTAATTGTTGGCATAATGGATGAATTGATTATGTGTCGCATTGATGTTTTATCATTGATGTCAACACTAGCTATTATGGTTGGCTACCAGCAGACAAGTTTTGGTTACCGGTAGAAGATCTAGTGTTACCAACAAACAAGTTTTGGTTACCAGTAGAAGTTCTAGTGCTACCGGTAGAAGAGACTATTTGTTGGACACTTCCGACATGTTTGGATCAGTGAAGTATATTTGATTTCATGTGTTATATTCTCCATGAGAATGTTTTAGTCAGTTGGTATTGGCTTGGTAATCAGATTTTATCATACACTCTAGTAAACCCTTACTGGCACTAGTTTAAGGCTTTACTGGCAGAGCTTTCATTGAGGAATCATGTCATGATGCATAGTTGGTGTTGGTGCAACTTCTTCATGGATTTCACGATGTTGAAGATGTTCTTTGATCATGCTTCAACTTCTTGTAGACATTGCTTTGGCGTGGTGGACCCTAAATAGGTCTGGTACCTATCTAAGTTATGGACTGGTATCATGCTAACATGTACTCTACACGTTACTAGGATGTCTCGAGATGATTTATGGATTTGTTATTATTGTTTCGATCTTAAGCCGACATGGTATATCATTGTAATATAGAATTATGTAATGATCTTATTATAATATCTTTTAGGTGGCCAACCTAATCGGTTTAGGCCTTAGGGTTTGTATAAATAAGATGTAGAAACTCTTAGCAAAGTATCATGGTTATTGGAAAGGTCATGGTCAAGGAATGTAATGTGTGAATATTATAATATCATTTAGGTAGAGGAGTTGGTCGATCATTGGTGATCGAATTGGATTCATAAGAGGATTTAGTCCTCCAGCACTGAGCTTAACTAGGACTGTAATCAAGCATGGTAGATGCCATTTCTAGCAGTTCACTCTATTGGATTGTTGTCCATTTATCTTGAGATGGTCGTAGCCTCTCTGTAGTCAGTGAGACTCTTTTGTAATGAGTAGTACGCTCTAGGCAGTGTGCCTTCCTACAAGTGTTGGCCCCTCATTGTAACACATACTTTCTGCAGAAGTATCATCTGACTGTGGGTAGGCTTCCCACTATGGTTTTTATCTTTCAGGGTTTTCCACGTACAAATGATGGTGTTATGTGGTATGGTTGCTTTGCATTGATTATTTAGTTAATTGTTAAGTTGCATTATTTAGCGGTATCTATTCCTACCGACATTTGTATATGCTTTATCGGCACTTGATTTGTTTAAGGTTGTATCATAGATTAAAATTTATAATATGTTAACAACTGGTTCACCCCCCCCTCTCAATTGTTCACTAGTTATCCTAACATTAATAAGGTTAAATTTATTCATTCTGATAGAACACTGATTCACCCCCCCTCTCAGTGTTCTTCAATTCCAACAATTGGTATCAGAGCTTGGTCCTCTTTTTGTAGAAGTCTAACAACTTGAGGAAGATCCTGAATCCAGAGTCCATGGAGATGTGTTTGAGGTAGCAGCTTGCAGTTGCTCTTGAAGATTTTTAAGCTGAAAAATTTAAGTACATAAAGCTAGAAGATAAACTTAGATCTGCAAAATAATTCATTATCAGTTTGCAAGAAAAGATATCTAATGCTCAAGATAAAAGGAAGGAAATTTTGAAAAATCAAGATGATGAAGAGAAGGATGTCCTTAAGGAATAATGTCAGAAGGTGAGTTGGGAGAATGGTGTGATGATGAATGAAATGCAAGTACGAACTATGAGGATGTACAAGGAGATTGAAGACCAAAAGAATAATGAAGAAAATCTTGCTATATCTCTGAAAGATAGATCTGAGGAATGCATTAGGTTGGTGCATGAGAATGATGTGTTGAGAATTGAACTGGTGCAATCACAAAACAATGAGAAATAGTTGGAAAGAATGGTGATAGTCCTAATAGGAGATCTGGATGCTGCAAATGAATACAAAGATAATTTCAAGGTTAGTTCTGCTAAACTTGATGAGCTATTGAAGGATCAAATGTGCAAGGGAGACACTACAGGTCCTATATTTGAGCATGGAGAAATCTTCGGTACTGTAAATCTGGATGACACATTTGGTATGCAGAATAATCAAAAGGTCAATGAGAATCAGAGGTCACCTGTAAGCCAACCCAATGCACATAAATTCAATGGTAGATGTTTTGTTTGCAATAAATTTAGTCATAGGGCAAGACATTGTAGAAATAGAGAAAATCAGGATAACAATGCAGTTCTTGGTCAATGTTCAAATTGTGAAAAGTATGGTCATAAGATTGTAGAATGAATGTAAAATGCCATGCCTATGGAAATTTTGGACATATGGCTAATCAATGCAGGTCAAGGAATGGTCAAGGTTACAATAAGGAAATTTAGAAGAATAATATCACATATTATGCATGCAACAAAGTAGGACATATTGTTAAATTTTGTAGAAACAAGAACCTACCAATAAGATGGGATAAATCTAATGAAAAAGGAAAGAAGGTTGATGATAATTAGAAGGAGCATGAGAAGAAGTGGGTTATGAAGTCTAAGGCTCAACTGGCAGAATGATTTACCCCAGATGTTCATTTGGCTGAAGGATATACCCCAGTTACTCAACTGGCAGAGTAGAATGTTCCTACATGGATAGGAAACTCATCTGGTAACTAAGGCATTCATCTTAGGGGGAGGGAAATTAATGAGAGATCTTGAATTTCCCCTAGTAGTGGTCTAAAAGCATGTTTCAAGGTTAAACGATGAAGATTTGTTGGATCTTGGATCTAGTTTGGTTTACCAGTAACTCACTTTATGATTTATGGTTTGGTCATACATCTACAGTTAAGTATTTCAGAATCTTTGATAGTGAATTGGAAGTTTGATCCTAGATGTTATGAAGGGATATTTCTTTTGGAAAATGCACACTCCAATGAGAAATTGTAGGTGATTGAAGGTATTGTCATTGAGGAAACCTTACAATCCTATGGCATAGGCACAGACACTGGCATCAGCAGATAGTTTATCGACAATGGCAAAGATGAATACCAGCACCCTGACCGATAGGATTTTGGTTATTATATTTTGTATTTAATTGTAAAATATTTTTGTAAGGTAACAAGATGAATTGTAATAGGACTCCTATAAGTATGAGATATTGTAAGATCATTTTTTTAAGGAATGTAATAGGCAGATGTGAACATGCGAATATTAAGGCAGATTTTGGAATAAGGTTTATGGAAGTTGTATGAGCTTAAACCGGTACTGAACCTAGCATAGCAGATGTTGAACCGAAGCAGTACATGATAATGGATTTGCATAATCCATTTTTTTAAGTCAGCAAGACTTCCCTTTTGTAATTAAGCAGTGAGCTTTAGGAAGTTGGCCTTCCTGCATGTGCAGGCCTCTATTGTAAGTAATATTCATTTATTGGCCAGTGAGTGAATATTGTGGGTCACAAATCCCACCGAGGTTTTTCCCACACCGTGTTTCCTCGTTAAAAATATTTTTTATGGTCTTTCTATGTTGTGGTTATTGATCTTACTTACTGCATTATTTTTGTTTTGCCGGTACACTATTTTGGATTGCAATTTGTTTAATAAGATAAGAAAATTTGTTAACCGGCAAGATACATATTCACCCGCCCTCTTATTATCTTTGGGAATCCTAACAATTTGTATCAGAGCTTGGTCCTCTATTTTCAAAAGCCTAAAAACTTTAGGAAGATTCTGACACCAGTACAAATGGAAACCCTAAGAAAGCAATTGGAAACAACTCTTGCAGATTATGATGCAGAAAAATTGAAAAATATGAAACTTGAAGATGATCTGAAGGCTGCACAGGAAATAATTCAAGAAATTCAAGAAAATCTCACTATTGCTAGGAACAAAAGAAGAGAACTTCATGAGAAGATACAGAGTGATGATGATGAAAAATAAACTCTTAATGATCTTGCAAGCAAGATGAAGCAAGAAAACATGACCTTGAGGAATGAGATGCAAGATATGACTATGAGGTTTTGTATAGACATTGAAGACTGAAAGAAGAATGAAGATGACTTGGCTAGGAGAATCAATGATGCTGGAAATGAAAATCTAAGACTCAGTCATGAAAATGATATGTTGAAAACATATATAACTCACTTGGAGCATGATAAAACTGAAATTATGAGGCAAAAAAATTTCTTAGAAAATGAGTTGGCTACTACAAATCAACACAAGGAGAAATTCAAGAAAATCTCAGAAGAACTTGATGACATGCTGAAAAATCAGAAACCTAATGGAGATACTAATGGTCTCGGCTTTGAAGTTTGTGAAAGCTCCGGTACTCCAAACAATCATGATCACAATAAACTGGTAAGACAACCTAATGCCTACAAATTTAATGGGAAATGCTTTAACTATAATAAGTATGGTCATAGAGGAAATAAGTGTAGATCTAGAAACTATCAGAACACTAATGCACCCACCAGTCAATGTTCTAAATGCAACAAAATTGGTCATAATTCAAAAAACTGCAGAATGAATGTAAGATGTTATATTTGTGGAAGATTGGGACACTTATCTAATCAATGCAGAACACATACCGGCATAGGATATGGAAAAGCTATTCAAAAAAATATTGTGATTTGTTATGCTTGTAATAAGATTGGACATATTACAAAATTTTGTAGAAGTAAGGCATTATCGGCAAATAACAAAGGACCCAGTTTGAAAGGTAAAGAGAAGGTTGAAGAAGTAAAGCAAGAATTTTCAAAACAATGGATTAGAAAGTCAAATATGAATGTTAATGAAGCTATTCCTTCACTGATAGAATAGAGTATCACTTCACCGACATGAGACTCTTCATCTAACTGAAAATAAATCCTTTTGGGGGTATGGCAACAAATCAAAAAACATGCTAGTTTACCCTCGGTTGATGGTGAGAAGTTGAATTACTTCTTTATCGGAAGATGAGTTAAGTTTCAGTTAACCGATAGGCATTTAATGTGGTAGTTGAAGGAAATGACATTATAAAGCAAGTGCTTTTCACCCTTTTTCACTCACTGAGCATTCAAATTTCCTTAGAGCATGAAAAAACCCGAGCGAAGGCATCCACAATGAGAAGTGAAGCAAATCATTCAAGCATCCAAACCTAAAGGTAGATTAAGGTATTTATACAATGGCTTCCTCCTCTACACTTGAATTCATTGCAAACCATACACTAATTGAAGTGATTAAATGCCCTAGGCCTGTATTTAAAATCTTTCCTGAAGTAGTGAAGAAGGATGATAACCTAGGAGCATTTTCTAAAATACCCAAAGGAGTTTCTTATGCTAAGGATCCTAGAATTTACATACATTGTTATATTGAAGAACTAGGTGCTGATGAGATTATGAACATGTATAGCACAGTAATATGTGATGAAAATGGTAATATAAAACCAGAACACAATATAATTGAAACCCTAGGTTTTGTGGAGATACTTAGCATTCCTGATTTTCCAAAAGTGGTTATAAGGATTGTATTGAGAAGAGTTCATGGGGAGTTCTTTTGTCTAGATTTCATTCATAAGATAACCAAAGAAACAGTTAGGGTAGTGACAGGCTTACCTTCCACCGGTAGCAGGCCTGACAAAACTGAAAAGGTTCCAAATGGCACTGTAATGACCCTAACCAGTGCAACCTATGACAAGAGATCCTTGACAGTAAATGATGTAAAGGATATCAATGTAAGATTCATTAGCATGATTCTTGGATACAAAGCTACACATGCCAACAGATTAAACTATGTTTCTAGTTTATGTATCAAGAGTGCTTATGAATTAGTAAACAATAATGCAAAGATTGACATATGTGAATGGTTAAAAGATGAGAAAATAGACAATTTGAAGAAACTAAAGGGTGACAAGAAAGGCACATTCAGATTTGGCAACTTATTTGTATGTCTATTGATGTATATCACCAAGGAAGTTCTCGGTATTGGTAGAAAGGATTTTGGATTTGACATTCCGATAGGAAAACAAATTATGGATATTCTTAATAACATGGGAGATGATAGGGAGAAGAACATAATTGAACACTTTCAAGTACTGAAGGCTAGAATGAAAAATAGGGAAAGACTATCTCAATTCATAGTTGATAAATACCAAAAGGTGATATGTTTTTTTATAAAGAAGGATGAAATCTGGATGGAGGCAGTGGTTCCAAGGACAGTTTGGGTTACAGAGATGGGTTATGAGGCTGATGAGAACATAATAGAAACTTATGCAAAAGCCCTTCTAGAAGCCCCTAGAGAACCAACAGAAGAAATATTTGGAAATGTAGAAACTATTGAAAGCAAAGTTCAATCACAGAAACGAATAAAGAAAACAAACCAAACAGTCAAAAAGGCAACTAGACAAGCAAAAGTAATCAAGGAAGATTTGTTGAATATGACTGGTATTAAGGAGAGCAACTTGGAAGGATTACAACCAAAAACACATCTCTCACCGATTGGTACCTTCTCTAATAGTGAAATATTGGCTGAATTCAAAAGGGTAGTAAGAAAAAGAAAACCCTCACCGGTACCCTCACCTGCTCCTAAGAGAACTAGACAAAAATAATAGGCAGTAAGGCCGTCAGCAAGGAAAAACACCCCAAGGAAGAAAAAGGAAAAACAAGTTATCCCCCCACTTGATAATCTTTTGAATGAAATAACTGAAGATGGTAACTTGTCAAATATTAGCAAGTTGTATAACACTTTTAGCAATGAAGAAAAGGAAAGCATAGAAAATAGTGTTATCTTACACTTAGATATCTAGAAGAAATTTTTGATAGAAGTTGTAGATGATCTACCCAGTGACCTGTACAGAAGGTTAGATGCAAAAAGGTTAGCAATTGTGGAACTAGACAAGAAGATGAAGATAGAGAAAATACTTACAGTTCACCCAATAAAATCAGCAGAAGAAATTGATGAACTAATAAGTGAAGCTAACAGGACTGTATTTTCCACCGGTCACCAGAATGTAGCATTAATGGCTGGCAGAGTAAATGAGATCACTGAAGAAACATCAAACAAATGGGATATCTTCTTTGTTGAGAAGGAAAAGCAAGAAAAATTTAAATGACCAAAGAATTTTAAAGTCTATCAAAAGGAAAAGGCTAAAGGTAGAGGCAAGGTAGGTGGTCCTCCGAGCATAAAGGTAACAAATAACTTGTCCCCACCTTCTTCTAATACTCCACTGGTTGTAAATATTGATACACCACCGACGACAGATAATGTTGAGAGTATGGAGATAACACATGAAGACACCAACCCTGATTCTAAGGTGTTGTATACCATTAATATTGACACACAAGAGGTTAACATTGTGGTTGATAAGGAAACAACTGAGAAGAGAGATGTGGCAACTAAGCCACCGATAGAAAACATTGTAGTTGAGACAAATGTTGAGGATACAGTTGGTAATGTTGAGATTGGGATTGAAACACATACTGAACAATCAATTGATCCCCTAGTTACTAGAAAGACAGATACCATTGATGTAAACACTGAAAAACCTACTGAGCAATCGACTACTGATAAATCTATTGAGATACCAGCTATAGACAATTCAGAGGTACATACAGAAAAACTGGTAGTTAACATTGAGACAGAATCAGAGAAACTGGCACTGGAAAGAACATAGAAACTGATAGAGGTACATTCTGAGAAACATGAAAAGGAAAAGGTTCAGACAAAGACAGTGCCACCAGCAATAGCTAAGAAACCCAAACCTATGCTAGTAGAAATGCAGACTCAAACTGACCTACCAGAGATCGACATAAGCAAAGAGGTTACTCACACCAGCGGATTGCAAATTGTTAAGGCAGTCAAACAGTCATCTGGTTCCTCCTTAACAGAATTTAGACCGACAAATGTAACAGAGGTATTATGAGACTCCATCATAAAAATCACAGAGTGTAATGCACAGGCTTATAAGGAAATTGATGACACCATTCCAATTTTGAAATTGATTGCACCCAAGTGCAATGTAAAAAATAAAGATTCTTTGAGTCAACTAGACACATTGTCTAAGTACATAACCGGCAACCTACTAACAATTGATCAGATTAATGAGGAGACATTCAGTGAGAAAATGAAAAAGGAAAAAGAAAAATTCTTTGAAGAGACAATAAAGAAGTGCACGGAACACATTGACACCCTTCTACCAGCACTAAACAAAACTTTAATGGAATTTAAGGAGTTATATAGAGACACCTACAAGACTGATCTTCTGACAGTGGATATTGACAAGGAAATCAGCATAGCACAAAAGGAAATAAATGATATAGCTAACAATCCCATTAGTTCATTAGAACCCATATCAGTTATAGAGAAAGAGATAGCAGTTTTTGAGGAGAAACTTGAAAAATTGGAAAAGGAGAAGGAAAGAATAAAATACAAGGCTAAGGAACTCAAATGCAGACTTGGTCCGAAACTAGACATCCTCATCTCTTTGAGAAAAGAGATTTCAGAGGCTCTTGTTCCTGGACTTAAGACACCGGAAGAGAAAATGCACATACTCACCCATACCATCCAAAGGACAAAAGAAGCATTGAAGGATAGTGAGAGGTTCACTAACAGCTTGAATTTTTCATTAGCGGATCTATATCAGATTGTAACCCACCAGTATAGGGATCCTGAAAAGAACTACACTCAATTGACATTAATTGACAAGCTTTTTCATTGATGCCAAAGGGGGAGTAGTAGAATCAAAAAAATGATTGGCAGAAGAGATCATCTGCTCAAGGAGAGCACATAGTTTTGGAGCACACATTTTTGGATAAAATTTTTCTCATGAGTGTTGCCATCAATGCCAAAGGGGGAGATTATTGGAAAATGCACTCTCCAATGAGAAATTGTAGGTGATTGAAGGTATTGTCAATGATGCAAACCTTACAATCCTATGGCACCGACATAGACACTAGCACCGATAGATAGTTTACCAATGCCGTCACCCTAGCCAACAGGATTTTGGTTATTATATTTTGTATTTAATTATAAAATATTTTTGTAAGGTGACAAGGAAAATTGTAATAGGACTCATATAAGTATGAGATATTGTAAGATCATTTGTGTAAGGAATGTAATAGGTAGATGCGAACATGCGAATATTAAGGCAGATTTTGGAATAAGGTTTATGGAAGTTGTATGAGTTTAAACCAGTATTGAACCTGTCATAGCAGATGTTGAACCAAAGCAATACATGATATTGGATTTGGATAATCCATTTTTGTAAGTTAGTGAGACTTCCCTTTTGTAATTAAGCAGTGAGCTTTAGGCAGTTGGCCTTCCTGTATGTGCAGACCCCTATTGTAAGTAATATTCATTTATTGGCCAGTGAGTGAATATTGTGGGTCACAAATCCCACCGAGGTTTTTCCCACACCAATTTTCCTCGTTAAAAATATTTTGTTATGGTGTGCTTTCTATGTTGTGGTTATTGATCTTATTTACTGCATTTTTTCTGGTTTACCGGTACACTATTTTGGAATGCAATTTTTTTAATAAGATAAGAAAATCTGTTAACCGACAAGATAGTAATTCACCCCCCCCTCTTAGTATCTTTGGTAATCCTAATAATTTCTTGGTTATTCTAATAAAAGAAAATCATATAGATGTTATAACAAAAGACTGCAGAGAATTGTGAAGATTGTTAATTAGAACTTCTAAGTGAGAACCAAAAGTGGAGATGATCATAACTGATCCATTAATGCCTATACCAGAACAAAATGTTGAACCAGTTACCCCAACTAGTATCAAAAAATTCAATAGTTATTGAAGATTAGTGCAGAGAAATAGAAAGTCAGAAGACTTCTAAGCATGTAAGGTTGAATAATTTAGATGATTGGACAAGAATATGTTTGGCAGCTGATGAGGTATGTTTAAAGCTGAACCAACATCAGTAATTGAAGCTTGTAAAGATGAATGCTGGATGAAATCTATGGAAGAGGAATTGGATCAGTTAGAAAATGACAATACATGGACATGGATTTTTTTGGAACTAGGCTTGATTGGTTTGTTGGCATTTTGGATATGTTGATATGGTTTTGTCATTGATGTCAACACCTGTCATCGCTTGTCAACACTTATGAGCACTTGGAGATTTTGGTTATGTTCATTGGCAAGTCAGAGACTTATGCAAAGTCCCTGGTATTTGGTTCACTAGTAGATTATATTGTTCACTGGCACTTGGAATGACTTGGAGACTACTTAGTTATGATGAAGACATTATTCGATCACTTGGTTTTGGTAATTTGGTTAACTATTTATTCGGGTTTTCATATTTGTTGTTATCGGCAAATAGGTCCAAGATAAGCACCGACAGTCATATCTATTCCAGATCAGCATGGCATGTTATGGAGATGATTTATTATTATTGTAAATGTATTGAGCTGACATCATGCATAAGATATTGATTTACTTGTAATTGATTTTATTGCAATATCTTTTAGTGAGCCGACCTATTCAATTGGTCTTAGGTTATGGTATAAATGTAGGATCTCATTTATAAGATCGTAGAAGAAATATGAAAAGGATTGCAATAAGGTATATGCAAAAATAAGTAGATCTATACATGCAGACATCATTTGAAGGTTGAAGGAAATATTTTGTGAAGGCAATCAAAACTAAACCAGTACTGAATCCAGCATATGAAGATGCTATTTTGAGCAATACATTATCATTGGATTTAACCATCCAATTGTATTCAGTGTGACTCTCATTTTGTGATTGAGCAGTGAGGTCTAGGTAGGTGCCTTTCTGCATGTGCAAAATCCATATTGTACACACATACTATCTACAATAGTATCATTTGATTGTGGGTAAGGCTTCCCACCATGGTTTTTCCCCTTACAGGGTTTCCATGTACAAACATTTGTGTTATGTGTTGTGGATGTTATTATCTTTTTGTTTCATGCATTAATCTTTACCGGTATTGCAATTAACTATTAAGACTGTCTACCGGCATAAAGTTTGGTTTACAGGTAGTGAGCATTAAGTTTTAGTTAAGTTAATTTTGGATGAATTTATTAGACAACTAATTCACCTCTCCCCCCTCTTAGTTGTCTCTGAGACCTAACAATTAGTATCAGAGCCTAGTCCTCTTTTTGCAGAAGTTGACAGCTTGAGGAGATCCAATGTCTTCTAACTACTTCAGGAAGGACAGTCTGAAACTTGATGGAACTAACTATGTCATATGGAAGATCAGGATGGAGACACACTTGAATTGCATTGTAAAGGATATATGGGATGTTACAAAGAATGGCTATACTGCTCCTAGTCAAGGTCAACCTATTCCACCTAACTTGGCTAAAGATGAGGAAAATGATTGCAAAGCAAGAGAAGCACTTTTGAGCACATTGTCAGATCAGCAAGTTATGGGATTGTCAGATAGATCGACTGCTAAAGCTATTTGGGACAAACTGGAAACATTGAATGAAGGAGATTCCATAGTCAAAATTGCAAAAACTTGAATGCTTCCGGGTCAGGTATGAAAGTCTGAAAATGGAAGAAGAAGAAAGAATTTTTTCTTTTATGCAAAGAGTAAATGAAATTGTTTTGGGTATACAATGTTGTGGAGGAACCTTAAGTGAAGATGAGATTGTTTCTAAAGTTTTAAGAGCTTTGCCACCAGCATATAAAATGAAAGTTACTACTATAGATGAATTAAGAACAATGCCTAATGCATCAATATCTAGAGACACTTTGGTTGGAAAACTTTCATCTTTTGAGCTTGAGGAATTTGGTCCTATTACTACTATCAAGATAGATCTAGCTTTTAAGGCATCATCATCAACTACAGCATCATCATCATCACATGATAAATTTGGTTGGAAAGCCTTCTATGTAAGAGAACTTGAATAAAGTAGGAGAGAAAATGAAGAACTTGAAGCACTATTTGCAAGGAAAATACCTAAAGGTCCAATTGGAAGTAAGTATGAAGGTAAAGCACCCTTTAAATGTTTTAACTGTAACAAGATTGGTCATATGGCTTCTAGATGTCCTGATAGACATGCAAGATTAAGAGAAGAAGCTAAAAGAACATACAAGCCTAACCCTGACTATCAGAAATACAAGTTTAAGAAGAATAGAGACAAATCTTGTTATTATGTTGATGAAGGAGTTACTGATGATTCTGATGAGGATCTGATAGACAATGGATGGGATTTTGTTGCTATAACAGAAGATCAATCAAAACATACTATTCAACCGGTAGAGTAGGCCCTGGCAGCTAAAGTTGAAGATAAGGATGAATGGATTATTGATTCAGGATGTTCACATCACATGACTGGTGATACAAGTAAATTCTTAACCTTTCAGGATTACAATGGAGGTCTAGTAAGATTTGGAGATGATAAAGATTGTTTGATCAAAGGAAAAGGCACTACATCTTTTGATGGTAAGCACAACACTGATAATGTTTACTATGTTGAAGGTTTGAAGCATAATCTTTTGAGTGTTGGTCAATTAGTTGAGAAAGGATTTCAGTTACAATTCAAGAATGGTAAATGCAAAATCTTAAATAGAACTGGTTTGGAAATTGCAACCGGTAATCAGACTAGAGGTAATATCTTTCATTTGAAAAATAATGAGAAAGCATGTTTGATTACACATATTGATGAAAGTTGGTAATGGCATAAGAGGCTTTGTCATGTAAATTTTGATTGCATTGTGAAAATTAGTACTACTAAGGTAGTTAGAGATTTACCTAAGATTGTTAAACCTCACAATCCGGTATGTAAGGAATTTCTATTTGGAAAGCAAGTTAGAGCATCTTTCAAGAATATTCTGGATAAGTCCAACAATGTTCTTGATTTAATTCATACTAATTTATGTGGTCCAAAAAGAACTAGAAGTATACAAGGAGATAGATATTTTATGCTAATCATTGATGACTATTCTAGAATGTGTTTGGTTACTTTTCTCAGAGAAAAATCTGAAGCGTTTGGGAAATTCAAACTATTCAAAGTGATGGTAGAAAATGGAACCGACAACAAAATCAAATGTTTGAGATCAGATCAAGGAGGTGAATTCACATCTAGGGAATTTAATGCATTTTGTGAAGTGAATGGGATCAGAAGACAGTTGTAAGCACCCCAGACACCCCAGCAGAATGGAGTTGTGGAAAGGAAAAACAAAACTATCTTGGATGCAGCTAGAATTATGATATCAGAAGCAAATCTACCTCATATATACTGGAGAGAAGTGGTCAATACAATTGTTTATACATTCAATAGAGTTCACATCAAAGGAGAAACCGGTAAGACCCTACATGAACTATTGTTTGGTAATAATCCTACTCTTAAATATTTTAGAATATTTGGAAGTAAATTCTATATTAGAAGAGATGAGTATATTGGAAAATTTGATCCTAGAAGTGATGAAGGGATATTTCTTTGTTATTCATCTAAGAGCAAGGCATATAGATGTTTTAACAAGAGATTGCAGAAAATTTTTGAGAGTGCAAATGTGAAAATTGATGAATAATTTAGAGGAAATTCAAGGTACACAAACTCTGAACTAGCAATAGAGATAATCATAAATGAACCTACTGTGAATACACTGGTATAGAATGGTGATCCAGTTACAATGCCATCATCTGAAGATTCAACAATCACTAGAGAATAACAACAAGTAAAAACACCCCGGTATGTAAGATTGAATCATTCTGAAGATCAGATAATTAGAAACAAATTTCAAGGAGTTATGACTAGAGGAAGATTGGCAAATGAGGAGGTATGTCTATTTCTCAAATTGAACCTACATCAATCAATGAGGCATGTGAAGATAAATAATGGATTAAAGCTATGGAAGATGAATTGGAACAAATTGAGAGGACTAACACTTGGTCATTAGTTCCCCAACCTAAAGACAAAAATGTAATTGGAACTAAATGGGTTTTCAGAAACAAACTTAATGAAGATGGCATGGTAATAAAAAACAAAGCAAGATTGGTGTGTAAGGGATATTCTCAGAAAGAAGGAATTGATTACAATGAAACCTTTATACCGGTAGCTAGAATTGAGGCAGTCAGACTTTCATTGGCTTTTGCAGCACACAAGAACTATAAAGTATACCAAATGGATGTTAAATGTGCATTTCTGAATGGAGATATTGAAGAAGAAGTTTAAATTGAGCAACCTGACGTATTTTCTTTGATAGATAACAAAGACATGGTTTGCAGGTTAAGGAAAGCTTTATATGGATTGAAACAAGCTCCTAGAGCTTGGTATGCTAGATTGGACAAATATCTTTTGAAGCTTGGTTACACTATTTAGGTAATGCTGACAACAATCTATACTACAAAGTGACTAATGATGACATCTTGGTTATTAAAGTTTTTATTGATGATATAATCTTTGGAGGAGAAGATGGTTTGTGTAAAGACTTTTCAAACAAAATGCAGCAAGAATTTGAAATGTCTATTATTGGAGAAATAAATTTCTTTTTAGGAATACAGATTTCACAGACTGATAAAGGTATATTCCTATGTCAATCTAAATACTTGAAGGAATTACTAAAGAAATTTGGCATGGAAAACTATAAACTGGTAAGCACACCTATGACTACAAATAATAAATTCTCTTTGAAGGATGAATCTACACCTGTTAATCTAACTAGATACAAATCTATGATAGGAGGTTTTTTGTATTTGACACAAACAAGACCTGATATTATGAATGCAGTATGTATTGTTTCAAGATTTCAGAGTAATCCTAAAGAAAATCATGAATCAACAATGAAAAGGATTATCTAGTACCTACAAGGCACTACAAATCTTGGTTTATGGTATCCTAGAAATGAAAATTTTGACTTATGTGCATATTGGAAAGGAGATGTGGATGACATAAAAAGCACCACCGATAGAGCATTTTTTCTTGGCAGCAAACTAATTTCATGGTGGAGCAAGAAACAAAGTTGTACAAGTTTATCAACAGCAGAATCAAAATTTGTTGCAGCAACAACTAACTCTACACAAGTATTATGGATCAAGCAAATGTTGAAGGACATAAAGGTAAAATGAAAGGAGCCTATAACTATCTACTATGATAATATGGCAGCAATTGATATATCTAAGAACCCGGTATTTTACTCTAAGACTAAACATGTTTCTATCAAATTCAATTTTCTAAAGGAGAATGTTGAAGTAAAAGAAGTGAAATTGGTTTATGTGAATACTAAACAGTAGATTACAGATATTTTTGCAAAGCCTTTGCCTAAGGAAACATTTGAATATCTCAGAGAGTAACTTGGAGTCCTACCCCCACTAGTAGAGACTTAGACAACTGATGTTTGTCATCAACCGACAGAATTAACAGAGAAATCTTTTTCCAGCTTTGATGAGGAGAGCTACTTCTTAGGGGGAGTAGTTGGTATATTGAATGAGTTGGTATTTTGTGATAAGTTCTTTGAACTAATTGTATTTGGTTTTGTATTGCTTTGGCATTTGATGTCAAAGGGGGAGAGATTGATATGGAAAAACACATTATCCCTTGGGGGAGAGATTGTTACTTGGGGAGAGATTGTTGGAGAGATTGATTACTCTCTGTATCTGTATTTTGGGAGATTGATGGTTTTTGGTTTTTGGCATTTCTATTTTGGCACTTTGATGGTTTTTCCATCTTGTGTTGCCATCAATGCCAAAGGGGGAGATTGTTGGCATTTTGGATATGTTGATATGGTTTTGTCATTGATGTCAACACTTGTCATCATTTTTCAACACTTATCAGCACTTGGAGATTTTGGTTATGTTCACCAGCAAGTTAGAGACTTATGCAAAGTCCCTGGTATTTGGTTCATCGGTAGATTATATTGTTCACTAGCACTTGGAATGACTTGGAGACTACCTGGTTATGTCGAAGACATTATTCGATCACTTGGTTTTGGCAATTTGGTTAACTGTTTATTCGGGTTTGCATATTTTTTGTTGCCGGCAAATAGGTCCAGGATAAGCACCGACAGTCATATCTATTCCATATCAGCATGACATATTATGGAGATGATTTATTATTATTGTAAATGCATTGAGCTGACATCATGCATCAGATATTGATTTACTTGTAATTGATTTTATTGCAATATCTTTTAGTGAGTCGACCTATTCAATTAGTCTTAGGTTATGGTATAAATGTAAGATCTCATTTGTAAGATTGTAGAAGAAATACAAAAAGGATTGCAATTAGGTATATGCAAAAATAAGCAGAGCTATACATGCAGACATCATTTGAAGGTTGAAGGAAGGATTTTGTGAAGGCAATCAGAACTAAACCAGTACTGAATCTAGCATATGAAGATGCTATTTTGAGCAATACATTATCATTGGATTTAACCATCCAATTGTAGTCAGTGTGACTCTCATTTTGTGATTGAGCAGTGAGCTCTAGGCAGCTGGCCTTTCTACATGTGCAAAATCCATATTGTACACACACACTATCTATAGTAGTATCATTTGATTGTGGGTAAGGCTTCCCACCATGGTTTTTCCCCTTACAGGGTTTCTACATACAAAAATTTGTTTTATGTGTTGTGGATGTTATTATCTTTATGTTTCATGCATTAATCTTTACCGATATTGCAATTTACTATTAAGACTGTCTACCGGCATAAAGTTTGGTTTACCGATATTCAGCATTAAGTTTTGGTTAAGTTAATTTTGGTTGAATTTATTGGACAATTGACTCACCCCCCCCACCTCTTAGTTGTCTCCAAGACCTAACATGGTTTACAAAGGATATTCTCAGAAGGAAGGAATTGATTACGTTGAATCCTTGTTCTGGTAGCGAGGATTTTTTAGATATTTTCAAGGATTTTCTGGTATGGTTTTTGGTTTATGAGGACTTTACACTATGAGCATATTCAGATGTGGATTGGGATAGAGATATAGGTAACTGGATAGGCTCATCCAGTGAAGCTTTCTTTCTTGGAAAGAAACTTGTTTCATGGATCAACAAGAAGCAGTCATGTACTTCTTTATCTACTACTAAAGCTGAGTATGTTGTTGCTGATACTAATTGTACACAAGTTATATGGATGAAGAAAATTTTGAAGGATATAAGGGTAGATTCTAATGAACTGGTAGTTATTCATTGTAATAACTCTCCTGCTATTGAGATATCAAACAGTCTGGTATTTCATTCTAAGATAAAGCACATTTCTATCAAGTATAATTTTCTAATGGAGAAGGAAATGAAGTTAGATTGGTTTGAGGAATCATTTGAGTAGTTTAGAAGACATATTGGGAGTTTATGCCCCTCTGATAGATACTTGAGTGATGTTGATTGACATCTATCCGGTATGCATTTACAGAGGTTCTATCCATTTTGGATTGATGAGTTGGTGCTACTACTTAGGGGGAGTAATCAGTTGTGTGGTTTAGAGAATTTATGATTTTTCTTTGGTGTTTATGTCATATTTATGGCATTTATGTCAATAGGGGGAGATATGTGTTAGGAATAATGACAGTCCCAAAGATACTGAGAGGGGGGGGTGAAGCAGTATCTAACCGATTAGCAGAATATTTAAACTTATCAAGAACTTTGCATCCCAAAATAGTGTACCAGTAAATAAGAATTAATGCAATAAATAGGAACAATAAAGACATCATATAAAACACACCATAATACAATATGTTTAATGAGGAAACCCGGTTTGGGAAAAACCTCGGTGGGATTTGTGATCCACAATATTCATTCACTGGCCAATGAATAAATATTACTTACAATGAGGGGCCTGCACATGCAAGAAGGCCAACCTCCTAGAGCTCATTGCTCAATAAGAGTCACACTGACTACAAAAATGGATTATGAAATCCAATACAATGTACTGCTTCAAAATAGCATCAACTATGCTAGGTTCAATACCAGTTTAAGCTCATTCCATTACCAAAACCTTCATTGTCAACTATATCACAATATCATCCTCTATCTCTTTCTATTTATTACAAAATGACATATAAGATCTCCTACATATGTATGAGTCTTTTACAATATGCCATGTCAGCTTTACAAAAGATAATTACATTTAAATACAATAAATAAAAGTTTATTTCCTATCGACTGGGGTTTCGGTATGCATTATTGCCGATGTCGGTGAAGTGTATGCTGGTGTATGTAGATGTCTATGCTGATGCCAGTAACTGTCGGTGGCTTACCAGATGAATACTAGTTGGTTGCCATCAATGATAACATCAACTATTCTCATAAGAGTGTAGAATGCCAACAATCTCCCCCTTTGGCATTGATGGCAACACTCGTGAGAAAAATCCAGAAACTATTCCAAAACTGAAGTCCAAAAAGTTACCAAAAAGATGTACTCCCCCTGAGCAAGTGATCTCCTCTTAATAATCATTTTTCTCTATCCACTAATCCCCCTTTGACATCAATGACAAAGGTTGTCAAAATTTCTCAAACGAGTGCAAAACATTCACCTCAAAGTTTGTAACCGGTTGGTTACAATCTAGAATATATCTGCCAAAACCAAATTAAGACTCTGCATAAATTTGTTGTTGTCATTCAAGGTTGCCTCAATCTATTAGATCGTGTCAGTGAGATGATGCATGTGCTCTTCTGGTGATCTTTCTCCTTGAAGTAATGCCTTAGAGATTTCATTTCTCAAAGAGATTAGATTGTCCAACTTAGGACCAAGTTTATACTTAAGTTCTCTGGCATTAGCATTAATCCTTGCCTTCTCTTTCTCAAATTTCTCCAATATCTCCTCAAAATCTGCTATTTCCTGCTCAATAACTGATATAGATTTGGATGAACCAATTATGTTATCAGCTATGTCATATATTTCTTTTTGTACTCTGATGATCTCCTTGTCTATGTCCTTTGTCAAAAGATGTGGTTTGCATGTTTCTCTGTACAACACTTTGTATTCCAAAATCATAGTGTTTAGTGCTGGTAAAAGTGTATTCATGTGTTCTATACACTTCTTTATTGTGTCCTCAAAGAATTTATCCTTCTCCTTTTCAACTTTCTCTTTGAAGGTGTCCTCATTCACCTTATCAACCATTATTACATTGTCAGTAATGAATTTGGACAATGTGTCCAATTTACCTAAAGAATCCTTTACATGATCTATGTTGCATTTTGGTACAATCAATTTAAGAATTGGTATGCTATCATCAATTGCCTTGTAGGCCAATGCATTACCATTTGTTATCTTCTTGATTGAATCCAGGAGTACCTCTGTTACATTAGTAGGTCTAAATTCACTTGATGAAGTGTCGGATGTCTGACCTATTACCTTAATTACCTCTGTGCTTCCAACATTTGTAACCACTTTGCTTGTGTTATCCTCTGGTGGATCAGTTTGAGTTTACATTTCAACCAGTAAAGGTTTGTCTGATTGTTTGGGTGTCTTAGTGATTTCTGATTTCTTTGCTTCAATATGTACCTCTGCCTCAGTAGGTTTCTCTATATGCTCAACTGTCGGTATCTCAGTCTTAGTAGGTTTCTTTGTGCCATCTTCTATACCTTCTGTATTCTTCCTAGTATCCAATGGTTGCTTTGTTTGTAATGATTTCTCTATTGAGATATCAACCTCAACAGTCTCTACTAGTTTTTTAGCAATGTTGACATTGTTAACATTATCATCCTTAACCTCTGTAGTGTCCTTATCCACAAAATATTCACTTCTTGAGTATCCACATTTATGGTGAATAGTATTTCAAATTCAGGATTAGTGTCATCATGTGTGATACCTTCACTGTCAATAATTGGTGGATCAATAGTATGTACCGGTGCAGTATCCAAAGGTGGTGGTAAATTGTCAGTTATCTTGATGTTCGGTATTCCACCAAATTTACCTTTCCCTTTGTCCTTATCCTTCTGATAAACCTTGAATTTTTTCTTTGCCTTGTTCATTTCCTCTTGTTTTTCCTTTTCCACAAAAAAGATATCCCATTTATCAGCAGTCTCCTCTGCAATCGCATTTAACCTACCTGCCATCAAACTTACTTGTCGGTGGCCACTAGCAAAAATAGATTTTTTAGCCTCACAAACTAGGTCATCAATTTCCTCTTTTGAGTTAACCGGATGTACAGCTAGAATTTTTTCAACTTTTAGTTTCTTGTCCAATTCCATCACTGCAATCCTCTTAGCATCCAATCTTCTATATAGCTCATTAGGCAAATCATCCACTACTTCAATTAAAACTTTCTTGTATATATCTAGATGTAAAATAATACTATTTTCAATGCTTTCCTTGTCTAGATCTTTGAACGTGTTATACAATTTACTCGCATTATCCAAATTACCATCATCAGTTATTTCATTCAACAAATTATCCAATGAGGGTATGACCAGTTTTTGTTTCTTCTTGGGAGTTAGTTTCTTAGCCGGTTGCCTTACTACCTATTGTTTCTTCCTTAAAGTCCTTGTTCTTTTGGGTGAAGGAGAGGATACCGGTGAAAGTTTTCTCTTCCTCTCAAATCTTCTGAATTCAGCTAGTATCTCACTATTAGAAGATGTGCCTCTGGTTGCAGTCCTTCCAGCTCAGTAGCCATTATCCTAGTAAAGTTCATAACATTTTCTTTGATTTCATATACCTTCTTTGATGCATCCCTAATATACTTTTCTCTTTTCTTCCTTTGCTTCATTGTTTTCACACCACTCTCAATAGTTTCAGCACTACCAGAAACTTGTTCTGTTGGTTCTCTTCATGCATTTAACAAGGCTTTTGCATATGTCTCAATAATGTTGAGATCTACCTCATAGCCCATTTCAGTTACCCATATAGTCCTAGGAAGTACAACTTCCATCCATGTATCATCCTTTTTTATTACAAAACAGATTTCTTTGTCATATTTGTCCACTACACTCTGCAGTAGTCTTTCTCTAGTTTTCATTTTGGCTTGAGAAGATTTAAAGTATTCAGTTATATTGTTGTCTTTTGCAGTTCCCATGCCGATGAAACCTTCCTATAATTGTTTTCCTACCTGTATGTCATATCCAAAGTTTTTTGGTCCTATACTGGGAATTTCCTTAGTGAAATACAACATTAAGCGTAATAAAAGATTACCAAAGAGAAATGTCCCTTTCTTATCTCCTTTAATCTTTTTCAAATTATCAATGAGTTCATCTTTCAACCATTCACACACGTCAATCACTGCATTGTTGTTGACCATTTCATAAGCACTACTAATGCAAAGACTAGAAACCGAATTGAGTCAGTTTGCATGTGTAGTCTTGTAACCAAGTATCATACTTATGAAACTCACATTGATGTCTTTGATATCATTCACTCTTAGTGGTCTACTATCTGATGTTGCTCCAGTTCTAGGGTCATTACTTTGTTGTTAGGAACTTTCTTTGTTTTGTCTAGTCTATTGTCGGTTGAGGGTAAACCAGTTACTACCATAATTGCTTGCCGGGTAAATTTGTAGACTGAACCCAACCTGTTGTTCACCAAATTTGGTTAACCCAAGTACACCTACAATTGATCTATGAAGTAGCCAATTCAATCTATGAAGAACCTCAGGGCTTGGACAACATGACAAGGATATGAATCCTTCTACTCTCCAGGCTCTGCAAAACCTAGGTGGGTATACCTTTGATGCTTAAAATTCAACCTATTACACACCTACGACAGCATCAACAGAAGCAGATAGATCTCACCAGGGTTCAATAACAAGTGCGTTATTGTAGCTGGGCTAGATCTACACATAAAACTCAGCTATTCTTGAGCATGAGATAGATGAAACATTCGAAAACATAATATAAAATAAAGATATTCTAATTGGATTTTGATTGGTTTGAGAATCCCCTTAATTGCAAGATCAGTGCCTTATCCAAGGGCAATAGAGTCACAAATAAAACTATAGATGAAAACTTATACTACAGATCCATATTAATTCTTAATTAATCCTGCATTTAATGCCTTGCATAAATGCGTTACTCAGCTCATCCATAAAAAATATCAGATCTAGAAACATAAACCCCATTTTATTAATGTTTGCTCACATAGTTTACAATCGTCCTTGAAGATTACCTACAAACCAACATTACACTCACAGACACAACTGCTCATGACCAACTTGATCCTCCTTAAGAATCAGATTTGAATAAAATGAGATTACATTTTAGAGACAAATTCTGTGTGAATTTGTGCATGCCTTACATACACAAGAATCTTCAACTAAGAACACCTATAGCAAAGAATTGATCTCCATTACTAAAAGAATAGCCCTACCCTATACAATATTGAAGGAAACTCGAAATTGGAAACCATGAAAATATGGAGCCATCCTCCAAATTTCTGGAACCCTTACAATGAGAAGAAAATTGGATTAAGGAGAGGGCAAAAGATTAGGTCTGCATAACACACTGCCAAGTGTCCTTTTTTCTAACTGAATTTCAATCCCTTTCTCTTTCCTGTGGAAACTGCTCCCAAAATATCTGATCTTTATTGAAACAAACTTCATAACTACATTCCTCATCTCGAGATATTTTCGGTGATATATAATACTTCATATTTTTGCAAAAAATGGACCTCTGGGCAAATTCATTCTTCATGTGGCTCTGTCATTTAAATTTTTGAATTTTTAATATAGTTCAAACTATATATTAAACCTGATTTTAAATTTGCTTTTTCACCCCTTCGTTGGCCTGACACCATGCCATGTGGTGGTCTCTGATTGGTTGATATGATCCACTGGGGGCCATCTGGGATGACACCTCATCACTCCGCCACGTGTTCGCCACCAAGCTGCTTGCTCGTCGCCACATCATCGGCATGTGTTTGCCACCTGTGCGCCACTGGGATGGGACTCACCTGTTGGACTGCCAACTAGACCTGCCACCTGGCTTTTTCCATTTGGCAATGCTTAACCAGTGAGCATCTTTGGCCTCCAAAATCATGCGAGCCGTTGGATCTTTCTGGACTTGCTCGATCTTTAACTACTTCATGATCCACCTGGGTTTTTCGCTATTTCATGGACCTTAACTCACAAGCATCTCTCCTTCGCAAAGTCATGCCGACCATCGATCTCTTGCAACTTGCTCACCAGTTAAGTCAACTTTCCTCCACAAAATTCACCTACCTCGAGAACCGTGCCTGTGTGGGGTCCACTTGTTGCATCTTAGTCAACCTCCTCAGTTGCCTTGGGATCCATGCCCACGTGCATGGGGTCTGCCTTGGGCACCCTTAGCACCTTGCATCAAAAGCCCTTTGTATCTTTGACATATTAGATGGGTGTCTTATTTCTTATAAATAGCAAAAGTTCCTCCCACCCAGCCAATGTGGGATTAAGGCTCTATGTCTGGAACTACACATTTTGAAGGTTTTCTCTGCAATTGCCAAATGCATTGCTTGGGGATTCAATGATGTCCTGCTCAACACACCATGTGACTTTGTTGTTTGTTTCATATTCCGCACAAAGGGAGAACAAGGAGAGACCCCATAGGATGAAGAAATCGATTTACATAAGAGAAGCTAAATTGTGGCCCATGCCATACATGGGAGGAGGGATTGATTTTAAATGTTTGCATTTAATTCAGGATTTCAACATTGCCCTCTTCATCATCCACGCAAAAGGAAAAGATGATGATGGCAATGCAATTGGCACTATGCCTGCCAAATGTAGTTTGTTGAAGGTCTTTATTAAACAACAAATGCCTTCCCAGCTATTACACAGGGTGACATTTTGACTTGGCAACGTGCATTCTGAAAATTCCCATGCCTTTTCAATAGGCCTACCAAAACACATGGTGTCTTCATTAAAATCTTTGTTTTAACCTTGCTTATACTCACCTCGCAAGGAGAGGGAAGGACCACTGCCAAAGGATTTGCTGAAAGTTTCTAAGTGTTGAAGAACCATGTAGAGGGAGGAGGATAGGATGCTGGCACTTGCCACATCACATAAACTTGAAAGTTTCATTGACATAACACCATGCAATGCTACCCTCACTGGTATCTATTTGCTGATGCTTCCAATGCCCTCGTTACATTCTGAAAACCCCCCACGTGACCACAAGGAAGGAGGCACAAGTTTGCATTTTCTTAAAAGTTTCTCTAGTTCTCCTCCTTCTATGTTTTACTCCTGCCAACAAATTTAAGACATAGAATTTTATTATCTTTTAACATGCTAAACAGAGGTCGATGCCTTTCCATTTTTTTTTTTGGAATTATCTGCAACTTAAATCACGTGACATCTCTTTCTTGAAACTCATGGCAGGGGAAGATGGATACAAATTGTTTTCGTTGAGGGGTTTCTACAGCTACTAAATTCAACGGCCAACCACAGCAGGGAGGAGAAAAGAGGATGCTTCACATTTTCATTTGCCCTTGCTGTTGGAGGTTTTAACTCCTTTGCCAATGTGCATTTGAAATGGAAGTTTTAATTGTTGTCCTTACCATGTGACACCACACCACGACAGAAAGGGGGAAAAGAAGACAATTTACAATTCATTTGAAAGTCTCTACAGCTACTACAATGTTTCATGTGAAGAGGATGTTAGCAAAATCATAGAATTTGGCTTTGAGTTGCCGAGGCATTTGCCAAAACTCTAATGGCCATGCCTTCCAATTCTTACATTCATCTATAATAGATGAGACCCATACAGATCGAGACACCAACTTGTGCTTCCAAAATGGAACACAGTGATACATTGGCTGCAAATCCTTCACCAATTTTAAGAATGTAGTGCTCTGGTGTGAGGCCAAATTTGTCCCCAATTGTAAAGGAAATAGTTAGCATGCTCGACATTTTGTCACAATAGTTTCCTCCCTCCTGGTTTTACTTTATACTTAAATTATATAAACATATAGTTTAAGATGTCAATTTAAATCTTGATTTCAAAACCTCAGGAAACTACAAGTCAGGTCAGGCCCCAAAGTGGGTCCGACTAAAACAAATTTTGTTTCCATTCAACTGACCTTTGAAATGACTCACGGACCTCAAACATACCTTTGGAAATGATCGGCACCATTTTTGGATCATCAGACTGAGTTTTGCAACTTTCAGGCACTTACACCACATTTTCACATTTAATCATGAACATGTATTTTTCAAGCCAGTCAAAACACCTTTCTGGACCTCGCCATCTGACAAACATGTACACTGATATACAAGAATGAACTCTACCAAGCGGTTTTCCAAGATGAATCCCGAGCGAAGAGATAATAATTGCCAAAAATGACCAACTGGCTTTGTTGACACTGCGGACCTAATGAAGTCAATGTTTTGGCAACACATGATGCCTTTCTCAAAAATATCAAATGACCTCCATAGACCCTCAAATTTGAAACATTGGTACCTTTAAGTACATACTAAATCTTTGGATTCTCAGTTTGACCAAAAGTCTGACTGGGTGCAAATGGTGTGCTCATGAAAATGGCTACATTAACTGATATAGCAATGAAAGTGCGGAAGACTGAAAACGATGGTTCAATAGACCCTTTTGAAAACTGATCAAACAGATTGGTAGGAGCCTGAAACTGGAAACATAGCTTTTCATCTATACCAATAATAACCCGGAGCAAACTTTCTGACATGACACTCACTGAGGGAACTTTTACACTTGTGCAAAACAGGGCTCTGACTAGCAGCTGAAACAGGGACTTGCCAAAACATACAAACTACAAATAGTTCGAGCTTGGTAAACTAAGAAAATGGATTCATGAAGACTTGATATTTTGTATGCTCACTCACATTTATACATACAATTCAATCCATTTTAAATTTCTTCATGACGATCAATAGGGCAAAAGATATAAACACTCAAAGTAGGCTACTTAGAAAAATCTGCATTTGTGCCTAAAATGCACTTTCAGCTCCCCCCTCGAAATGGGTACCTGGTAAACCTATCCAAACTAAATTCTAAAGGTTTCACATCATTGAATAGGCCAAATGAAAGGTGTAGGACATGTTTCCCAAACCTTACCCTCTAAAAATCAACTGGCTCCATTTTGCCCTCTCTCTAACTAGGCCATTCAAATTGACTCATTTGGAAATGCAAAGCTAAAATTTGAATTGGGCCTCAAAACTTGACTCAATTTTAATGAGTCCCAACAGTGGCTCTGATTGGGGATGGTTGATTTCAAGATCAACACAAGAGTCCAAATATCTATGGTAGAGCAGACCACCCAAAAATGGATCACCTCTCTCATCTCTTCTCAAAAACTGAGGGCTTCTTTATTCTACCCAAACAGTATAGCACTTTATTGAAAACCACACAACTGAAGCAAAGCAAATATACAAGATATACAAACATACTTACAACTGATTATAATTTCTCCACTTTCCTCAACATTTACCTCTGTCAAAAATCTGATTTTCATCTCTTGATATCATGATCCAAACAAAGGCACCTTCTAGTAACAACTGAGCAAAATCATTATAATCAAACCTTACCATCATACTGCTGAAACAGCCAGTGTACATGCCTTTTGTCTAATTTTGAACTTTATAGTCACACATTACTTCAACAAAAGTGAAATCATGAGACAAGGCACAATAGAGGTCTTCCCACAAGACACCGTACATTTCACTATCCCAATCAATTCTATCTTTTGCAAGGATGTCATCATGCTGAACTTCAAAAGTAAAACATTCATTCTCAACACTATAATTCTCATCAGCACATGCCTTATTACCATTTAAATTTATAGAATGAGGGGCATTACTTACTAATTGATGCAAACAAGGAACATAAATGTTACAATCTGGATGTGATACTTCACTATGCTGATCACATTCCATACTATCCTTGTCTATCAAACTCAACACATCCGCATCCTCAATATATCATTCATGGAAAAGGAGGCATACCTCTAGTTGAAGCAAATCCTCAGCTAAGTCTTTCTCATTCAAACTTATTGTTGGCATATGCACACTCCAATGAGACATTGAAGGTGATTGAAGGTTTTGTCATTGATGGCAACCTTACAATCCTATGGCACCGACAAGGCACTACATCGGCATCAGCAGAACACACTCTACACCGGCACTTAGAACACTGACACTGGCATAGAGAAAGGAAGCATAGCGGCACAGAGGCCGACAGGATTTTTGATATATTATATTTTGTTTATTATTGAAAAACTTTGTAAGCCGACTTGATATCATTATAAAATGACTTATATATATAAGAAGTCATTGTAGGACATTTTGAAAGAAGGTAATGAGGCAAAATTAGGCAGACCTATTATGCAAAATATAGGTTAAAGGGTATATGTAAAGAACAGAGCAGAAACCGGTACTGAATCTAGCATTGAAGATGCTATTGTAAAGTAGTACAAGTTATTGGATTTGTATAATCCACATTGTAAGTCAGTGAGACTTCCCATTTGAGCAGTAAGCTCCAGGCACTTGGCCTTCCTGCATGTGTAGGCCCCTTTTGTAAGTAGTATTCTCTTATTGACCAGTAAGTGAATATTGTGGGTCACAAATCCCACCGAGTTTTTTCCCACACCAAGTTTCCTCATTAAATCATTGTGTTATGGTGTGTTTCTTATGTGGTTGCTTTCATTTTTGTTTATTACATTATTTCTTGCATACTGGTACACTGTTATAATATTCTCTACATGTTTTAAGTTAAGAAATTCTATTCACTGGTTAGATATTGATTCACCCCCCCCCCTCTCAGCATTTGTGGGAATCCTAACAATTGGTATCAGAGCTTGGTCCTCTATTTTTAGAAGCCTAACAACTTGAGGAAGATCTTGACACCGGTAGAGATGAAAAATCTAATGAAGCAACTTGAAGCAGCTCTCTCAGACTATGATGTAGAGAAATTGAAAAACATCAAACTTGAAGATGATCTAAAGGCGGCTCAGGATATCATTCAGGCACTTCAAGAAAATCTCACCATTGCAAGAAACAAGAGAAGAGAACTTTGTGAAAAGACGCAATTTGAGAATGATGAAAAGGAAACTCTTAATGATATGATAGGTAAGCTGAAGCAAGAGAACATGACAACAAAGAATGAAATGTAAGATATGACTATGAGGTTTTGTAAAGAAATTGAAGATAGAAAGAAGAATGAAGAAGATTTGACTAGAAGATTAAGTGATGCAATAAATGAGAACACCAGACTTAGTTATGAAAATGAATTATTGAAAACATATCTGATGCATACTCAGAATGATTCAAATGAACTCATGAGATAGAAAGAATTCTTGGAAAGAGAATTGGATACTGCAAATCAGCACAAAGATAAATTCAAGAAAAGCTCAGAAGAACTTGGTGACTTGTTGAAAAATCAGAAACCTAATGGTGACACTAATGGAATTGGCTTTGAAGTTGGTGAAAGCTCTGGTACTGCAAACACTCAGGATCACAACAAACTGGTAAGACAACCTAATGGTTATAAATTCAATGGAAAATACTTTAACTGTAATAAGTATGGTCATAGAGAAAATCAATGTAGATCTAGAAATTATCAGAACATCAACACACCCACCGGTCAATGTTCAAAATGCAACAAAGTTGGTCATAACTCTGAAAATTGCAAAATTACTTCTATACTGGCAGACAATGTTAAGTGATTACTTAACCGGCATGCATTTATTGTGGTAGATGGTGAAATAAACATTATAAATTAGTGGTTTTAGCTCCATTTCACTTCACTGCGAATTCAAAACACCCAAAGAGTGCGAAAATCTCCAGAGAAAAGTCATTTCAAGCGAAGAAGCAAGGATTTCAGCATTTATCTTTCCTAAGGCAGAAAAAGGTATTTATCATCATGGCATCCACCTCTGCACTTGAATATATAGAAAACTCTACTATAGTCGAAGTCATAAAATGCCCTAGGCCCATATTTCAATTAGTTCCCGAAGTAGCAAAGAAAGATGATATTGTAGGTGCTTTTTCTCAAATTCCTAAAGGAGTTGTTTATGCTGAAGACCCTAGAATATACATCCATTGCAACATAGAGGAATTAGGAGATGAAGAGACTAAAACCATGTTTAAATCTATCATATGTGATGAATCCAGTAATGTAAAAGATGAACATAAAATTGTTGAAACCCTAGGATATACATAGATCCTTAGAATTTTTGAATTTCCCAAGGATGTGATTAGGATAGTTTTAAGTAGGGTTCATGGAGAATTTTTCTGGTTAGATGCAATTCATAAAATTACCAGGGAAGCTATCAAAGTAGTGACAGGGTTACCCTCAACTGGCAAAAGGCCAGACAAAACCAAGAAGGTCTCAAATGACCTAGCTACTAATCTAACTGGTGCTACATCTGATAAAGGTCCTTAAGAGTCAATGATGTAGCCGACACCAATGTAAGGTTTATCAGCATGATATTAGGGTATAAGGCAACTCATGCAAACAGACTCAATTTAGTCTCAATTTTATGCATCAAGAGTGCTTATGACATGATCACAGATAATGTAAAGATTGATGTATGCGAGTGGTTGAAGGATGAGTTAATTGACAACCTAGGCAAGATTAAGAAGGATAAGAAAGGAACTTTTAGGTTTGGAAATCTGTTAGTATGCTTGATGCTACATATAACCAAACAGGTTCCCGGTATAGGCTACAAAGAACTTGGATTTGATATACCAGTAGGTAAATAGATAACAAAACTATTCAACAATATGGGAGAAGATAAGGAATAGAATATCCAAGACTATTTTCAAGCACTTAAGGCCAAAATGAAGAAGAGAATCAGATTATCACAAAAGATTGTTGACAAATACAAAAAGGAAATATGTTTTGTAATTAAAAAGGATGAGATCTGGATGGAAGCAGTCATCCCTAGGATAGTTTGGGTAACAGAGATGGGTTATGAGACAGATGACCTTATCATTGAAACATATGCTAAAGCAATTCTTGAAGCACCCAGGGAACTAGAGGAAGAAGCCTTTGGTAATGCTGAGACCATAGAAAGCCAAATTCAGTCTAAGAAGAGAGTGAAAAGGGTTGAGGCAGTTGTGAGAAGAGGCTCTAGATAGGCAAAGGCTATTAATGAAGATGTAATAAAACAAACCGGCATCACTGAGGATGAGTTAGCAGCTACACAACTTGAAACTCACCTATCATCGGTAGGCACATCTTCGGAGAATGACATGCTTGCAACTTTCAAGAGAGTTGTAAGGAAAAGAGATCCCTCACCGACAACCACACCCTCACCTAGGAGGACCAGACATAAACAACAAGTAGTGAGATCTCCGGTTAAAAGGACTACACCTAAGAAAAAGCTGACACCCAAGAAGAAGAAGAGGACTCAACAAAACATGGCCCCTCTTGACAAATTGCTAAATGAAATTGTAGAGGAAGGAAAACTAAAGAATGTAAAGAAATTGTATGATACTTTTGCTGCAGATGAAAAAGAACAAGTAGAAAATAGTGTTATTTTACACCTGGACATGTATAAAAAGTTTTTATTGGAAGTAGTAGATGAATTACCTGAAGAATTGTTTAAGAGATTAGAAGCAAGGAGACAAGTAGTAGTAGAACTGGACAAGAAAATCAAGATAGAAAAGCTACTTGCTGTGTACCCAGTGAGCTCACCTAAAGAAATAGATGATTTAATTTCAGAAGCCAACCGGTTAGTATTCTCTATTGCACATCGACATATTGCATTAATGGTTGGAAGAGTCAATGAGGTAACTGAAAAAATAGAAAATGCATGGGATATTTTCATAGTAGAAAAAGAAAAACAGGAAGAATACATGAGCCCCAAACCAATAAAGGTATACCAGAAGGAAAGAGACAAGGGTAAAGGTAAAGTTGGTGGACCACCTAGTATCAAAGTTAAAGACAACTTACCCCCACCTCCTTTGATTACTCCACCGGTAACAACAACAACTACAGAAGATCAACCGGCAGTTGAAAGTATGGATGTAGAGGATGTCAATCATAATCCTGAAGTCTTATATACAGTGGATGTTGATACATAAAAGATCAACATTGTGGTAGACAAAGATATAGCTGGTAAGACTGAAATGGCTAGTGAGCCACCGGTAGCTAAGAAAACTAATAACACACAAAAGAAACCGGCAGATGATATCACACGAGAACAGGTAGAGACACAGACTCAGACTGAGATAGGGCAACAATTAGAGAAACAGACAGAGCAACAGGCTCCAAAATAGAAACAGGAACAGATTCATGTGGAAACAATGAAACCAGCAACTGGAGAAGATGATAAACCATTGCTTAAGGAAATGCAAACACAAACAGACCTACCAGAGGTCAATACAAGCTTGGTTCCTTCCACCACCGACGGTATTCAGAATATAGGTTCCTCATTAGCAGGCTATAAATCAACTAATGTGACTGAAGTACTCTTAGATTCAATTAAGAGGATAACTGATTGTAGCTCACAAGCTTATAAGGTTATAGATGAAACCATACCAATTTTGAAGAGGCTAGCTCCTAACTATAACATAGACAATAAGGATTCATTGAGTCAAATTGAAATTTTTTCCAAATACATCAATGAAAACACAATGACAATTGAGCAAGTAAAGGAAGAGGTATTGAAGGATAAAATGGAAATTGAAAAACAAAAATTCTTTGAGGATCAAATAAAGAAGTGTATCAGAGAATTTGACACACTTCTACTGGAACTTTGCAACTCTTTGAAGGAGTTAAAAACTCTGTACAAAGATACTTGCAAGACAAACTTTTTGACAGTAGACATAGATAAGCAGATGAGCAAGATATAGGATGAAATAAATAAACTTGCAGATAGTTTTGTTAACTCACCAGACACACTATCAGTTTTTGAACAGCAGATAACAAATTTTGAGGATGAATTACTAAAGTTGGGAAGAGAAAAGGAGAAAATAGTGAATAAGGCAAAAAGTTTAAGGTTAAGACTGAGTCCAAGATTGGACTATTTAGCATTCATGTGGAAAGACATATCTGAGGCACTTGTAAAGGGATAGAGGACACCGACAGAGCATATGCAACACCTCACCGATACAATTCAAAGGACAGAGACAGCTATCAGAGACAGTAAAAAGTTTATGGAGAATATAAACTTAATTTTGGCAGATCTATTTCAAATTGTAACTACCCAGTTACAAGGTTGAAACTACAAGCTCTACGGAAATCTTGACAACCTTTGTCATTGATGCCAAGGGGGAGTAGTGGTATGAGAAAATAACCAATAGAAGACTCATCTACTTAGGGGGAGTTCACACATTTTTGGTTCACATATTTTTGGACACATATTTTTTGGATAACACATTTTTGGATTTTCTCATGAGTGTTGCCATCAATGCCAAAGGGGGAGATTGTTGGCATATGCACACTCCAATGAGACATTGAAGGTGATTGAAGGTTTTGTCATTGATGGCAACCTTACAATCCTATGGTACCAGCAAGGCACTACACTAGCATCAACAGAACACACTCTACACCGACACTCAGAACACCGACACCAGCACAGAGAAAGGAAGCATACCGGCATAGAGGACGACATGATTTTTCATATATTATATTTTTTTTATTATTGAAAAACTTTGTAAGCCAACTTGATATCATTGTAAAATGACTTATATATATAAGAAGTCATTGTAGGACATTTTGAAAGAAGGTAATGATGTGAAATTAGGCAGACCTATTATGCGAAATATAGATTAAGGGGTATATGTAAAGAATAGAGCAAAAACCGATACTGAATCTGGCATTGAAGATGCTATTGTAAAGAAGTACAAGTTATTGGATTTGTATAATCCACATTGTAAGTCAGTGAGACTTCCCATTTGAGTAGTGAGCTCTAGGCACTTGGCCTTCCTGCATGTACAGGCCCCTTTTGTAAGTAGTATTCTCTTATTGGCCAGTAAGTGAATATTGTGGGTCACAAATCCCACCGAGGTTTTTCCCACACTGTGTTTCCTTGTTAAATCATTGTGTTATGGTGTGTTTCTTATGTGTTTTCTTTCATTTCTGTTTATTAAATTATTTCTTGCATACTGATACACTGTTATAATATGCTCTACATGTTTTAAGTTAATAAATTATATTCACTGGTTAGATATTGATTCACCCCCCCCCTCTCAATATCTGTGGGAATCCTAACACTTATATCCACCTAAAAAACTTCCATTTGTGGTCTGAAGTAATCATCACACAACCCATGCCTCTTATCTTCATCATGAAACATGTCACTGCTACATGGAATGGTATCATCATTATGGACTGGTTCATCATTTACAATATCTGGCTGATCAATTACTTCTTCATACAAAGGGTTAGAAACCAAATGAATAATCCCCTTATGAACATTATGACAATGAAGTGGTTGGTCAGTGTCTATGTCAACATTGAATAGAACATTAGAAAACTTGCTAAAAATACCATCCACCATATCATCATAATCATCTTCATTAGACAAAGAAGAAATTGAAACTAGGCTGGAACTATCCTCAATGTTCCATGTTTCACAACAACAAATTTTCATCCTGTGACCATCATTCTGAAAATCAAGATAATCATACTTATCTTGCCATAATTGATCTTCTTTACCAATAGAACACTCATCATCAACCAAAGAACAAAGATGAATATTGCTGCCATTTACTTCATCTGATGAGTTTTCAGCATGTTCACTAAAATTTTCTGTCATAAAACCATTTGTTAGATCAACATGTTCATCAAGTGTACAAGCATTCAGTTCACAATCCTTTTCCGAAGAATCCTCTTCACCATATTGCAGAAGGTCTTCATTAACAAATTTAAGGCTCTCCAACATTTCAACCTTCTTGTCCACAACTTCAAGAGCTTTCCTAAGTCCTTCAATCTTCTGGACTTGCATTACACTTTGTTGTTCCATATGACATTGTTTAAAAATTTGTTCATCAATGTGTGCTACATTTTCATTGCAATCATACATACCATTACAATTTTTTGAATTAACTTTGTGCATAACTTTCAAATTAGAATGTTCATCAACATGATTATAAGAAGTGAAATCTGAAAATACTTTAACCTCGTCTTCAACACAATTGACATTATCAATATTTAAATGAGGATCAACCATTGTTTGCACCAAACAACTCTGATTTTCATTGGGAATGAAATTGTCACGGTTGCCAGCACAAGTATGAACACCAAAACTTTGAGAATTACTTCTCACTTCACACTTAGTTGCAGCATTACATACACTATGACAATAGACACTAGTGGATACAAGTCTTTTAGGAATGTCATATTTCAATTTTTTCTCTATGTCCATGGCTGTCACAAATGCCTGATGCAATGTTTTTGGCTCTTTATCCCTCAACCTGTAACTCATCTTACTTCCAAAGGAATCCAAATAAATCACTAAAGACACTTCGTCATTTAGTTTATACCCTTGTGGGATCTCAGCCAACACTTTGGAAAATCTTACATTGAAGGCTGGCACTAATTCACCTTCCTCAATTCTGATCTCCATCAATTTCGTCAGTGTATCATTAAAGTTTATTCTCTTAGCAAATTGCTCAAGAAAAGATGCAACTAATTCTTCCCATGAGGGAATATAATCTACTGGTAAAAAGGAAAACCAATCCCTTGCATCCTCTTTCAATGATTGAACAAGTAACTTCATACACACATCTTCTTGACAGATTTCAAATTCTCCCATCAAATCTAAAAATATTTTCAAATGTTGACATGCTGATTCAGATCTCTTCCCACTAAATACTGGAAAATACTTTCTAATTTCCATGGGTATGGGATTTGGGTAACCCGGAATACCTTCAAAGCTCATAGCAGGATAATGGTTCATGATGAAACTTCCCCGATTATACGGTTGTGACACTTCACTAGGCATGGTCATATGTGAAAATAAACAAGGCTGAAAAACTTCACTGCTCATTTCTTCTTGCTTCTACAAATAATTATACAACCTTGTGTAGAATAATGAAACTCTCAAGCACATATCATCATACTGATCTATTCATAACATTGCTTGACACAAATCTTTCCCAATTTGCATACTATAACAGAAGAACATATACTCTGGATATTACAATAGAATAGATATGCAAATGGACTTTGAAATCCTCTCTTTCCCTCTTTACTAGTGTTGTTCACTAAATGGGAAAACTATTTTACTAATTCAAATTTTCAGAACAAATTATTTTGCATTTGAAACCTCTGAAAATACCTGGAGATTTGCAGTTGTATAAAACTTGTAGATCTGAAGATTAACTTCCACTTTCAGCATGGTCTTTTATCACAGAGTTGCCACCTCTTGCACAGAGGGTATTTTGAACAATAGAATACCATTCAACACAAATTTACATCTCTATTTCCTCCTTCAATCTTGCTACAACACACACTCTTCCAGGTTCCTTAACACATAAATCTGGAAAACACATCAAACTTATGTATGAACTAAAATCTTTTATTGCACCTTTTATAAAACTTTTATGATGAAAGCACCATGTCTGAGCATCTGCTAATTAAATCATCTGCATCTTAATATGATTCATAAGATTATCTACTAATCTTATGAAAGTCTTGGAAATACAGACTTCCTTCAAGCACCGGTACAAAGACTAGAGTCTCCACCCAATAAGGAATTGGGGAAAAATTTGCATATAGCTACAAGGACTTGCTCACAACTTAGCAACATACATTCACTGTTACTCCTTCATAAAATATGACATGACAAACATATCATTCTACAGATCCAGAAAAAGGAACAATTATTTCATCATAAAACCACTTTCAAACTCTATGCATACACAATGGACTGACTAACTAGATGAAATTAGGCAATTTCTATTCAGGTTCCCCAACAGAGTCACCATTTTTGTTGTTCACCAAATCTAGTTAACCCAAGTACACCTGCAATTGATCTATGAAGTAGCCAATTCAATCTATGAAGAACCTCAAGGCTTGGACAACATGACAAGGATATGAATCCTTCTACTCTTCAAGCTCTGCAAAACCTAGGCGGGTATACCTTTGATGCTTAAAATTCAACCTATTACACACCTATGATAGCATCAACAGAAGTAGATAGATCTCACCAGGTCTCAATAACAAGTGGGTTACTGCAGATGGGCTAGATCTACACATAAAACTCAGCTATGCTTGAGCATGAGATAAATGAAACATTTCAAAACATAACATAAAATAAAGATATTCTAATTGGATTTTGATTGGTTTGAGAATCCCTTTAATTGTAGGAGTAGTGCCTTATCCAAGGGCAACAGAGTCATAAATCAAACTATAGATGAAAACTTATACTACAGATCCATCTTAATTCTTAAGTATTCTTGCATTTAATGCCTTGCATAAATGCATTACTCAACTCATCCACAAAAAATATCAGATCCAGAAACATAAACCCCATTTTATTAATGTTTGCTCACAGAGTTTAAAATCTTCCTTGAAGATTACCTACAAACCAACATTACACTCACAGACACAGTTGCTCATGACCAACTTGATCCTCCTTAAGAATCAGATTTGAATAAAATGAGATTACATTTCAGAGACAAATTCTGTGTGAATTTGTGCATGCCTTACATACACAAGAATCTGCAACTAAGAACACCTATAGCAAAGAATTGAACTCCATTACTGAAAGAAAAGCCCTGCCCTATACAATCTTGAAGGAAACTCAGAATTGGAAACCATGAAAATATGGAGCCATCCTCCAAATTTCTGGAACCCTTACAATGAGAAGAAAATTTCAATAAGAAGGAGAGGGCAAAAGATTAGGTCTGCATAACACACTGCCAAGTGTCCTTTTTTCTAACTGAATTTCAATCCCTTTCTCTTTCCCATGGAAATTTCTCCCAAAATATCTGATCTTTGTTGAAACAAAATTCATAACTACATTCCTCATCTCGAGAGCTTTTCGGTGATATATAATACTTCATATTTTTGCAAAAAATGGACCTCTGGGCAAATTAATTCTTCATGTGGCTCTGTCATTTAAATTTTTGAATTTTTAATATAGTTGAAACTATATATTAAACTTGATTTTAACTTTGATTTTTCACCCTTTCTTTGGCCTGACGCCCTACCACGTGGCAGTCTCTGATTGGCTGATAGGATCCATTAGGCGCCATCTGGGATGACACCTCATCACTCCACCACGTGTCCACCACCAAGCTGCTTGCTCGTTGCCATGTCATCGGCATGTGTCTACCACCTATGCGCCACTGAGATGGCACTCACCTGCTGGACTGCCAACTGGACCTGCCACCTGGCTTTCGCCATTTTGCAATGCTTAACTGATGAGCATCTTTGGTCTTCGAAATTGTGTGAGCCGTTGGATCTTTCTGGACTTGCTCGATCTTTAACTCCTTCGCAATCCGCCTGGGTTTTTTGCTATTTTGCGGACCTTAACTCATTAGCATCTCTCCTTCGCGAAGTCACATCGACCGTCGATCTCCTGCAACTTGCTCACCAGTTAAGTTGGCCTTCCTCTACAAAATTCACCCACCTCGGGAACTATCCCTACATGAGGTCCACTTGTCGCTGCTCAGTTAGCCTCCCTAGTTGCCTTGGGATCTGTGCCCACGTGCGTGGTGTCCACCTTGGGCGCTCTTAGTAGCTTGCGTCAAAAGCTCTTTGTGGCTTTGACGTATTAGATGGGTGTCTTATTTCTTATAAATAGCAAAAGTTCCTCCCGCCCAGCCAATGTGGGATTAAGGCTCTATGCCTGGAACTGCATGTTTTGAAGGTTTTCTCTGCAACTGCCAAATGCATTGCTTGGGGGTTCGATGATGTCCTTCTCAACACAACATGTGACTTTGTTGTTTGTTTCATATTCCACGTAGAGGGAGAACAAGGAGAGACCCCATAGGATGAATAAATCGATTTACATAAGAGAAGCTAAATCGTGGCCCATGCCATATGTGGGAGGAGGGATTGATTTCAAATGTTTGCATTTAATTCAGGATTTCAACGCTGCCCTCTTCATCATCCACGCAGAAGGAAAAGATGATGATGGCAATGTAATTGGCACTATGCCTGCCAAATGTAGTTTGCTGAAGGTTTTTATTAAACAACAAATGCTTTCCCAGCTATTACATAGGGTGACATTTTGACTTGGCAATGTGCATTCTGAAAATTGCCATGCCTTTTCAACAGGCTTGCCAAAACACATGGTGTCTTCATTAAAATCTCTATTTTACCCTTGCTTATACTCACCACGTAGGGAGAGGGAAGGACTGCTTCCAAAGGATTTGCTAAAAGATTCTAAATGTTGAAGAACCACGCAGAGGGAGGAGGATAGGATGCTGGCACTTGCCACATCAGATAAACTTGAAAGTTTCATTGACATAGCACCATGCCACGCTACCCTCACTGGTACCTATTTGCTGATGCTACCAATGCCCTCATTACAATCTAAAAACCCCCCACATGACCACAAGGGAGGAGGCACAAGTTTGCATTTTCTTAAAAGTTTCTCTGGTTCTCCTCCTTCTACGTTTTACTCCTGCCAACAAATTTAAAACATAGAATTTTATTATCTTTTAACATACTAAATAGAGGTCGATGCCTTTCCATTGAATTTATTTGGAATTATCTGCAACTTAAATCACATGACATCTCTCTCTTGAAACTCACGGCAACAGAAGATGGATACAAATTGTGTTTGCTGAGGAGTTTCTATAGCTGCTAAATTCAATGGCCAACCACAGCAGGGAGGAGAAAAGAGGATGCTTCACATTTTCATTTGCCCTTGCTCTTGAAGGTTTTAACGCCTTTGCCAATGTGCATTTGAAATGGAAGTTTTAATTTCTGTCCTTACCATGCGACACCGCACCACGACAGAAAGGGGGAAAAGAAGACAATTTACAATTCATTTGAAAGTCTCTGCAACTGCTACAACGTTTCATGTGAAGAGGATATTAGCAAAATCACAGAATTTGGCTTTGAGTTGCCGAGGTATTTGCCAAAACTCTAATGTCCATGCCTTCCAATTCTTACATCCATCTATAATCGATGATACCCATACAGATCGAGACACCAACTTGTGCTTCCAAAATCGAACACAATGATACATTGGGTGCAGATCCTTCACCAATTTTAAGAATGTAGTGCTCTAGTGTGAGGCCAAATTTGTCCCCAATTGTAAAGGAAATAGTTAGTATGCTCGACATTTTGTCACAATAGTTTCCTCCCTCTTGGTTTTACTTTATACTTAAATCATATAAACATATAGTTTAAGATATCAATTTAAATCTTGATTCAAAAACCTCGAGAAACTACAAGTCAGGTTGGGCCCCAAAGTGGGTCTAAATAAAATAAAATTCATTTCCATTCAACTGACCTTTGAAATGACTCATGGACCTCAAACATACATATGGAAATGATCGGCACCATTTTCGAAACATCAGAATGAGTTTTGCAACTTTCAAGCACTTACGCCACATTTTCGCATTTAATCGCGGAGACATATTTTTCAAGCCGGTCAAAACACCTTTCTGGACCTCACCATCTGATAGGCGTGTACTCTGATATACAAGAATGAACTCTGCCCTACGGTTTTCCAAGATGAATCCCGAGTGAAGAGATAATAATTGCCGAAAATGACCAACTGGCTTTGTCGACACTGCGGACCTGATGAAGTCAATGTTCTGGCAACACATGATGCCTTTCTCAAAAATATCAAACGACCTCCGTAGAACCTGAAATTTGAAACAGAGGTACCTTGAATTAGATACTAAATCTTTGGATTCTCATTTCAACCAAAATTTTGACTGGATGCAAATGGTGCGCTCATGAAAATGGCTACATTAACTGATATAGCAATGAAAGTGCAGAAGACTGAAAATGATGGTTCAATAGACCCTTTTGAAAACCAATCAAACGGATTGGTAGGAGCCTAAAACTGGAAACATAGCTTTTCATCTATACCAATAATAACCTAGAGAAAACTTTCTGACATGACACTCATTGAGACAACTTTTATACTTGTACAAAACAGGGCTCCGACTAGCAGCTAAAACAGGGACTTGCCAAAACATACAAACTGCAAACAGTTCAAGCTTGGTAATCTGAGCAAATGGATTCATGAAGACTTGAAATTTTTCATGATGACTCAAATTTATACATACAATTCAATCCATTTTAAATTTCTTCATGACAATCAACAGGGAAAAAGATATAAACACTCAAAGTAGGCTACTTAGAAAAATCTGCATTTGTGCCTAAAATGCACTTCCAGCTCACCCCTCGAAATGGGTACCTAGTAAACTTATCCAAATTGAATTATGAAAGTGGCACATCACTGAATAGGCCAAATGAAAGGTTTAGGACATGTTTCCCAAACCTTACCCTCTGAAAATCAACTGGCTCCATTTTGCCCTCTCTCTAACTAGGCCATTCAAACTGACTCATTTGGAAATGCAAAGCAAAAGTTTGAATTGGGCCTCAAAACTTGATTCAATTTTAATGAGTCCCAACACAAACATAGAAATTCTCCATGTGCCCTACTTAGGATAATTCTCACTACTTCTTCTGGAAATTAAGGGATATTCAATATTTCAACAAAATCTAAAGTCTCCACAATCTTGTGCTCGGGTTTAATAATGCCATTTTCATCACAAATTACAGTTTTAAACATTTTCAACAATTCCTCATAACCTAATTCTTCAATGTTGCAATGAATATAAATCATAGGGTCTTCAACATAAGCTATAGCTTTAGGAATTTTTGAAAAAGCACCTATGGAATCATCTTGCTTAGCTAGTTTGGGAATTATCTTAAACATGGGCCTAGGGCATTTTGTTGGCAAATGCACACTCCAATGAGATATTTTAGGTGATCGAAGGTATTTTCATTGATGGAAACCTTACAATCCTATGATACCGGCAAGCACCGACACTGGAAGACTCTACACCGACATACAGATCACCGGCACCATGGCCGATGAGAATTTTGTGTAAATGTATTTTGTATTTGATACTCTGCAAAATAGACAAGTGTTAGATTAAAACCTGTGGTGGAATAACACACAAAAACAAGAAACAATGATCAATGTTAGTGTTATTCAACCAAAGACTAACCTAAGCAGGCATATCAAAAGGGACACCAAAAATAAAGTAAAGCATTTAACTACGAATGTAAATGCAAGAAGAAATCTCCAAATGCCTTCTACCATGCTCTTAGCTCCTTCTCCCTTGTTCCTCTCCTCTCCAAGTTCCAAATTAGTGTAGCTCTCAACAATGTTTTGCACTATGGATGCTTATGGAGATTCAAGATTGTAGATGATTAATCTAAATGTTATGCAAGTGTGAATAAAAGTTGAAATGAGAGATTTATCTATTTAACTAATTGATTTTAAATCAAAAGAGTGAATATGATGCTAAATTCTCTCTAAAAATGCCTATAGATTAAATGCATACAATTTTTCATAATCTGGATTATGAAGAAATGTGCTCTATTTATAGGGAAAATGGAGCAATGGATGGTTGAGATTGAGTAATCTCAACAAGGGTCAGGATTGAATGTTTTGAGATCCATGTGAGGGCTTTCAACCCAATCCCAAGATGACAAGTGTCAATATGAGAGGGGTTGAGAGGAGAGGTAATAAGCATTAAATTCTTGACATGACCTGAGAGTTAACTTGGGAGTTAAGGTCAAGGCTGGGTTGAATGAATAAATTCTTTATTCAAAGAATAAAGCTTTTATCCAATGGATAAACTCTTGTGCAAAGGCAAAAGGGATAACCAAGGTCAAAACAATAAATGCTTGAGGAGACACATCAGTGCAAGTTGAATTAACCATAAATGGTTATGTAAGAGTCATTAATGGTCATGTAAGAGCCATTAGTGGTTTAGAAAACTTTAGAGGTTAAATTGTTGAACACACAAAGCATTAAATGCTTTTCAAAGACTTTGGAGTCTTTGAGAAGTGACTTAAAGTTGCTTAGGAATGTGACAATAATTAGGGGATGGATTAGGCTAATTAGGAAGGGTTTAGAAGAATTTAGAAGGGGGTTTAGGAATGCAAGTGGATTTGGTGGGTGAGGGAAAATAGGATTTTAATTAAGATAAAATTCATTTATTTTAATAAATGTGTGCAAGTTGCATTTGTAGGAAAATGCAAGTGGGGGGGATAAATGATTTAAATAAATGTTTTATTTAATTTATTCAAAAGAGGAAAAGGGGTTAAATGAAATAAATATGTTTTTTTCATTTATTTGATTTGTGAATTTGGTATAATGAATTAATTAAAATAAATTGAATAATTTATTTAATTGATAGGAGAATGTTTGAAGATGAATTAATTAAATATTAATTTAATTAACTGATGGCTAGTGGGTTTTTCATCAAATAAATACGAAATATTCATTTAATTAAAGTGGACAGATTTATGTGACTACAGTATTTAACTGTAAAATCTTTTGTAAGCCGACTTGGTGGATTGTAATATGACTCATATAGGTATGAGATCATTGTAGATAATTTAGGAAGAGAGATATATGGAAGGATTAATGCAGACCTAATATGCGAATTATTGGATAAAGTTTTATGTATATTGCAGAGCTTAAACCAATACTAAATCTGGCATAGTAGATGTTGATCTGAAGCAGTACAAGACATTGGATTTGTATAATCCATTTTTGTAAGTCAGTGAGACTTCTTTTGTAACTGATCAATGAGCTCTAGGCACTGGGCCTTCCTGCATGTGTAGGCCCCTATTGTAAACAATAATATTCTCTTATTGGCCAGTAAGCGAATATTGTGGGTCACAAATCCCACCGAGCTTTTTCCCACACTGGGTTTCCTCATTAAAAATATTGTGTTATGGTGTGTCTCTTATGTTGTGGTTATTGCTCTATTCAAAGAGAAAATGAATAAAGAGAAAGAAAAATTCTTTGAGGAAATAGTGAAAAAGAGTAAGGAGAAAATGGAAACCTTATTACCGGCACTAGGAGAAATAATTTTGGATTTTAAGAAATTGTACAGAGATACCTGCAAAACTAATATTTTGATAGAGAACATAGATTCAGAGATCAGCTTAGCTCAAGAAGAAATTAACAATATTGCTAACAATTTAATAGGAACATCAGATTCGTTCTTGGAAATTGAAAAGAACATTGCAAATCTTGAAGAGAAAATTGAGAAGTTAGAAAAAGATAAAGAAAAGATAAAGGTTAAGGCAAAGAATTTAAAATTTAAACTAGGTCCTAAACTAGATTACCTCATTTCTTTGAGAAAATAAATTTCTGTGGCTCTGGTTCCCAGACTTAAGACACCAGAAGAGCAAATGCACATACTCATCGGTACAGTTTAGAGAATAGAAGCGGCATTAAAAGACATCAAAAGGTTCAGTGACAGTCTAAATTTGGTAGTGGCAGATCTTTTCCAGATTGTAACCCACCGGTTACAAGGATTTAGGCAGGAACCACACTCCACTGATAGTGAATGACAACCTTTATCATTGATGTCAAAGGGGGAGTAGTGGAAATGAGAAAAATGATCAGAACAAAGATATCATCAGCTCAGGGGGAGCATACATTTTTGACAACACAGTTTTGGTAAGATATTTTCATAGATTCTTTTTGGACAACATTTTTGGACATTTTTGGATTTTTCTCATGAGTGTTGCCATCAATGCCAAAGGGGGAGATTGTTGTCAAATGCACACTCCAATGAGATATTGTAAGTGAATGAAGGTATTGTCATTGATGGCAACCTTACAATCCTATGATACTGGCAAGCACCAGCACCATCAGACTCTACACCGGCATACAGATCACCAGCACCAAAAAGGAAGATCACCGACACCATGGCCAACAAGAATTTTGTGTAAATGTATTTTGTATTTAATTGTAAAATCTTTTGTAAGCTGACTTAGCAGATTGTATTATGACTCATATAAGTATGAGATCATTGTAGATAATTTAGGAAGAGAGATATATGGAAGGATTAATGCAGACCTAATATGCGAATTATTGGATAAAGGTTTATGTATATTGCAGAGCTTAAACTGATACTGAATCTAGCATACTAGATGTTGATCTGAAGTAGTACAAGATATTGGATTTGTATAATCCATTTTTGTAAGTCAGTGAAACTTCTTTTGTAACTGAGCAGTGAGCTCTAGGCACTTAGCCTTCCTGCATGTGCAGGCCCCTATTGTAAATAGTAATATTCTCTTATTGGCCAGTAAGCGAATATTGTGGGTCACAAATCCCACCGAGGTTTTTTCCACACCGGGTTTTCTCATTAAAAATACTGTGTTATGGTGTGTCTCTTATGTTGTGGTTATTGCTCTTACTGCATTATTTTTGGTTTACCGGTACATAATTTTGATATGCTTTTCATATAATAAGTTAAGAAAAATCTTATACTGGTCAGATACTGATTCACCCCCCCCTCTCAGTATCTTTGGGAATCCTAACACGTTTTACATTTTCCATGATAGTAGGGTTTGCAATAAATTCGGGAGTAGAAGATGAAGCCATTTGAAAAATACCTTTAGCTGCTTGACAATATCTAAATGCTTGAAAGAAATCACTTCACACCTTCACCTTGAATGCCTTAGCTCTTTTCTCATGCTCTCTACTGATTTTGAATGCTCGGTGAATCAAAAATGAGGGAAATTCGATGACTTATAATAAAATTTCTTTCAAAAACTGCATTAAATGCTCGTCGGTTAAGTGAAAACTTAACACATCAGCTGGTAAAGAAGAAATATATCTTCTCACCATCGACCGAGGGTAATCTGTATGATATTCAATTTTCTACAATACCCCCAAAGGGTTACTTCTCAGTGGGATGAAGAATATCCTATTGGTGGAGTAATACTCTATTCTACCGGTGAAGAAATAGTCTCATCAACATTCTGATCTATCTTCCTAATCCATTGTTTTGAAAATTCTTGCTTTACCTCATCTACCTTTTCTTTGTCTTTCAAACTGGATCCTTTATTATTTTCCGATGAAGTCTTACTTCTATAGAAGTTTGCAATATGTCCAATCTCAAGCATAAGAAGTCACATTATTCCTCTGAATAGCTTTTCTATATCCTATGTTGGTTTGTGTTCTGCATTGATTAGATAAGTGTCCATACCTTCCACAAACATAACATTTCGCATTCATTCTGTAGTTTTTTGAATTATGACCAACTTTGTTTCATTTGGAACATTGATCGGTGGGTGCATTAATGTTCTGATTGTTTCTAAATCTACATTGATTTGCTTTATGACCATATTTGTTGCAATTGAAACATTTTCCATTAAACTTGTAAGCATTAGGTTGTCTTACCGGTTTACTGTGATCATGATTGTTTGCAATACCAGAACTTTCTCCAGCTTCAAGTCCAAGTCCATTAGTATCTCCATTTGGTTTCTGACTTTTCAGCATATCATCAAGTTCCTCTAAACTTTTCTTGAATTTCTCTTTGTGTTGATTTGCAGTAGCCAACTCATTTTCCAGAATTCCCTTTTGTCTCATAAGTTTAGTTTTATGATGTTGCATGTGAATCAGATCTTTCTTCAACATATCATTTTCATGAGTAAGTCTTAGATTTTCATTTCCAACATCATTGAGTCTCCTAGTCAAGTCATCTTCATTCTTCTTCCTGTCTTCAATTTCTTTACAAAACCTCGTAGTCATATCTTGCATTTCATTCTTCATAGTATTGTTTTGTTGTCTCAACTTGTTCACAAGTTCATTAAGAGTTTCCTTTTCATCATTATCATTCTGCATCTTCTCATGAAGTTCTTTTCTTTTATTTCAAGCTATAGTAAGATTCTCTTGAAGTCCATGAATCAATTCATGTGCAGTCCTCGGATCATCTTCAATTTTAATATTCTTCAAGTTCTCTTCATCATAATATACAAAAGCTCCTTCCAATTATTTTCTTAAGTTCTCCATCTGTACCGGTGTCAGAATCTTCCTCAAGCTGTTAGGCTTTTGAAAATAGAGGACCAGGCTCTGATACCAATTGTTAGGAAGAATGATAGTCCCAAAGATACTGAGAGGGGCAGGTGAATCAGTATCTAACCGGTTAGCAGAATATTTAAACTTATCAAGAACTTTGCATCCCAAAATAGTGTACTAGTAAATAAGAATTAATGCAGTAAATAGGAACAATAAAGACAACATAGAAAACACACCATAACACAAGATGTTTAACAAGGAAAGCCGGTGTGGGAAAAACCTCAGTGGGATTTGTGACCCACAATATTCACTCACTGGCCAATGAATAAATATTACTTACAATGAGGGGCCTACACATGTAGGAAGGCCAACTGCCTAGAGCTCACTGCTCAATAAGAGTCACACTGACTACAAAAATGGATTATGAAAGCCAATACAATCTACTGCTTCAAAATAGAATCAACTATGCCAAGTTTAGTACTGGTTTAAGCTCATTCCATTACCAAAACCTTCATTATCAATTATATCACAATATCATCCTCTATCTCTTTCTATTTCTTACAAAATGACCTATAAGATCTCATACATATATATGAGTCTTTTACAATATGCCATATCGGCTTTACAAAAGATAATTACATTTAAATACAATAAACAAAAGTTTATTTCCTGTCGGCTGGGGTGCCAGTATGCATTGTTGCCGCTACCAGTGAAGTGTCTTCCAGTGTATGTAGATGTCTATGCTGGTGTCGGTGGTGTACTAGATGAATACCAGTTGGTTGCCAGTTGGTTGCCATCAATGACAACATCAACTATTCTCAAAAGAGTGTAGAATGCCAACAATGTATATGTGAAAAAAAAAGCTTAACAGAGATATCAGTCTAAGGGGGAGATTGTTGGCACAAGATGGAGGAACATATTTTCAAATAGGTTGTATCCCATTGGGGGTTTTTGGTTCAGGTCTATGGATGGTTAACTGGTACAGAGATATTTGGTTCAGAGAATCATTTCTATATCATTTTGTGGGAGATTGTTGATTGTCTTCCATAGGGGAAGACTTGTTTGGCATTTCTTGGCACTTGGATGTTTTTCACATCTTGTGTTGCCAACAATGTCAAAGGGGGAGATTGTTGGCAATATGAAGGAATTGATTATGTGTTGTATTGATGTTTTGTCATTGATGTAAACACTAGATGTTATGGTTGTTTACTGGCTTCCGTTAGAAGGATTGGATCATAAATATTGTCATCTGATTGTTACCGGTACAATATGAATGATGAAATATGTTTGTACAAATGGTTCATATGCTTTTGAACTATTCTTCAGTCAGTTGGTATTGAATTGATGATCGGATTCTATCTTATGTTCTAGTAAGCCTACTTTAAAGGTTCGGTAAGGGTTTCACCGACAAAGATTTATTGAAGATCTTTGATATAAGTGGTGTTGGTGTGGCTTGTAGAAGGGATTTAGGATGTTGATGATGATTGTGTTTGTTCCTAAACTAATTGGTGTCATTTCTTTGGCATGTGTGGATCTAATTTACGTACAGTATTATCTAAGTTATGGATCAGTTTCATGAAATGTGTTGATGGATCCTTCTGATGCACTTCTGGGATGTTTTATTGATTGGATGATATTTTTTTGGCCTTAGGCCGACATGTTTTATGATTTTATTTCAAGATTATGTAATGGATCTATTGAATTATCATTTGGGTGGTCGACCTAATTGTTTAGGTCCAAGGTTTGTATAAATATATAAGATCTCATTGTAGATCATATGCAAGGAGCGAATAATGTAATAATCATTTGAGCAGAGGATTTGGTCGATCATAGGTGATCGATTTGGGTTTATACAAGAGGTTTTAGGCCTCCAGTATGGAGCTTAACCGAAACTATAATCTAGCATGTTTGATGCTATCATAAGCAGTTCTTCTTTCTGGATTGTTGTCCAAATATTTTGAGGTGGTTATCCTCTTTTGTAGTTAGTGAGAATCCATTGTGATGAGCAATGTGCTCTAGGCAATGTGCCTTCCTGCATGTGTAGGCCCCTTATTGTAATATCTATTCATCTTATCAGTGGATAGATATTGTGGGTCCCCAATCCCACCGTGGTTTTTCCTCTTTGAGGTTTTCCACGTATAAATCTATGGTGTTATGGTGTTCATCTTTGTGGTTGCATTGTTTCTTATTGTTGTATGGTTTTATGTTTACCGGTTGTTGAGTTATTGTATTAATAAGGTTAAATTTCTCCATTCCAGTAGAACACTGATTCACCCCCCCTCCCCCCCCCCTCTTAGTGTTCTTGGATTCCAACATAGGCAATGTCAAAATGACCTTTCTCACAACTTCACTTTTCTTCTAATTTATCACCAATACCCCTAATTTCATTCACAATACCATTTACCCGGTGTATATATCTTTCAATATTCTCATCATCAGACATTTGTAGGTTCTCAGACTTGTGCTTCAGATTTGTTAACTTTTCTTTCTTTGTCTTCTCATCACCTTCATATACACTACTCTGCTTCTCCTAGACCTCTTTAGCTGATTTCAACCTGATTACTTTAGCAAACACTGCATCACTTAAAAAATTGAAAATTGTAAATTAGCTTTCACATTGTTCTCATGTACCTTAACCTCATCTAGAGTCTAAGGATCATTTTCCAAAGCACTATACCCATTATTTATGCTTGCCATGTTATACTCTTTTCTTTCATGTTTCATAATTACAATAACTATTTATGCGTGGTTTGAAGAATAATAAGATCAAAAGTAAAGTGTTTTGAGGTTCAGTCTAGTTCACCACCTTGCCCTCTTAGACTTGTGGTGTTTTCAACAATTGGTGTCAAAGATTGGTTCCTCTTAGAGAAGATGAACCACTTGAGGAAGATCCAGAATGGAACAAGATGTAAATTTCAAAGCACTAGGGTGTGATGGCACAAGTTACTCTTATTGAAGAAAATAATGGAATGTCATCTTGAATCTATGCCAACTAGAATATGGGAGAGTATCAAGAATGGGCATAGTTCTTTGACAAATGGCCCTTAAGCTCTAGATGATGAAGCTGAGTAGTGTATATGAAGGTGATGACAAGACAAAGGAAGCCCAGTTGAGAAATCTGAAGCACAAGTTTGATAACTTGAGAATATTTGATAATGAGTAAATTGAAAGCTATATACATTAGGTAAATGAGATTCTGAGTGCAATTAAGGGTATTAGTGGTAAACTAGAAGAAAGTGAGGTTTTGAGAAAAGTAATATCGACACTACCCAAATGATACAAACTCAAGAAGTATGTTATTGTAGAAAGCCATGATATGGACAAATACACTTTGGAACAGATATATGGCTCACTCTCTACCTTTGAGATTGTTGAGCTAGATGATTTGCAGAAAAGAAAGAAAGATGTTGCATTCAAAGATAGTAGGAAGATTGAAGATGAAACTAAACAATGACATGAATGAGATAGAAAAAACCTTCGTAAGAAAATTGAAGAAAGGATCAAAAAAGTACATAGTTGAGTTACTCTTCAAATATTTTAATTATGGAAGAATTGGTCATTATGCTTCTAGATGTACTTATAAAGAATATTATGATAGAAGACCTAATGAAGATAACAAGGGAAGAGATAACCACATATGTAATAATATAAATAAGATAATAGATGATATAGACAAATCTAAGAAGAATTTCAACTCAATGGAAATAATATTCATTTGAAGAAGAAGATGGAAATGAATCAAATGAAGAATAATTTCTTTTAGTTATAGATGAGAAGAGCAATGAAAGGTATGAAAATTTGGAAGATGTGAAAGATAGTGAAAACCAAAGAATGAGAAGACTAAATTGTATGTGAAAGTAGAGCCTAAGGCATGGATAATTGACTACAGATGTTTAAATTATGATAGGCGATAAAGGAAAGTTCATTGATTTTGAGAAGTATGATGGTGGATCAATGAAATTGTTAGCCGAGGAAGATGCACATACTCTTGCTAAAGGTGTTATTTCAACTGATGATAAGCATAATAATGATGATGTTATGTATGTTAAGGGTTTGAGGCATAATATTTGAGTGTGAGTCAAATGTGTAGTAAGGGACACAAACTTATATTTCATGGTTCCGGACATGAGATCAAAAAATGAAGCTATGGAAGATTAGTTGCAAAAGGTATAAGGAATAATGACAATGTCTATCAAGTGAAGGATAACATAGAAAATAGTTCTATATTGGTATAGAGAAGTGAATGTTGGTTATGGCACAAAAGGATGGGATATATCAATTTTTACACTAGTTGTGTTATGCGGGATCATAGGGATTTAGTCTTGATGGTTGGGGTTGCAAGAATTCCAAACAGGACCAATAATGTGGCAGAAGCTAGAGAATTAGTATTTGGGCTTTGTATGGCAAGTAAGTTGGGTGTCAAAAAAATAATTATTGAGGGGGACTCGAAGAATATTATATCTAATCTAAAAAGAGTGAGGTTTCAAATTGGAGAATAATGTACATCCTTCTGGAGGCTTGGAGGGTTTTGGAGAAATTTGTGGATTATAGTGTAGCTCATTGTTACACAGAGGCTGATAGACTATCAGACATGTTGGTTAATAAAGGTTGTTGATTGAGAGAGGGGGTGATAATGTTTATCAATAGAGACTTCATAGTGGATGATGAGCTAGTATGAATCGCATCACATGATGCTCCTCCCTAATTATTTCCTAATGAGTTTATGTTTTTTCAAATCTAATTACAAGCATGTAGCAACAATAGGTACTCCTAGTTGAGTGTAAGGAATCATGTAAATATTCCTAAGGTTGGGGACATTCATTTTTGGGCATTAAATCTAATGTCAAATCACTTGCCATGTAAATTCGTTTGGGTAATTTTGTCAATACCTCACTTGATTTAAATGTCCTAAGACTTGCATAGATCATCGTGAATTTATATGATTAGGTTAAGGTGGCCTTTCCAAAGGACATCAAACAATCCTAGATTGCATTTCATATCGATAATTCATGTGCCATTATTTCCACTTCTTTTTCACCTTTTGCCAATACTTATTTGAGTGCTTGTGGAATTGGGCAGTGGCTTGGTTATTTATAAGGACAAGGATATGTTTTCCATTGCACAATTAGGTAGAATTTTTCAAGTCTTTATTTTGGGTGTGTGACAATGGAGTATAAGCCATTCAATTGTAGGATTTCAATCTCTTTCAATGATTGGGATTTTTCCACTTTTGGGCCTTATGATATAGAACATCTTAAATGCATCTTGAAATGGGATTGCATAAATATTTAGCAAGCCATCTCTATAGTCATTGTGGAAGAGGCCATAAATCTGAAAGCTCGTCGTAGCCTTTACCCTTCATAGGTTGTCTCTATTTTACTCTCCAATTATTTTGATATTCTATAGAACTTTGGGTCTATGTTACATATCACCTTGTAGTTTGTTAAAGAGGATTTCATTTCTAGGGAGGATTCAAAAAAATCTATTTAGATATATGATTTATTTAAGGGTAAGGGCTAGATTGGTGGGATTTTCCCTAAGACATACCTAAATAAAAAACCTACACATGCAAAGTTCTATGTGTAGACACATAAATCTGTCCACTTAATTAAATGAATACCTAGTATTTATTTGATTATTTAACCATCAATTAATAATTAATTAAATTAATATTTAATTAATTCATCTTAACCCTCTTCTCCTATTAATTAAATAAATTATTCAATTTATTTGATTTAATTCACTTAACCAAATTCAGACCATTAATTAAATAAATAAATCATATTTATTTAATTAAATATTCTCTCACATTTAAATAAATTAATATTTATTTAAATCCCCCAAAATCCCACCTCTCACATTTAAATAAATTAACATTTATTTAAATCACCTTTATCCTCTACCCACTTGCATTTTCCTACAAATGCAAGTTGCACAATTATTTTAAAAAAATAATTTATTTAAATCACCTTTATCCTCCACCCACTTGTATTTTCCTACAAAAGCAAGTTGCACAACTATTTTAAATAAATTATTTATTTAAAATCCTATTTATCCTCACCCACTTGAAACCTTTAATGGTTTCCCTTAAAGTCTTCAAACTTGATGGCTTTAAAGTCTTCAAACTTGATGGCTTCCTTCTATAGTCTTCTTAAACCTTTAATGGTTTCCCTTAAAGTCTTCAAACTTGATGGCTTTAAAGTCTTCAAACTTAATGGCTTCCCTTAAAGTCTTCTTAAGACTTTAATGGTTTTCCTTAAAGTCTTCAAGCCTTTAATGGTTTCCCTTAAAGTCTTCAAGTATTTTAATGCTTTATCTTCATTTTTCTCATTTAAAAAAATTAATATTTATTTGAATATTTATCCAAATGCAAATTACACCATTTAATTGAAATAAATGATTTTATTTTAATTGAAAATACCAAAATTTCTCCCACTTGCATTTTCCTACAAAATCCACTTGCATGCCTAAACCCCTTCTAGATTCTTCTAAACCCTTCCTAATTAACCTAATCCATCCCCTAAATATTGTCACATTCCTAAGCAAATTGGAGTCACTTCTCAAAGACTCCAAAGTCTTTGAAAAGCAATTAATGATTTGTGTGCTCAACAAATTAACCTCTAAAGTCTTCCAAACCACTTATGGCTCTTACATGACCATTAATGGTTAATTCCACTTGCACCCATGGTTAAGGACTTTGACTCCTAACTTAACCCTCATGTAACCCATGTGTCTCTTCAAAGCATTTATTTCTTTGACTAGGGTAGCCATCATGTCCCCTCAAGCATTTAATTCTCCTTATCTCTCCTCTCAAGCCTCCTCATGGTGACACTTGTCAACATGGGATTGGGTTGAAAGTCTCACATGGATTGAATATCTTTCAATCCTAACCCTTGTTAAGATTACTCAATCTTAACCCATCATTTCCCCATTTCTTCTATAAATAGAACCCTTCTCCTCAAGCAAAGGAGGAAGCATTAGAGTATTGTTGTTATACTGGCATTAGCATAGAGCTTTCTCATAGCATCACTATCTACACTTGCATAGCATTTGCTTATCATATTCAACTATCTTGAATCTCCATATGGCATCCATGGCTAGTGCTAAAAGCTGAGAGCTACACTCATTTGGGACTTGGAGAGGAGAGGAACAAGGGAGGAGCAACTATGAGCATCTTGATTAGCTATTTTATTCTATGTTTATATGCTTTCTATTTCATGCTTAATATCTCTCTTGATATGCCTGTTTAGGATAATCTTTTGTTGCTAACACTAATGTTTGTTTCTTGTGCTCTTGTGTGTGTTGCCATCAAATAGATTTTCTAATCCTTTTTGTAGAGCATCATTTGGTGAACCCGACGTGAATCAAAGAGCAATCATTTTGAAGACTACTAACTTTTGAATGTTTTAATTGATACACAGGTCATTCTCTTGTGTTTTTGTTCTCAATTTAGCACCTTCGCAAATTGATACTTTAGCACTATTGTCTATATTGTTGCTCTTTCGTGTTAAATAGCACTTCTATTTTCACACAGAGTAGAGCTATTGTAACAAAGAGTTGTAAGAAAATTCCTTGTAACCAAAAAACAAAAAATTTAGGCTTGTAGAAGCCCACCAAAACATGCGGATTTTTCTAACTAATTATCTTTTGTGTAGGTTTTAACTAACCCCTACAATAGGATTTTTTAGCAATTTTAGCTTAGGAAATAAATTTGTTCATATTTCTAACTTCGTCTTTCAAGTTAGGATAAATAAATTCATTTTCCTTTTGGGTTAAAATCAACTACACATTCATTTGGAGTTTTAAAAAGAACCACATCTTTCGTTTAGATCTCTAAAAAGAATCACATTTGTTTAAAGTTAAAAAGAATCACAAAAACAAACACGCAAATTTATTTTTTTGCAAAGTTAGGAACAAATTCTTTTGGTGCTTAAAATCAACAAGGCAAATTTTATTTCTTGCATCAAGCTAAAACTCACAATCCACACTTCCATTTTTGGTGCAAATAAAATTCACAATCAACTTGTCTCATTTTTACAGCAATTTTACTTCATGCAAACGTGTTTTTCATTAAGTTAACTAGGATTTTCAAATTCTATTTTACTCAAACAATTGCCTTTGAAAATTAAAAAGAACACCATGATTGTTGGAGCAACATCTCCAAATAGATAGAAAATCATTGCGATGACAAGTTAAAAGGAACGAGTGAATTTTGTGTTTGGCACACTTGTGCAAAAGAGTTGGTCGAGTGGTCCTACTTCTAACACACACTATCCTCTCCCTTGGCTCTCGTGGTCCTAGGTGCAAGAGAAAAGTGTTAGTAACACTCAAATTTTATCTTTTTAAAAGAGGCCTGCCAAGGGATTGATACTCTTGGGAGCGACCTCGAGCGGTAAATCCTTCGAGCCGCTATAGAAATCAGGTGTGAGCGAAAGCTATAGCCTTGGGTATAGCTGTTCCTACAGTGTAACTGGTCGAAAGGACAAAAGGGCCCCACCACTGGTTATAAGGCTCTTAAGTGAGTCACTGCAGAATGAACTTATGTCCAAAAACATCGAACATGACTAAACACCTTTAAGTAGTAGCCCACCCATTCTATTGATTGAGGATATTTGCGATATAATTTAGTGCAAGAGCATAGATGGTTTTGCTCCCAGGATACTCACCATACATATTTCCTTGAGTAGAAACATAGCTTTTTGAAAAGTCACTTGTCGCTTGATAAAAGTGGTGACTCCCCCATCATAGGTATCATCTATTTGTTATGCTCGTGCAAGACTTAGTATATCACATCCTTACCTGCCAAGGCAGGATTCATAAGGTATGTAGTACCAAAGTCGAAGAAATATCAAGATGTGGGCTAAATTTATCACAACTGGCCATTTGACCTTAGGGATAAAAAGTGTTTGAAGTGTGTTCATTTTAGTCAAGACCAAGTGCAAATTGAGCTGACTTCAGGCTTTGGAAATACACCTTAAAATACATCTAAAGGAAGGGTTATATAAAAGTCCAAGGACTAGGTTGATCTAGACCCATACTCATTTGTGCCTTTGGGGCAACATTCTTGTGTTTGTGTGCTTGCTTTGTTTTCTTGTCAAAGAAAAATCAGAAAATCACTTCCCAAAAACAAAGTATTCATCCAACCAAACATTTGTCAAAACAACCAGAAACATCAAAAACAAGGTACAAACAACAAAGAGTCAAATTTTATGACCATTCTTCACATCTTGCGAAAGAAGAAGCATCATCAGAATATCAACTTGAAAAGAAGACCATTGAGCTCAAAGGCTTTGATCAAAAGGAGGAAATTCTTCTATATAAATAGACAAATCTTTGTCTCACATAGAGTCTTTCTGCATCACATGCGTCTCTACCTTCAAGGAAAAACAAACGAATTTGATTTCAAATCATTGAACCATGGAGCTTTTATGCAATATAGAGCTCTGAGTTATCACAAAAACCAAGGAGGAAAGATTAATCCCAACTTCTTCCCAAACATCTGTATCACATACAACACAGCTTGAGAAATACCACCAACACCCGAAAGGGAAGAGATAGAGTTTGTCCCATTTGTAACACAAAGTGTTTATTGAAGTTGAAAACATTTTCATCCATCATCTCACTCATACATCATCACTTCATCATCAATCCGTCCCAACTCTCAAAACATTAAGAGGTTCTTGTCCCAAGTTCTCTTTTAGATATTGCTTGAAATCAAACACATCTTTTTAGATTGTTTCTACATCTAGGATAAGCTCATCCTAAGAGACACATCTACGCAGGTTAAAACTAGTTCATGAGTGAATCCTCTCATTACTAGGTAGTTAAATCTGTAACACATCTCAGATTTCTCTACACCTTATCACATCAAAACTTATCAAACAAACAAGCAATTCAAAGAAGGAATTTCGGTTACATCCACCTTAAAGGTGCTAGAGATCCACATGCAACACAATTCACCAACCATCAATCTCTCATTTCAACAAAAACTCATCATCATTTTCACACAACTTCAACAAAAAGCTTATAAACAAAATGGCCCAAACCCAATCACAGTCCAGGCCACGAGAAATAGAAAGGGAAGAAGAAGAAGAGGAAAATCTCAATGAATTTCAAGAAGCACTTGGAGGAAATGCAGATGACGAAAACCCAAGTACTCCCACTCCTACAACAATAGAAAGGGCTCAGCATAACCCTCTCTTTAATAGACTTTTTGACAAAATACTCAGGAGCAATGTGGATGCTCACTTCTTAAGACTCGCTCAAGAAGGAGCAAAAACTCCCCTCTGACTTTGATCTTGCCCAATTAAGACAAGCATCAGAAAGACAAAGTCGCCATGAAGAGGAAAGAGGTAGAGATCCCATCAGATATAACATTCCTCGAGGTAACCCACCACCTCCTCCTCCAAATGAAATGGAGATGTTGCGGCAACAAGTTGAGAATCTCACCCAACAGCTTCATAATGGTGTCAAGACTAACCAATTCTCACTCAATGACATCTGTCCCTATCCTTTTGATAGGAATCTTTACATGCCACCATTTCCATGAGGATTCAAAACACCCAAATTTGAAAAATATAGAGGAAAGGGGGATCCCTGTGATCATGTTCGAGAATTTCATTCCGCTTGTCTCGAAGTAGCATATGAAGACACATACCTAATGCGCCTTTTTCCCCAAAGCTTGGGAGGAACAACCACATCATGGTTTTCCCGACTACCAGGTGGCATTAGAACATTTGAGGAACTTATCCAAAAATTCCTCGCTCATTACTCTCATAACATTGAACGCGACATCACCATGGCTGATCTGTGCAACACCAAACAAAAACTAGGTGAACTATTCTCAGTATTCCTGCAACGATGGCGCAAAATGTCTAGCAAACGTTCTCTTCAGTTACCTGAATGAGAACTAGTGGAAATATTGATTTCCAACTTAAACAAAGAAATGGAATTTCACCTGGATGTCAAAGACACAGACTCTTTTAATGATATGATCACCAAGGGTTTAAAATGTGAATGGGCACTCATCAAGAAAGGACTCATCAAAATATTTAATGAACCAAAAGATGGTCCTCACCCGCGCTTCAATAGTGATAAACCAAGCTTCTGGAATAAAAACAAGAATATCGTCAACGATGGGGTTGTGGATGCCCGGACTATCCAAAACGCACAACCTGTGGTTCAGTTTGCAGGACAAAATCCTCCACCTCAAAAAAACACAAATGTTCCTTCTAATCAAGGTCGCATCACATCTCACGATGAACCTAGACCTCGTCAGCAAAAACAGAAATGCACATACACTCCCTTAGGGGAACCCATTGAAATAGTATTGCGACAACTCATTTCTCAAAATTTGGTCACTCTACCTAAACTATCAAACTATGAGCCTCAGGACAAACTGACATGGTGGAGAGATACTGAACATTGTGAATTCCATCAAGGAAGAGGGCACAAGACAAGTAATTGTCACTGATTGAAAGATCTCATTCAGGATCTTATTGATCGAGGAGAAATTGAAATTGAAGGACATGACCCAAAAACAACAAATAATGATCATCTGATGTTCAAAAATCCACTTCCATCACAAGATCAAAGGGGTCCTTCCACTTCTAGGCAAGGCACTGATACCACTGATTATAAACAGGCTGCGTATAATTACACTGTAAATCATCTGTATGATGCCAATGAACAAGTTGCAACTATAACCTTCAAAAATCCCAACTCAAATTGCAATGTTGTTATGCGTCGCGGCAAAGTTACCATAAAGGTAGCTCCACAAGGCACCACCTCCATCCCAAAGCAGTACAATCTTGTGGAACAATTAGAAAAAACCCCTGCGCTTATATCCATTTTAGAGCTATTGCGCCTATCACCCTCTCATAAAACTATCTTGGATCAAGCACTCCAAGAGGCGTCAGTCCCTGTAAATCTAAATACAGACCAATTTCAAGCCATGGTTGGAAGTCTAAAGTCATCACCTTGTCTCACTTTTTCTGAAAGTGACAACTCTTCTTTCCAGCAACCTCATAATGCTTCGCTACACATTGAAGGCTTTATTAATCAGCATAGGATCAAGCGAGTCTTGATCGATAATGGAGCAGGCCTGAATATTTGTACACTACAGTTGGTCACAGCATTGGGATATGCCATAGAAGAAGATCACAATCAAAGCTTATGACGATGCATAGCGTTCATCCAAAGGAGTTGTTGTACTCCCAATCCGAGTGGGCCCTGTGGTAAAACACATCATCTGTCAGGTTCTGGACCTTTCTCTGCCATACAATCTACTGTTAGGGAGACACTGGATACATGCCATGCAAGCCGTTCCATCTACCTACCATCAATGTATCAAGTTCCCACATAACGGTGTAGAGATCACAATCCTGGGCGATGCAAATCCCTTTGCATATTGCCATAATATAAGCCATCAACCAGAGATTACTGTTCCTAATAATAGAGAAGCCATTTCCTCCACATCATATATAAGTCCAGCCTCTCTTGCCAGTTCGAACACCACTATACCAAAGCAAGAAAAGCTTAAGATGAAAATAGCAGAGGAAGGTCCTGGGGAATACAACTTGAGTCAACTCTTTTGTGTGGGACAGATGCCCACTTCTCCTAGAACACATGGTAAACCACAGTAGTTACTCTAGCAACCACTAATCACGCCTGCATGTGCTTTGATGCCTTTCATCCTTGGAAAGAGTCAAGAAGAAGAAACCCAAGATGAGGACTTAGCAAAATGGATCTATAAAGATCCCATCACCACTGATCTACCGCAAGTTAAGCCTCCTAAGGATCAATATGGCAAAGGTCTCCTCATTATGCAAAGAATGGGGTATGATGGTCAGAGTGCTTTGGGATATTGCAAACAAGGACGACATGAACCTCTACTGCCGGAATTCAAGCGCAAAGGTAATACAGGCCTAGGCTTTGAAAATGAGATCTTTCCTAAGCTCAAATTCAAAGGAAAACCCAGCAAACCACTATATCAGCCTACTGCAAAGAGGACATCTTTTATTATCAAAGCGGCATGAAACACCATCGTAACTGCCCCACCGAAGCTCAAAATCCCAACACCACCGTCTACAATACCAATCATCCCACCAATCAAACCAGTAATCCCATCCGCAGCAGCCATCACATCAATAGTACCATTAGCAGCAGCAACTGTATCAGAACCCGCAGCAGCATCTATGGCACCAATAGTTCCAGCAAAAGCAAGTGAGTCAACACTACCGGTACTCCCCGTATCGGATTCCTTTATCCCCTTCGACCTTCCTACAGCACCAATCACTACAAAGGTACATCAACCAATCACACCTGTAGTATTTAACTCCAAGGACATCCCAGTGTGGTATAGTAATCGGATGCTGGAAAGTGACTCAAAGACCGACTCACATGAATGGGAATTTGATTCTATAGAGCTTAACACTTCAGATGAGGAAGACACATCACCACCTCCACCACACAAAGACATCCCTGTTTACGGAGAAGGACAGATAAAGACCACTTGGGTTCCTGAACTGGAAACATCTTCCACAGACCCTACGTCTCATCCTATGCCTGATTCTGACAGGGAGAGTACCATTAACGACCTTCACCATAACGTCTTAACCCTCACTGATACATCTAACACACTTAACCTAATCGATGAAGTAATGCCCATTATCCACCCTGAACTCATCGAATGGAACCAACCAAATCCTCCATGTCTTGACTTCTTCCAAAATGATGAGGCCATCATTGACTTTTTGGAATTAAGGGATAACCTACCAAGTGGGGATCACAAAGCTGGATTCGCCATTGAACTTAATAGCGCAGCATACTTCGAGGCAGATGCCAAACCTTTCAGCTGCAAAAATATAACAATAAAACATGGATCTTCTAGTGAAAACCACACTGTGGCACTGTTTGATCTGACAAAAGTAAAAAGAAAGAGCGTATCCAACAGTGAAAACCTCTTTGAGGCACCTGAGGATGAAGGGTTTGACATCCTCCCTGCTAGTACACAATAGGAACAATCAACGATTCTCATCGAGGAAACCAAAGAATACAATGTGGGGACTCTTGAAAATCCTCATCTCATACATCTGGCATCTCTTCTCACTCCAGAGGAACAACCTAAATTTATAGAGTTCTTTCAACAGCATCAGATCAACTTTGCATGGTCATATGTAGACATGCCTGGGCTTGATCCTGATTTAGTAATGCATCACCTCACCATAGCAGAAGGAGCCAAACCTGTCAAGCAGAAGCTTCGTAAGATGCATCCTCAAATTGTAGTGCTAGTCAAAACAGAAATCAAGAAACTCCTAGATGTTGGATTCATTAGACCAATTGATTATGTAGAATGGATCTCCAACATTGTGCCTATTGGCAAACCAAAAGGGGGGATCTGCATTTGTACTGACTTCAGAGATCTGAATAAGGCATGTCCTAAGGATGACTTCCCCCTACCAAATATCGACATCATAGTGGATCTGACAGCGGGACATGCCATGCTTTCACTTATGGATGGCTTTTCAGGATACAACCAGATAAAGATCGCACCAGAAGATCAACATAAGATAGCCTTCACATGTCCATGGGGCACATATTGCTAGAATGTAATTCCTTTTGGTCTAAAGAATGCAGGAGCGACCTATCAAAGAGAAATGACCACCATCTTCCATGACATGATGCATACCATGATGGAAGATTATGTTGATGAATTACTAGCAAAATCACTCACCAGAGAAGGGCATCTCCACATCTTAGATAAAATCTTTGATAAACTGGAACAATACCATGTTCGACTCAACCCAAAGAAATGTGTCTTTGGAGTGACCTCCGGGAAGCTTCTAGGATACATTGTCTCAAGCAAAGGTATTGAGGTCGACCCAGCAAAGGTAAAAGGAATCATGGACATGCCACCTCCAAAGAATATCAGTCAGCTAAGGAAATTACAAGGGAGACTTCAATCCATCCAAAGATTCATTGCACAATTGGCTAATAAGTGTCACCCATTCACACACCTGCTACACAAGAACATCTGCTTTCAGTGGGATGCCAGATGCTAGCAAGAATTTCAGACGCTTAAAGACTATCTCATGAATCCACCATTGTTGATGCCACCAGATCCAAATAGACCGTTGTTACTCTATATCTTAGTGACAAGTACAGCATTGGGTGTACTACTGGCACAACATAATGTAGAAGGAAAAGAGTGTGCTATTTACTACATCCCTCACACACTGGTGGGCTATGAACTCAATTACACACCTATTGAGTGAGCTTGCCTAGCAGTAATCTTAGCATCCACTAAACTGAGGCACTATCTATTAACACACAAGGTACAACTCATTGCAAAGATTGATCCACTCAAGTATTTACTTAACAAAGTAGCATTGATAGGCCGCTTGGCCAAATGGGTGATGATTCTAAGTGCATTTGACATTGAGTACGTGGACCGTAAAGCTATCAAAGGTCAAGTTATTGCAGATCAGTTGGCCGATGCACCACTCATAGGCAATCATCCTCTCATTTCCAATTTTCCAGATGAAGAGATATTCATAATCACAACAGCACAACCATGGAAACTATATTTTGATGGTTCATACACTAGGCATGGCTCGGGGGCAGGCATCCTATTTATCACACCTCAAGGTGATAGCATCCCGAAGTCTTATAGGCTCACATTTCCATGCACAAACAACATAGCAGAGTATGAGGCCTTGATCACAAGACTTAGGTTAGTCGTACAATGGAAATTACAAGAACTGCAAGTATATGGCGATTCCCAACTAGTCAATCAACAAGAAACAGATGAATATCAGACCAAAGATGATAAACTCATGCCATATAAGCAAATGGTGGACACTCTAAAGACATCATTTACTACTATCACTTTTGAGCAGATACCAAGAGATCAGAATCGAGCTGCTGATGCTATGGCTACCATCGCATCTCTCCTAGATCTTCCACAAAATTCAACATGCTACGAGTTCTTGGTAGAATAGCTTTGGATCCCTGCTTATGATATCCCTAAATCTGAGATGATATGTTGCCTTGTCGGTTCTGAATCCCCATGGTACGGTGAGTTCTACACCTATCTCCGCGATCACACCCTTCCCCCCAACCAATCAAATAACCAACGTAAAACCTTCATTCGCCAAACTGCTCAATATACCATTATTGTTGAAACCCTATACCGATGCGGTCTTGATGGTACTCTCCTTCGATGTCTGGAACAAGATGAGATAACAAAGGCTTTGGAAGAGGTACATGAAGGAATTTGCGGGACTCACTCAAGTGGTCCATCACTAGCCAAGAAACTCAGGCGAGCTAGATATTATTGGCCATCTACGGAAAAGGATTCCTACTACTTTGTCAGAAAATGCAAGAAATGTCAAGTTCATAGCGACCTGATACATGCACTGGCCCAGGAACTGCAACTAATCACGACACCATGGCCTTTCTATCAATGGGGCCTTGACCTTGTGGGTAAGATTCATCCATCTTCATCCAATGGCCATAAATTCATTATTACCGCCACCGAATATTTCACAAAGTGGATCGAAGTTGTTCCACTTACCCAAGTCACCGACAAGAAGATCACCTCATTCATCCTCAACTACATCATCTACCGATATGGTGTACCCATGTCCATCATCACAGATAACGGTCTTCCTTTCAAAAATCAGGATGTCCACGAACTTTGTGAGAAATTTCATATCCAACACCGATTTTCCACTCCCTATTACCCACAAGGCAATGGTCAGGCCGAAGCATCCAATAAAAACATATTGAGGATCCTAAAGAAGATAGTCAATGATGTTGGCCATGACTAGCATGTTCAACTAAATCCGGCACTATGGGCATATCGAACTAGCATTCGAACCCCTATAGGTGCAACTCCTTCTTCATTGGTCTATGGTGCAGAAGCTATCTTGCCTATTGAGGTCGAGATACCATCATTATGGGTTTCCTTGCACAATCTCATCGATGACGAAGCCTACAGAGTATCCCATCTTCAAGACTTAGAGTTACTTGATGAGAAACAACAAGCTGCATACAATCACCTCAAAGCCTATTAGCAGCGCATGAGTAGAAGCTACAATCACCGAGTTAGATCGCGTACATTTGAGGTAGGTGATCTTGTTCTACCAAAGAATCCTCGCAGCCAACCAAATAGAGAACATCAGGGCAAGTTTGAATCAAACTGGCTGGGCCCATATGTTGTCATTGCTGTGTTCGGGTCCGGGGCATATCAGTTGGCTACATCAGAAGGAGAACCGCTCGCAAATCCAATTAACAGCATGCACCTCAAACGGTTTTATACCTAAGCTGTACAGAGCATCAGGGTCCCTTGCATATCAAAAAATACCAAAAACATTCAGAAAAATGTCCTAAAGAAATACAAAAACATTCAAAAAGTAAAGAAAAATCATGCATCCAAATGGTGAGCAACCACTCCGGTGGCACCTTGGGTAAGTGCGATGGTGAAAACCTGGCAAACAGGCGCCACTCGTAAAGACAATGGCTCCAGTATCTTTCAGGCTCGTTGCGATCACATCTACTTCATACATACATCCATCCATCCATCAACCATGGCTTGTTATAAATCTACAAATCCAAGAATGTACTGCATGCATCCTACATCCTGCTTTTTTATAGTCATGTCTAAAAACTGGGGGCAATGCCTTTAACCTATTGATGGAAGTGGATTCTACATTGTCTTGTGATTCATTAAAGTTCTTCATTTAAAACTATCTCACAAAATCCAAAAAACATTCAAAACACTTCAAAAACCAAAAAATTCAAAAACAATACAAAATCCAAAAAACAATGAAAAACCATCGAAAATCAAACAAAAACATGGCAACACATTGTACATACTCATCTGCACAGATACCAAACAAACATTGTGATACACTCCACAAAATGACCACTTATCAATCGACCACACAATCAACATCAACACTCAAAACTGTCTTCAACAAGGATTCATCCTTCCTTACCAAAACAAAGACAAGATGACATTTTCTTTGACAAGAAAATTCTGTTTACGCTATCAAATACTTGGTTGATTTATGGTCTAGTAATTTATATCAGGTTCCTACGGCATTGTTTGTGTATCTTCGACACATTATTCTGATGAAGTTCTGGGGCATGTACTAATGGTGTCTACGTGGGAAGTTCACTAAGCTATGTGATCATAGGCAAAAATATAGTCATAGATCACTACAGCGTATACCTCGACCATATGAGCATGAACCATTACCAAGGATCCATATTCTTTATTCTTTATGTATATATTGTTTGTTTGCAGGTACAATTCTCTTTCTTTGGTTCCTCCTACCTCATCCAAACTGGATAAAGGTTTTATCTCTTATTACGGTATGCACTTGTCTCAGGATATGATTAGCCTAAGATCAAGGAGGACGATCCAAGTCATGCATGAAAGGAGATAGTCCTTGTCTGTTCCGCAAGCAATACTCAGGTCAACTTGATCCATTATATCAAGTTGCTTGTATTAACTTGCTATATAAAATCCATGTAAGAAATACTCTGGTCATCTTGAATCTTTATGTCAAGTTGCTTGTATTTTCTTACAACATTTTACAGCTCAATGATGAAAAATAAAGCACCATGGATCATCATTCCATCTCATCTGTATATATTGCATTTCATTGCATTCCACCCCTCCATACATTCATAATAGCTACATATCATGCATACATAGTCATAATAATGCATACTCTATTTTACTCATCTTCTTCCATAGGACTCGGTCCTAGTCCTCCATATCTTCTATCTAACATCAAATCCCCCCTCACCCTCCCTATCTTGATCATCAACATCATCCTAATCCCTTCATCTCTTCCCATCCTCACTCATCCACAAAATTAAGCCAGTTACTCTGTCTACACAGATACATCGACTCCCACACACCTAGACTATCAACAGATACTCTGATCAAGTATCTTCGGGTCTCAACAGGTAATCGATCATGGTAGTCCTAGACTACATCAGGCATTTATCATAATGACTTAGTGTCAACGGGGCTGCTATGATTCCCTACAACCATCCATCACACGCACAGACTATCAATTGATCAACCAATCAAACACAATCCAATGGACAATTACATCAATTGTCTACGTCTCAACTTGTATTTTGCTTCATATACCTTGACTTCATCAGGCAATTACATCAATTGTCTAAGTCACATCAGGTCACTTTGATTCACTTACTCAGACTTTATCATGTCCAAGCGACCAACTGACATCAACTGTCACGCTTTGACTTGACCGGGGCAATTAAACCGATTGCATCAGATTGTCCAACCAATTTTGATCAATTGTATAGCATCAATCCAAACCCCACACTACATCTGCTATGTATCTCTTGCATGACCTCAGGGTACTCCCTGGCTTGTTGTTTCTTCGTATTCACTCTATTTTTATTCCCTTCTTTCACTGTTGTTGCTAATTTCTTCTATTCTACCTCCCCTCCACTTCTCGTTCTTTTTCGAGAGATCGTCCGATTTTTCAAAAAAATTCGGCCCATCTCTCGAGGGGGCATACTACCCATTAAATTTACATTTTATGGGGCATTTCTTCACACCTATTTTTCTTTCTTTGAAACGACGCGATAAACTGCACCGTCTCAAAGAGGGGCAAATGTAGTCACATAAATCTGTCCACTTAATTAAATGAATACTTAGTATTTATTTGATTATTTAATCATCAATTAATAATTAATTAAATTAATATTTAATTAATAATTAATTAAATTAATATTTAATTAATTCATCTTAACCCTCTTCTCCTATTAATTAAATAAATTATTCAATTTATTTGATTTAATTCACTTAACCAAATTCAGACCATTAATTAAATAAATAAATCATATTTATTTAATTAAATATTCTCTCACATTTAAATAAATTAATATTTATTTAAATCCCCCAAAATCCCACCTCTCACATTTAAATAAATTAACATTTATTTAAATCACCTTTATCCTCTACCCACTTGCATTTTCCTACAAATGCAAGTTGCACAGTTATTTTAAAAAAATAATTTATTTAAATCACCTTTATCCTCCACCCACTTGTATTTTCCTACAAAAGCAAGTTGCACAACTATTTTAAATAAATTATTTATTTAAAATCTTATTTATCCTCACCCACTTGAAACCTTTAATGGTTTCCCTTAAAGTCTTCAAACTTGATGGCTTCCTTCTATAGTCTTCTTAAGCCTTTAATGGTTTCCCTTAAAGTCTTCAAACTTGATGGCTTTAAAGTCTTCAAACTTAATGGCTTCCCTTAAAGTTTTCTTAAGACTTTAATGGTTTTCCTTAAAGTCTTCAAGCCTTTAATGGTTTCCCTCAAAGTCTTCAAGCATTTTAATGCTTTATCTTCCTTTTTCTCATTTAAATAAATTAATATTTATTTGAATATTTATCCAAATGCAAATTACACCATTTAATTGAAATAAATGATTTTATTTTAATTGAGAATACCAAAATTTCTCCCAATTGCATTTTTCTACAAAATCCACTTGCATGCCTAAACCCCTTCTAGATTTTCTAAACCCTTCCTAATTAACCTAATCCATCCCCTAAATATTGTCACATTCCTAAGCAAATTGGAGTCACTTCTCAAAGACTCCAAAGTCTTTGAAAAGCAATTAATGATTTGTGTGTTCAACAAATTAACCTCTAAAGTCTTCCAAACCACTTATGGCTCTTACATGACCATTAATGGTTAATTCCACTTGCACCCATGGTTAAGGACTTTGACTCCTAACTTAACCCTCATGTAACCCATGTGTCTCTTCAAAGCATTTATTTCTTTGACTAGGGTAACCATCATGTCCCCTCAAGCATTTAATGCTCCTTATCTCTCCTCTCAAGCCTCCTCATGGTGACACTTGTCAACATGGGATTGGGTTGAAAGTCTCACATGGATTGAATATCTTTCACTCCTAACCCTTGTTAAGATCACTCAATCTTAACCCTTCATTTCCCCATTTCTTCTATAAATAGAACCCTTCTCCTCAAGCAAAGGAGGAAGCGTTAGAGTATTGTTGTTATACTGGCATTATCATAGAGCTTTCTCATAGCATCACTATCTACACTTGCATAGCATTTGCTTATCATATTCAATTATCTTGAATCTCCATATGGCATCCATGGCTAGTGCTAAAAGCTAAGAGCTACACTCATTTGGGACTTGGAGAGGAGAGGAACAAGGGAGGAGCAACTATGAGCATCTTGATTAGCTATTTTATTCTATGTTTATATGCTTTCTATTTCATGCTTAATATCTCTCTTGATATGCCTGTTTAGGATAATCTTTTGTTGCTAACACTAACGTTTGTTTCTTGTGCTCTTGTGTGTGTTGCCATCAAACAGATTTTCTAATCCTTTTTGCAGAGCATTACTATGACAACATGAAGATTGGGTTGAAAAAAAACATTGTAATTTTTTTTTAAATGAATTAGGTCTCTTTTCTGCTATAAATTCTCTTTTTATGGGGGGTCAATTTTCTTCCTTGTTCTATGCACTTAATTGGTTGTTATTGCATAAGTCTCATTTTTAGAAGCCAGAGTGAGCACACTTTAAGGAGGCTGTGAGGATGGATCATAGAGGATATTATATGGGTTGTAAGTTTGGAGATAAGAAGAATTTGAAGCTAAAAGTAGTGAAGGAGGAAACAGGTGAAAATAACCCAAAGCTACAATCTCTTTTGCTCTAGAATTTTGTAGATACAGTGTGGTTCTTCTTTTCTTGGTCCTGGTACTAGTCACATTTTGTTTATTTGATCTCTTGTCATATGACTCGTTATGTTCACTTTATGATGTTTTAGTAATGTATACAGTCCACTATTTCTATGTACATAACTGGGTTGAGCAAGTCTCCCCTCTTAGTTGTTTATGGTTGGTTGGGCATCTATGTAGTTTTAATATCCTTTTAGGTTGAGCATGGCTCAATTTTTTGTTGTTTGCTTGGGTAGTTATGAGAAGGTGAGAGGATTTGTTATGCACAAAAAGGTCAAAAACTGGTCATTTCTAGCTAGGTATTTTTTATTGTCCTCATAATTTTTTGCTTTTATGACCATAATATTTGTACAATTGAACCAATAGCTATGCAAAAATGCCCTAATAATCTTGTGTTATCGTATCAATAAAGTTGCACAACTCCTCTAATCAGTACCTATTTTTTTCAACTACTGGATATATAGGTGAACAACTATTGATACATTCTGAAAAAAAAAAAAGCTTATTAATGAACTTTTAATTAGCATGTACCTATGAATAGTTATGAAAACATGACTATTAATAAATGTAAGAATTTTTAATTGATTTTTAATTAACATATACCATGAACACTTATTGAAACATAAATGACAATTGAATCTCTTCTCTTAATATATTAAATATTACTAATTGATCATAAATTAAGCACATACTACTCTAAGAATAGTAAATGACAATATTTATTCTCTAAAACCAAACCCTAAACAGACTTATGGACACATCTAGAATCACTCATTCATCCTCTAACACTCCAAGACATTTCTCTCCACACTACTTTTAATGTCATGTATGTATGAATGAGCTTTGTATAATAGAGAAGACCCACTAAATCTCTCTAAGTTTGTTGTCGTGTATTACTATTCAATTTAATATAGCATTTCTGACCCCTAAAGCAAAACTTAGGGTACTTATATTGACATGTACAAGGCATTGATATTTTAACATTGTGTGATGACCCCTAAATCAAAACAAAGGACGTGTCTATTTTGGCTCCAAAACGACAGTACGGATTGACTAACACGCACGTTTTACACCGTCAATTTTGCAATTAACGGCTGCGATTGACTAACCTGTCGCTAACACATTGTATGAAAGGTCTGTTATGAAGCCAGAATAACTTCAACCGCAAAACATAAGATATTAATAAAGAGCCATAATTGCGTTGAATGAGAATCCTTTCAAAAAAAACAAATTCATGAAAGTAGTTCATCAAATAACAACTCCTCACATTGATCGTCCCATCCTTACATAATTTTATAACATTAGATTAGGTGAAACTTCAACACCGATAATCTATATATGCAAATCCCCATTCATTGTGATTCAAACTCTCTGCCATCCTGCTACGTGCCTTTAATATCAACATTATTTTTAGGGTTCCATCTTGTCAACCCGCGATTTCAGGAATCAGTACGTATGTCCTCTCCTACCATTCAAACATATAAATATCATTTTTAGGGTTTATAAGAGCAAGTATTGAAGATATAGGGGAAAGGACCCAGTAGTCGTGCACCCTAACTTCGCGCTTTTCAAAAGTCGACATAACAATGTCGAAAACGTCTAAATTTTTTATAGCACCTTCTATGACGAGTTAACTACTTATAACTAAGGTTTCGGGTCGTCATCATCATTTTTGATATGTTTTTTAAACGCATTTATAAAAAGTGTTCAAAATGACCATTTTTGAACCCCCTACCAATCATAGTGAATTAGCACACCCAGTCTTTAGTTACCTTTAGCCTAATAGTTGAACATATTGTCACCTAAAAAATTCACCCCCTAACACATATGAAAACAATTAACATTATATAATTGTACATCATGTTATTAATAATTAAATAAAATTAAATCATATCCATTTTTTACTCATCGAATAGGCAAACATTTTCTATTAAATAAGTGAATGAATAAAAACTAAAACCTAAATAAAACTAAATCATATCCATTTTTTACTCATCGAATAGGCAAACATTTTCAACCCTAATCTTTTCTATCCTCCATAGCCTTCCCCAAACGCTGCATCTTCTGCCGCCACAGGAGCTACCATGAACAGAGACGTGGCAACCAGAACGACCACGCCAGGGCATCCATAGACGTGGCAACCAGAGTGACCAGGGCACGACATTTAGAGACGTAGTATGTCATTTTACAACCGTATGTCATTTTGACTGTTTTCTACATGATATCCTTCTCTGCTTTTTAATTTTGACTGTATTTTATGTTTTGCAGCTTTCTCCTCGACGTTCCACATACAATGTCGACGGCATGGCTCGTATGGTGGTATGGATCCCTACAATTTGCAACTGTGTCTGTTGACACAAGAAATGAAATGGTTTGCAACCCTTTCGAGCAGGTAAGGTCTTTATAGATCTTACGGAGCAACGACCCATGTTTGAATTCGAACATTTGTGCAATCTTTTTCATCTTTACCTGTCATTTTCCTCTGCATAAGGCTATTTACCTGGCAAAAAGCTTTGGCTAGGGTTACAAATTTCATGATGTTTATTTTTGTCTCGTTTTACGCATTCTTCTTGCTATTTACTTGCCAAAAATCTTTGGCTAGGGTTACAAATTTGCTAGTTACTTGCCAAAAATCTTCTTCATTAAGGATACCCAAATTAAAATTGACTTTCCTAATTCATCGTACCCGTAAAATAGCTATACCTAGCTATATAAGAACTGAAAGGGAAAATTTCTATATGAGAAAATATCCAACGAGTGATTCGGGAAAGATTCTGACGAGCCCCTCAGTATTGAGTAATTAAATGTTTTAGCATGGCTGGGGAACATACTGTAGATGAAGTAGAGAGAGTGAATATGGTAGAGACAGCGGCAAACAATTCAGAATCTGTGTGGGAGAAGACACCGTATCATTTAATGGAGGAAATCTTGGAGTATCTTCCATTAGAATCTGTTTTCCGCTTTCGCATTGTGTCCAAAGAGTGGAATTCTCTTTTGTCTTCTGAAAGATTTCATGTTCCTCAGCTGGAGAGATTTGTACTTAGTAAGGGAATGCATGCAGTCAATGTCAGCTTTGCGCGTTCTCTGGGTCAGCTTCCTGCGCACATTGTGGATGATATATTACAGATGTTGTAAGTGGGTTTTCTTCAGACAGAGGGATGCTTGTAGAATTCTCTTAGTTCTGCTGAAATTTTGTGACCCAATTGTTTCGTATATATAAAGGTTAGGGTTTTTTTAATTGAATCAATTTGTTTTTATAAATTATGGGTTGGAAGGGTAGGATTGTGTATGTCCTGCTCAGAGCAAACTGAGTAAGAGGTTGTGAATGGCGGATCTGGGTTATATATTTGGAGTTTTGGAAGACTATCCTGGAATTTAGTAAAATTATGGGTTTTCCCGTTATATTATTTTTTATGGATTTGCATAGGTAAAGCAAATGCCTAATTAGCTCAATTGTGGCAAAATCTGTGCAATTTATTGGATTATTTTTAGGGGGAATAATGAGGCAACTTAATCCTGGTGAATTTAGTGAAATGCTCTGGGTGGATTTGTTTTTGTTTCGCTTATCACTTGAATTGTGGAGTTTGGCTGTTTCTTCCTAGAATAGCTTGTGGGTATGGTATTTGTTAATTTAGAAGATGTTGCATAAGGGTGAGAGGAAATTGTATTTTCTGTCCAGATCCATATTTTGGACAGAGTAATCAATGTGTGACTGTTTTAGGATGGATTGGAAAACGTAGGGGTAATTGGAATTATTACAACAGCTGTCCACTTGTATTTTTCATCGAACTTTAGGTTTTGGAGATATTCATTAATATGGGAACCGATTTGTAATAAATCGGGGATAGCAGGGTAATTGGCTGTGTTATTTTTTGGAGACATTGATTAACATGGTGACTGATTTGTGATTAATTTTTTTATATGGTGAAGCTGGGACAATTACAGCCATTACATTTACAGCTGCCAATTTACTGCCTGCTCACAAATTGTGATGGACAACTGTTTGAAATCAACTAAATTTTTGTCTGAGTAACAACTATAGGACCAGATAAGATTCCATTGTTACAGAATTGTTCCATACAGCGTTAGGGTCTTATGTTTCTCCAACTTGCCATCGTACGTCGTATGGACATCTAGTTTGCTTAAGGTCAAGAACTTCTGTAACCTAGAGTGCTGTTTTTCTGTTGAAGAATCATGGTTGAAGATTCTTTGGCATTGCTGGCAGATTTTGAACCTGGAACGTTTTGGTGATTTAATGGCTGGGGTCTGACCTTACAGCTCCACCAAATTGCAATGGACAACGTGCCCTAGAATGCTTATTAACAAAAGAGAGAGTAAAACAGAAATATTATCTCCAGAGACCAATAGCGAGTTGTGTTGAGAGGGGCACAGAGTAGTACAATCTGATTAGAATTCCAGATAAAACAGAGGTAACATACATAGAGATGATGGCAGTTGGAATTGTTTGTGATGAAAAATCAAAAAACAAATACTCGAAATAAAGAAAAATTTAGAAATTAAATGGACTGCAAATTAGTGGATAAATTTTGGAATCCTAGTATTGATAAAAAAATAACATTACACTATATAGCGGTCATCAATTGAGGTGCATAAATCACAATGCACCACTAGGCATGATATCAAGTTACTTGTTTACCACAAAAGATCATCATGAGAGATATCAGACTAGAATTTTCTTTTCCCTGAACTGCCAGGCAATGAATTCAAGTAGAAGCATTGTATGTGCTAGGCTTCCATGTTGCTTTCTCACAAACAATTTTTTTCCATATTGCCTTCAAATGACAGACCCCAGACAGATCCACCTCTCTAGGATTCTGTGAGTTGCAAAAGTCTTTTAGTCAGGGCTCTGTATTCCTTAAGGGATGCATAACCTTTCTAGATAAAATTAATAAATCCAATCTACATACGAATTGGGGTAATGCATAACCTTTCTAGATAAAATTAATAAATCCAATCTACATACGAATTGGGGTAAAACTCAAGATAGGAACAGGCTTGCAAATTTTATTAAAGGAAAGAGAACATATCTTTCATAAAACAGAAGCTATTTTGTATCTTTTTTGCATTTTCCATGTGGTGCTTTTGCTAAGCTTTCGGTAGCAAAAATTGTGTAGCGATGAGTAAGAGATATACATGGTGGACAATTTTGGTGATGCTTCAAACTTTTTAACATAGAGTCGTAGACAGATTATATTCTGACGGCAGGGATGACAAGTAAAAAATATATGGAATTTTTAAAAAAATATAGGAAATTTCAATTATTAATTTATTATAAATAAGGCATACATCATATACATGAACCTCAATAACATTAGAGTTGAATTGAGAATTTACATGAGATTCAGAAAAATCAACAAATTTCATTGCACTCGTTTGTCAATGTGCACATATATTAATTTGTATATTTACTAGTTTCTATAACTTCCTGATCTACCCTGATAGCAAGTTATAAAAGAATTTACATTTTATATTACAAAGGTCAAGAATGAAATTCAACACACAATAACAGCTGTATACATGCTTTTAGTTGTTTACAGATGGCTTATTAACAGTCTACAATTGTTGATCTTGAGTCCGTACAGACAATGTAGTAACTGTAATGTAGAAAACAACCATATGGTTGTCTTAACAGCATGCAAACAACAGTAAATAAGAAAAAGGAAAGTCATACCCCTCTACTACAGGGGTTTGGAATGATCATAACTTTTCACTATTCGCTGCTCTAGCATAGATCAACTAACTTGTGCTTAACATAATCGTTGAAAAATTCATATGATACACCATACAAGGCAGTAACTATCATCACTGCCATCACTCTGGTAAGAACCAGTACCGTAGAAAATAAACTTTTTTAAGCAATAACAAAAGAAAATCCCTTTACCACAGGCAATTATCCACCCCCTATCTAGTAATTCGTTTACAAACTTCATCAAATTATATCCCCTTTTGGATTGGCCGAGAGCATTTTCTCTTCAATATTTTTTAGGATTTTTCTGATCTTTAACCCCAAAAAAATTGAACTTAAGTTTGCCAATTACCAAAATTGCCCGCAAACTTGTCTCTAATTTCATATAAAATGCACATAAAGTTATTAGATTCACCAAAACATCTACGTATTAGAATTCCCTATAACTAATATATAACACGTATATTTCTTATTTAATTGGTAAAAAGAGTTACCCCTATAATGCTTCCCCTTGTCATCATTTTAATTCACATGAAACCCAACTGTCTACACCTCTCGCAACCTTCTAACGGGGAAGAATACACCCAAATGGATACGCCACTAAGCTAACAACAGTCCTCAATCAACCATGATCAGATAAACTTTACCCATCATGGGCTCCGAACATTGGTTTAAAGCCACATTCCTCACTTGGGTACCCCAATTAGGGCCTGCATTTTCCTCTGGTAACTCAGTCTGAGCGAATAAAAAGTATTTCATCAAGGATCTGGATTGGATATTGGGCAAATGAATGAATAAAAATGAAGATATTTTTTTAAAATATAAATTAAAATGCAGTGAACATTAAAGGTAAACGAACAAAATTCTGCATTAACCATACCTGTAGAATGCAAGTATAACTATAATATCTTAACATTTAGTTTGAAGCCAAATTTTTACTATGACATAAGAAAAAAAAATTAGAAATGTATTTTTGTGCATGATAAATAAGAATTATATAAGACCCCCAAAAGGTGTTATGGGAGGTAAATTAGAAATGTATTTTTGTGCATTTCTATTGGATGTGTACATGAGGTGGATTTATGGGAGGTAAATTTAAATTTTTTTTTGCATTAATTGTTTGTTTTCAATCGAATGGAGAGCCTCACAATTGCTCTATTTAATGTTTCAGGTCCCAGATTTGGTGGTTGCAAACTAGAATCTGAACATTTATATTCAGAAGCTGGCTATTAGAGGATGAAAAGTTGAACAATTGTGAATGAGTGATGGGACTGTTTTGCCTCACAAGTTGGTCAACCATATATCAGTGATTTGACACTTTATCATGTAAAATTGTACAAATTGTAATACAATATTTTATATTTGTTTTATAAAATTGTACAAATATTAATATAATCATTTTACAACTGTATTTTATATCACATCAAAAGTGTGCTGAGTTGTAGGAATGTTGTTTTAATTTATTTAATGTGAAACATGTATTGAATGTTTTTTGTTTAATAGTTGCATGGAATTTAGTAAATCAATGATACATGCCATAATAATTCAAACTGATTTGATGTATTGCAATTATTGATATATAAAGACACAAAAAATGATATTTTTTTTTTTAAAGAATAGTTTTTATTTGTACAATTATTGGAACAAAAGGTATCAACAACCCTCACAATAATTGGTACATGCTCAACTACTGGGTCCTTTCCCCTATATAGGCAAACTTCTGCCATAGCAGATCACCAATAGTTAGTATGATAATAATATATTTATTTCTTCCCTCACTGACACGAACAACAGCCATTCTGAAATATGAGATCATGGTGCACCAGCCAATACGGGCTTCAATTTCCAGTGTACTGCATCCCTCGAATAAAAAACTATATATACCTTTATATTTGGCTTAAGACTTGACAATTAATAGCCATGTCTTCCGGCCATGTCCTCTGTCTGGTTAATTGCATATTTTATTCCTGAAAGTTTGGAATCTGTATATGATATAGCTTTCATTGAGGGCTCCATGCTTCTCGATAAGTGAACTCTGAAATTATTATGGATTTGATCCACGTAACTTGCATTTTCAAGTTATAAGGACGTTGTCCTTTCTACTGACTGCTGCTGGAGTAGTTGCTAATGTGAGGTTCAGTTAGGACATGGATAAAATATTTGGGTAGCTGCAATTCTTTATTTCCCGCATCCTATGACAAATCTTTACCTTTTAAGTTCTTGTTTGGAGGGAGCTTTCAGTGCTTACCAAACCTTCATATTATTGTTCTAAATGGAGCTTTCATAGCCTATAGTTAGTAACTCTATAGGTTATAAATGAATTGTCTTAAAATTTAAGAATGTCTTTATTGAATGTACTCTATTATTTTGACCTATTTTCTTGTTTTCAAAGGAGTTTTTCTTTTGGATTAGGTTAATCACATTGTATTGCAATTTGGAATTCAAATCATTTATTTTTCTTAGACTAGAATTCTAAGAATATAATTTCTTATAGATTATGTGACAATGACTTTGGCATCTACAATTTGTATCTAATATCAAGCCTTCGTTTTATTATAAAAGAAGCTTTCATATTGTATACTTAGTAGTTCTATTTTTTGTTTTATGTTATATTAGATAAATGTTAAAAATATTTTTTCTTCAAATTTAAGAATGTATTTTTAATGTACTCATTGATATGGATCCTATATTCATTACTTTTGACATTTTTCCACTTTAAATTAAGATAAGTCGACTTTAGATTAAGATAAGTTTATTTATTAAGATTCTTGTCTCCTTTGATTATTTTTGTCACATGGTAGGTTATAATTGAGAATTCAAATATCTAATTTTTCTAGACTGACATTCTAAGAATATCATAATTTTCTATAGATTATGTGACAATGAGTTGTGTGTCTAGGTTTTTTACCTAAGGACATCAATGTGTACCAAAACCTTCATTTTATTATAAATGTAGCTTTCATAATCTATGCCTAGTAACTCTATTTTGTGTTTCATGTTAAATTGGATGAATGTAATAAATGAATTCTCTTAAAATTTAATAATGCCTCTTTAATGCACTTGTTGATATGGATCCTATATTCAGTACTTTAAATATTTTTCCCACCACTTTAGATTAATATTATCCCATTTAATAAGATGTATGTCTCGTTGGATTAGGTTTGTCACATGATAGTTGCAATTTGGATTTCAAAATATCTCACTTTTGTAGACAAACATTCTATGAATATAATAATTTCTTATAGATTATTCGATAAGGAGTTGTGTGTCTAGGATTTTTATCTAAGATATCTAACATTCATTTTATTATAAAGAGTATTATAAAGAGGGATTTCATAATCTATACTTAGCAACACTATGTTTTATGTTATGTAAAATTGGATGAATGTTATAAATGAATTGTCTAAAAGTTAAGAATGTCTTTTTAATGTACTTGTTGATATAGATCCTATATTCATTACTTTTGACCCTTTTTCATAACTTTACATTAATATCAACTAATTTATTAGGATTTATCTCTCCTTTTGATTAGGTTGGTCACATGGCAATTACAATTTAAATTTCAAATATCTTATATTTTGTAGACCAAAATTCTAAGAAGATGATAATTTCTTTTAGATTATGTGACAAGGAGACATCAATATATATTAAACCTTAATGTTATTATAATAAAATCTTTCATAGTCTATATTTAGGAACTCTATCTTTTTTATGTTAAATTAGATGAATGTTATAAATGCATATCTTAATATTTAAGAATGTCCTCTTCAATGTACTTGCTAATATGGATCCTATATTCATTAGTTTTGATATTTTTCTACCAATTTAGACTAATATTAACCCATTTGTTAAAAATTATGTCTCCTTGGATTAGTTTGGTCACATGTTACTTGCAATTTGAAATTCAAACCTTTGATTTTTGTAGGCCAATAAATACATCAATCATTATTAGTTTTAGATTAAAGATCAAGATAAAACATCTTGCATTTAGATTGAAAACATTACTAGAGGTTTGGTCTTCAACTACTCCCAGTTTACTTAGCCTTAGTTTCTTCAATATATTGTGCTATTTGTTGCATGCTCTTGATATATGTTAAGTAAACCATGAGGTATAGCTATTAAAAATTACAAAAATCTCATCTATATCTATAGAAGGTCCTTAAAGGTACCTTTTTAGTACCACAAGTTTCTTAGATACATTTATAAGCATAAGAAAAAAAAATTCATAGGCTTTGAAGATGAAAATAATAGTGTGGAAGAAAAATACCCAAATATAAACTATGTAGGAAAAATTATCAATCATTCTAAATCATTAATGACCATTATCTGAGGATCCTAAACATCAACCTAAATTAAAATCTTAATTTCATTTTTCTTTTATTACTCTTAACTAGTCAAAATAGTCAAAGTTTATACAATGGCACCAACTAACAAATTCACATTCCCATATATATATTCTCTATATCAACGTACAAATGTATTTCACATTTTTGAATCTCATCTCTATTAATTGAATCTATGGCTTAACATAGCTATTGTTTTATAATTAAATTCTTGAATGTGTAAAATATGGCTATCTTATGTAGGTAGTCATAAATTATAATGATGATGTGAGCTCTTGATATGTATATTTAATAAGGTAACCAAGTAAAAATTAGTCTCTTACAAGAAGAGAAAAGGATAAATTGATTAGAAATAAATATTCTGTCTAAAAAGAGAAAATAACCATTAATGAGCCTCCTCAAAATATACCTTTGAAATATTAGAAAAAAGAACATGAATTTTAGTATGAAGAAATTTGTAAAGGATGACAAAGATACAAATTATAACTAGGATCAATATTAAGATCAAATATGGATAATTTTGCATATGTGACTCCAATAGCATAAATGGAGACAAGTTAAATAAACATTACTCAAAAAATTAAATAGGTGAAACATCATTCCCCATAATTGACCTTAATGACACTAGTTGAGAAATGCATAGATTGTCAATTCACAAAAATATAATGCAACAATACAATAGTTTAAAAAAAAAAAAATCTAAATTCCAATAGTCCAATGAATATAGATAAAACTAAGTAAGATAGAAGGTGAGAATTATCATAAATAATATAATGCCAACAAATAAAGTGGCAACATCTAGTTTCATATGGCTTTTGTACAACTAAAACAAATATATGCACATCGTGGAAGGAGGATACATAAAGGTGTGATGGAAATAAAAAGTCACACACATAACAAACCCACCTCTACACTTTATTAAATATTTTGAGTACAATAAAAACACAATATGTTTTATAAAATTCCTTCAAGGAGAAAATGTTGTAGCACGACACTCTATTTAAGTGTATTTAAAAATTTAAAATTGTATAAAATAGCTTCTTATAATGTCCAAATAAGCCTACATGCTAAAATTATAATTTTGTTATAAGAGAAGAGGAAATATAAAAGATCATCATAGATGCTCTTAATATGAAGCATAATAATCTCCCAAAATGAAAAATTAATGTGTGACACTTCATTCTAAGTATAGTTACTAAGTTAAAATTTCAATAAATATATTCTTAAGAAAATCTATTTTATGCTTCTAGTAAAGTCAACATACAAACAAGAAAAATGGGTTCTATTAATAATATAGAAGGTGCCCCTTTGTAAGAAAATAATGAGATAGCCAAATAAGCTATCAAAAAAAATCTCTTAGAAACCAAATGAAATATCATCAACAGTATGGAAGCACATACTTTGTAACATTCTTAGAATAATAAAAGATGAGAAAAATAAAATGATAATGACCAAATTTTCTCTTGAAGAACAAAACTAATTTTTTTTTCCATGTCACCAAATAAAGCTCTAGGATTAACGGATTCTTTTCTCTATTCTTTAAAAAAATTTGGAAGTTTTTTGGTTGAGATTTCATTCTAGCCAAAGAAAATTTGATGCATCCATAACCAGTAAAAACCCTTAGAAGAGTCAATCGACTTATGCAACAGGAGAGACACAACGTAAATAGTAAGAAAACATAACAAATTCATGTAAACAGGTCATCTTCAAGCCATAAAACTTCTGACAATCATCCAGTAATCATCAAATTATCATCAAAGAACATCTGGTAATTAATCAGTTGCATGCAAGCTTCAAGCCAGAAAATAACCCAACCGGGACTCTAAAGATCAACCAGATCACAACATGTGAATGTCAATCCTTATTCTAAGTTCTACTTCCTCTGCCTTATAAATGATTACATAACATCATATTTATACCCACTAAAACATATCCGGGTGGCCTCAAAAGATTACATTCACCAATACAGGAAAATGAAACCTGTAATTAGGTCGGCCCTGATATTTAAGAAATATTTCTGAAAAATAATAACCAAGTGATACAGTTCAATAGGAAGGTTGACCACATGCCAAAGAACATTGAACAAGACCCAAGATGGATCCGCATGCCAATAATCGTGTTGATAATGAAGGAAAACCAACTGGTAAGCACAAAAATTATCTCGGGACCTAGAAACAACCAACTAGAAGTGATAACTGGCTGGGGAAGAACCCAAATGAACTAGAAATTTGGAATCAACCACATGAAACCACCAGGAAACTGCAAACAAGATCTTCCACAAAGAACAAGCAACTACTGGTATATACCAATAAGAATACCAAAACTGCATAAAGAACTAAACAAGAAAGGAAATGTTTTTGGTTGATGCAAGATTGGTCATCAACTAGGGATACTCCTGCATCCGACAACCTAGGTAGAAAAACATGTTCCATGAGGGGCAACTCATGAACATCTAAAAGTATTCAGAATGAAGATCCCATTCTCATTTCTGATCTAAAAATCTGCTTTATCTGCCAATCTCTGCTCTATCTCTCCTAGTGCTTCAACTGGCTTCTCTGACCTATGACTCTCTTTGTTTCTCTTTCTTTGCTTCAGATCTGCACATTGCCTTTATTTCTACAATTCTGATTTGGTTATGCCATAAGACCTTATCTGGGTTGTTACCATCATCTCCGAACCATCCGGTTTTATCTATCCATCAGACTCATCTATCAAATCCTTCTGCCAACTCATGTCACCCACCGCTATAATCTCTGCAACTAGTTTTATCAGATCTTTCCTCAAAACCTCTGGTATAACCTTTGCAACCAATTCTGTCAAACCTTAGAGTATAACCTCTACCACCAATTCCTTCAAACCTTTCAATATAACCTCTACCATTGGTTTCCTACAACTTTTCTTACGACTCAGATTCTTCACCTCCTTCTCTTTCTCCTTAAAAGAAATCAATGTGAACTTCTACCCATCATTTTCAATAGTAACTGGGTTTCTTCTATAGTCATAAATAGCTCCTCTATCATACTGCCAAGGTTTTCCCAACAAGACATGACAAACATTCATTGATATAACATCATATAAAACTTCATCTCTGAAAGGCCCAATATTGAAACTCACCCAACACTGCTCCTTTATCTCTATCTTCTAATCATCTTGTAACCAACTTACCTCATAAGGACAAGAATGCTCAATCCTCTTCAACCCAAGCTTCTCAACCATCTCCTTAGATACTAAATTATTAGTACTTCCACTATCTACAATGACCTTGAAACACTTACCACCTAATTTGCATACAATCTAGAAAAGACTCCTCCTCTAAGTAGATCCAGTATCCTTTCTTCGGAACATAAGGGATTCTCCTTTCTTCGGCGCATAGTAATATCTTGTACTTTCCGGTTCTTCACTTGCCACACAAATTCTTGACATTCTTTGCTTACATGCATAGGATCTATGTCTAGTTTCTCCACACTTGAAACATTTGCCAATAAATTCTCTACCGGTACTGCTACTACCCTTCCTTGGTATCTTCTGTTTCAGTTCTTTACTCCACTTAGGTTTTTCCTCCTCTTCTTCAACCAGTTTCTTCATACTATCATTCATCTTGAATTTCTCCTTTCCCTTATTCAGTTGTCTTCTTCTCACCTTCTCTTCAACCTTTAAAGCATACTGGTAAGCTTCTTCAACTATCAAAACCTTCAACATAATCATCTCATCTTGAATGTTAAAAGCAATTCCATTGATGTACCTCACCACATTTTCTCTGTCCATCTCTCTATGTCCAAATCTGATTACCACCTTGTATAATTCCTTAGTATATTCCTTCATAGTCATGTTTCTCTATTTCAGGTTCTGCAACTTCTTGAATAACTCCAGTTTATAGTCTCCTGGTATGAACTTGGCCTTCAACCTTGCAACCATCTATCTCCACTGGGTGATCTTCAATTCACCATTCTCCACTTTGTCTTTCTACAACTCTTTCCACCACAAGGCATCATCCCCTTTCAACTTGGTTTATTCCAGAAAAGTTAGAAACCTCAACTTTATGCACTTTACTTGCTTGCACCACTTCTCTTAAGAATATTTCCTCTCTCTCATATTTCGGTCCTTCAACTTCCTCAAGCTTTTCACCGACTTCCTCATACTCATCCTTAGAGTTAGGGTTTCTTCGCAAACCAGCCAAAGAATTCCAAATTTCATTCCTCACTTCATTCTTGAAGTCTTCCATTATATGTTCTTCCCTCAGGGGGTTTGTTCTCCTTGGCGACATCTCTTCTTCCACTCTGGTGAACTGCCTCAACTCGACAATCTGACTACCGGTTTCAATTTTCTCCCCTTGATGATCTATTGAAAACCCACGGAGCCTGCCTCCAATCGATGATTTGTTCACCTCAAGGAATGCCTCAATGCTCGCAAATGATTATTCCACCAACTAGTCCATAACCAGCTCTAATACAAATTGATGAGGCCATAACCGATAAAATCCTATAGAAGAGTCAACCAACTTATGCAGCAAGAGAGACACAACGCAAACAACAAGAAAACATAACAAATTCATATAAATAGATCATATTCAAGCCATAGAACTTCCAGAAATCATCCAATAATCATCAAATTATCATCAAAGATCATTTGGTAATTAATTAGTTACATGTAGGGTTCAAGCCAGAAACAACCCAGTCGGGACTCTAAAGGTCAACCAGATCACAACATGTGAATCTCAATCCTTAGTCTAAGTTATACTTCCTCTGCCTTATAAATGATTACATAACATCGTATTTATACCCACCAGAACATATCCGGATCGGCCTCAAAAGATTACATTCACCAATGTAGGAAAATGAAACGTGTAATTAGGTCGGTCCTGAGATTTAAGAAATATTTCTGGAAAATAACAACCAAGTGATGCGATTCAACAAGAAGGTCGTCCACATGCCAAATAACATCGAACAAGACCCAAGATGGATCCACACGCTAAGAATCACATCGATAATAAAGGAAAACTAATCGGTAAGAACAAAAACTATCCCGAGACCCAGAAACAGCCAACCGGAAGTGATAACTAACCGAAGAAGAACCCAAATGAACTAGAAATCTGGAATCAACCACATGAAATTGCCAAGAAATTGCAAACAAGTTCTGCCATGAAGAATAAGCAACTATTGGTACATACCGGTAATAATACTGAAACTGCACAAATAACAAAACAAGAAAGGAAATGTCTTTGGTTGATGCAAGATTGCTCATCGACTGGAGATGCTCCCACATCAAAAACCCAGGAAGCATAAAAAAATTCTAAAAGAAATGAAAACTATCTTAATGTCATTAATAAAAAATAAAATCAACCCCTCTTCCTTTTCTAATCTTAAATCAATAGCTCTATATAATATTATTTAAAATATCCTTACAAAATATATTTTCTGTAGATTTTCTCCTCTTATTCTACAAATAATATCAAAATAAAAGTACTTTTAGTGCTTAGACACGAAACATCAAATGGTTTGTTATTGCATCATGAATTATAACACTATATTTAATAAGAAAAGCCCTCTAGTTGTATTCAAATTAGACATGTTTAAAGCTTACGATAGGGATATTTGTTAATTTCTCAAAGAAAGTTGTAAATAATTCAAAACCAAATAGATTTTTTCTCACTGTTCCCTAGAATTAGAAATAGAATTTAAACTTTTATGGATATTCTTCTTATTCTCTTCCTTGCAAATACTTAGGAATATTCTCTCTTTTTTGGTAAAATAGATTATATTTAAAAAAAATATTAATTTCCTCAATCAAAGAGGATTTCCTTGTGGAGGAGTAAATGTCTCATAACGGCATGTAGAATACCCATGCTAAAGTATTTCAAATACTATCCCAATAAACATTATGTGAAGTTTAAATATTCCTAAAGGGATAATGATGGATATGCAGAATCTATTAAGCCCATAGATATACCGAGAGTGAAGGCAAGGAGGTGAATTAGTATATGCTAAAACTCATCTTCAAATTGAATTCATCATTAGAATAATTACAGACCTTATTTTAATATTTAAATAAAATTTATTAATCTTTCCTTAAGAACTAATCAAATAATAAACTCACATCTATACAAGAGAACACTAGATATACATGGAAACTTGGAAGGAAAAAAATAATAGTGAGAATAGTTGCTTGCAAAAAAAAATTGTAAACTAAATATATAATAAAATATAATTCTTTAGCAAATCTATGTTACTACTATTCAAAAATAAAAAAAATATGGATTTTTTTTAATTTATTATAGATATGAATAAAAATCCTTGTAAATAGAATTGAGGATACACATCAGGTCAAGGTTTCTTATATTTGTATAGTTTTATAATATAATCAATCTTTGTGTTAGATATTTGTGAATATATGTAATATATTATGTTATGGATATAAATCAAGAATTAAAAGTTGAAACAATCTATTTTAAATAATCAACCTTGTAAATTCCTATTTTCTTAGAGAATGAAATTGTTACATGGCCATATTCAAATATTATAGATGTATTTAATAAACTAGTAACATACTAAATATTATGTAATTTTATGGATAGCAGATCAAGAAAAATAATGCATAATATCATCTATAGTGTTAGGTGATCACACCAAGAGTTAGACATTAGCCACAAGTGTTGGTCTAGAGACTAAATAAGTTGAGGTGCACATAATATGTTGAATATTTATGTAAATGCACTTGGATTATTTAGTTTTTCTTTAGAAGTTATTTTCCTATGAAATTATTAATGAGATTATCTCCCTACCTTACCTAGTCTAAAGAAATGATGTGAATCTAAGATTGTATATGTGGTAGTAGTTGAAATGATCTTATCTTGTATGGTAATGTGTAGGTACATAGGATCCATATTTGAGGGATATTGAAGCAATGATTTCTAATTTAAAGGGGGGAATATGGCTTAAGTAGCTCTATTTAAACTATTAGATGGAAACCTAAGTGTTGTGCCATGTAGAGAATAACTTAATTTTAAAAAGTTATGCCTAGATCGGTGTATAAAATATAGCACAATTTTAGAAGTTGTTGATACAACCATAGCAGCCAAGAATTACTTGCAAGCACACCACCTATCACAAAGAAATATTAAGAAAGGATAATATACTCAACACAACCTAAGAATTCTATATTGATTGCATAAGAACATAGGGGTATGTGCTAGACCATGGTGTGCCAAAACAGGCACTTAAGTGGCAATGAAATTTCAAAAAATCAGAGTTATGCAACTTGACATAAAAAATTGAATAAGTTATGAACATTATTTTTAGAATATGTAAGAAAAGATTGTATAGAAAATTGAATGTAGTTTCTAAGCTACTTGTTGTTTTTTGAAGAAAAAAAACCTATTTGATGAAAATTGCAAATTTCAATGCAGTGGTACAAAAATTTCAGGAAAAAGATAAGATTTAGGTGTATGTCTGACCACCCTAATCACAATCAAATAATAATATTTTTTTATAAGATTTATAATATAAGTATTAGACTCATGTTCGGATGTGACACATATTTTTTTATAATTTTTTATAAAGTAAATAATTATTTATGATTTTTTTACTACAGCTTTTCAGAAATTCAGAAACTCCTACGTCTGACCACCTGAACTTGGTCAAAACCTTATGAAATTCAATTTTTAAAAATTTTCTCCTATAGTAGACGAAGCATAGGATGTGACGCATGTTTCAAATTCAAAAAATATTATGCGGTTTGAAAGTTATGAGTATTTTTCAGTCAGTCTATCAATAAGGACTTTTGTCAGAATTCAATTAAAAAATAAATAATAATTATTTATTAAAGTTGAAATAAGACAAGCCTTATATTGTTGGAAAGCTAAGAACATCCTTAAAAAACCCGTTTCATTTTATCAATTTTGGCTATAAAAAAATTCGTCAACCACCAGTGTAAAGTCTGGAAAATCAAGGAATACTGAAAAACACGTTTTTTCAGTTGACTTTCCAGGCTTGTCACTTCCAAGCCAAATCCCAAAGAAAACCCGAACCAAAATGTGGAGGGAAACATTTATGTTTTAAAATCGGATATCTGATTTTTGAAAAAATAAAAAAATATATTTTAGTAAATTGGGCATAACTTTTGCGTTTTATATCGAAATTTTGATTTTTTATAGGCGTTGGAAAGGTAATTAAGAGCTCTATGATATGGAATAGGTATATTTTCAATTATTTGTTTTAAAAAATAATTATAATTCATTTAAATTCATCCTTCATTTTTAAAACATAAAAAACTCATCACTTTTTCATATGATTTCCCTAATGCATGAATTTTTGTAACAATCATCTCAAAATAAAATAAATAAGTAATTAATTAATTATAGAAAATTTATGAATTTTATTGAGTTCGATAAATTTTGATAAACCATGTTATCTATGTTAGTTCCTTTCTCCACCTCTCTCTCCTAAACCTATCACTCCACCTATTTGTTTCTTCATCCCTCTCTTTTGTCCATATTTATACATCTCTCTCTAGACCTATATCTCCAACTATCAATGAATACCTCATTAAATCTCTCAAGCTCTACAAGGTGCTTATATTTCTACCTCTTAATAATTTCCTCCTCTATGTCACTCTTTCTTCCCTAAGATCTAGACTAGTCTCTCTGCATTTCCTTCTCATTTCTAGCAACAAAATTAAGAGGGGACAAGGAGAGGCATAGGGAAGTATCAAAAAAGGAGAGGGGGAGAGAGGTGAGAAGGAGAGATTAATTTGGGGGAAGAGAGAGTGTGTGAGAGAGAGCTATAGGTAATTAGGTGGAAGGCAAAGAGAGAGGGGGAGGGGGTGATTGGGTGAAGAGAGAATGAGAGGGAGATTTTGAGATTATTAGGGGGTAGGAGGAGAGGGAGAGAGGGGAAAGTATCAACAAACAGAGAAGAGAGATGGGGACAAAGGTGAAGAGAGACATAGAGAGTAATTAGGGGGTGGGTAGAGGGGGAGAGGGAAGTATCTATAAACCCATAGGAGGAGAAAGGTGATCGAGGGTAACTGAGGAAAAGAAATAATGTGAGAGAGAATATGATGTCCTAAAGGGTCATATGGTGTCTCATGAACCTTTAGGACACCATATGACACTTTAGGACACCATATGATGTTGTTATAAGTCTTATGGTGTTCTAAGGGGTCATATGGTGTTTTATGAGCCTTTAGGACACCATATGGTGTCATTAGGGGTCTATGGTGTGTTAAGGGGTCATATGGTATCCTATGACCCCTTAGGACACCATATGACCCCTTAGGTATTTTTAGGGGTCATATTGTGTCTGAACAGGTCATATGGTGTTGTTGGGGGTTGTATGGTGTGCTAAGGGGTCATATTGTGTCCTAAGGGGTCACAAGACATCGTATGACCCCTTAGACACCATATGATCCATTAGGTTTTGTTAGGGCTCATACTATGTCCTAAGAGGTCATATGGTGTCCCATGACCCTTTAGGACACCATATGACCCCTTAGTACATCATATGGTGTCATTATGGGTCTTATTGTGTCCTAAGGGGTCATATGGTGTTCTATAACCCCTTAGGACACCATATGACCCCTTAGGACATTATATGACCCCTTAGGATACCATACGATACCTTGGGACACCATATGATGTTGCAAGGAGTCGTATGGTGTCCTAAGGGGTCATATGGTGTCCTATGAACCCTTAGGACACTATATGACCCATCAGGTGTCATCAGAGGTCTTATTGTGTCCTAATGGGTCATATAGTGTCGTATGACCCCTTAGGACACCATATGCTTGGGAGACTATATGGTGTTATGGGTTGTATGGTGTTCTATGACACCTTAGGACACCATATGACCCCTTAGGATACCATTTGGTGTTTTTATGTGTCATATGGTGTCATATGACCCCTTAGGTGTTATTAGGGTTTATTTTATGTCCTAAGGGGTCGTATTGTGTCCTAAGGGCTCATACGGTGTCCTATGACCCCTTAGGACACTATATGACGTCATTAGGGGTCATATTATGTCCTAAGGGGTCATATTGTGTCTTATGATCCTTTAGGACACCACATGGTGTTATTATGGGTCATATGGTGTTCTAAGGGGTCATATGGTGTTCTATGAACCCTTATGACACCATTTTTATGTTGTTATGGGTCGTATGGTCTCCTAAGGGGTCATATGGTGTCCTATGACCCCTTAGGACACCATATGGTTTCATTATGCATCGCATGGTTTTGTAAGGGGTCATATGGTGTTCTATGACCCCTTCGGACACCATATGGTGTCATTAAGGGTCATATGGTGTGCTAATGGGTCATATGGTGTCCTATGATCCTTTATAACACCATATGACCCCTTAGGTATCGTTAGGCACCATTTTGTGTCGTTAGGGGTCATATGATGTCCTATGACCCATTAGGATACAATATGACCCCCTAGGTGTTGTTAGGGGTCATATTGTGTCCTAACAGGTCATATAGTGTCCTATGACCCCTTAGGACACCATATGGTGTCATTTGGGATTATATGGTGTGCTAAGGGGTCATATTGTGTCCTAAAGATTCCTAGGACATCATATAACCTCTCAGGACACCATATGGCCCCGTAGATATCGTTAGGGGTCATATTGTGTCCTAAGGGGTCATATGGTGTCTCATGACACCATATGACCCCTTAGGACACCATATCATGTCGTTATGGGTCTTCTTGTGTTCTAAGGGGTCATATGGTGTTCTAAGGGGTCACATGGTTTTATATGACCCCTTAGGATACCATATGACACCTTAGGACACCATATGGTGTCGTAAAGGGTCGTATGGTGTTCTAAGGGGTCATATGGTGTTCTATGGGGTCATATGGTTTTGTATGACCCCTTAGGACACTATATAACACCGTTAGGGGTCATATTATGTCCTAAGGGGTCATATTGTGTCTTATGACCCCTTAGGACACTACATGGTGCCATTATGGGTCATATGGTGTTCTAAGGGGTCATATGGTGTTTTATGACCCTCTAGGACATCATATTATGTTTTTATGGGTTGTATGGTCTCCTAAGGGGTCATATAGTGTCTTATGACCCCTTAGGACACCATATGACCCCTTAGGACACCATATGGTGTCATTATGTGTCGTATGGTATCCTAAGGGGTCATATGGTGTTATATGACCCCTTAGGACACAATATGATCCCTTAAGACACCATATGGTGTCGTTAGGGGTCGTATGGAGTGCTAAGGGTTCATATGGTGTTCTATGACCCCTTAGCACACAATATGACCCCTTAGTACACCATACAGTGTCCTTAGGGGTCATATGGTGTCCTATGACCCCTTAGGTGTTGTTAGGGGTCATATTATGTCCTAACGGGTTATATGGTGTCCTACAACCCCTTAGGACACCATATGGTGTTGTTAGGGGTTTTATGGTGTGCTAAGGGGTCATATTGTGTTCTAAAGGTTCCTAGGACATCATCTAACCCCTTAGGACACCATATGACCTCTTAGGTATCGTTAGGGGTCATATTGTGTCCTAAGGAGTCATATGGTGTCTCATGACACCATATGACCCCTTAGGACACCATATCATGTGGTTAAGGGTCTTCTTGTGTTCTAAGGGGTTGTATGGTGTTATATGGCCCATTAGGATACCATATGACCCCTTAGGAGACCATATGGTGTCGTAAAGGATGGTATGGTGTTTCAAGGGGTCGTATGGTGTCCTAAGGGATCATATGGTGTCCTATGACCCCTTAGAACACTATATGACATTGTTAGGGATCATATTATGTCCTAAGGGGTAATATTGTGTCTTATGACCCCTTAAGACACCACATGGTGTCGTTATGGGCCGTATGGTGATCTAAGCAGTCATATGGTGTTCTATTACCCTCTAAGACACCATATTATGTTGTTATGGGTTGTATAGTCCTCTAAGGGGTCATATGGTGTCCAATGACCCCTTAGGACACCATATAATTATCATTATGCATCGTATGGTGTCCTAAGGGGTCATATGGTGTTCTATGACCCCTTAGGACACCATACGATGCATAATGATAATTATATGGTGTCCTAAGGGATCATTGGACACCATATGACCCCTTAGAGTACTATACAACCCATAACAACATAATATGGTGTCTTAGAGGGTAATAGAACACCATATGACTGCCCCTTAAAACACCATATGACTCCTTCGGACACCATATGTTGTCATTAGGGGTCATATGGTGTGCTAAGGGGTCAAATGGTGTCTATGATCCCTTAGAACATCATATAACCCCTTAGGTATCATTAGGTGTCATTTTGTGTTGTTAGGGGTCATATGGTGTCCTATGACCCCTTAGGATACAATATGACCCCTTAAGACACCATATAGTTTCGCTAGGGGTCATATGGTGTCCTATGACCCCTTACGACACAATATGACCCCTTAAGTGTTTTTAGGGTTCATATTGTGTCCTAACAGGTCATATGGTGTCCTACAACCCCTTAGGACACCATATGGTGTCGTTAGGGGTTGTATGGTGTGCTAAGGGGTCATATTGTGTCCTAAAGGTTCCTAAGACATCATATAACCCTTTAGGACACCATATGACCCCTTAGGTATCGTTAGGGGTCATATTGTGTCCTAAGGGGTCATATGGTGTCTCCTGACCAAATATGACCCCTTAGGACACCATATCATGTTGTTATGGGTCTTCTTGTGTTATAAGGGTTCATATGGTGTTATATGACCCCTTAGGATATGATATGACCCCTTAGGTGTTGTTAGGGGTCATATTGTGTCCTAGCAGGTTATATGGTGCCCGACAACCCCTTAAGACACCATATGGTGTCATTAGGGATTGTATGGTGTGCTAAAGGGTCATATTATGTCCTAAAGGTTCCTAAGACATCATATAACCCCTTAGGACACCATATGACCCCTTAGGTATCATTAGGGGTCATATTGTTTCCTAAGGGGTCATATGGTGTCTCATGACACCATATGACCCCTTATGACAACGTATCATGTCGTTGTGGGTCTTCTTATGTTCTAAGGGGTCATATGGTGTTATATGACCCCTTAGGAAACCATATAGTGTCGTAAAGGGTGGTATGATGTCGTATGGTGTCCTAAGAGGTTATATGGTGTCCTATGACCCATTGGGACACTATATGACATCATTAGGGGTCATATTATGTCTTAAGGGGTAATATTGTGTCTTATGACCCCTTAAGACACTAGATGGTGTCGTTATGGGTCGTATGGTATTCTAAGGAGTTATATGGTGTTCTATGACCCTCTAGGACACCATATTATGTTGTTATGGATCATATGGTGTCCTATGACCCCTTAGGACACAATATAGTATCAATATGCATCGTATGGTGTCCTAAGGGGTCATATAGTGTTCTATGACCCCTAAGGACACCATATGGTGTCATTAGGGGTTGTATGGTGTGCTAAGGGGTCATATGGTGTCCTATGACTCCTTATAACACCATATGACCCCTTGGGTATTGTTAGGTGTCATTTTTTGTCATTACAGGTCATATGGTCTCCTATGAACCCTTAGGACACAATATGACCCCTTAAAACACCATATAGTGTCGTTAGGGGTCATATGGTGTACTATGACCCCTTAGGACACACTGTGACCCCTTAGGTGTTTTTAGGGGTCATATTGTGTCCTAACAGGTCATATTGTGTCCTACGACCCCTTAGGACACCATATGGTGTCATTAAGGGTTGTATGGTGTGCTAAGGGGTCATATTATGTCCTAAAGGTTCCTAGGACATCATATAACCCCTTAGGACACTATATGACCCCTTAGGTATTGTTAGGGGTCATATTGTGTCCTAAGGGGTCATATGGTGTCTCCTGACACCATATGACCCCTAAGGACACCATATCGTGTTGTTATGGGTCTTCTTGTGTTATAAGGGGTCATGTGGTATTATATGACCCCTTAGGACACCATATGGTGTCGTAAGGGTTTGTATGGTGTTATAAGGGGTCATATGGTGTCCTATGACCCCTTATGACACTATATGACCCCTTAGGTATCATCATGGGTCATATTGTGTCCTAATTGGTCATATGACATTGTTTGACCCCTTAAGACACCATATGACCCCTTGGGACACTATATGGTTCTATGGGTCATATGGTGTCCTAAGGGGTCATATGGTGTCCTATGACCCCTTAGGACACCATATGACCCTTTAGGATGCCACACTGTGCCATTAGGGGTTGTATGGTGTCCTAAGGGGTCATTTGGTGTCTTATGACCCCTTAAGACACCATATGGTGTCATTAGGGATCTTATTGTGTCTTAAGGGGTCATATGGTGTTTTATGACCCCTTATGACACCATATGACCCCTTAGGAGACCATATGGTGTCGTTAGGGGTCATATTGTGTCCTAAGGGGTCATATTATGTTATATGACCCCTTAGGACACAATATAACCCCTTAGGAGACCATATATACTAATTTTCAAATAAGGAAAGATATAAGGGTGAAGAGAGATGAAGAACTAAAGAGAGGGAAAAGAACTAAAGGACAAGGACATAAATAGAGATATATATATTAAAGAGTATGAAGTGAGAGGGAGAAAAACTAAAGGAAAAGGATGGATAGAAAGAGGTAGACATATCTAGATATTGAAAAGGAGAGAGGAAGATAGAGATAAAAAATGAAGATAAAGGGAGAGGGAGGTGAATAGATATAGAGAAAGAGAGAGGTAAAGAACAAGATAAATATATGAAGAGATGGAGAAAAATGGATAGAGAGGGTAAAGAGAGAGATAAAAAAAGGAAGAGATAGAGAGATGTAAAGGAAGAGAAATATTGATAGATAGAGATATATAGATAGTGAAAGAGAGTGAGAAAGCGAGATAGAGATGATAGATAGGGATAGATAGAGAGGGAGAGAGAAAAAGAGGACGATATAGATATATATAAAGGAACTATAGAGAAGGATATGGGGAGAGAGCAAAAGATATATAAAGATAGAGTAAATAAAGAGATAAAAGTAGAGAAAGGGAAAGATACTTCAAGTGGGTAATAGAGGAAGAGACAAAGAAGTAGATTAATCATGTATAGAGGAATATATATAAAGATAGAGGAACATATAAAAAGAGAGATTGATAGGGAAAGTGATGGATATGTGAATATGGAGATAGAGATATATATGGATAGAATGTGATAGAGAGAGTAAGACAAATGGAGGGAGAGATGGAGTGAATAAGTGAGATATAAATATACATGAAGATAGATCTATAGGGATATAGAGAGAGAGGGGACAAGATAGGGAGAGAAAGGAGGTGATAGAGACAAGTAATATATAAGTATAGGTAGGATAAGGAAATGGAGGGAGATAAATAGAGAGAAGAGTGATTATTAGAGAGAAATATAGAAATAAGGAGTGACAATGATGGAGTGGGAGAGGGAGAGATATGAATAGAACGATGGAGATATATGCAGAGATGCACGTAACTTGGGAATTTATTTATCTACATGGAATGATAAAATAAGTGACATAAGTAGAGAAGAAATAGATATATAAAATATATTATATAAGTATAGATAGACAAGTGATAGATAAAGGAGGTGATAGGGAAAAAAAATGAGACTTTGTATGCAAAATTTGTGCGTATTTAAAGTTTTAAAATTCAAGGACTAACTTCAAATGATTATAATTAATTTTTGGTCTATAATATCATAAAAATATCTCATCAATTTGATAGGTCTATGAATTACCTTTCCAGCACCTATAAAAAATCAAAATTTCGATAAGAAATGCAAAAGTTATGCCCATTTTACTAAACTATATTTTTTATGTTGAGAAAATCGGATATCCAATTTGAAAAGTATGATATCACAATAGTGACATCACTATGGTGACATCACAATAGTGACATCACAAATTAGATATCCGATAATATCAGATATATCTGATATTATCAGATATCCGATTTGGTTTGGTATTACCAAACCAAATTCAAATTTCGCCCAACCCAAACAAAAAGTCAAAGTGGATTTTGGCGTGTTTGGGGAGGTTGAAAACGCATTTTTTTTTCCATTGCCACTTTTTGGGCCCCCATGATCTTGCACATACCCATAGTTAAAATGAATGAAATGATCTTTACACTAGTACATTCGGAGCTGATTTTCGATGATCATTTGTTGGATTTGCGATGAATTTTCGTCGGAGTGCCGACAAAATCAACCGTCGAAAACTCGGTGTCGGATTGGTCAATGATGCCATACCTGTGGAAATATGACAACCTAATGGACTCTGCCGATGCTGTATGTCCACTAATTACATCGTCGGTTGAAAGCTTGGTAGTCATCGTAATTCTGATGATGATAATTTTTATCAACAAAAAATTATTATTATCGATGTTTATCAGGCCTTGTAAGTGTCATGCAAATCTTTGTTGATCCAATGGCCTGCGTTGATTCATAGCCGGGAGATGCTCATGGTTTACCTATTGTGAAGTAGTGAAAAGATGGTAGGCCCAGGCGAGGTGGTCAATAGAAGGAATAAAAGCAGTGTAAGTCCCTGAGATCTAACGGCCTGTGTTATTTTGTGGGATGAAGATGATCGCGAGTTACCTATTGTGAAATGGCGAAAAGGAAAGTGGTCCACACGGTAGTAAAGCTAAAGTTAAAGACCGATCATTTCTCTTTTGATCAAACCGATCACGTGGTTTTGTGGGATGAAGATGATCGAGTTTTACCCTCCGCAAAATAGCGAAAAGTGGTAGGTCCCAGAAGCAGGCAGGTTTTCCAAAGAGTAAAGAGTGGTTAGTTCAGAGAATGATCAACGACTTGTGTTGATTCGCGGCCAAAAGGTGCTTGAGATTTAGCCTTAGAGAAGTAGTGAAATGACATGGTAGTCCAGTTAGCAGTCTAGGTGGTTTAGGTGGCAAATCAGAAAGTCACACGTGGCCTCAAGGTTAAGTAAATCAAAGAATAAACTTAGCAACTAGGTGGTGGGCCCAACAGACAGATTGAATCATACCGCCAACAAAGAGGTGACCTATCAAGCATAGGTGACAGTTTAGAAGTGGATCCCACAGAAGTTTTTCAGCAAGTAAGAAGTTGCCACATCGGTTTCTTAGGAGATCAAATGCCAGGGTGGATATCGCTAAATTAGAGGGCCCACATCTACCAGATTAAAGTTGTTAAAGAGTGGGTATCTCGAGGAGGATCCAACGGTGGGTGCATTTTCGCAGCTCGAAGGAACAAGACAATTACCATTCATAAAACAATGAAGACTGTTAGCCTTAACTTCTTGGTGCATGGTTAGTGAGGTAAACTGTTAGGTCAGGACATGATAAAGACCGATCAAGTTCTATCTGATCAGACGGCTAGCACAGTTTTGCTGGGTTAAAGTGCACGATGGTTATCGTTCACGAAATAGCGAAAGGAATTTTAGCCCATTGCTGGATGAGGAAAAGTCAAAAGGTAAAAGTAGTGCAAGTTCTATCTGATTAGATGGTTGGCATGACTTTGCTAGATGAACATGCAAGGGTTTTATGCTCTGCGAAATAGCAAAAGAGTGATAAGAAAAAATACTCAGGATAGTTTTGACCCATTGGAGCCAAATTTTTGAATTCTTTCATGAATTCAATTTTGAAGGGATGGTCGAAGCATGCGGTGTTAATGTCGCAGTTAAGAAGCCCAATTGCCGTATATACTCTTGCATCAATTGAATGAAGGTATCATTTCAAAGAAGTTGTTGCAAAGAAAGTTGGTGCAGAGCAGAATTCTTCAAGCCAAAATCAGGTTTTCTTGTTCTTCGCTTACCCATTGCTTGAAAATTGTTGAATTGTGGTTTTGTTCTATTAAAGAATTGCTTTGATTGATAATTGGCATAGTTGCATACTTTCAAAATGGCACCCAGACGGGAACTGATAGGAAAGGTGAACTATTAGGACAGAAACATCTATGATGACTTTCTAGAGCAGTTAACCATGTCAACTAATGTCAGGGCTAGGGCCAAAGAGTTAGTACCAAAAAACCCTCGTTTGAAAATTGGGGATGGCCTGTATGACAAAGGAAATTGGTTAAGGGACCCCGAAATAGGGATATCAGGTCTAAGTCTTTTTAAAGTTGGTTTTGGTCAAAGACATTCCCCCGCCCCTTTGAATAGCATTTGGGAACTAGATGTGGGGAAGCTTGTGGTCCCTGGTGTGTTCATGGATGTAGATTTGTTGTCCTTGATCGTACAGAATTATGACCCTGCTGCCAGATGTATCAAAAATATAAAGGGATCAACCCTAGTTGAAATCAAAGATGATGAGTTTAGAAATGTTTTCAAGGTTAGTGAAGCTTCAAATTATCTTGAGCCTATTGATTTTGAAGCATTAGCTCAAGTCTACAATGCACAAAGAGATCATCTTAGGAGTGGCTCATTGAGATGATTCTTTGTTAAAATAGGAGGGTTAACAATTGTAGGCCCCAGTACAATGGAACCATTTTCCCTGAATTTGTTTACTTTAAGAGCTAGGGGTATGTATTGGACACTATGTCAGATCTTTGGAGAAGATGCTGAGAAACATATGCCAACCCATTATATGCTGATGATTACCCAAATTCTAAACCCTTCCCTGGCAATAACATTTGATTTTGCCCCATACCTCATTGATGCTACTCATGCAGGGCTTGTAGGGATTAAAAATGGTAAGGTGGATAGGCCATTTGGATGGTACTCCCTATTAATGCACATGTTTTGTTCAAAGGTGCTGATTATTTTGCAAAAGATATGGATTTGGTCAAGGTTAAAGATAAAGAGGAGATGCCTGTGCAACTTTGGAGCATTGTTCTATCTTGGGATAGAGAGGATGCTAGTTTTTTGAAGTTTGATAGATTATTTGCATCTAAGATTAGAGTTCGTTTATGTGTAGAAAACCCTAGGATTCCTAAGGCTCTTTTGGAATTCCTTAGGCCCAAAGAGTTTGCAGAAGATATCAAGATTGTTCACAACTGGGGAGACATGTATTTGTACCCTGTTTCTACTATTTTCAGAGTATATGGCTTTAAAGGAACCCCCTATCTACTGCCCTATCAGGTCCTATTGAAGATAGGGATTGTAGAAGTGTTGAGACAGATAGGAGGAGTACAAGAGGCCGAGCTGACCAATAGGGGTAAAGGGACCATTTTCCCAACTATTACCATGGCCCATCATTTTGTAATTAACAAAGGTGGCTGGAAATACTTTGAAGAATTCTTTAAGCCATATATGTTGTCAACTGCAGTTTCAAGGTGTGTAGATCCTGAGGATATCTTCAATGGCATGTTCAGAAAAAGGGCAGTATGTAAAAGTAGGCCTCACCAATTTCAATTTCTTGAAGATTTAATTAGAAATGAATTCAGCTTAGATGAGCAGGAATTAAGAAAGGAGAAGTGGGTTGCATACAAAAGAGGACTTGATTTTATTCATCAGTTTGATTCTAGCTATGACCCTCTTTCTAGTTTTACCCCTTTTGAAGAGAAGGTTAAATTCTTAATTCTTTATTTGGAAGACCTAATGAAACCCTGAAAGAAAAAGGGAGGCTATAATGTAAAATGATCCTGATAGGGCTAAATTGGTCTTAGCTAAGACTACCTTTGCTAAGGCTATCCCACCTGGTAATTATATGATGCATAAAAAATCTAAATATACTCTAATGATGCCAATGACAAGTGAGCCTTCCACTTCAAGAGGAAAAAGGGCCATTGAAGATGTCATTGATATTCAAGATTCCCCTAAAAGGCAAAGAGTAGGGAAGGAAGTTGAAATTGATGAGCCTCAATAATCTCCATCTCAATCCCCTATTCACATAGGAGATGAGCAAGCAGTGGCCGAACAATTGCTATAGTTAAGGAGTCTCGGTGAAATTGCATACACCTATGATGAGACCCAAGAGGAAATGCCAGAAGAGCCACCTAGTGCTGAAATGAATATAACTGATGGTGAGCTAAAGGGAAAGGAATTAGAGCTCACTGTCAAACAAGCTAGTGAAGAGTTTCTAGCTGACAACAATTTTGTCACAATAGGGGCTTTCATGCAATTTGTATGGAAACAAAACATTGAACAATTCAAGGCTAGATGTGAAAAGAGAATGAGTGAGCAGCCTCACAAAGATACAAATTTAGTGGAAAAAGAGGTTAAACAAGAAATGATGGCTGAATTCAAAGCTATCACTCTTGGAGCTGGAAGAGAGATGGTGTCAAAGTCTAGTGTTCTAATCCTCTCTGAATGGGATATAGTAGATGCATTGGTTCTCGAAGCAGTTAGAATAGAAACCAAGCCAATGAAGGGAGTGACATTTAGCAAAGATAATGCTTCTCTCGTCATGTGGTCCCTCAAGAGGGATGAAAGTAGAAGAAGGAAAGATACCTCAGGATCTAATCTTCTAGGAGGTATGATAGTAAAACGAGTCTAGGATATAGGGGTGGTAGAAGCTGCCAGTATAGTCTTAGAAACTGCAAAGTTTAATGTGGCAGTAGCAGAGAAAGAAGCAAAGGAAAAAGCTGTTCTCCAAGTCAAGTTGGAGACAATTTTAAAGGCTTATAATGAAGCCAAAAAGGAGGTAGCCAATACGGATACTATTATTGCTAGACTTCAGAGTCAGTTGGTAGGACAACACCAAGGAGGTGAGTCCTCTACCCTGGTGATCTCTTCTTCTCTAGAAAGACCTCCACCTACCAGTCCTATTATAGAATTCCCCCCTTCTCCTATGCCTTCTGGTTTTCAACCAGGTGAGACTTTTCAACATGAGTTGGAAAAAATGAAACAAGCTCAAGCCTTGTTTGCAAGTAAGTATGAAGAGAAGGTAAAGGCCACCATTTTGAGTTTTGCTGATATAGTAGAGGCCCCCACTATGCACACTAATATGAAGAGAATTTTAGACACTCTATATGAGTTAAATGAGGACAAGGCTATTTTAGAGCCTATTTTGAATAAGTGGGTGCCAAGAGAAGTGGATTTAGAACTTATGTGTGCATCCTATGATGAAGCAGGATCTGATGTTACTATCAAATCCACATGTGAGTTGGCAAAAGGTTTGACCAAGTTAGCAAAAGGAAGAGCCAATGTATAGAGGAAAGCTAACTTGTACAGGAAAGAATATACTAAGCATAAATTTGAATTATTTCTTGGGGGTTTTGTCAGCCAAAATCAATTGAAGGAAAAACAGGTATGGCTTGATGAGCTGGGAGCTAATTTGTCTTTGAGGGTAAATGAAATTGTTAACAAAGATGACACCTCTTTATTTGTTAAAACAATTGAGGAGATAGAAAAGATAAAATCACATTACGGTTTTTTGGAATCAGAGGTGAGGAAAATAAGAAACTCTTGGAAAAGGTTACTTAAGTTAGTGAAAAATATTGTTGGCTACTCATGGCCTACTGATAATGTGTCCCAAGAGTGGACCAAAAGGTATGTGGTGCAAGAGGAAGATGCTCCAGAATAATTGGAAGATGCTCTGGGACAGTTAGAAGATGTTGCAGAAGAGTTACCAACCGAAAAGGCTGTTGAGATAGAAAAAGACTTGTAACTGCTTCTTGAAAGAAGCTATGGTTGTAACTAATTTTCCTTAGGGATGTCCAAAGCTTGCATGCATCCATAATGTTATAAATGGATACCAGGACAAAGGAAAAATGATCACAAGAATTTGTAAAGAAACTTTGCAGAAATTTATTTGCGTTTTTTCTAGTGTTTCACAAAAAACTATCTAAGTTTTGTAAGATTTTCCAGATTGAATATAAATATACAGACCATTAACTTTGAGCCTAAAATTTGTGTTGTCTTCTGGTATGCTTTTAAATATTTTACTGGTTTCATTTGGGTAATTTAGGGTTATTTCAATTGAACAAGGATTGTAATGCAATCTTTATAGATATGTTTCTTAGCTTTCTTCTTCAGGAGGGGAATTGAATATAAAGACTTTGTAGCCCAAACAATGAAGAAAGGCACTGGTCATCTATAGAATACAATTCATTAATTCACATTTCATTTAAAGCAATAGGAGTAGCTGAGTAGGAAATATAGAGTAGACTATAAATAGTGTATATACATAAATTTCAAGCACAAAAATCGAATAATTTCTACAACAACAATCTTGAACTCATCTGCTATATCTCCATCTTGGCAATTTATGCCATTATGAGATGCATTAGGTTAGTCTCAGTCACTAGAACACAATTTGCAACATGCATTAGGAGTTGTCCTCCTTACAAATAGTGCAACATTAAAAAGGTATTATCAAAGCTACAACCACAATTCAAAGAGGAAGCTTACAAAGATAGGACAAAGCTAGGTACAGTCATAAGTCAAGGCAAATTCATAGTTGAAACTTAGTCCAAAATAGTGAAGAAGTGCAACAAATGACATGAGAAGTCTAAAGAAGTATTATAGAAATCACGAGTCAAGGATTAATGAAGAGATTTTTTGCATCCATGATACAATCCTTAAAAGCATCCATGATACAATCTCAAACATACTTTTTACCATTCTCTTGGTGATTTTGCCCAATTGTGTATGTCTTGCTTATGTATGAAAATGACATTTTGTAGCTTTCCACTAACCATGTATTTGAGATGTCTTTGATTTAGATATGGCATGAGCTTAGTCGTAGAGTGAGACTAGGGAGTTGGACCATCTCAACCATGGTGTGCCTGCATATGTATATAGTTTTGTGTATTCATTAAAGATTATCATTTAATTTTAATCAACTAAAGAGCAATATTCATGACTTACAAGTAATAAAAAAACTTACAAGGATGAGGCATACTCATTACTTACAAGTAATAAAAAAACTAACAAGGATGAGGCATATTCATAACTTTTGCAGTCCTACCTTGGATATCAACACTAGAAGCAACTCATATTGTTCATGTACAGACAAGACATTATGGGAGTTCATTATACCCAGCAACTTGTGGTGTTGTTGTTCGTGTTGGTTCCACTTGCACCCTGCAATTAAGATTCAATATACATTATTCAATAAGATTAACTGTGCAACATAATGAAATATTGAAAAGTGTGTTACCTTGTTGAGCTTTGCTTGGTTTTGAGAATAGTTTAATATTCTCTACTTAACAGGGCCAACCACATGAAGGTGGAAGCTCATTTGGCCCCTCCCCCCCCCCTAACATCACTCTAAATTCCCCGTTAACATCTTATAACATTCATTCATTAATTCTTTCTACCATTAATAAAATATAGCATTCATTCATTAATATCACATAATGTTCATTAACATATAACATTGATTAACATTAATTAACATGCAACATTCATCAATATTAATTAACACATATCATCCATAACCATTAATTAGCACATAATTACATTCACTAACACATAAAAATCAGTCATTATCAAATTAGTTAGAATACAATCATTTCTTTCTTTGTTTTTTCTTTGAAGCTATGAAAAGACTAAGTGGAACATCAGTTTCTTCATCATTTCCCCCCTCTGCAGATGTTCCGCCAACTGCTCGTGATCTCAATGTATGCCTAGTCCTATACTGAGGATGAGGACACTAAAGCGAAGGGGGGTCCTCTACAATAACAAAGAAATGGGTTAAATTCAAAAAAAATTTATTATTGTTACAAGTATTTCATTAATTTAGAGAACATAATTGTTGTGCTCTTTACCTGATGGGGCCACATCATTTGGTGTAGCCTCAACCTCAACATGCTGAACACCCTCTAGATCATCTGGAGTTGAAATACTAAAGGTTACATTAATGTTGAACACCAATTGCAATTATATTTGTTTAAAGCAATAACAATGGTCCTATTTACCTGAGTGGGGAACATCACGTTATTGAGGTTGTGTACCCAGATCATGCTCCACTTGCTCACCATCGACTACATGCTCTAAAATATTAACAAAAAAGGTTACATTAATTACTACTCTAATTACAAATTAAGATATATATACTTGTATTAATAGCTAAATAAATAAATTTGAATAGCAAATGAATACCTCCACTACTGGGATGCACATCCAGACCTTCATGTGTAGGTGGTGTTTCACAATTTGTAGGCTGCATTCCAATGACATGCACATTGTTATCATTGCGTGCTTATTTAAAACAAATATAGTCACTTTATGTTGGAACTCAACATCAATTAGATTATTGGTAAAGTATTCAATTTGAAACAACTTCCATTTACCATATTTACCTGTGTGACGGATGCACTCGAATGTTGTGTATGCCCACTCAATTCTTGTAGCCGATCAGCCACGACTGAATAGCCTTGCTGGTAGGAAATTCTCTTGTCATCTTCTTTGGGCGCTCTATTGAATTTAGAGCCCTGCATTTTTGCTTGGTACCGTGAATTTTTCTTGCATTGTTTGATAAAAAAAAACATTTGCAATTTATTAATATTTTGATGCAATATTTTGTTTACATGAGATACTTACAATTCATGCAACAAGTTTTATGTAACCACCAGAGCCGAATTTGTGTTGCTCGTGCTTTTCTTGCCTTGCCTTGGTTGCCTTTGATGTGTCACTCAGTCTATAAAAAGTTTGAAATATGTTAGATTAGATACATATAAAGAGTAATTAATTAGTACATAATTACATTCTTAATAGTATCACATACCTTCTTCTAGCGTCTAGTGGTGTATTTCCTTTTTTCCTTTCAATTCTCTCCTTGGCATCCAAAATCATGTCCTTCCACTCCCTCTCTGGAATCATGGGGGGATGCTCGTACTTTAGGTTCCTCTCCAAATGGGTCCTGTATTGGTCCCTTGCATACTTTAGATATGTGCCATCTTTTTCAAGGAGCTTGGTTTTGTCAAAGGTGTCATTTCCAAACCACTCAAACATTTGGTTTGTCAATTCATCTTTTAACCTTTTTTCTTGATCATTCCACCTTTTAAAGCAAAAACAAACCTATTAGATTTAGAAATGAACTGAATCTACATTTATTACACTTCAAGAAATTGATCAAAGGAAAACTATTCTAGCAATGATATGAAATGAAAAGTGGATAAGGGTTAGTTCACATATGATGTACCACCTTTTATGTATGGTGGGCCCAAATATTTGCAATGCAATGTCACTAAGATGTTTATAGAAAATATCATTGCTTGCAAAAATTCATGGGATCATTAGTCCAAAATGAGTGATCATAAAGTAAATTACAATTAGAGTATATATAATAATAATAATTTTAAATTACCTAGAACCTTTTGTATCTTTAAGGGAAGCATTTCTTCGTCGCTCACCACCAATGTGGCCTACAACGTTCCCATACTAGCAATACAAGAAGATCCAGGAAATGATGGTATGTTATCAGTAGTAGTCACCTCTAGCACATCCTTATGTGCATCTCCTCCTGCAAAAAATGAATCCACTATGAAATGGCATTAGAATTCAACGAAGAATGCTTGAAGGGAAATAAACACATGACAAAAGATAGAGCAAAAGAGGGATCTACCAATAGTGGGCGGGCAAATACAACGTGCACTAGAGGATGTCTGCATGCTACGTGTTGCCGACATTGCAGTCAACAATACAGGTGAGGGTGACCTCTGATGAGGCGGTGGCAACATTTGCACAGTAACATTGACAACACCTAAAGAATAATAAATTAAATATATCAAACATTAAATATATGAAAAGTGAAAGAATTGTAAAAAAGGATGAACCTTTAATTTGAAAATTGACAGTATCAAGTATGATGTGTTTTGGGTACTTAGAGTGATAAGCCAAGCAAGTGACAATACAAGAAAATCGTCATCACCTGAAGATCCCGCAACACCCTGATCGTGGGAACGAATTTCATGAGGGCGGATAAATTGCTGTAAAAATAATACGTACATATTTTAGTTAATGACATAAAAGAGAATAAAATATAAACCATTATTGAACTTTTGTTATAATTAAAGCTTTCATTACTGCTTACTTGCAAGTTTTTTGCTGTCTTAAACAATAATTCCACCCTTTGCCATATCTCATTAGTGGTAGGATGCACGGCTGCTAAAAAATTTCATAAGGTCTGTGGGATCTTTAGGGTCATCATTGCTTAACCCTAATGATTCCACATCCATAGAAAGGTGCTCAGGTACTGCAACTCCCTTTCCCTTTCCCCGAACATCTGTCTGTGTCAAGAATATCATTAACAATTACAAAATTAGTATAAATCACTAAAAAAAAGAACATAATAATGTAACAGTTTGCTTCTATCTAATTTGTACAATTACAATGAGGTTTACCTGCTCGGTAGAAGTGTCACAAGCTACATCCCTATCTGCGATATGTGATGGATCCATGTCGGCCTGTGACAAAGAAAAAGTATTAAAAATGTTAGCGAAATTACATAGTACACAACATGAACTTTATAGACAAAAAGAGTATTAAATAATAAAAATATGTTGTCATCAAAATCATTGTAAATTTTTTAATTCCTTACCTTTACTTTATGTAGACTATGCAGGATCCTCAACTAAATGGTTGATGATGTCTATAGTCAACGACCCGTTCCCACCAAGGGTGACAACATCACATAAGGACTATACCTGAAATCAACACCATCAATTGAGGATCATAAGCATTACTACATTTGTAAGTTGATAAACAATAAATACATACGTATCATAAGCATCAGAAGCATCACATGATGTGTCATCATATATGTAATTGAGCATCACAATTAGCATCACATATCATGTGTCATCATAAACATATAATCCATCACATATGTATCATAAATCACCATCCATCACATACGTAATAAACAATCGCCAACATCATCATCATCATCATCATCATCATCATCATCATCATCATCATCATCATCATCATCAAAATCATCATCATCATCATCATCATCCTCATCATCATCATCATCATCATCATCATCATCATCATCATCATCATCATCATCATCATCATCATCAATGTCTTCGCCATCATCATCACCATCATCACCATCACCATCACCACCATCACCATCACCATCACCATCACCATCACTGTCACCATCACCGTCATCATCATCATCATCATCATCATCATCATCATCATCATCATCATCATCATCATCATCTTCTTCTTCTTCTTCTTGTTCTTCTTCATCATCATTGAGAAACTATCGATTGTGATCATCATCCACTTCATCTTCTACTTCTTTAGTATCTTCTTCTTCCATCATATTATACTTTATCGGCCTTCCTCTTGGATCATGTCTAACAACAAATGACCAACCCGGTTTATGTGAAACCTTTGAGTAAAATACTTGCTCACATTGGCTTGGAAGAACATAGGGCTCATCCCTAATTGGTTCAAATGACCTTGTATTTAGCATTATAAAACTATTATCATGTTCAATAACAGTTCTATCAGGATCATTTTTATTCAATCGTAGCCTGTACCATTTGACGATGAACAAAACTAATTTGAAGGAATTTAAGTCACACTCAAGTATATCATCCAAAATGCCATAGTATTGATTTTGAGAATGTTGAGGATGAATGTCATTTCTCAATGAAATATTTGTCACCTCAAAGATTGCAGTGATGCCAGAATCACAAGTTTTCTTCATGTCATCCAACTTTTTTATGCGAAATTTATGACCATTGCAGCACATAGTGGTGTGGTGTTTGACCTGCTATATGTCAAACATGTAAAATTTATTGTATTGTGAGTTGATAAACATATTGGTGATTAATAAATTTATACGTACCTGTTTATCTCTTAAACCATATGCTAAATCAATTTCCCTTTGCATAAAATTGGAATCTCCATTACGATGTGCTTCTTTAACCAATGAAGCCACACCTTCCCATATTAATGTGCATCCAGAATGTTGACAACGTTCAATCCATACCATCATCCAATCAAGATTGTTTGTAATATACAAATGTAGTGCACCCCACTCTCGACCAACTGTACAAAAAATAAATAGACGTCTTACAATTGATTTATTTTGAAGATTAAGAATTAATTAAATACAATAACATCTTATAATTACCTCTCACTTTCCTCAATCTGCCTTTCCCCATCAAGTACTCCCCGTCGAATTTGTTAATGGTGTTGGGATCCCAAATGTGATCCACATGGATCTTTGCTGCAAACTTAGGAAGATATTCAGAAATGTACACGATAGTCTGGTATACCATATATCCCTCCACCATAGAACCCTCAGGATGTGCTCTTTATTGAACCAAAGCCTTCAAAAATTTCAAGTGCCTCTCAACCATCCACATTGACCTAGTGTGTACAGGTCCACACAATTCAATCTCCTCAACTTGGTGTATGAGGTAGTGTTCTTGTGCATTGAAAAAAGATAGAGGTAAACACTTTTGTATTTCACACATTAAATGAGGAATTTTTCTCTTCCAATATTTTATATCGTCTTTATGGATTTCTTTACATGACAACCACTTACAAGGTATTCAAGATGCAAAAAAATATATTACATAACAAGTAAAACAAGTTGCAAATATAATATCTATAGAACAAACTAAACAAATATCACTACTTACCTCATGTATTTTCCAAGATCATATATGACTTGCTTGACATTATTGTTGAAGTCATCTGGGAGAGATAGAGGTAGAACGCACTGCAACAATTATAAAATTATCTTTTCATTTTTTTGTAACATAATGAAAAGTACATGTACACGCAGTACTTAAATACATACTAAAAACACAAGAACATGAACTACCTTAATGAAGGCATGTCAATCATGTGTTTTCATCCCTGGCCCAAATTCACTTTTCTTTGATATGAGATTGTTTATGTTCGCAGAAAATCCTATGGGAAATCAAATTTTTCATATGACTTCTTTTATAGAATTGCTTTGTTGGTCCGTTAATAACCAAGGAAGCTCACTTATATTAATCTGGCCTCCATGGCTATTTGATTGAATGACATTTATCATTGCATGATTGGAATCCTGAATGTCACTACATATTTTGACAATTTTTTCTTTGTCACGCTTTCCATCCAATGTTTTCCATACTGTCTCTGTTATATTCTTTCCAATATGAATAATATCAAACAAATGAACAATTTGTAACTACTCATAGTAGGGCAACCTACTAAATTGTTGGGGATAACTTTTTATTCCCTTAGGAAGGTGGTCATTTATGCCTTCACGACCTTCATGATCATCAATCACATCATCAGTAAACAAAAAAAAATAGAAAAGATGTTTTATGACAAACCAATAGATGGAATGGCATTACCTTGATGATTAATTATATTATATTCCAACTTCCACAAGTGAGGTGTCATTCTTCATGGATTTGATGTATTCTCTTCTTTCCCATTGAAAAGATGTTTTTCAGTATTTCGATACTTATGATTTTGTGGAGAAAGTGTCTATACTCATCAAACACCTGCTTTCCTAAACTTTTTGAATGACGAGATTTCATCTTTGGACCACAAAGAGGACATGCAAATTTTCCCTTTGTTTGAAGACCTACAAGATAATGTATAATTGGATTAAATATGATAATTTTTTGAATTATAATGTTCATGCACAACTTAAACACTATAACATACCACAAAAATGTGTTAGCTCTAGGGCATGGAATTGAAATTGTCTTTGTCCTATTGGTCTAGAGACGTCATACATAGTGACACCATTCCATAACTCCAGCAACTCATCGATAAAAGGCTCAATATATACATTCATATCTTTAACTTGGTACTTACCTAAGCGAATGAACAAAAACATTACATAATTATTATGACCATTTTACTGCAATATTTATAATTAAATTTAGATGACTATATTTAAATGATAAAATACCTAGAACAATCATTGCCAACATTTAGTGCTCCCTCTTTATTGACATCCATGGAGGAATGTTATTGTTGATAACAAAAAAAGGCCACACTTAGTAAATAGATCTCATCTCTCCAAATGGATTGACACCGTCCGCTGCCAATGAAAGCCTAAGATTACGAGGTTCTTCTTTAAAGTGTGGCCACTTTTCCTCTATGTTCATAAATGCTGAACCATCCGCAGGCATTCGAATAATGTCATTGCAACTTCTATTGTGTGCATGGTAATCCATAAATTGTGCCAAGCTAGTGCACTTGAATAATCATTGCATACATAGAATAGTGGGAATATAGTGAAGAACCTTGCGAGGAACCCTTTTTGTTATTTGATCTATTTGATATCTACTGATATGACATTCAGGGCAGTTAGTTCAAAATTCATGTTGTTTGTGATATATAATATGATCATTGGGACAAACATCTATTGCTTGATACTCCATTCCAATATCTTTCATAATGGCAGATAATTCTCGGTATGAGCGAGGTAGAATATTTGATGGTGGTAACAAAAACTCACCTATCAATCTACAACAAAAAATAATAATTTGTTATAATAAAGAATATTAATGGTACAACGTGATTCATAGTTTATTATGACATATATGACATACCTTAACATACATGACATTGTTATGTTGGATAAATCATTCATAACCTTCAAGTTCACCAACAACAATACAACTGAGAGAAGAGTTGCCTGAGAGCCTTCATAAAGGGCCTCAGATGCCTTCTCAAGTAGAGGGACATCAAGAACAACATCAAGGTCATCTTCATCATCATGATCAGCTGCGTGAGTACTAAATGAGTCATGGATTAATGTATTTGTACCATCATCTTCAATTGTGTTTTCTGGCTCATGATCATCATCTTCCATGGGATCATTATCTTCAGCTTCGATATTCACACCTCCATGTTCATCCACTTTGAAAACCATATTCTCAGGGTTGTGTTGATCCATACCATGTGCTCCAGGGTGCTCGACCTATATTAAATTGATAAACATAAATCAACCATGATCATGATCTCATCATCATGTGATTTATTATGTATATAAATTATCACCACAATATAATGAAAAAATTACCAATGGATGATAATCATGTCCACCTTCAATGTGACCATGCAGCCTACAATGTTTCTTTGTTGTTTTGATTAGAAGTATTCTAGTCTTTAACCCCTTACAAATTTTGCATGGACAATAACATTTTCCATCACCTTTTATTTTCAAGTTAGACCATAATCTAGCAATTGTCTCCTTATTTTGTTGTTTGTTGATATTGTCTGACATGGTCTTTCTTCACAGGCAAGAAAATATAAATTATCATCATTGAATCGAGCATCTTATTGAATTTATATTTCTAGTTTGCTTATGGTACATCACACAACACGGAAAACAAGAAATACTCAATAAATAACAGGATTCATTGATCTAGTATTATCACAATCTGCACTTGGCCTTCAATATTTTCTCCTCCTAACACTGTTTATCCATTACCTGTCAAGTACAAAACTCTAAAACCCATGGCTATTAAAATACATAAGACAACATTGTAGCATCTTATAATCATCTGTAAATTTGGTATTTACCACAACAACCAATGCAGAAAAACCATTTGTAAATCCAGGGGATACCATTTGGGATTTCATACAAGACCTACAAAATAGACCCCTCCCATGGATGAGATTCTCTAAAAACAATTTTGGAATGATGTTCTTGATGTTAGATGCTTTTACCTTGTTTACTAACCCATTGATACTCTTCTAAAGGGCATCCCATGTCATGCGCTGGTATTCCACACTGCTCTTGTCTTCCACATCTTTCATCATTTGAGCCAGCTTAAATGGGGGAGTGTAAACACCCCCACTTCTTCCAACACCCTTCTCAGCTCCTCTTACAACACCTTCACCATTCCCATTCTGAGATGGAGTAACACAACACCAGAAGTTTTCACTTCCACTGCCTCTTTGTCCCTCTTGTTTCCAAAAGCCCCTTTACCACTTAATTCGTTCTTATTTCTGTACATAAACCCATTAGGAAGCATGAGTTTTTGCATATAAGCTCGCCCAAATATTTTATAGTTATTTTTCATCAAGATTCCCTCAAGAGCTGGCAGATCCTGCTTCCATACTTTAATTCTATTTTCTCAAAGGACAATCCTAAAAATCCATGCATTGCAAACAACTTCTTACACCTTTGTTGGTTGTGGTGGCATCACAGAGAGTTTACATCAATAAATGAAGAACATGCCAATGCTTTTAATGCACCAGTAGAAGTCTATCTCTTATTCAATATCTCTAGTGAAACCCCCATGATCTTTTGTTTTGTTGGAGTAGAATTTGTTATATTCTAGAAAGGGTCTTGTCCTTTGTTGATATGATATTCATCTACCTCAAGAAATAACTATTCTTTTTTCCAACAAGAAGTGGAACTAAATGAAGATCTAGCACCATGAAATGAATCCTCAAAATGATTACTATAGTTAGTTTTGGTAGATAATGATCTGGGTAAAATACTAATGTGGCTTTAGGATACATTATGTACTAGCTTAGCATACTCTAACAACTTTGGTGCGACATGCTACATCCAATTAAGTTTCCATTGGTATCTCTATTGTGTTTATGGATTGGGATTCAATGTACTCTTTTTATACACAGATTTTACTTTCAACTGAGGAGGTTTGTATGTACTTACTTGTCTTTCGATTGTATTCCTATTTCAAGAATTTCTTCTATCAACAAATCATTTGTTGTAAGTTGTACAAGTGGAAGCTTGAACATGCCTTCCATGCTAGCCTTGTTGATACATTCAACACCATCTTGTGCAACAAATCTTTAGAACTCCACTATTTCATTGAAGAGTGAGTAGTGGGGACAATCTAGGACACTTACAGAGGTTTTGCAAGAGAGATAAATAGACCTAAATATTATGGCTTAATAATGATCAATAGGTAAATAGATAAGAAACTCTCAATATCAAAATGACTTTCTCAATTGCCTTTACTAGAAATGGATAGATCTTCTAATAATGGCTTTATGACTATATGTCAACTTTAGACTCAATCCAAAAAGAGCTAGAACTAATATACGATATCTAGATTTATGATCTCTATAATATAACAATCCCATAATTATGTTTCCACGTATCTATACCACAACAAAAACATCATGCTAGTGTTCAACCATAGCAATTGATATCCTAATTATAGAATGTGAAATATGCACATAACTATGAATAAAGATTAAGAAAAACAAAGAAAGATGCTTATTGCAAACATAAATGACTAATGGACAAGAACTGAATTCATTGTAGATAGTTTTGAATATCAAATTCACTTATTTGTGTGCATTTACTAGCTCGTGTACATGTGGCCAACCATTTATCTCTTTCATAAATTAAACACTTATTAATAACATTAAATGGCTGAGTAATTATGTTTTAGTTGAAATTGAAAATAAAATATTTTATTTCAGGACAGCTCACACTATTCCCTATCATATTTTAGACTCTCAGTTTTGGTAGTAGTGGTTTGATGTCTTTGGAGCTGATCATTGCATCTCTTTAGTTATGTTTACTAGTGTACTCCTAGCCTGTGCCAAAATGGGAGCTTTGGAACAGGGTATGGACATCCATCAAAGCATAACGGATAGAGGAATTTTTTTTAGGTGTTGTACTTGCAAATGCCTTGCTTGACATGAATGCAAAATGTGGAAACATGGACAAGGCTCATGAATTGTTTGATACGATGCCACAAAGAGATGTGATCTCATGTGAACAATCAACACATGTGTATACGAGAGGAAGGGATTGCTGCTACAAAATTGAATGCTCACTCCTCAATCACAGTTCTATGGTTTTACAAGATTAAACTAGGACAATTAACCACCACATGTATATTTTTTGTAACATAAAATTAAAAACTAGGGAAATTTGAATCTACCTCCTGGGCGGGATTGCCTTCGACGCGGGTTTGATGTTCTTGGGGGTTGAAGTCGCCACAGATGCCTACGCGGGATTGCAATTCACAAATGAATTCCCCACCTCTTTTTTAATTTTGTAATGGCCGTTGTTGTTGGAATTATGATGAACTCGAGCACTTTTTTGAAAAAAAGAAAATTCTCATTGCTAATGCCTTCTTCGTCGAAACCAAATGGGAAATTTCAGTTGAAATTACGACTAATGTGGACATTTTTCAAAAAAAATCAAATTTGGACACAATATACCTTCTCTATCGGAAACCTCAGTCAAAAATCTAGTCCAAATGTATTAGTGTTATGAAGGTATGAATGAAACTCTAGATGAAAAAACCTAATGCAAGATTAATTTATCTATTGCCAAGTGTGAAAATCATAATGAATGAGATAATTTAAGCTATTATTATCCTAATTAAATGAATGAAAAAAAAAATTAGTTTAAGTGAAAAAAGTAATTAAAGGACCTAATTAATTAAATAATTTAAAGATTAAGTGTCCTAATTACTCCAACACCCCCCTCCTCTTAAGATTAACTTAGGGAATAGCTTTGAAAGAAAGATGAATGTGTGTATGAATGGGTCCAAAGAAAAAGGGCTAATAAGATACCCATTTACAAATCAAAGCAAAGCAATGTAACTCTCATAAATGAAGAAAAGGAGAAAAACCCAGTGGGAGAAAACTCCTATCTAAAAGACAAAAAAAATGAAAAGAGAGTATATTTGAAAAGCATGAAGGACTCAAGATGTCCCCCCCAAGAATTAAATTAGTCACAAAACTACAATCAAGATCCCCCTATAAGAGAGAATAGAAGAGATGATTTGTCCCCCCGTAAGAGAGAAGTTTTAATGCCAAACATGAAGGATCAAGGATGAATGTGATGAAGATCCAAGAGACGAAAATCACATTCCTCCCCTTGAGAAAAAATAAATTAAATGACCATAAAAGGAAGTGGAAATAATAGTCTCATGGTGTGTGCCATGGAAGACTTCTCAATTCTCCACATGTTTAAATAATGATATACCAAATCAACTAAAGCAAGATCAAACAACTGTGAAGATACTTGATGAACAACCTCTTAAGTTATTGAGGATATGATGATAGGAATGCTTGTTTTTTATCAAAGAGGAATGGAATATACTCAATCATGTCCCCAGTATATAGTATGATGTATCAAACTGTTCCAAGTGTGGTTGTCATTGCCTCAAAAGATTGATTTGTTAATGCCTGATACAACCACTAGACTTATAGAATCCATAGGAGGCGGTTAAGACATGTCACAAACCTGAGCAATATGTTGGAACAAGGAGACCAAGGGCATACACCTTGCAACACAAACAACATTGCAATATCTAGCAAGCACTCATCCAACAAAGTAGAAATTGTCCAAGGGATCAATAAACCTGTTGAACTGTGTTAATCTTTGAAGAAGTAGGAGATGGAGGAGGATCAACAAAAGTCTTAAGAACAATGGTGGATGATTTAATCACACATAGGTAAAAGTGACCAAAAGTATCCTTAGATTTTTTATCCACTCTCAAAGTATATTATGTAGGACTAGTGAATAGAACTACATGCTTGGTGGGGCCAAAATGAGAGGAATCATAAAATCAAGATGCACGATTAACACTAGAAACCACAATGATCACTCTACTATGCAGATCTCTAATAAGCATCAAATTGTGTGTGAATTCTATTGTCTTATCCTTCCCACTATGAGTAATATGGTACATGGAAATGATATTGGATGATAAAGAAGGAACACATAATACATAATTAAATGTTTTTATCATCAACCTGAATATAATCCCTCTCAACAATTCTCATATAACTCTCATTACCCATCACATAGACCCATAGATGAGGTCATATTATGAGAGTCTCCTAAATGAATAAGGCAACTAGTGGACTTATTTATGGATATAAAGAGAGAAATTTAATGAAGTGGTAGAATAATATGTACTAGATGAAGGTTGTTCAATATTGTGCTTCTAGAGAAGATTCATCAACTCTTTAACATTATATGCATAACATTGATGCTCATTATATCCTATCTTAGTGCAATATATACAATTTGTCTTATACTTATTTGATTATGACCTCTTAGAAGAGGAAGAATAATCCAAATAATCATGTGGTTCATGTACTTAGGTTGCTCACATGACTTGGAATCCTTTTCTGTCTATTTCTTTCCTTTGTCATTTGAAGCCTTCTAATCTATGGTACTTTGGAAAGCAACAAGGGCCTATGATTTGGAAGTCTTTAATCCACCCACCCAAATCAACATAGCTTGCTCTTAGGTGAGTTTAGAAGAAAAATCATCAAGTGAAGGCATGGTGTGATGAGAGCCAAGTGCATATTTGGTGGCATAAAAGGTAGAAACTAAAACTGAACAATTAGGACTAATCTTGGCAAGGTTAGAGAGAATCAACTAAAATTCCCCCTTATGAATAGCACACTACTACAACTAAATTAGGAGAGAATTGAGTTTGGTGAAGAAGGACTAGATGTTATTAAAATCTATAGGATCCAAGCCAATAACCTCATTCTCCAACTAGAATTGACTCAATGCATCTTGCTTCCAAACAAGGAATCCAATGTAATCTATATCTGATTAGATGTGGTGCAAGACTCAACATGAAAGAGAAGATATAGAATCATAGACTTACATGCCATCCCAAAAGCCTCATCAAATCTATTGAACCAATTTCTCTTCTCAAGAATATGTATAGGCTCAAGTTTTGTACCCATGGTTGATTTTTATAATACCCACTTCTTCAAATTAATCTCTATTTATTTTTTCCAACTATAGTGTATTTGAATGGAGTGAGGGGAGTAATATGATTTAAATCCATGATAAATATATGAAAAAAAATAGAAATGGATTGGTACAACAATATAGATCCTCCCAGTATCAAATTGTTTTACTTAATTCACAAAAACATTAACTGATTTGCACATTTTCTAAGAAAAGAAAAGAAAATCAAAAGTCTAAGGGTTATGTGTAGGATCATGGTGAGCCAAGAAGGAAGTAGCAATGAAAATAAAAAAAATAGAGTTAGGAAACTTGACACAAAAATTTGAATAAGTTACTAACATTATTTCAAAAACATGTAAGAATATAATCTATAGTAAATTGAATGTAGTTTCTAAGCTACTAGTTGTGTTTTGAAAAAAATAAATCTATTTGACAAAAAATTGAAATTTCAATGTAGTAGTACTAAAATTTCATGAAAAGATAAGAAGTGGGTGTCTGTTTGACCACTCTAATCATAGTCAGATCATAATATTTTTTTTTAATATTTTAGATATAAGTAGAGGACTCATGTCTATATGTGACCCATATTTTTTTATATTTTTCTTTGATATAAATAATTAATTATGATTTTTTACTAAAACTTCTTAAAAATATTTAAAACTCGCATGTCTGAACACCGTAAATTGGTCAAAAATTTATGAAATTCTATTTTTTCTTTTTTTATTCCTATAGTATATGAAGCATAAAATGTGACACATGTTTCAGATTCAAAAAATGTGAAACTGTTTGAAAGTTATAGATATTTTTAATCATCCTATCAATTGAAACTTTAGTCAGAATATCGCCACTTTTTGGTCCCTCATGATCTTGCACATACCTTAAAATCTCTAAGCATAGGTAATTAATATTATACAAAAATGGACCTAAGATCCAGATTAAGGACTCCACGAACTTTCCAATAATTTTTGGTTTTAAACAAAAGGAGTTTGGATGTGCTAGATATGACCCAGAAAGCACAAAACTAAATATATGAATTTGTAGGCTTCGTATAAAATATTGTAGTAGAATCTAAAAATTGAATAGAAGCACTAGAACACTACTATAACTGACATTCTAATGATATCATGCTTGTATAATTTGAAGTCTATATGCTGAAGTTATGGCCAAAAAGATGATGGTAGGTCAAAATGGTTTGAACAACAACTTGGGCAATGATTTGGCATTTGTATGGATGATATAAACATATTATGCTAATGTGGCAAACTAACTAGGTAGATTTTTTAGTACATAAAATGACATGGTGATGCTCATGTGGCAGATGCCATGCCAAACTATTGATGTGTCATTGATGTGGTTGAAGACAATATGTTGAGACAAATGATAACAAAATGTTGATGTTAGTAATGATGAGATGTTGATTTCAATAATGACTATATAATTCATATGCCTTATGGATCATACAAAAATTTGTACCCAAAGTGAAACCCCCCAAAAAATAGATAAAAGTTTGTAATCACCAATTTTGATTAAATTATATGTAATCTTAGGGTTTTCAGTCACTACGGACTTAATGGAGAGATAATATTTGTTGGTATTTTGGATATATTGATATAGTTTTGTCATTGATGTCAACACTTATCAACACTGGTCAACCTATCAGCACTTGGAGAATTGGTTATGTTCATCGGCAAGCAAGCGACTTATGCACAATCACCGGTATTTGTTCACCGACACTTAGAATCACATGGAGAATACTTGTTTATGTCAAAGACATCATTTGGACACTTTGTCTTAGTGATTTGTTCATTGGTATATTCGAGTTTGCATATTTGTTGTTACCGGCAAATAGGTCCAGGTTATACACCGGTAGGCTTATCTATTCCAGATCAGCACGACCCATCATAGAGATGATTTGTTATTATTGTAAATGCATTGAGCTGACATCATGCATCAAATGTTGTTTCATTGTAATTGATTTTATTGTAATATCTTTTAGTGAGCCGACCTACTCAATTCATCTTAGGTTAAGGTATAAATGTAAGATCTCATTTGTGAGATTGATGTGGGAATGCGAAAAGGATTGTAATAAGGTATATGCAAGAATAAGAAGAGCTATACATGTAGACATCATTTGAAGGTTGAAGGATGGTTTTTGTGAAGGCAATCAGAGCTAAACCAGTACTAAATCCAGCATATGAAGATGCTATTTTGAGCAGTACATTATCATTGGATTTAATCATCCAATTCTAGTCAATGTGACTCCCATTTGTGATTTAGCAGTGAGCTCTAGGTGCTTGGCCTTTCTGCATGTGCAAACCCCTTATTGTATACACATACTATCTACAGTAGTATCATCTGATTGTGGGTAAGGTTTCCCACCATGGTTTTTCCCCTTACAAGGTTTCCACGTACAAATATTGGTGTTATGTGTTGTGGATGTTACTGTCTTTCTATTTCATGCATTAATCTCTACCGGTATTGCAATTAACTGATAAACTATCTACCAACATTAAGTTTGGTTTACCGGTATTAAGCATTATGTTTTGGCTAAGTTAATTTTGTTTGAATTATTTATTCAACTGATTCACGGCCCCCTCTTAGTTGCCTCTAGGACCTAACAATTGGTATCAGAGCCTAGTCCTCTTTTTGTAGAAGTTTAACAGCTTGAGGAGATCCAATGTCTTCTAACTATTTCAGGAAGGGCAGTCCTAAACTTGATGGTACCAACTATGGCATATGGAAGATCAGGATGAAGACACATCTGAATTGCATTGGAAAGGACATTTGGGAGGTTACAAAGAATGGTTACACTACTCCTACTCCCGGTCAGCCCAATCCACCAACCTTGGGAAAAGATGAAGAAAATGATTGCAAAGCAAGAGAAGCACTTTTGAGCGCATTATTAGATCAACAAACCATGGGATTATCAGATAGGTCTACTACTAAAGCTATTTGGGACCATTTGGAAACATTGAATGAAGGAGATTCCACAGTCAAAATTGCAAAACTTGAAAGCTTCCAAGTCAGGTATGAAAATCTAAAAAATGGAAGAAGATGAAAGGATTTCTTTTTTTATGGAAAGAGTAAATGAATTTTTTTTGGGTATTAAATGTTGTGGAGGAACCTTAAGTGAAGATGAAAATATTTCAAAAGTTTTAAGAGGATTACCACTGGCATACAAAATGAAAGTTATTGCTATAAATGAGTTAAGAACAATGCCTAATACATCAGTAACTAGAGATACATTGATTGGAAAACTTTCAGCTTTTGAAATTGAGGAATTTAGTCATGTTTTTACTATAAAGATAGATTTAGCTTTTAAGGCATCAACATCATCTGGATCATCATCATCATTTGATAAATCTGATTGGAAAGCCTTTTATGCAAGAGAACTTGAAGAAAGCAAGAGAGAAAATGAAGAACTTGAAGCACTATTTGCAAGGAAAATGCCTAAAGGTCCAGTTGGAAGTAAGTATGAAGGTAAAGCACCCTTTAAATGTTTTAACTGCAATAAGTTTGGTCGTATAGCTTCTAGATTCCTTGATAGACATGCAAGATTGAAATAAGAAGCTAGAAGAACATACAAGCCTAACCCTGAATATCAAAGATACAAATTTAAGAAGAATAGAGACAAATATTGTTATCTTGCTGATTAAGGAGTCACTAATGATTCTAATGAGGATCTGGAAAACAATGGATGGGTCTTTGTTGCTATAACAGAAGATCAACCAGCACCTACTACTCAACCAATAGAGTAGGCCCTAGCAACTAAAATTGAAGATAAAGATGAATGGATCATTGATTCA